>NC_080103.1:63963476-64601834 GCF_950005125.1 Chionomys nivalis
CCTCTAGCTATGTCTTTATAAATACTTTAGCGTCTTCCCAATGATAGATGCCTCTGTGTGTTTTAAACTGTAGTTTGATTTCTCCAGTTTCAATCAGATAGGTATTTCAAAAACATCAATATAAAAAGCCTAGTGAAAGCTTTTTCTTTTCCTTAGGCCACATTAAATAAATGCCAAGAAATACTGATTGAGGTCTTTGTCAATGTTCTGAGAAGTCAAAGATGACCAGCTCAATCAAAACGATAAAAAAAGAATGATCTTTATTAGCATCTAGGCAAAATCCTATGGACCTGTCCATTATCAAAGAAGTAGAGTATTTTTGGTTATTTTTATTATCCTCTTTGTACAGAATTTAAGATGCACCTAAGTATAATTTTGTTTTGACTTATTCAATATTCAAAGAACATATTTTCTACACGCTTTTTTATTTAAGCATATACATGAAAAGGTCAAAGAAGAATGATTTTATAGTGACAAAGCTTTGAGTGAGTACTTTACAGATTTGTCTACACTATGAATGTCAAGATCCATCTTCCTTTCTGGAAATGGTAACTACACATCAATAAGTACTTTCTTAAGAAAAATAGAAAGTAGTCACCCCTTTAACCTCATTTGCTTTCCTTAATCAGAAAAGTTGCTGTGTGAAGTGATGTAAAGGATTTTTCTGAGGGTAGATCTTTAGCACAAAGATATGTGCTTCCATTCCATTATGCAAGGCAGGTTTTATAAGGAGAAAATGGAAATAACTTTTCTTTCTAGTGAAAGACTGTGATAGTTTAATTGTCAACTTGATGCATTTGATAACCATATGGGAATTGAGTTTGAGTGAGGGATTATCTAGATCAGTTTGACCTCTGGATATGTCTGCTGGGTATAGTCTTATTTACAATAATTAATGCAGTAAGATTCAGACTAAATGGGTGATACCATTCTCTAAGGTTTTGTTTTAGATTGCAAAAGAAATTAAAAAAAAATGGGGGCTGAAGAGATGGTCCAGTGGTTAAAAGCACTTGCTCTTCCGGAGAATGTGAGTTCAGTTCCTATCTCCTAAATTAGGCAACTCACAACTCCCTGTAACTACGGTTCCTGGGAATCTGCCTGATGCCCTCTTCGCTACCCTCTGGATAATCACACAACACAAATCTCTCTCTCTCTCTCTCTCTCTCTCTCTCTCTCTCTCTCTCTCTCTCTCTCTCTCATACACACACACACACACACACACACACAGAGAGAGAGAGAGAATAGATAAATATATACAAATTATTTTAAAACAGAGAACATGAGCTAAGCACTGGAATTCATGCCTAAATCTACTGTGGATGTAATATAAGTAGCTGTTTTAAGTTCCTGCCACCTTGATTTCCATACTATGATAAACTATAACTTGGAATTGTAAGCTAGCATTAAACTCTTCTCCCTTAAGTCACTTTGTAAGGTATTTCATAACAACAACAGAAAAGGAAGCAGGACAAGGTTCATGGCTACATTCCCTATTTTAAAAATTATAACAAGAAAGATGTGGATTTAAAATAAGCTTTATATGATGCAGGTACTTTCTGTTAGTTATATGTCAACTTGACACACACTAGAGTTATTTGAAAAGAGGGATTCTCAGTAGAGAAAATGCCTCCATTAACTAGCCTATAGACAAAAATTTAGTGCATTTTCCTGATTAGTAATTAATATAGAAGTACCCAGCTCAGTGACATCAGTAGCTCTCCAAGGCAAGTAATACTGGATAGTATAAGAAACAGTCTGAGCAAGCCAGTAAGCCGTGTTCCTAAATAGCCTCTGTTTCATATTCTGCCTGCAGGTTCCTGCCTTGAATCTCTATCATGACATCTGTTAGGATGAAGTGTTACCTGAGAATTACAAACTGAAATAACCCCCTACCTTCCGATGTTGCTTTTAGTCATGATTTTTTATCACAGCAATAGAAACCCTAACTAAGAACACCTCAGAAATGCAGACAAAAGAAATGAGATCTTTGTATTAATGTACAGAAATTTAAGTGTGAGCAGACAGTAACAGAAGAACAATTCCATAAAGGGGGATTGACATAATGTCAATAACCAAGGGTCTATCAAGTCTGTCTGCTCAGATCCCTTTTATTTCATATGTGCATGTCTTAGGATAAGAATATTAATACAAATATTCCTTTGCTCTGGATATTCCAAGGAAACTTCTGGAATGAGAGTTTTATTCTACGAAGGGTGGAAGGAACTGAATGCGGAAGACTGAAATGACAAAGGGCTGTTAAACCTTTCAGTGTGTCTTTGAGTGTGTTCTCAGAAGATTAGTGTTTGATATGGTAAACCGAGTAACACAAAATCACTCTAGCCACGGAAGTCATAGATGCCTGAATGAAAGTGACTCTGATCAGTCTAAGACATAGTGATTTCCTCTTCCTGTCCTCTTGTTTTCAAACTTCAACTGGAATGTATTCCATTGGTTCACAAGGTCCTCAGGCCCCTAGACATGGACCAGAACTACACTACTAGATTTATTCAGCTTTCACCTTGTATAAAGTATATTTTGAGACTTCTCAACTCTCCATAAGTACATGACCCAATCCCATATAATGAATTATATATTATCTATATATCCATTTATACATTATCTGCCTATCTCTGTCTCATTTGTTTCTGTCTTTTTGATACTACTTCTCTAGGGAAACTTGACTAATATAGTAGCTATATTTCTAATATCAATTTATGTAACCAAAATCAGTTTAGTCTCTTTTCCAGCTCTGTTTATAAGCACTCAGGTCCAAAATCTTACAGTTATGCCTTATTTATAGTACTTAATTTATGATCATGCGTATGGGGTTATAAATATGCTTCCTTTCCATTCCCACGGCCTTAGTTTCCCCTTCTATTAATTGCTGCTATTATCACCTCACTTCGTACATTTAATTTCTAAGATTTACAGTTTTCCTTTGGTCTTTTTTCATTTTCACCTCTGGGTTTAGGTCCTATTCATTTCTGTGACTATCGTCACATTTCAGTACTGAATATTTGATTTTTCATGATTTCGCACACTCAGCTTTTCCCTACAGATCTTACTTGCTTCATGTATCCTACTCTATTCTTCACAAACTGTTGTAAAAACTGAAAACAAAATAAATAGGAATACCTACATAACTCAGGTTAGGAAATCCTAATGTATTCCAAAAGCCTTGTGTATAAGAAGGCAGAAATAAATTTCTTCTTGGTTTTATAGCACACTACTCATTGCAGAATAGTTCTTAGTAAATATTTGTTGAATAAACCTATGGATATTTTGCTTTCTATAATTTATTATTTCACCACTTTATTTATTCATTCAGCAAATACATGGTACTGTGAAGGCTTAGGACACTGCACATGTAGGTTCTTGAAGTCACGGATTCTCCGTTCCTCAGTAAATTCAACTTACCAAGAAAGACTTTCCACAAGATAGTTACTATCTGTCTACTTTTCCAAGTGCATTTTTATTTCTCCATTTTAAGTATTTATCCATATATTCTGCCATATAAGTCAGAATTTATGTGCATTAGTTACTTTCCACCAAAATGTCCTAATAATAAGCATTGCCATACGATTTTAGTCTTTCTTCTTGTTCAAAATTAGCTGCACACCTGCAATTTTATATTCACTAAATTAATAATCACCTACTGCATTTTAGCTATCTATTCTAATGCCTGAGTTATTCTCTATGAATATGAACATTTTCATATTATGTAATTATTTCAAAAACATTACTTTTGGAAATTGTTCTCATACTGAGCTTTTATCTACCTACTGTTGCTGACTCGTATTTGTCCATGGAGCCTTTTCTACTACTAAGTCACCTTTGTTTCTCTTCCACCTGTTCTCCCATTCTGTGGAATTCCCAAATCTACTTGGTACTCATTTCATTATTATTTAGATTTATAGCTATTGTTTTGATGTATGCCTTGTTTATGACCTTCACAAAACAGGAAGCAAATCTTTTCTACTCCCTCATATTACACCTTTAGACTAAATAAACATGGTCTATGTAGTTCAAAGTTACCACAAAACAACTTTGTTTGCCAACTGAGGTACATTAAAGATTCACAGACTGAAATCGTAGTGCTTACTATGGTATGCTTTAGGAAGGATGGGTTTAGGAAGGTGCATAGAGCTTGAGAATGAAACATTCAGAACAGAACTAAACTAATCCCTGATAAAGACCCAGACAATCAGTTAATGCCTTTTTCATGTAAAAGTACAGCTGGAAGATGGCTATCCACAGGAAAGGAGTCCTCACCTGGACCTGGTGTGGAACAATGGTCTGTATTCTGTCAATTATATTTTAAATAAACGCTTATTGGCCAGAAGCCAGGCAAGAAGTATAGGCGGGACAACCAGACAGGAAGTAGACCAGATCAACGAGAACAGTAGAATTCTGAGAAAAGAAAAGCCCAGTCCTAGCTGCAGTCCTGACCTGGCCACTGAAGAAGTAAGAGTGAATGCCCCACTGAATAAGGTACTAGCCACATGGCTAACATAGACAAGAATAATTGGCTAATATAAGTTATAAAAGTTAATAAGAAGCCTGAGCTAATGGGCCAATCAGTTTATAGTTAATGTCGACCTCTGTGTGATTTCTTTGGGACTTAACTAATGCGGGAACCAGGCAAGACAGAAAACCCTGGCAACATGGACCAAATTTTTCAGCACTTTCTTTTAGATTTCTCTGCCTTCAAAATATAAAAGACAAATTTTTTATTAGTCATCCAAATCAAATAAAAAAGAAAATGGGCACTGAGAAGTATGGGCACTGTTATGCAAAAATATAGGATAAATAAGTTCACTTTACATTATGGTTAAAGATAGGAGAGCATTGAAGTGAAAAGGACTACATTTCTATGAATTAATCAGGAAAGGCAATTTGTGTAGGGGTCCTGTAAAGGACAAGAGAAAGTATAGAGCTCCGGAGAGACTCTCCTGTTTTTCAAAGAACACTTAAGTGTTAAAGAACAGAATTCTAGTAGGAATATGAAATGTAAAAGCTACTCTAATAATATCTAAGATGGAAATGAAAATTGTGTTGGAATACAGAGGAAAAATCACCTTATTAATGTTGATAGTCAACTTGTCAAAAGCTAGATCACCCAGAAGTAAAGCCTCTGTATATGTGTGTGAGGGAGTTTTTAGATTGGATAATTGAGGCAAAAGACCAACCAACTTTAATTGTGACAGCATTATTCCATGAGTTGATGTTCTGAACTGAATAAAAATGAGAAATGAGCTGAGTGCCAGTATTAATCTGTTTCTGACTTCTATGTGTGGTTACAGACTCCCCATGTGCCCGCCATCATGTTTTCTCTACTATAATAAACTTTACTCTTGAACTGTGAGTCACAATAAACTCTTTCTTCTTTAAACTGCTTTTTCATGTATTTTGTCATGGCAACAAGGAAAATAATATAGCTACTTGGTATAAATAGTTGCAAAGAACTTACTCAATTACTTTTATTTCCTAGTGTTTGTGAGAAACATGTAGTTTGAGAACCACTTGAGAAAATTTCTAAGCAATATTGTATATGTATTGATTTCTCTGGAGTGATTATAGCAAATGAAAAAAATGAAAATGGATTAACAACACTATTATTTAAAACATAAACAGAACTTACTATTTTTGAAAAATTCTCACCTATTACAATTAGGAAACAGAAGAAAATTCTGTCTCAAATAGAATAGGCATTGTCAAGGCACTATAAAATAAAAAATTAGTGCAGACCAGCTATCTCCAATAAGCTGGGTATTCTTTGTCCAGACAATGGAAGAAGGACACCAATTTGGAACTCATAGTGGTAGACTCTTTATTAATGGCCCAGAGACTAAGGACATGACTTTAAGCCCAAACGATAGACACCATCACTTCTCCTGAAGGCATAGATAGTAAACATTTCCAACATCATTTCAAGGCAAATTATGCTTGAACAAATAGTTCACAAGCCATGAAAGTATAGTCATATAGATGTAGAGATCCAAAGAAGAAGTGGTGAATGCAAAACTTAGACACAGTCTGAGGGAAAGGACATAGCTGATGCTCCTCACTATGATACTGTCCGGTGAGCATAGGAGGTTGATTCACCAGGTACAGTGCTATCCTGACAGTATAATCATCTCATACAATGTTTGAGAACTTTAGTGTGGCCTATGTCCAGTGAACCCAAGATGATCAGGCCATTCATAGTACTTAAGTCAAACCATTACCCCAGTGTATGCAGAAGGCAGGGGAAAGTCAAGGAAGATTATTCTCCAAACTTAAGATTCATATTGATTTTTCAATTCAGGTATTAGACTTAACTGAAATCTGTAACCACTTTATCTTTTATTTCTCCTTTCTTTTAGAATGGGAATGTATACTGCATATTGGAAGCTTATAATATGGTTTCACAAATTTACAGTCTGGAAGAATTTTACTTCAGTATAAATCTTAGGTTCAGTTGTTTCCATTTCTAATTTAGTTGATATTAAATAACATCAGAACTGAACCTGTAAATGAAAGTTTCTGTCCTGTCCAGTCCCACAGCCATTCATTCCCAACAAAATACACAAAGGCTTATATTATATAAATTGGTTGGTTTATTAGCTCTGGCTTATTATTAACTAGCTCTTACAACTTAAATCAACCCATGGTTCTTGTCTATGTTAGCCATATGGCTTGATACCTTTTATCAGTGAGGCATTCTCATCTTGCTTCCTCTGTGTCTAAGTGGCAACTGTTAACTGAGCCTTTCCTCTTCCCAGAATTCTCCTTGTCTGGTTGCCCCACCTATACTTCCTGCCTGGCTACTGGCCAATCAGAGTTTTATTACAGGGTACAAGATCATTATCTCACAGCATGAAACTTTTATTGGTGTTGAAGTAAGTTAAAACTTTGGGAACTGTTGGTAATATTTTAATGAACATGAGAAGAATATATATTGGGGCAACTAGAAGCAGAAATCAATTAACAAAATACTTATGTTCCCTAAGATTGTGGGTTAATATGTTCCAAAGTAAAGTTTTGAAGAAGCATAACCAGAGGAGATTTATTGTATTACCTGAATGTATTCATCAGTGGCATTAGTGTCCGTAATGTTTGGATATGGATTGAGTTTATACACCAGTGTCTTATGTGTAGAGTCGTGTGGTTCCTGTTCTGGCAATACAGTAAGAATTGGTGTGGATTTTAAGAGGTATTACCCTGTTGGAGGGCTTTCGTCATTGAAGATTAAGGTAGTTCCTCAAGGATCCAAAATTAGTTCTTGAGAATGAGTCCTCAGAAGGATTGCCCTCAAACCTGTTCTCTGACATTTGAATCTCGTGAAGTTTCTTGTATGAATGTCCCTCTAACATCATGATAATCTGCCATGATTTCTTCTCCAGGGTCAGTCTAATGCTAATTAAGGACTAGAAACCCTAAAATATTGAGCCTAGAATTTGTTCTTGTGAATTAGTCTTCAGAAAACCTGAATCCAAACTTGCTCTCTGGTATCCCAATCTAGTAAAGTCATCTTGTCAGAAGGTCCTCCTAACTACATGATAATCTGATATTATCCCTTCTTTATGGCCAAACTAATGTTTCATGACTATAACTCCTAAGATATGAACTAAATAATCTGTTCTTTATCCGTTTTAAAGAGAAGAAAGAGGATAATCAACTTATTAAAAGAGGTTTATTTTGGTTCACAATTTTTAATCCAAACAATCCAGTGTTTGATTGGCCCTGTTACATGAGGGCCTGCAGTGAGGCAACATATTTTTCTAGAGGTATATGGTTAGGAATTACAAGAAAGAATGAAAGTGGTGCCAGAATCTCTAGATCTCCAATATCTTAACATCTAGTATTGCTCAAAATACTAATTCAGATTCCAAAAGTCAAAGTAATGGTTGAGGCTGTAGATCAGTACTTAGCCAGGCCCTGAATTTGACACTCTTTGCCAAAAAATATATAAATAACTCTACAGAACACACACAAACACAATACATACATACATACACACACAGTCAAGTCAAATTCAGCTGTGAGCTCATTTAATAATTGGAGTTCTAGCCGGGCAGTGGTGGCGCACGCCTTTAATCCCAGCACTCGGGAGGCAGAGGCAGGCGGATCTCTGTGAGTTCGAGGCCAGCCTGGTCTACAAGAGCTAGTTCCAGGCCAGGCACCAAAGCTACAGAGAAACCCTGTCTCAAAAAACCAAAGAAAGAAAAAAAGAAAAAAAAATAATTGGAGTTCTATTCTTCTCAAATACAATTCTGAATCACATGTGGATATTCCCATTTAATATGAATGAGTAGAAGAGTGAAAAAAGTATGATTTGTCCAAATCAAGACAAGTTCAAGTAAAGGAAACTCCAAATGCCAATACTCCATGAACAGCGTCTGGGCACACTGTGAGGGCATGAAGTCCCAGGAGCTCAACTGACCTAGGGCTACAACCACATGATTGCTGCACATAGGAAACATACCATGGTGAAATGGAATTCTTATGTTTCTCTAGGTGGTTATTACACGACAACACAGCTTACTCAAATACTTTACCCTGGGAAGCACTTGAAACAAGTTCCTGAGATACTTTCATGACACCTTTTCTATTTTGTTGATGGAAAGCACCAGGCTTTAAAAAAAAATCAATGCTAATCATCACACCCTTAGATAAAACCATATAGGCGCTCATTTTCTTGCCAAAATGAAAATTTAAAATAAAAACAGGTTGGAAGAAAAAGTAACAGGTTTCATCTTGGTATCTTCACATAGGAATGCCATTAGATTACCTGCACTCATTTATATCTCCCTGCCTCCACTGCCATTCCTGGTGGCCCCTCCTTTCACCAGTTAGTAGCTTTTCTGCTTTCAGACCACTTGTATTCCACTGGCCTCTCTATTTCCCACTTTCTTTAAAATCTCTTCATCCCTTTCTGGTTTTATGACATTTTTTCTTCCTCCTGTCTCTTAGTCTCTCTGTCTCTGTCTCTCTCTGTCTCTGTCTCTCTCTGTCTCTCTCTGTCTCTCTCTCTCTCTCTTTCACACACACACACACACACACACACACTCACATATACACCACATGAGATCTAGGTTCTGTATTTGGTAGAAAACATGAACCGGTTGCCTTGAGTGTGGTTCATTTAATTTGGTTTAATTCCTTCCAGTTCTACTCATTTTGTTGAAAATGTTATGGTTTAATTTTTCTTTATGGCTGCATAAATTCCAGTACATATACTTACCACATTTCTTTTGTTCATTCTGTGTTGCTACACTTCAAGGCTGGTTGAATTTTCTGGCTATTGTGAATAGTGCAGCAATAAACATGGATGTGCAAAAGTCTGTAAAGGCTGATCTGACATCCTTCCAGTCTGTCCCCACAAGTGGTATTACTGGATCACATGGTTTTTTTTCCAGCAATCTCTAACTTGTAAATTTTGAAATATTCTTGTTTTATTCCTTTGGATGTTGATTTTTACTATAAATATTATTTTAAAAGAGATAATTATTGTTCCAGAGCCTGAAAACCTTCTTGACACCTTGAAAATTCTCTGCCAGGAAGTGACCTCAGAAGCTGTTCCCTGACCTTCACACATCACACCTGCTGTAGCCTGAATGCCTGCACACACATCGAATAAATAAAGGGTCAAAATAAAAAAAAAATTCTCTGCCAGATAAACTTATCTATCATCTCAAAGCTGGTCCTGAGTGTACACTCACCCAGGGTTACAGAAAGAGAGAATAAAAAGCAGAATGGAAAGATAAGAGAATACCAAAATTCTCTGCCAGGAAGTGACCTCAGAAGCTGTCCCCTGACCTTCACACATCACACCTGCTGTAGCCTGAATGCCTGCACACACATCGAATAAATAAAGGGTCAAAATAAAAAAAAAATTCTCTGCCAGATAAACTTATCTATCATCTCAAAGCTGGTCCTGAGTGTACACTCACCCAGGGTTACAGAAAGAGAGAATAAAAAGCAGAATGGAAAGATAAGAGAATACCAAAATTCTCTGCCAGGAAGTGACCTCAGAAGCTGTCCCCTGACCTTCACACATCACACCTGCTGTAGCCTGAATGCCTGCACACACATCGAATAAATAAAGGGTCAAAATAAAAAAAAAATTCTCTGCCAGATAAACTTATTTATCATCTCAAAGCTGGTCCTGAGTGTACACTCACCCAGGGTTACAGAAAGAGAGAATAAAAAGCAGAATGGAAAGATAAGAGAATACCAAGTTTGTAAGGAAATATGTAGAGTTTAAAATACAGACAAAGGCAGGTTCAAATAACTTCCAATCCTTTTAGGTAAAGACTAACATGACTGAATGATCCAATCACTTCATACTAATACTAATAGTTCAGAATTAACTTTCAACACAGTAGCTTTTGCATGAAGCAGGAAAAAAGAATCAATTTTACTGTTATTGGGCAGTATAAATTAAGGGTAGGATTTTGTTCAGGCAAGTGAATCTAGGTGGTCTTGACATTGATTTGGACAAAGCATCTTGGGATGTAAAGTAAGTTGGTACAAAAATTGTTGAGAAATGCCTGGGAGATGGAATATTTGTAAAAGTGTAACATCTAAGTAATCAGATTATGGATGTAGTGAAAATTCCTAAAGAGGACCACTTTTACAGCCATATCATGTGGGAGCAAAAAACCCGGGAGACAAATAGTTTAAAACAAAAATCAACTAACCATGTGCACCCTTTACAATCATCTAGTCATCAGTCTCTTTATTTGAAGACAAATTTGAATTTGCATTCCTCTTATAGATTGTGTGTATGTGAGTGGGCCCACATGCATGCGTACATGTGGATGTATGCTTGTGTGCATGCCTGTATGGGATACACATGAAAGCTAGAGGTCAACCATTGATGCTGTTCCTCAGCACCCATCCATCATGATTTTTGTTTCATTTGTTCTTAACAGGTCATCACAATGGCCTTTAGTTCACCTGTGAGTTAGGCTAGCAGTCCAATAATCCCCAGGGATCTCCTTTGCTCTGCCTCCCTGGTGTTAAGATTCCAAGCATAAACCACTATACCTGGGTATCTCTATTTAATTTTTTACATAGATTTTGGACTTAAACTCAGGTATTTATGCTTGCAAGGCATAGTTTCAGTCTAAGACCCAACCAAAATGTATAATGTATTTTTGGGAATCCAGCATCTCAGCTGGCTTGCATGGGCCATGTCCAGGCAAATACTCCTTGAGAGGTTTGTTGGATTTTATGGTGAGGGACTTCACAGTAATACTTGGTTTTATATATACTTGTTCTACTGCATGGAGCAACCACTTTGGTTGAGCTGAACTTTGTTTGTTTTATTCTTATAATCGATTATTTTACTTTTTTGTTTCAAATGCAAGCATTATTTCTAGGTGATTTTTGTTATTTCCCTGCTTCAAAAAAAAAAAAAAAACCTTCAGAATTATTTTACTTGTTGTGATCCTTCTGCATATCTTTAAAACCACTGACAGGTTTTCTGTGTCTTGTGAATTACATCTCAGTGAAAATGTCTTCTTTGGTGACAGGAGCATGCTTTCCTGGGTATGCACATGGAATTTGGCTTGTGAGGCTGGATCAGAACTGATTCTAAACTGTAGTGGAAACAAACAATTTATACAAGAAAGCAGAAATGTGAAGTCTCAGAGACTTATGTTTAACCCCTAGCTCAGTCATCCGTGCAAACGCTACTATTTAATTAACCTTTTGAACTTCAGTTTTGTCACTTATTAAGAGACAGTGTGCTGCATTTCTCTAAGTTTAGCATTAAAAATTTCAAGTGTAAGGCACCCAAATTTTAATAACATCATTCCACAAAAAGCGATAAATTATGTGAAATGCAAGAATATCTTAAATATAAAAATGTCTAAAGAGCTGATTTATTGTCATAAAAATCTAACATTTATTTTCAAGGTGTTTTAATGGGACATATTGTTCATAGTAGGCTTACATATAGAAACATGACATACCAAAGACATTTGTTTGACAGTAGATCTAGTCATTCTCCATTTATGATCTCAGCTGTTGCTTAAAGTTTAACAACATAGCCTACATCCAGAACTCTATTCTATAAGTGCTATTCTGACATATCTGCATATCCTGCAGGTTCCTACTTTCTAGATAATTTTTATTCCAAGATCTTGCTTCTCTCAAGGTTTGTATCACATCTCATTTCCTGTAGCCCTCCTCTTGTCTATTTTTCTTCTCGTTCAGCCATCTGTGAATGCCTGTATGTATACCTTTTTGAATGTTTAAAGTAATTGATTTATATTTACTCTGAAATATTGAAAGTAATTTTATTATGAACTAGTAATGTCTGTCCATGAAATCTCTGTGCCTGCTTGGGCACTTAGATTTTCTCCTTCATTGTTACTCCTTTTACCAGAATTCTTACTGTGTCTCTGGTTACTTCTTTCATCATAATAACATTCATTCCTACATTCTCTGTTAGGAAAAAAAATCCCTCATAATTTCCAATACAGAGTACATTTTACCTTTTTAAACCTTGTGATTCAAAGTCCCCTTTTCTATTGCCAAAATGTTTAACAATATATCTTTTGAAATACAGATACTTCTCCTCATAGACATAAATTGGATGTGAATTATCCATCACATTTCCCAAACATACAGTTCAAGAAGATTATATTTAATGATGACTAAACTGTTGAACTTAGCTCTCGAATTATTATATAAAATGACGTGCAGAAAAAATAAACTATACGCACATTGAATACAATGTTCTTTAATTTATGCTATCCACTTAATTTGTCATTTATTCTGTGAGGTAGCATATTTCTTTGAAGTCTTTAGTGGTCTCCTGGGATAGATAGCTACAATATTAGCCTGCTGCCTCTGCAGAAGGAGGGAAAGAATAACTGATGAGTCCTTAAGGATAATATTCCACACTATAAGAAATAGGATGTACCGGGGATAGTAATGAAGGGAGCATTTCTATATCAGAGCCATGCTGTTTTCTTTTATAGTGTGGAAGAATAGTAGAAGGACTCTTTATATATGGATCTTCAGGTGATATCATTGTCTGTTGCTGTGACTCAATGTGATTTTCCAGAATTCCACGCTAATGACACCATGCAATCATGTATTTATTCTATAAATATTTAACCAGGGTCAGCATTACACAAGTTTCGGAGAATGTACTGGGAAGGAAGACAAATGGAACTCCAGAATTCAAGTCTGTTTTATCTCAGTAGTCAGCTAAAATGAGGAGGGCCTATTAGCTTGCATCACAGTACAGAGTTATTTGGAATTAAGAACAGGGACTTCTCCATGCTTTTCAATATCATGAATTCCTCACCACCCAACTCATGCCTTCCCTAACAAAGGAATGACTGATGGAATATGAGCTTAACTTCTTTGATTTTCACCTTTGAAGGAAAAGCCAAGGTGGAGGGTGCATACTGATCTTCCCTGTGGCAAAGTGTGTGCTCCAGGATTGAACATTAGAGCTAAGCTATGCTCTTCAATGTGCTGGATAGAACAAAACCAAATTTCCTTCTCTTCTGAAATTCTTTTTTTTAAAGAATTTTTTAAAGATGTATTTATTCATTATGTATACAGTGTTCTGCAGGCCAGAAGAGGGCACCAGATGTTACTACAGATGGTTGTGAGCCACCATGTGGTTGTTGAGAATTGAACTCAGGACCTCTGGAACAAACAGCAGGCAGTGCTCTTAATGGCTGAGCCATCTCTCCAGCCCTTTTTGAAATTCTTTATCTAACACCAATTCATTTACAAATACTCCTACCAGCAAGGAACCCTGTGACTTCTTCAAGATGATATCTTGAAAGATAATAGAATAGATTCAAAGAAGTGGAATTTAAAAATCAAATTAGTGTTCTGGTAAATAGATAGAGGATTTAAACTTTGTGTTAGTTTTCTTGTTGCTATGGTAAAGTACCTGACCTGAGTAACTTAAAGGAGGAAAGGTTAATTTTGGCTGACAGTTTTAGTGCTCCATCCATGATGACAGAAAGGTGTGGTGGAAGGGGAAGAAGCAGCTGGTCACATTGCATCCACAGTTGTACTGCAGAGAGACAAGAATAGCCATGTGCCATGCTTCTTCTTCTTCTTCTTTTTTTTTTTTTTTCATGCTAGGATCCTAACTCATGGTCTGGTACCACTCGCATTTAGAATAAATCTTCAATCCTTTATTAAATCTTACTGTCATCACCATATTTTGTGAATTTTTGATGATATGAGAATCAATGTCTGTTCACTCCAAATAAGGCATCTGTGAGAGAAACAAACATTCCACTGCTGTGTGGCCTGGTGAAGTAATGAGTTTAACTGGAGTAATTTACAGAAGCCTGGAAGAAGGATTACTTACAGAAGTATGGGAAACTTTTGGGCAGCTACGCATTGGAGGAAAATTTCTCTCTCCAACAACTAACTTTCTAAAAATCATTGGGATGCTTTTTCCAAGGGAATAGTGAATCAGTCCCTACCTCAATGATGCAAAGTTAATGAACTTTATTTTTCATGCATATCTTGTACAGGTGTTTAAAACTGCTGAGAGTTCAAGAAAGAAAAGGTCATAACCTGCTCAAAAGATTGAGTTCCACAGTGCATCTTTATATTAATTCCAGAGTTGTGTTTCTAAGGCCACATAAATTTAGTCATATTGACAAAGAGGATCACGGTGGTTTGAAAATATGGCCCCCATAGTCTCATAGGGAGTGGAACTATTAGGAGATGTGGCTGTATTGGAGTAGATGTGGCATTGTTGGAGGAAGTGTGTCACCAGGGGGTGGACTTTGAAGTCTCATATGCTCAAGCCAGGCCTAGAGTGGCATTCTCTTCCTGCTGCCTGCAAATCTAGTTGCAGAAGTCTTAGGACCTCTCCAACAACCTATCTGCCTGTGCACCACTATGCTTCCTGCCATGATGATAAAAATCTTAGCCTCTGAATCTGTAATCCAGCCCCAATTAAAATTGACTTTATAAAAGTTGCCCTGGTCGTAGTATCTCTTCACAACAACAGAAACACTAACTAAGACAGAAGTTGGTGCTAGGGACTAGGGTATTGTTGTGATAAATCAGACAATTTTTTGGTGGAGTGATGTGGACATTGAAGCTTTGAATTAAGAAAGCAGTGGGATGCTTTAAGCATGGCTTATGGGCCATACTAGTAGGATGCTGAAGACAGTGTTCTGAAGGTGATTTGAACTGCAAGAGCCTGTCCTAGGAGGTATCAGAGGAGAAGACTTTTAGCATGTGGCCTAGAGCCTGTTCTTACTATATTTTAGTAAAGAATGTGGCTGTTTTCTGCCCTTCCTTTAGGAAGAACCTTCTTAGTTTCTCTTCAGATTCTAGTGGGAGAGAGTTTAGCATGACTCATCAGTTAGGGAGAAGTTCAATCTTTCCAGTATCATGTTTTTCAAGGTGCCTGCAATGTGGGCAATTCAAGTCAACTCAAAGATTATAGAATCTTAACTTGATACAGTTTTGTGATCATATTCTTCAATCAACTTCGATTCATTTATATCTATCTTCCAAGTATTTTCCCTCAATTGACTCCAAATTCAACCCACTACCAGGGATCCTATATATTACCTACACTAAAACCCCAATAAAAAGTAAAACCTCTCTTTCTAGGAACACTTTGGAGAGTTGAACAATATTGATTGTGAGGCAGAGACATGGTTTTGGTGTGATCAATATTGCTTAGGCTGAGAGAACAAAAGGTTGCAATTAGCTCAAAAAGAACAGCGAGTGAGATCAAAGGTGTGTGGCATCTAATAAGTCTGTATCAGAGACACCACAGAGAACTTGGCTCTGGCTTCAGGTGTTTCAATTAAGGCATGATTTTCTGATTAAACAAATAAGAGTATAAAACTCTCAGTTTAATCTGAAAGTCAGATGAGTCTTCTTAATACAAATATGTTTTATGTAATGTGTATAATACATAAGGCATACTTACAGTAAAAAGACTGTTTATCTGAAATTCAAATTTAATAAGAGCTTCTACCTTTTACCTTCCAATTATATAACAGAAATGAAAAACCACTGAAGATTTGAAAACACACTGAAGATTTAAAGATTTGAATTCTGAACATTAAAAAACTTTAATGTGATTATGTTCATAAATTAAAGGGATGGAAAGTTAGTCACGAAGCATATTATAAGTATCTTTGCAAATGTGCCAGTTTCTGAGAAACTTTCTTTCAATGTGATCTTCCTATAAAACCAATAATGAGAACTTGTATCCCACCATTTGCAATAATATTTTAATAAACCCGGATAATGATAAACCAGTTCCAGCCACATGGCAAGCAAGGCTGACTTACAACAAATGTAGAAACATGGATTCTCTCTTTTTGCATTCATGCTCTGCAGGGGAAAAAAAGATTCCAACATAGCAATTTCACTTACAAAACTGAGAATACTCCTTTTATCTCCATTGAAATCTTTCTTTCAATACTCTCTTAAGCCTGTGTTTACTGTGTCTGACTTTTTAGAACTGGGTGATTGCTGAGTTTGTGGCTACCTCACTCTGTTCACAGCAAGGTACTTTGAACAGACTGACACTGTGATTTCTAAAACATGATCTATTAGAAGAGCAAAACCTTAAGGCTCAGCTGCAGAAGAAATGTGCATCTTGCCAGAGAGTAGAGACAGTTGTCTAAATGTAATACCCATTTGCTAAACCCAAATCCAAGTTTTAATGTCTCCACTTGTCTCCTAAGTATATCTACCTCTAGTTTGTTACCTTCTCCCTAGGAATTCTCTCTACAGCAGTTGCTAGAATTCTAGACATAGTCATCTACAGTACAGGAATGGTGATCAGTTAGTTTATGAACTTGCAAGAGTTACCCAGAACACCAGTCTCCCTACTGGAGGCCAGAGATCAGGACTGGCATGGACAGTGTCAAATGGAAAGGAAAAGGCCTAGGCCAAAGTGTTAAAAAAAAGTATTTGACATCTCTCCCAATCCCCAGTCCCATAATACCAGGAATGTGGCTGTACAAAGCACATAATAGGTACTTTTTTTGTTTTTGTTTTGGTTTTGGTTTTAGAGACAGGATTTCTCTGTGTAGCCCTTGATATTCTAGAACTCACTTTGTAGACCAGGCTGTCCTCAAACTGACAAAGATCCACCCTACAAAAGATTCAAAGCTGTGTTCTTTCTGTAAAGTTTATTTAACATTGTCATGCTTTCTTTAAACTATACAAAGTTTTCTAGAAGTACCCAGTTCATACTGTCTCAGGTACATAGACTTCTTTCTAGACTGCAGAGATTATAATGTAGACATACTGATAATGGGAATCACAGAAGAAAAGAGAGAGATTTGGGTGCTCTCATAAAATTGCTTAGGTGAATTTTACTACAGGCTCTGATTACAGGCCCTGAGTCACTTGACTTTCTTGAACCACAGTGGGAAGATTGCTGTTGTTTTGATTTAAATTGTTTTCGATCCCTGGGGTGTTTTGAATCAGAGGCACTAATGTTCAGGGTCTTAGAGACAGTAAGAAATTCTCTATTCAAGATCCTAGGGTTTCTTTCCAAATATCCAACTTCTTGTTGATTATGTAAGAAATCAAACTCATAGTCTGTATTTGTTTCTTAATGTGTGAAGCAAACTGATCCAAACAAGATAATTTCCTTTCCCTTACCCTAAACCCAAGGTCTTATGTAAAATACACAAGTTGTATCCATTAAGTAGTTAGTAACACAAATAGTTTGCCAAGATATTGAGCTATATGTGTAACATGGGAAATGCTATAATAGGAAAAATAGACAAAGTGGTTGAGAGAAATAAGGGGCCACTCTAACTAGGAGTGCTAAGAACTTCTTGGATGCACTATCCCCTATCTTCATCTTGACAAATGAGCAATGAAAATACATTATGGTACATTTGCTGAAGAGAATTGAAATACAAATAGGTGTGTCCAAGAACTTAGGGACCTGAGGTATCGTGGGTGTACAATATGGTAGGGAATAATACGGTAACTGTGTGTGCAGTTAAGAAGACAACTTGGGAAGCAGCTTTAGAAAGTCAGGAACCAAATTCATAATGGCCACTATCATTTTCAGTCAAATAGTTTGTTTCAGTGTTTTTGAGACAGGATTTTGCTGTATATCTCAGTCTATTCTTAAATTTATAACAATCCTCCTGCTTTAGCATTTTAAGTGCTGGGGTTGTAGATGTCCCGTTGTTCCTGACTCAATAACAGTCTTAATGAGTTCTCAGAAAAGTTGGACTTTGTTCATCCTTACTGATAAGGATACTTAGAATATTGATACTTTTAAAATTATACTCAGAGAATAGAAAAAGTACTAAAAAAAAGTTGAATTAAAATATGTACAATAAACCCCAGCATGGTTATTTGATGAAGACTTTAAGGATAAACTAAACATTACAGGTCAGATGGGGAAGTTTTGTTTTAAGGAATTTTGTTTTTACAGTTCTATACATAGTAGTTTTGTTATTTATTTATATTGGGCCTCAAATATTAATCCATGATTTTCAACAAATGCACAAGGTCATAATTAGCTTGCTGTTTCCAGATGTGCATTGCCTTCCATTCAGATTTATGTTAGGAGTCCATACACAAACCTTCCAAGGTTCAGCTTCCATCACCTTTCCCATCAAAATCTGGTACAGAGTCTTAGGGACTTATGTGCTGTCAAATGGAGCAAATCTAACCAAAACTTCTGCACATAAATTGTTCTCTATCTTTCCATTCTTTTCCCTGGTCTGCCTTCTGTTCATGAAAAATAAGCAAGTTCTCTGCACACTCAAACTTCCCTTTGCTCGCCTATTTAGAAATTGAATCTAGGGCACAAGGAGAGCCAACATTTCAAAACCTAACCCTTTTCAATGCTACCACCTTTTCAAACATTTATTTTGATTTTTATCTACTTATATATCTGTCTATGGGTTGCATTAAATCGTAAGAAGAGAGAATACTGCTATTGTCACTTAAAATATACTTTAATTGACTAAACTACTGACACCCTCTGACATTATAGGTAGCTATCAAATTAAAGTACTCAAATTAATGATTATTTTTTGATCAGTCAAGGTATAAAGAAATATGCATAATTCAGAATCCCTCTATGATTTTTTAAGTCTATAGCAACTATTCTTCTTTTTTTTTTTTTTTTGAAAAAAATTTCTGCCTCCTTCCAGCCTCCCATTTCCCTCCTCCTCCCCCTTATCTTCTTTTAAGCTAGTGGTATGTGGAAAGATACTCTGTCTTTATGATGGGCAGTACAGAAAGAAAATCTCTCCTGATTTTAGGCAGGACCAAGGCCATGGCTTTGAGTCAGTTGAGAATGGCCACTTGGGAAGTGTCCAACACTCCACAGGGTACTGTGGTACTCAACCTGGTGCATGGTATGTTGGGTATATTAAATTCAATTTGACTTATACTTTCAACATAAGATGCAGTTATTGGATATAAAGGAGTATCTAGTTATGGTAAAAACTAAATATATTATTGTATATCCTCACTATCATTGCTAAAAAATAGTACACCATGGGACATACAGTATGCAAGCAGAATAAAATAGAGATTGAGGTGTTGGTTCCAATCCACCGCCTCATATTTAGAGTCCCAGAAAAATAAATAATTACTTCTAGCCATGTATGCCCACATTTCCAATGCCTACTGTGTCTCATTCAACTGTTTCTGGAGCTTGGTGTTGTAGTCTTTCGTAGATTTGCTAAGTTAGAACAAACAAACCCTGACATGTCATTGTGAGGGTCATATCCATGTGTTATTAAATAAATGTGTTTCTGAAGTGTGAGTACTGGACTTCACTCTTATGATCAAGTTCACTTTCAAGCAACCTTGGGTCTTTTCTTTGGTCAGTTAGTGAATGTAGTAAAATGAGGAATGTCCTGACATTATTGCAACAAAATGATTTATTGATATTTAATGAAATGTTAACATTGTTTTAGAAAATTTCTAAGCAATTTGTTAAACAGCCATGTGTCTGTAACCTCTTCCCAAGAGAGTTTCATTGCTCTTTGGCATACCAATGAGATGGTAAAGCTGGAGCAGGGAACCAGAATATTTTACTTCATGTTTATAGCAATAGTCATACATTAGGTTCTCTCTTCAGAAGTTAATATAGTAAAATAATAGTAACATATAATTTTCACTGTAGTTTTCATCTTTATGTTTTGGAGACAAGGTCTCATAATGTAGCTTTGAATATTCTGGAACTGAATGTAAACCAGGTTGGCCACCACATCACATAGCTACACTTGGCTCAGTTCCTGAGTGCCAGGGTTATAGATGAACCCCCTTTATCTTACTTGTTGCCAAAGAGACTATATATATATATATATATATATATATATATATATATATGGATCTTAAATGACTGCCAAAAGTCAATATGTATGGCACCTAGATTGGGGTGGTAGAAACCCTTAAGAGGTACGGCTTGTGTTAATGAGGTCATTGAGGATGGGGACTGGGACTCAGCCCCATCCTTTTTTTTCTGTTTTCTAACTTCCATGAGCTAAGCAATCTGCTCTGTTACATGAGTCTACTGTGGTGAACTGCCACAATCTTCAAAGCAATTCTGTCAGTTCTCCATAAATGACACACTGGAAGCCACAAGACAAAGTATTTCCCTCCTGTAAGGTTCTAGTCATGGGTATTGTGTTATAGCCACAGAAAACTCCTTAACACAATTAAAACAACTGAATTCATAAGCACCGTTCTCATAGATCTACACAGGCTGTGGATTCACAGTGATTTCAGGTTGGAATATCTGGTCAAGGCCTGGTCCTTGCTTCTAAGATGGTACCATTTGCAGTCACTCCCAATCAGACAAATACTTTGTTTTCACAGAGTAGAAAGAAGGTGGAAAAACAAGCTAACTGAAGGCTGAGTGCACTCACATTTATAACCCTATCAGAGAAAGGAGCCCTCATCCCTCTCCCATCATCTCATTGGCAATTGCATGTAGTTGGAATTTTCTTTGGGTTGTCAATCAGTTCCCAAATAAAGACACAGAGACTTACTAATTATAAATGTTTAGCCATAGCTTAGACTTGTCCCACTAGCTCTTTTAACTTAATTTAACCTGTATCTAGTCATCTTCATTTTGCCTTGGGGCAGTTTCCTTTCTAAATTCTGTTTGACCTACTTTTCCACTTCTTGTATGTCTGACTGGCTATTCCCTGGTATCTTCCCTCTTCTTTCTATCCTGAGCCTAAATTCCTCCTCATACTTATGCTCCCTGTTCAGAAGTTCTGCCTATACTTCCTCCCTCGGTATTGGCTGTTCAGTTTTTTATCAGACCAAGCAGGTGCCTTAGGCAGGCAAGGTAAAACAGCAGCAGATCTTTACATAATTAAAAAAAAAGCAACACCTCTTTACATAGTTAAACAAATGAAACACATCTTTGCATAGTTAAACAAATAGTCCACTCACAACAATTGCATTTAATACCTGCGCTTTGGAGAAAACTGTTCAGTGCATAGAAGGATGACTGCTGTGTGATATGAATACTTTAAAAAACACACATTTATTCTTGACAGTGAGCATCCCTTTTAGAATATTATTAATAATCATTAAATTTCTCTGCATATAGTTCAGAGGGTCTTCATATTTTGTCTGAGATCTTCTTTGTGAGTGACCAACTTGCCCGAGATCATGCACTTTGTAGCGCTATACTTAGCTTACTAAGGATGTGAAATAAAACATTCCATTCGACGAACACTGAGATTTTCACCTGATCCAGATTTAGATCTTAATAGAGAACGTGAATGAAATAACAATTAAGGAAATATGTTAATATTTAAGAAATTTTTAAAATAAAAAATAGAATAAGTGGAAATTATTGTTCTAACAATGAAATTTAGAGGAAACAGTCCCTTTGGTCCTTTGTTTGTTCTGGATAACTTTTAGTTAGGTCTCATATGTTTATCAAATAGCATATTTTTAGTGTTGGATTTTGAAGATAAACCAGGAATCTTTTTTTTTTTTTTTTTTGATTTTTCGAGACAGGGTTTCTCCGTAGCTTTTGGTTCCTGTCCTGGAACTAGCTCTTGTAAACCAGGCTGGCCTCGAACTCACAGAGATCCGCCTGCCTCTGCCTCCCGAGTGCTGGGATTAAAGGCATGTGCCACCACCGCCTTTAAGGAATTTTGTTTTTACAGTTCTATACATAGTAGTTTTGTTATTTATTTATATTGGGCCTCAAATATTAATCCATGATTTTCAACAAATGCACAAGGTCATAATTAGCTTGCTGTTTCCAGATGTGCATTGCCTTCCATTCAGATTTATGTTAGGAGTCCATACACAAACCTTCCAAGGTTCAGCTTCCATCACCTTTCCCATCAAAATCTGGTACAGAGTCTTAGGGACTTATGTGCTGTCAAATGGAGCAAATCTAACCAAAACTTCTGCACATAAATTGTTCTCTATCTTTCCATTCTTTTCCCTGGTCTGCCTTCTGTTCATGAAAAATAAGCAAGTTCTCTGCACACTCAAACTTCCCTTTGCTCGCCTATTTAGAAATTGAATCTAGGGCACAAGGAGAGCCAACATTTCAAAACCTAACCCTTTTCAATGCTACCACCTTTTCAAACATTTATTTTGATTTTTATCTACTTATATATCTGTCTATGGGTTGCATTAAATCGTAAGAAGAGAGAATACTGCTATTGTCACTTAAAATATACTTTAATTGACTAAACTACTGACACCCTCTGACATTATAGGTAGCTATCAAATTAAAGTACTCAAATTAATGATTATTTTTTGATCAGTCAAGGTATAAAGAAATATGCATAATTCAGAATCCCTCTATGATTTTTTAAGTCTATAGCAACTATTCTTCTTTTTTTTTTTTTTTGAAAAAAATTTCTGCCTCCTTCCAGCCTCCCATTTCCCTCCTCCTCCCCCTTATCTTCTTTTAAGCTAGTGGTATGTGGAAAGATACTCTGTCTTTATGATGGGCAGTACAGAAAGAAAATCTCTCCTGATTTTAGGCAGGACCAAGGCCATGGCTTTGAGTCAGTTGAGAATGGCCACTTGGGAAGTGTCCAACACTCCACAGGGTACTGTGGTACTCAACCTGGTGCATGGTATGTTGGGTATATTAAATTCAATTTGACTTATACTTTCAACATAAGATGCAGTTATTGGATATAAAGGAGTATCTAGTTATGGTAAAAACTAAATATATTATTGTATATCCTCACTATCATTGCTAAAAAATAGTACACCATGGGACATACAGTATGCAAGCAGAATAAAATAGAGATTGAGGTGTTGGTTCCAATCCACCGCCTCATATTTAGAGTCCCAGAAAAATAAATAATTACTTCTAGCCATGTATGCCCACATTTCCAATGCCTACTGTGTCTCATTCAACTGTTTCTGGAGCTTGGTGTTGTAGTCTTTCGTAGATTTGCTAAGTTAGAACAAACAAACCCTGACATGTCATTGTGAGGGTCATATCCATGTGTTATTAAATAAATGTGTTTCTGAAGTGTGAGTACTGGACTTCACTCTTATGATCAAGTTCACTTTCAAGCAACCTTGGGTCTTTTCTTTGGTCAGTTAGTGAATGTAGTAAAATGAGGAATGTCCTGACATTATTGCAACAAAATGATTTATTGATATTTAATGAAATGTTAACATTGTTTTAGAAAATTTCTAAGCAATTTGTTAAACAGCCATGTGTCTGTAACCTCTTCCCAAGAGAGTTTCATTGCTCTTTGGCATACCAATGAGATGGTAAAGCTGGAGCAGGGAACCAGAATATTTTACTTCGTGTTTATAGCAATAGTCATACATTAGGTTCTCTCTTCAGAAGTTAATATAGTAAAATAATAGTAACATATAATTTTCACTGTAGTTTTCATCTTTATGTTTTGGAGACAAGGTCTCATAATGTAGCTTTGAATATTCTGGAACTGAATGTAAACCAGGTTGGCCACCACATCACATAGCTACACTTGGCTCAGTTCCTGAGTGCCAGGGTTATAGATGAACCCCCTTTATCTTACTTGTTGCCAAAGAGACTATATATATATATATATATATATATATATATATATATATGGATCTTAAATGACTGCCAAAAGTCAATATGTATGGCACCTAGATTGGGGTGGTAGAAACCCTTAAGAGGTACGGCTTGTGTTAATGAGGTCATTGAGGATGGGGACTGGGACTCAGCCCCATCCTTTTTTTTCTGTTTTCTAACTTCCATGAGCTAAGCAATCTGCTCTGTTACATGAGTCTACTGTGGTGAACTGCCACAATCTTCAAAGCAATTCTGTCAGTTCTCCATAAATGACACACTGGAAGCCACAAGACAAAGTATTTCCCTCCTGTAAGGTTCTAGTCATGGGTATTGTGTTATAGCCACAGAAAACTCCTTAACACAATTAAAACAACTGAATTCATAAGCACCGTTCTCATAGATCTACACAGGCTGTGGATTCACAGTGATTTCAGGTTGGAATATCTGGTCAAGGCCTGGTCCTTGCTTCTAAGATGGTACCATTTGCAGTCACTCCCAATCAGACAAATACTTTGTTTTCACAGAGTAGAAAGAAGGTGGAAAAACAAGCTAACTGAAGGCTGAGTGCACTCACATTTATAACCCTATCAGAGAAAGGAGCCCTCATCCCTCTCCCATCATCTCATTGGCAATTGCATGTAGTTGGAATTTTCTTTGGGTTGTCAATCAGTTCCCAAATAAAGACACAGAGACTTACTAATTATAAATGTTTAGCCATAGCTTAGACTTGTCCCACTAGCTCTTTTAACTTAATTTAACCTGTATCTAGTCATCTTCATTTTGCCTTGGGGCAGTTTCCTTTCTAAATTCTGTTTGACCTACTTTTCCACTTCTTGTATGTCTGACTGGCTATTCCCTGGTATCTTCCCTCTTCTTTCTATCCTGAGCCTAAATTCCTCCTCATACTTATGCTCCCTGTTCAGAAGTTCTGCCTATACTTCCTCCCTCGGTATTGGCTGTTCAGTTTTTTATCAGACCAAGCAGGTGCCTTAGGCAGGCAAGGTAAAACAGCAGCAGATCTTTACATAATTAAAAAAAAAGCAACACCTCTTTACATAGTTAAACAAATGAAACACATCTTTGCATAGTTAAACAAATAGTCCACTCACAACAATTGCATTTAATACCTGCGCTTTGGAGAAAACTGTTCAGTGCATAGAAGGATGACTGCTGTGTGATATGAATACTTTAAAAAACACACATTTATTCTTGACAGTGAGTAACTTCAATAGTAGGAACTGTTGAAAAATCTGAATTATTCATCTCTATTCTGTGTGTTCTTATTATTGCCATTTAACCAAATAAATTACCCTTGCCGCTTGCATCATCACAAAATTATGGAACAAAATTATGGAACAAGACTTTTAAATACAGTTTCATTTAATTAAGCAGTAAACAGATTTCTGTTCTGCTTCATTTGCTTAGTGGGAAAAATACATTGAAACAAAAGTACTAAATTTCTAGTTCAGCAAACGGAGTCCCAGCCATGTGTAGACAATATTCTTAAAAGCTATGCATGTAACTGCTCCCCATGTCCCATCACACATCCACTCCTGTTTCAGCATGTCCTCTGTGCTGTTGTTACTGTCATTGCTGATGTGGATATTTCAGAGGAAGAAGGTGGAAAATCATTAATATATGGAGAATAATCGGCTAGGCAGTCACCAATCTAATCCAAATCTTGGTTCTCAAGCTTCTTATTGGAGCTTTTTAAAAATATGTGTATTTCATTGACTGTTGGAATGTCTTGGAAGAAGTAAAATATAGGTTCTTAATCTCCAACATCAACATGGTAAGCAACAACAGAACCCACAAGTCATTGCCTTCCTGTGTGGAACCAAGCTTCTGTGTGACTCCTAATGGTATACACATTTAGAAAAAAAAAAAAAAAAAAAAATATATATATATATATATATATATATATATATACTTAGGTTTCAAGCAGTAGAAAAATGCTTAAAGGAGAGGTAACAGTTTCAAGTCTATTTATTTAGAATATCTTATTTAATGATTAATGTATTTTCCTGTAGATGATGATCTAACAAATCTAATAACGTATAAAATGGGATATTATCTATATTTCATATATTTTGCTATTGTGAAGCCACCCCTTAGAAGATATACATAAGCGCTTAACATAATCCCTGCAACACAGTAGGTGTTCAGTTACCATTAGCAGAAAATGTTCTATGACATATGTAAATAGATGGAGTTTTTAAATTGTTTCATTTGTCTATCATTAAACACAATGGTCTGGGAGCACTGCCAGTGGACAAGCTGCCTCTGTCATTCTGGGTGACACAGCTCAGACTTAAGCTTGAGGCAGGATAATGAATGAATTAGGAAAAGCTGCAGCAAATGTGTGGGTGGATGTCCCCGTCAGAGCTTTGATTTGGATTCCTTGCAGAACAACAGAAATGTTCATTATATTTTCATTCCTTTGAAATACAAAGAATGGCAAAGCTTCACAAGCAGAACAGTAATATATCACCCTGGAGGAAGTAGTTTTAGCAAATTTAAAAGCAGCCTCTAGGAATCGGGCCATTGCAGGTGTTCCCATTATTGTTTCTCCTGCTTACTGTTTGGCATCATTGTCTGTTTTGATCCATTCTTACAGATATGTCCATGATAACATGCTAGAATCATGAGCCCTAAACCCACCAAAGGGTTCACAGCTCACATAAAAGACAGTAAATTATTAAATGGAGTTCTGATTTGCTGGTTCTCATATGTTCTTTAGCAGCAGAACAGAAGCTGGTGGGTGGGGAGGGAGGAGCTCCCATTATAACCATGGGTAGAGAGATGGTTTCCTCTGACATTTTTCTTTCAGAAAAACTAAGCAAAATTGCAGTACAGTTTAACAGTACCCTTCTTAACTCACTGCAGGTTGCCATAGAAACAGGAATCTCGACCCAACATGAAAGGCATTTGGGGAATCTGTTAGACTATAACATTAACACGATGTAAGCATCCATGCTTACTGCTAACAAGTCCAGCATCCCTTTTAGAATATTATTAATAATCATTAAATTTCTCTGCATATAGTTCAGAGGGTCTTCATATTTTGTCTGAGATCTTCTTTGTGAGTGACCAACTTGCCCGAGATCATGCACTTTGTAGCGCTATACTTAGCTTACTAAGGATGTGAAATAAAACATTCCATTCGACGAACACTGAGATTTTCACCTGATCCAGATTTAGATCTTAATAGAGAACGTGAATGAAATAACAATTAAGGAAATATGTTAATATTTAAGAAATTTTTAAAATAAAAAATAGAATAAGTGGAAATTATTGTTCTAACAATGAAATTTAGAGGAAACAGTCCCTTTGGTCCTTTGTTTGTTCTGGATAACTTTTAGTTAGGTCTCATATGTTTATCAAATAGCATATTTTTAGTGTTGGATTTTGAAGATAAACCAGGAATCTTTTTTTTTTTTTTTTTTGATTTTTCGAGACAGGGTTTCTCCGTAGCTTTTGGTTCCTGTCCTGGAACTAGCTCTTGTAAACCAGGCTGGCCTCGAACTCACAGAGATCCGCCTGCCTCTGCCTCCCGAGTGCTGGGATTAAAGGCATGTGCCACCACCGCCCGGCTAAAGCAGGAATCTTAAAACACTAAGAGATTATGTTACTGGCAAAAATATATTTGTCTTCTTATTTTGTTTTGTCCCAAGAGTGACACAAATTGAGCCTTTTTGTCTTTCCTTTTGAGGAGTGGGGTGGTACCAGGGGAGGGGGAAACCTGGGAGGACCGGGAAGTAAGTGTAATCAGGGTGCATGATGTGAAATTTCTAAATAATCAACAAAAATATAAGAAAAAATATAGATAAATTTTTAAAATGTAATTAAAAAGCCAATTTGCTTTAAGCAATTGCAGAAATAGCCAAAACACTGTTGTCTTTTATTTCATAAAATAAAGAAATTTTGGTGAACTCACGGGGAAAAATAAGAAAAAGTCTGTTTTGAATTATGTTTTAAAATCTTCCAGTCTTTTCTACAATGTGAATTGAAATGTCACTAATTTAAGAGTTAATGTCTTATAGATCACTAATTCACCACCCCCAGTTGGCTATACGTCTTCTCATTACGGAAAGATTCTTGATCACTTTCAAGATTTTTCCACACATACAGGGTGATACAGAACATACCAGGTGTAGAGTCAGAAAGTCCACATTCCACTGTCATCTCCCACGGTTGGCCAGAGGTTTACCATGAGCATGTTTCTTAGTCCTGGTGCATCATAAGACTGGTAAAAGGATATTTTTCATCATAAGATTGGTAAGAGAATCAACTTAGACACTCATACACAACACATGGATTTTTTTTCTAATACAGAAATGCACGCACAAACACTATCCTCTGGATTTTAGTTGCTATCGTTAGAGTAATTGTATCAGTTAGGTAATTTGGCAGCACTTCTAAGCCGCCACTTTTTCCTTTTTTACTAGAAGCAACCCTCTTAGATGAATTTCTAGACAGAAACATTCTGGGCTGATTTTTCTCCCTGAACTTACTCACTTTTGGAATTTTAAAACGCTTGAAGTCCAGAAACAAGAAAGAGAAGACCTGGAAGAAACAGAAATCAAATGTTTGGGGGAGATGCTGAACATGCCCTCCAGTTCCCACTTTTCAAAGTACCAACCAGATAATCAGAGTCATAAGAAGAAGCTAGAAATATCACTCAAACCAGTCACCCTTTGCTTAGTAGGACCAGTGTGCAAACTCCTGCTAATGAAGTTAGCACTTTTCAGCTTCCAGACTGTGCACAATATTATAAATTCCACAGAAACAAGGCCTCAGATTTTAACTTTGCTCTCTTCCTGGGCAACACAATGCCCTTGAACTAGTGAGCAGTAGCAGAGACTAGAGCTCTGGGTCAGCCCACGATCCTGTTGATAACTCACAGTACGCCAGCACCTGCACATTGCTCCCCAGCTGTTGTGTTTGGAAGCTAGAACATCAACTCCACTTTCACTTTAGGATATTTCATTTTATGGAATGGTACTGAGACAGTTCCCCTGTAAACTGAGATGCATCTACACTATTTTCTAAGTTAACCAAACAACATAATACTTTATTACTCAAGCATTAGAATTAAAATAAAATTTACAGTTCAACAAGCTACAAATTTCAGGTGGAGGACACCTTTAACTTCACGTCTTGAAAAGTAAGAAATTTGTAGGAAAAGATTTTCTAAAAGTTTGAGATAAATCAGAGGAAGAAGTGGCCAACAAATAAAGAAACTATAGGAGACTATTAGGGAAATGGCAAGTTAAAAAAAACAAATTTGATAGGAGGTAATAGGGGAAATGGATGACATTTTTTCTATTTTCTATTTTATTTCAATAACATTATTCAATTATTTTATCTAGCAACAACTTCTCTCCTCTCCTGCCAGTTTCTCTGCTTCCCATATGTCTACCTCCCCTTCTCCTCCTCCTCCACCTCCATTCAGAAAGGGGCAGGCCTCCCATGGGCTTGCACAAGGCATGGCACATCTAGTTGAGGCAGGACCAAGCCATAAACAGAGAATTCTCAACAAAAGAATCTCAAATGACTGGAAGACACTTAAGGAATTTCTCAACATCCTTAGTCATCAGGGAAATGCAAATCAAGATGACCCTGAGATACTATATTATACCTGTCAGAATGGCTCAGATGAAAAACACTGTTGACAACTTGTGTTGGAGAGGATGTAGGGTAAGGGGAACACTCTTCCACAGCTGGGGGAGAACAAACTTGTATAGCCACTTTGGAAATCAATAGGGCAGTTTCTCAGAAAATTGGAAATCAATCTACCTCAAGACCTAGCTATACCAGTCTTTGACATACACCCAAAGGATGCTCAGTCACGCCACAAGGGCACTTGCTCAACTATGTTCATAACAGCATTATTCGTAGTAGCCAGAACCTGGGTGACATTTTGATATGTGAGAAATAAAATGCAAGTTTTGGTCCTTGGAGACAGTTCTAGAAGCATCTGGAGCATGCCAGGTGGAGGGGAATCTAATGGGCAGACAAACATCTGATGGCCCCTTACTCCGAGTTCCGGTACCAGAATGAATGCTACATCATTAGCAAAAGCTAAGGTACTGGTCTCTACACCCAGTAGATTTAAATACTGCCTACCTTAATGTGACCCATTTGAACAGCATGATATAATTGTAGTAAGAAAATCTCCAGTTTACTCCAAACAAATATCCATTTTCTTCCCATTGTTACTTTATGTTTACATGTTCTTGCCTTAAATTTATGGCTGTCTCTTAATTTTGTCACCTTTTATTTTTGGTTTGTTTTCCTACAAGACTGTGATCAAGATACTGCTCTGAAATACTTTCATATCAAAGACTAGCAAGGCTGTTGCTTCACAAAGTCTTCCTTTCATTTTTGCTTAAACGCTATTATTAAATGCTTTGATTTTATCATGCTGACCATTGCATCTTCAGTCATTATGTCATTTAAAGTGCAGCCAAGAACAGAGAGAAAGGCCATTCTGAGATCTTTCAGAGACTTGAGCATAGATCTCATTCAGACTGGCAGCATCACCTATAGCTTCCTCTATTTCCTTCCCAGTGGAGATTTTAGTTCCATCTTTACATTCTACATTATCTTACAGGCAAATTCACAATTTTTGCTAAGCAACATTGCTGAGATAAAGTATGAGAAATTACACTGATGACAACTTATGCTGGAGAGGTTGTGGGGAAAAGGGAACACTTCTGCGTTGCTGGTGTGAATGCAAGCCAGTACAGCCCCTTTGGATGTCAGTGTGGCGATTTCTCAGAAAATTAGGAAACAGTCTTCATCAAGACCCAGCAATACCACTTTTGGGTATATATCCAAAGGATGCTCAATCGTGCCACAAGGACATGTGCTCAACTATGTTCATAGCAGCATTGTTTGTTATAACCAGAATCTGGAAACAACATAAATGCCCCTCGACTGAAGAATTGATAAGGAAAATGTGGTACATTTTTACACAATTCAAGTACTACACAGCAGAAAAAAATAATGACATCTTGAATTTTGCAGGGAAATGGATGGAGCTAGAAAACATTTTTTTGAGTGAGGTAACCCAGACACAGAAAGACAATTATCACATGTACTCACTTATAGGTGGTTTTAAACTTAAAGCAAAGAAAACTAGCCTACAAACCACAATCCCAGAGAACATAGACAACAATGAGGACACTAAGAGAGACTTACATAGGTCTAATCTACATGGGAAGTAGAAAAAGACAAGATCTCCTGAGTAAACTGGGAGCATGGGGACCTTGGGGGAGGGTTGAAGGGGGGAGGGAGAGGCAGGGAGGTGAGCAGAGAAAAAAAATAGAGTTCAATAAAAATCAATAACAAAGTCTTACTAAATCTTAATTTTTATTGATCTTCTAACAATGGTAATGTTATTAGTTATTTTTCTCACTTATTTCCCAAAAATATCTGATGGAAGCAATTTAAGGAAGGGTGCATTTGAATAACAGCTATGGGAGACAGTCATGGAAGAGAAGTCATAGTTACAGGATCATGGGATCTCATTGTCAGGAAACAGAGAGACATGAACACCGTTCACATTTTCTCTATTCAGCCTGGTAACTCAGCACATGGAATGGTGCTGTTCATTTCTACCTCAGCTAAACCAATGAAGATACTCCCTCAGAAACATCCCAGGAGTTTAGTTATTTAGGTCATTCTAGATCCTTTTGACTTGACAGTCAATATTAACCATCACAATGACATAAAATGGCTGAAAATTTCCCCAGTGATTTGTCTCTGGTATGTTCACATCCTCACTCAAATGACAGTAGTATGTGAAACTTAGTGTGGCTCAATGAAGGTACTCCTACTGTCTCAACACTCTATTTGACTACACTGAACCAACCTGCCCAGATGAAAAGCCATAACACTTAGGAATACTTTAAGTCTTTCTCTTAATCTCTACTTTAAATACATTCTGTTATCCATTTCTGTTAGCTACCATATTGCCTGTTCCTTGAAAACTACAAATGATTCAGATTGTTGGAAATTCCTCCCAGTATTATTCTTCCATGTTTTGGTCCCTCTGTTCTATGAACAATTCAGCATAATGGAATGTCACTTTTATGTACCTACATCTCATTTTCTGATGGCTCAAAATCTTCCCAACACCCAAGACTTTCTGGTAATAACTCCCCAAATATGCCACTTTCCTTCCAGGGCTCGTATATGGGGTCATGATCTTCTGTCCAATACATGACAAACTGTATGTAATAACTGCTCATGGGGATGAGGCCTGGCTTCGTTTCCACAACTAATCCTGGTCAATCTCTTTGTCTTATGCTATCAAATCACTGAACTAGCTTGAGAAAGTTGTCACTTACCCTTGAGTAACAACAATATTTAAGAAACAACTTTTTCTTTTGGGGGGTATGTCTGTGCATGTGTTCACAGATGCTGTAGAGAACAACTTACAGCACTCAATTTTTCCTTCCGCCATGTTGGGCCAAAGGGTAAAATTCTGCTCATAAGTCTTGGTGACAAGTGTTTTTACCTACTAAGCTGTTTCACTGACTCCCAACACGACTCTTCATGATTTCTTGAGAAGTGTGTGTGTGTGTATGTGTGTATGTTCATCAGTCTTGTCACCCAAAGCAAAGTTTTGATCAAGAACCCTTCTGCTTCTGTATGGAAATGGTAATAGCTAACTGACTGAATTAATAACTGACTGACTGAATGAATGAATTTCTGGATGAAATAATAAGTTATTGGCTGACTGAATAAATAAATTACTGACAGAAGAATGAATTACTGATTTAATGAGGGAATGCCCGAATTACTGACTGACTGAATTCATTACTGATTGACTGAACTCATTACTGACTGACTGAATAAATTACTGGCTAAATGGCACTTCCTTGTGCTTTTTCTTACTTTTAAGACCATTCTATAAGGAATAAGTCTTATATATGACTTCTCTTTTAACATATCATTTGCATATTCTTTCTATTGAATGCCTTAAGAAAGTTGAGTTAATATCTGTCTTTCTGCCTTTCTTCTCCCTTTCCTTATCACCCTGGTATCTATTACACTTGCCTCATTTAATTTGAGTTGTACGTTGTTTTTTATTCCAGTGTCTTTATTTTGAAAATGCTATGCAGGACTAGAATATCTACATTCATATTTAGAATTTGAGGCTTTTTCTTTTTCATGAAAGCTCTTTTTATCTCATTTACTACCAAGCATGTTACCTCTCTTGGGTATTTTGAAAGATCTGTCCTATTTATCAACTTGCTTATCATTAAGAATAACTTATCTGCTCTAATGGGAATTTGATATGATCCTATTTGTCAAATTTTCTGGCTTTTGAGAAATTTAATTTCAGCTTCTATAATATTATAGTCAGAAAATACAATGTCTCTCTCTGTATTATAATATCTATTGATATAAATCCTATCAATTTCCTTAGTGAATACTTTAACCTCTTGATAATGCTGACTAGCCTGTGAATAACTCAAGTCTATAATCCCTTTTCATACTCATGTACAGATTGTACCTAAATGTGTGGTTTAATATTTTTGTAGTTCTTTATTCCAACCTGGCACCAGAAGTAGTTGAGTTTATTTTCCACATGTGATATCCTAAGCTGCACATGAACAAATGTTATGCTCACTAGAAAATGATATCTGCATTTATAAGGGACATCTGTTTACATACCTGGTCATTAGTATCTTTTAATCCTAGATAGGATTTCATGTTGGTAATTTATGTCTTCTAAAACACACCTAATAAGAATCACTTCTCTGTTTAACCTGTTGTCAGTGCTTACCCATCATCTTGATATCTCATGCCTTTCATTCCCTGGTTAATAATCAGAACATTCTTTCTATATGAACCAATCACTCCTGTTATGTGACGTGCATGTGGTGACTCATGTAACTAGCCCTGCGTGGCTAAGTTTTCCACTCTCTGTGCACAGCTTCGATTCTTTGTTATCTTTCGTGTTCTCCAGAGATCAATCTCTCCATAGTCCATTGCTGACCAGTCTTTTATCAGGGCATTTTTCTTCTTCAGTAAGAAGCTGATAAAAGGAGTATGCTGGGCTGCCCCTGGTAGAATTCATCCTGGTGTGTGTTTTGAACTGCACCTTTTACGTCTTTGCTTTAGACACAGAATTTTTATGAATGCTTTCTGATTCTTTTTTAATTTACAATTTTATTTTATTTTTAACTATATGTGAGTGTATACATATTTATGTGTCTGTGAGTGTGTCTCTGCATAAGAGTATGCATGTCCTTGGAGGCCAGTAGAAGTTCAATTCCCTGAATATGGAATTATAAGCAATGTGAGCTTCTTGATGTGAGTCCTAGAACTGAACTCAGGTTCTCCGAGAGAAGCACAGGCTCTTAACCAAGAATCCATCTCTCCACCCCTATTAATTCTTTCTGAATTGAGGACTCCAAGGTTTCCAGTGATTGAAAGGAAAAGCAATGTAGACACAAAGCAGAATGTTTTCCTATTATCAGAGAAAATAACAGAATGGAAATGAACAGAATTGGCCTAAGGAGTTGGATAATCTGCTTTGTCATTTGCACATTCTGTTCTTCTGAGAACAGTTGTAGGATGGTTATGTGAACTTGGTATGCAAACCACTGGCACATTAAATCTGTGACAGTGGGCTAAATCATTTCACTTTGGGAAGAATCCTACTGGGGATCATTCTCTTCTCTTCTCAGATGTTTTTCTGTTCATATCTGTACAAACTAAGTTCTCTCTTAATTCCTTTTTCTGTGATACTTTAAAATAATATCTACCTTTTATGATCAATCCAAGATTTTTTAATGAGTCTATATAATACCAACAATGAGAATTAGCATGTATGTGCATCCTATGACATTCTAGGCACACTAAGTAATTTATTACTCATATAACAACCCTATGAAATAGATACTTCTCATAATTTCCATTTTAAGAATATCATGAGGGGACTGGTGTAATCAGTAAGTAAAAAACTTGCCACACAAACCTGGTGATATGACTAACAGCCCCAGGACCTATGAAAGGGGGCAGAGAAAGATGACTTCACAGAGTCGTTTCTGACTACCGCATGCTTACAATGGTATGCAAACTTATACACACACATGCCATGCACACACAAAATAATAATAAATTTTAAAAGTTAAAAATATAATAAATACACATAGCTCACAAGATAATGCACAGTATTCTAACAATATCCTAGTGAAATATACATTGTTTGTTACTCACAAGGAAAATTGGCAAATGTATTCATTCCTCTTCTGCTCAGATAAATAAACCACTGACATGAAGGTGTGTTCTTTCTTTCCTCTAGAATGCTTAATTGCTTTTTTAAATTTTTCATGATAAATATTGATGGTTTGTGTTTTGTGACATAACTATTACTTTTTCCAATCATGATATTTTGATTCCCTACTCTATCTATTATGATTAAATCTAGTAAATTTATCAAGCTATAAAATTTAAAATATTTGTTTCTTATTAAAACTAAGACTATCTAAACCTGGAATCATAATAGTATTCTGTGTTTCTGTCTACAGTTTTGTTCTAGTCAGGCTTACATCCCCAGAACACAATGCTGGGGAGAGTAGCAGAGATGAAATACTATTATTTACATATGAAATATTTGAGAAAATATTTTACTCAGGTATACAGTTAGAATTTGAACCCTGAAATCGAGTTTCAGAGTTGGTATGCCTGAGTACCTTCTAAAATATGATTACAGCAATTATACTGCATGGAAATGAGACTCAGGTTGAGTAACTTGTAGGAGGCTGTACAATCAAAGTTACAGACATTATGTGAATTTCAGCACACATTCTCCAGGAATTCCATACTTTTCTTTGTTTGCCATTATTTCCAAGGTCCAAATCATGACCTTCTATTTCTGCTGCATTTTGAGTTATTTATTTCCTAATTACCTGTTTTGAGAACTGACTTTATTCATACCCTCTGTTTTACTAACAAAGTGAAAATTTATCTCTGAATTACAGATATGATTTATCTTTCTTTGAATTTATTGCATAACCTTATATCTTATCCCGAATTTCTGTGCAATTTTCACCTCTTAGAGCCCCATCTGCTGACCTTCTAAAATTCTGCATTCAGTGCTATTTATAGGAGACTCCCTTGCATGCAGTCTCATGGTATCTCTTTTCCATTGATTGCAATAAACATATCAAAAATTTCTTTGAGCACCCTATTTTTATTTTTCTTTGGCTCATATGTTAGTGCTTTGTCCATTTAATTAACACTCACAGCTGGCCAATTTGTTCATTTGGTAAGAATACCATATTTTTAAGCATTTTTCATAATTGTACTAGGATGTTTCATATGCAATATCTCATTTACTGTTGACAATAGCCATGTGGTTATCTAAGCATTATTCATCTCTTATTACAGGCACCAGATCTGAAATTCAGAGGTGTCTTAGACTACAACCATCCTTAGTATTGTGCTCTCTAAATGACCATTTAGATGTTACCAAAATATGTATTTGTGTGTGAGAGTGTGTGTATATGTGTATGAAGAGAAAGAAACATTATACCAGGAAATGTCACTAGATAATAACTTGCATCATCTTCCCTTATTAAGTACATTTCCACTGTGTTTATGGGGCATGGCATTTTTCCTGGATCAAATGACACATAATGTACCATTAAGAATAACAGCCGAAACCTAAGGTGTCATTTGGAAACTTCCAGTATGATCTCACAATGTAACGGCATTTGATTACAGGCCATGGGAAGGGTCACCTCTGCCCTCCTCTATGAGCAGGTAGCTATTCCATCACCTACTAATGGGACAGCAAGTGTTTTTAGATAAAATTGCCTGTTCATAACATCACCCTCATTGTGTAATCTAGGCTGAGATGATACAAGGGATGTAATTAAGCATTGCCACAAACTTTGTGTCTCTTGTGGCAAAGCAAAAGCTGGCCCCTTTGCTTCCTTTTCTTTGAGTGCTTCATGTATGTAAAGTTGTTGTTGGACCTTGGATATCATAGACCTTTTCTTGGGTCAATTTTTAAATTATATGAAATTATTAATGTTAAATATAAATATTAAACTATATGAAAGATTATTGCTGTATATTTAATCCATAAGTACTTTATACTCCTGTACTATGCTCTTTTAAAGAGAAGAGTCTTTGTGTGTCATAAATGTTATGTTATTATATAACACATATCATATTTATCTGATATATTAATATATACCTATACTTCTCAATGCATGTGGATGCTTATATATAGATTGATAGATGAAAGAAGACATATAATAGAGCAACCCATAATATATTTTTTCAACAGCATAAGTCAGGAAATGATGAGTAAGATACTTCTGTGCAGAAACAACTATAAATATGTTCTGGACTTAATATCTAAGTCATACACATGGAGCATCTTACTTCCTAGGATTATCTGAGCATTTTCAAAATGAAAAGAAAGGTGAGTATTCTATGCTGAGATTTACCATAACTGCTGGCCTCTATAGATAGTTATCCTGTGACATAATCATCATGGAAAACAAGTTGAAGAGAAGAGAAGACAAGTAGGCATGTCTTTGTGAGGGTATGCCTGGTCAGCATACTGGTTCCGATGTGTTTAGGTATAAAAGGAACACCAAATGTGTCTCATGAGAAGGTGGGAGGGTAAGCAACTGCTGTGTCCCAGTGGGAAGTGTGTCCAAGGAAGAAATCCTTAGTCCTTAGAGTCTCTTGACAGAAAATTATAGAGAACTGCTACTAGTGAGAGCCTTATGGTGTTCTTAGCTTCCGGGATGGATGGTTGTCCAATCAGGGAAGCAGAAAAACAAAGGAAGAAAGGAATATGCTTTTCATTTGGAAATAAAATCCTCAGAAAGCAGCATAAGATAGGGACATGACAACATAGATCCATAAGCTACTGGGCTTGTCTGAGTCCTTTCACAGCACATTGGATGTTGCATGGGGAGGAGGATGCTCAATGCTGTCTACAGACTCCCAACCACCCAAGTACATTCTTCTCATTGTCTTTCACTTTGTCATCTCTTTTTTATTTATTTAGAGAAATGAGAACACAGAGGAAGATTGGGAAAAATGGCTAAGCTAAAACTTAGGTTTTCTTCATTCATTCATTAATTCTTTCTTCAGGTCCTTAAGAAGTACCCAAAGAAATTAATTACTAAATAAATGAAGGAAGTATGTCACCTTAAAGAACAAAGGCAATAATATCCTCCATTTCTGTGATTTCTTTTCATGAAACTAAATGTTCCCAAATGTTTTACAAAGCATTCAAGTACATGCTAGCAGTGGATAAAGTTCTGGCATTCCTATTTGCCTGATGCAGCCTAGTACAGTAAATTCACTCCCTCTAGGAGAGACACAGAAAACTGCTGTGCTGTTCTGTGTGTGTTTTTGAAAATACAACTTCTAATTTCATGAAGAATGCAGAGAGAAGATGGGTGGGAAAACACTCACAAGTTTCGCAAGGCTCCTGCCAGACAGGAAAATGAGACTGGAGTTAGAATAAGGGATGAAAAGGTGGTCAGGAGCTCCTGTTGTATGTGGAGGTGGAGGCAAAGTAAAAATATGTCACTAAAAGCAGAAAGAATGAGAAAGGATGATAAAGGGGAGAAGGTGGGGAGGAAGAGGAAAGAGAAAGAAAGGCTGGGAACATTAAGGAACATGCCAGAGAAGGCAAAGAGTCTTCAGGGCTTCAGCAAAGACAAAATTGGCACAGCCTAGGGTATTAAACAATGGTTCTGGAACATTTTAGATTTTGTTTTTTTAAGCTGTCCTACATTTCAGCACACCCACTCCCTTTAGATCCATAGGTAACAAAGAGCTCCCACAAGCCTGTTCTCATTTGGTCTTCAGTAGATCCTGAAATAGTTCAGCTGTGAACTCAGATAAGCTGAGGGCTAGAAGACTGAAATTTGGAGGCCCATTGGGGCATAGTTTAGTTTAGTTTACAAGATCATGAATAAATACATGGACATATGAAGAATGGGGACTCCACATTAAGCGAAAAGGTTGTAAAGAACAGCTAAGAAGAGTATGGATTTTGTGTTATATTCTGTGGGCATCAGCTGAAAGGGCTGAAAAATGATTATTATCAGCTCATTTTGACAGAAAACAAGTGTGAAGTGCCTTCTGTATGCTAGACACTGAGTTGAGCATAGCACAGTCCTTTAGTCATACAAATACAGATTAACTGGGCTTAGTGGGGTCACTCCCGAGCAAATGAAAACTGAATGCTCACCATTGGTAGTACTGCAGTAACATGTTTCTGCTTATTTATGAGGGAAAAGTAACTTTTAATCTAAGTGTTGGTGTTAGAGGTGGAAAAAGAAGCTGTTGAGATAGCTTTTAAAAGATCAGGAGGAGCCGGGCGATGGTGGCGCACGCCTTTAATCCCAGCACTCGGGAGGCAGAGGCAGGCGGATCTCTGTGAGTTCGAGACCAGCCTGGTCTACAGAGCTAGTTCTAGGACAGGCTCCAAAGCCACAGAGAAACCCTGTCTCGAAAAACCAAAAAAAAAAAAAAAAAAAGATCAGGAGGTATCATTTAGGGACAGAAGGAGAGAAAGTGAATTTTGAGTACAGGCACAAACATGAGCAGGGGCCTGGAGTTCCCCATCAGTCAGCCTTGTTGGAGACACTGTGAACAATTGAAGATGTTGGAGTTCAGGGTTGAGGGCATGGGGTGAGAAGCAGCTGTTCAGGCATCATGGTTGGGTGCACACAGTGGAGTTCTGATCCTAGCACTACTGTGAAGGACAGGTTCAGGTTGAAATCAGTGGACGAGTTAGAAGATTATTACAACTGTCTTTCAAAGGCATCACCAAGAAAAGCATGCCAACAGTTGTGGAGAGAGAGGAAGTCGGGTCTACCAGTCAAGACAACAGACCCCAAAACAGTGAGGAATGTCCAGCTCCTAACCAGATCTTTTAGGTAGAAGAGTGGTCAAAGTTTTAGTTAGGGTTCCCATTTCTGTGATAAAACACCATGATCTAAAATGATGAAAGATGTCTCTCTGATAAGTACATCTGGAGTGCTGAACTTGTACCAAGGGGAAAAGGAATGAATTTGAGAGGTTAGGTCATCTTAGGACTTACCAGCAAAACAGTTATTCCCCCTTTAATCAAAAGAAAGGCCCTAAGATGAATAGATCATTTATCTTGCTTTTTATTTATCATAACTACTAAAATTTAGTTTTCAATGAAGGAAGAAACACTTAAACTATTTTGGAAAGAAAAATCAATTTTAAATATATAAAATATATAGGCAACAATCCAAACAACAATGTCTTAAAGCTGTGGAGGACAATTCTCTCAGGAAGTTCCCTTCCATCTAATGAGTCCCCACAATGAGCCTTCAGTTCACTGACTGCAGTAACTCATTTTCTTGGAGAGCTTGAAGTGGTCATGGTCTTCACTCCTCTGTCAGGTTTGTCTATTTGGTCTCTGTAAGCACATCTGCTCAGTGTTCCAACCATCTTAAGTGTCTATAGAGAGGCAAATATGAGCATCAGGATCCCAGGAAACCTTTGTTCCCATTGAAGCCATAGGCATCTCCATGTGATAGACTGGTTTAGTTATGCTTCACTAAATTTAATTTTGAACACCTACAAAAGCATCTAAATCATCCCTTGTCTTGGAGAAGAACGATTAGTGTAGAATTGTTGGCTATTTTTCTAGTCTCTCTCTCTCTCTGCAGTATTATCTACCCAGTGAGAAAACATTAGGAGTTTTGTTTCTGACAATGTGTGTCTTCCGTTAAAAAACATACAGAAATGTAATCTAAAATGCAAGGTTAAATGAAAAGCACAACTCAGTTGGTATTATATTTAAGTGTGAGTGTTTTGAAAATGTTTCATTCTTGACTTTATAACAAGGCTGGTGTCAGACTTTTCCTTTTATTTTATGAATAAAAAGAAAACAAAACAGAAAAAGACAGGAAGAAAAAGAAGAAGAGAAGCCAAGATAACATTCCTACATTTTATCTGTCCTTATGACAAGGTCTAGTCACGTTTTCCTTTAGCTTTGCTGTGAGCCTTGAATCTGCACTGTAAAGCTTCACAGTGTGAAAGTTTACTCTTCTTGCCCTATTCCTCATTTCAGCTGGTAACTTGAAATTTAGTCATTACTGATTGCTCTCCCAGTGTCTCTCACAACCAATCCAACAGAGCACAGCTGAGTACCCCCCCTTCTCTCCTACCATGGTGTCTGCAGTGAGAAGTTCTTTACTGGTCTCTTTCCTTCAGTTTCAGTGTCTACTTCATATAGGAGGCCACTAGTAAATTTCTTCAGCCAAGGAAACAGGTAGGCTAACTACAGACCTTAACTTCCTCTGCTCCTCCAAATTCAATCCCCTAGTCTCATATACAGCTCTGCAAGAGAATACTTGCGGCAGCTTGCCTTCCCCCCTTATGGTGACTATTCTTAATTTTCAACTTGACCACCCCAAAACGGAGGGAACAGAAATGTGAGGATATTTTTTGCTTAATTTGAAGTGGGAAGGTTTACTTCTAATCCAAATCTTTAAGGTTGGAAGATACACCTTTAGTCTGCAACTTGAAGCAGGAAGATAGACCTTTAATCCAGATCTTTTGAGCAGGAAAAACTCACCTCTACTCTGGGCCATGGAAAAAGAAAGATTTTTCTCTTTGCCTGCTTGCTCTCACTTCACTAGCAAGTCCATTCCTTCACTGGCATTAGAGCATACTTTGGGATTCCATCTTATACTTGTTATGCCCAGACAGATCTGCAGAGTCCCCCGTAAAACCAACAAGGAGATTGAGTCCTGTATGAGAAAGCAAAGAGCCTTTATTCTTACAGGTTTGTGAACTCGGACTCTCTGTGTGGCCAATGTATTGGCACCATTGGAGAGCCCTGAGCACAGTTGGGGTGGGGTTTTTATAATAGCAGATGGATTTTTAAGGTTCAGGACCCCTGATAGCCTTCCTCTCACTCAGAAACATAGGTATTGTGTGCATTTAAAGATTGCTATCTTGACCACCAGCCCTGACAGCTGGGGCTGATATCAGTGTCAGGACTAAAAAGGTACAGAGCTTGTAATCTTATCTCTGAAACAAGAAATAGGTTCTTTGAAAAGACAGAGACAAGAAAAGACAATTCAGACTAAAGTATGCAAGATTAGGCAAGTCTGGGTTGTGGGAAAGAAGTACGGCCCTTCAAGGGAAACTGGAAACATGACACTGAAACCAATGTCTTCTCTGGGGCTGAATGTCAATCAAAACCCAGTAAGAATGTTCCTAACCTGTACCCCCTCTAGCTCCGAAGCCTTATATACTTTTGAGAACACTGATTGCAATCATGAACAAAATGTCCAGTTGAAGGGAGAATTAAGCCTGGGCAAAACTCTTTCCTAATTATAAAATGAATGCTTTTTCCCACAACATGAGATAATTTATTTTTGAGGCACGGGAGCACGTCTCCAGGCTGGTTTCAAACTCAGCACGTAACTAAGGGTGACCTTGAACTCTTGATCTGCCTTCCTCCACCTAGTGCTGGAACAACCTATGTGTATCATTATATCCTACTTTGGAGTCTTGAGTTTTAAAGTCTGACACAATATTTAAGAGAATATGGAGGCTTTTCTATGAGAAAATTTATTCAGTATATTAAAATGTAAAAGCACTCATGGACAGATACTTTCGCATTTCATGTTTGTTGATCACTATCCCATATGAAATGATAATTCTCAATTATAAATGGTTAAACATGCAATGACAGTGTGACTTCTGGGTAAGGTACAGCTTTATCTTTTCTTTCCTTAGATGCTTTTAGACTGTTCAAAGTGGTCACTTGACATCAGGCAACACCTAAATAGCTTCCAAGATAACAGACAAAACATGTACAAGAAATAAGTATGAAAATGTAAATAAGTCTCAAATGCTATCACTCCATACAATCTCTGGCTGTGAGATTTTCAATACAGATGCTGGCAGGTGTATCCCAGCCATTGAGTAAACAGGACTGGTACTGGAAAGCAGGAGAAACCAAACTCTGGTCTGTGTAAGTGAGGCAAACTTACTGTTATTAAATTTGGGAAACCCAGGTTTGTAAATGCCAGTCCCCCCCTCTCTCTTTACAAATGTTCTATTTAAAAAAGATGCAATATCATGGGACATGTGATTAAAAAGGTTGTGAGTCTCAATGTCAGAGACAAACTCCAAGATTGAGTTATCAGAAGAAATCACTTACTCCTTTGTACAGGTATGGCATACGCTGTCCACTTGACACAGACTGACAGGAGGACCAGAGTAGCAATCATTGTGCCAAAGCTCTCCTCCCACCCACTTTTATTTCTCTCATTTCATAGAGGTGGCAAGCAAGGTTTTAAGGCTCATAAAATTTGCAACCCAGACAGAAGTGGCCTGTGGGAAACTTAAAACTAGTACAATGACATAGTTAGAATGCCCACTGTGAGAATGAATTGCTTTCTGTTAGAATTATAATACAGATTTCCACCAAAATCTCCATTCTCTGTTCCAAAGAGATCATCACATATGCATGGTGCAGTATACTATACATGCAATCATTGTCGTTTATGAAAGAGAGTTGCAGACTGATAACAATTCTGGCATTCAGGCATGGATTGAACAACCATTCTATGGTGCGCAAGCTTGCATGCAGAAGCTCTCATTTATACTGACTGCTAGGTCAGCTTGCTGTCAATCTGTAACTGGTTCACATCTGGGTTCATTCCATGTGCTTATTAAAAAACTTCTTCACTTTTTGGACCTCAATGATTCTTCAAAGTTTCACATATAGTCCTGAGATTAAGCAAGAAAATTAACAACACCAACAAAAATAATGACAAGTACCTACTCTTATTATTTTTACCAGGGTGAGATATACTCTGTCAGGGATTTGTGTTATAATATTTTGAACATGACTGGAAGTTTACAGATAAGGAATGGAATACTCACGAGATTAAACAATAGATAGGCGAGGTTATACAGGTAGTAAATGATAGAGACAAGTTTTAGATGTGAGAAGGACTCACCAGCTGTGACTTCATGATGTTCCCTGCAAGCTCACTGACTCCTGCATCCACAGTCATGATTTCTAGATACCATCACAGCTGTCTCAAGGGAACTGTTGCCTTTCTTTGTACAGAATAAGCTAGTGAGCCTCTATTGCCATGGCTATTATAATACATATGACTTCTAAGCCCTGTCTGTGTGTCCAGCTGAGGTTGATGCAGCATTTTCTTTTTTTACAGTCTGAGATCCCAGGTGTGAGGCTGTAAAGGGGATAGCTGACCACACCACTGTCTAGCTATAGCAGCTACAAAATCTGCCATAATTAATAATAACTTAATAATTATATAAGAGAAGCAGAACCATAAGAATTCTCAACTGAAACAATATCCTGAACCTGGAACATAAGACCTGCGAAATGAAGGAGAAAAAGAGGGGCTGAAAATAAAAAGGGGAAGGTGGAGTTGGAGAGATGTCTCAGTGGTTAAGAGCATTGGGTGCTCTTGTTGAGGGTCCGAGTTTGATTCCCAGCACCCATATGGGGGCTCACAACAATCCAATTCCAGTTCCAGGGGATCCAACACCTCCTTCTGACCTCCACAGGCACTACACATATGTGGTACAGAGATATACATGTAAGAAAACACCAACACACATAAAAAAAATTTTAAATCTTTTTAAGGGGAAATGGTCATAGGATGTTCCACAGAACAGATTATGGTGTTTGCTTGTTCCATTTACAAATGAATCTTCTTTGCATAAAAGGCCAACAGACAGCTGAGGTAGAATTGAAAACTAGGTGAGTGTGGGTAGCTTTTTAAAGGTCATTGTGTTTTAACTGATGATTTCTGTGCTACAAAAAATCTCAAGAAAAACCCAGGCATCATCTGTTCCCTTTATGACAAATGCATAAGTGTTTCGGGGTAACCCAAGTGTTTACCAGAGGCATTATAGTGGAGGCCAGAGCCTGACACTGGGTGTCTTTCTCTATGACTTTTTGCATTGATTGATTGATTAATACAGGAGCTCTCATTGAGCCCAGAACTCACTGTTTCTGCTAGTTTGACTATCCAGTAAACTCCAGGTGCGTACTTATCTTTGCCTCTCTTTGGGTTACAGCCATATGCCAAGGTGCTCAGCTTTTTTTTTTCCCAAGGGTGTTAGAGATCTGAGCTAAGACTTTATGGTTATGTAGCAAGTGCTATGTTTACTGAACCATCCTCCTTGTACTGATCTAAACTTCTTAAGTAGCGTCCTAATGCATAGAGCAGCTAGGAGTATTTATTTACCTCTGTTTTTGGTTTGCTTTTTCCTCATAAAGGAAAACTAAAGAGAAAGAACAAGCAAACATAAAACAAAATAAACACAGATATTTAAAACAATCAAGAAACAAGCTCTCCCAATGACTATGTAGAATGCCAGGGCTTTTCTTTACCAGTTATGCTGAGAGGAAGCCAGAAACTTCTAGGCTTTCATGGCTCAGCAGGCACAAGTCAGATTACAGGAATCTGTTCCCGCTCCTCGCTGTCTGAAAAAGCAGCAGTGAAGCATATCAATGCATTTTCATGCTCTAAAGAAGGTAGCCCTCTGCTAGAATCCCATCCTGTTTGAGTCTGCACTCACCTTGTGGTCTGCATGGAAAGGTCAATATTTGAAGAGAACAAGCAAGGTATTTAGGAAACTGTAGGTGTGAGCATTCATTTGGAAGTGCTAACTGTGCCTTCCACACTTCTTTTCGAGGCATCTCCATGGGAAGCCAGTATAAATGCACCTATTATTTCTGTGAATTGAGTTCCTAATTTGCATCTGCTTTCTATTGAATAACTGTAGGAAATTGAGATCACAAAGTTTAAAAAAGGAGAATACCTGTTTAATGTTCCATGCAGTCAGATTTTGTGTTTGGTGCTTGCTCACAGCCAAAGCCTCAGGCAAGAGAGAGAATGAGCAATTTAACCAATCACTGACTGCTTGAGTCCATTATGCAAATAGAAATAAAGCCCTTCTATCAGTGTAAAAAAATAAGGACTTCCCTAGTTCTGTCCCTTATTTTAATGCCTGTCATACAAGAGAGGCTCCTTAAGGCAATCTATAAAATTTAAGAAAGGAAACCTATTTAAAGTTATAGACATATAGAAACCTAGTGTTGGGGTATCATGCAAAACCTCATCCTTCCTTCATTGTTGGAAATAAAAAATAGCATTTTAAAACTTTAAAGTATAATGGATGCTGGGAAGTTTACGGATATTTATTGGAAATTGACTTTTACAGTCTCAGCCTCCACTAAACTCCTTAACGACCAGACACTTTGAATATGTTTAGTTTGAATCCTTGTAACAAACAACATCAAATCTTGCTCATGTGCACCAGGAAGGCTGATCATACCTGCATTTGGACCCAGTCCTCCTAAACTTAACTGGGCTTTCTCAAAGGTCTGGAGGTTGCCCTACTGCCCTCAGGGACATGAGAGAAACTGTCTCTATCAAGGTATTGTGAACTGTCCAAACATATACTTCTTGTGATAAATGAAAATTTGTGAGGGCACCAGTCCTTGCTCACTTCTTTAAAATTTAATTGGCTAAAGCAACACTTACAGAAAATGTGCTGCCTTTGAAAGGTGAAGCATCAAAGTCTCCTGGTGGTGGGTAAGAATGGGGACCCTCCTTAATTGGGCATGTACAGATGACAGCAACTTAAAAATATCTATTTATTTAGCAAATTGCTATCCAAGTCCGCTTGTTTCAGCTTTGACTTAACCAGTAAGACTTGCTCTTTTATATGAGGAAGGAAAGAAGCCAGACACCTAACAACAGTTACACAGATCAGTTATTTTTCCTCTAGCCCCACTCTCCCTCATCTTTGTTAATAATAAGATGGTGATGATAGCCGTTGCCATTAACTGCTATTTGTATGTCAGACACCAACAACACACTGAACAAAGGCCCTGCTTTATGGAAGTTATGATCTGAGTTCAGGAGACAGACTGAGCAATAGGATGGAGAAAGATGGAAAATCTTGTTGAGGTTTGTTCTGGTGGTGTAAAGACCTGGATTGAAATTCACACCTTTCAGATGTCAGCTTCAGACTTCCCAACTGTCAGTTAACCTACAATTTTTAAGGACTTGAACACTGCAGAACAAATTTCCCATGTTATTATTGTTTTAAAATAACAAATGTGCTTTATAAAAGAATTTTTAATGGCTATTCTGAGCCTAATATTTGTTACTGTAGCCCAGGAACTTGAATTCAAGTTACCCTAAATGACATAGTCCACCATGGAATATATTACACAAAATTGTATAGTCATAGAATGAAAGATGTCAACCCACATGCTTATCAACTCCACTGTTGAGAACATTGGGTAGGCAGACTACAGGAAAGCAGGGAAATTTTACCACAGCCTTGATATTGTTACAGCCTTCTCAGTTTCAAGGTTGGAGGAGGTACAGGCCTATTAAACTTAATGACACATTGTTAGAACTTTATTAGTCAGTAGACTATTGATAAAACTTAAAGTACATGGCTGCTAAAGGAGCTATGTAGCCCAGAGTAGTTCTGGCTCTTAACTCCTCAACACTCCATGTCTCCACAGTCACCATGCTACAGTCACTGAACTCAATCTGTAAGGCACTTAATTTAGGTGCAGCTTGTTCAGAGACTTCAATTCATATTACCATCTCATACCATTCCCTCCCAATGAATCTCTTGAATGAGTTCTGGGTGAAACCCTTTTACAGAGAAGAAAAGCAAGTGACATCTCTAATGAGAAATTCCCCTAGACATGTGGCTCTGAGAAGTAACAACTTTCACCAGAGAAGGAGCAGACTGCTACATTTCTGCAGGAGTTTCACCCTTTGCAGAGAGAAACAAGTAAGTGACAGTTTTTGCCAGAGTAGAGAAGCATTGGACATTTCTTCTAGGAAACTCCCTTAGCAGAGTGGAACAGAGCCGAGGTGTAATAATTTTCTTGGAAAAGAGCAGGATTCCTACATCCTGCAGGAAGACTATCCCCCACCAAACACAGCTATAGGAATAGCCTGCCTCCCCAACTGTAGGGATACCTTTCTCTTCAGAGCTGTAGGTATCCAGCATACCTTTCTCTTCACAGCTATATGTGGAGCCTGGCTCCCGACAGTCAGGATACCTTTTCCCTCACAGCTTTACAGCACAGGCTGGTCACTAATTCACTGTGATGCCCAGGCTGATCACTGACTGACTATACATCCCAGGCTGGTTTTAAACTCTTTCCTTTGCCTCTATGTTCTGGAATTACAGTCGTAAGGTGCCAAGTTCAACCATGTATGTAATTCTTGTAAAAATATTAATACATAGAATTGAAAACAAGAAGTTCATCTTTCTTAAAATCAAGAATTAGATTTATCAATTGTTATAGAATCTTAGAAAATATATAATTGTTAATTCTTTTCTATTCAAAATATTTATAAAACTCAACATGTAGCCCCTTTATTGTCTTTTGACTCCTGAATGTCAAGGATCCTGAAGTTATTTCCTTAAAAAATAGTTCTCAAACTTACTAATGCTGAGACCCTTTAATGCAGCCCTTTATGTTGTGGTGACCCTCAACAATTAAATTATTTTTCTTTCTAATTCATGACTATTACTTTGGTACTGTTATAAATTGTAATATAAATATAGTATTTCCCAATGGTCTGTAAAAGGGTCTTTTGACAAACCCACAGGTTGAGAACCAGTGCTTTAGAACACATGAGGATGATCTGTATTTCTGTTTCTATGTGATGGCAGAGCATATTAACCCCCCCCCACACACACCCCAGTTCTGGTTTACAGATGGTTTCCTGACATACAGATCAGAAAGCTTATTTATTGCTCTGGTGGGAACCAATTAGCTTATAAAGACTGGCATTTCAAATATCATATAAATTTAAATATCTATGAGTGAGAACATTTACTTGAAAGCTAGTTAATGTACATTTTGAGAAATTGTCTATAATGGCCACTTTTGTGTAGAGAAAGATGAGTGGTTTTCTACTTTTTTTTTTTTTTGGTTTTCTACTTTTTATAGATCCTAGCAGATTCCTATGATTTAACTCTTATTTAATAGTTAAGCTCTCTATTACCTTAGAATTGAGTATTTGAGGTTGGTCTTATGTTCTTATGGAAAACTAGTAGCTTTGGCTCATATTTGCTTCCCCATAGAAGATAATGTTTTACTCTATACACGCTAACATGGCAATTTAATGTCTATATAAGTATGATATGAATTTTAATTTGCCCAAACTAGTCAGGGACTGAACTTTTCTGCATCCTGGATGAATAAAAGCTTATCAACGTGTCTTTCACCAAGAGGGTCAGATTGAATGAACTGCTTCAGCACAGCGGGGTCTCAATCCATCTTATTATGAGCCATGGCAGAAAAATTTTGAACCTGAACCACAGCCCTCAGGAACTATCATGAACCATAACATCCCCACCCTTGTTGCCCACTAGAAAGTGCATCAGAGTAAAAGTAAGAGGGCTGTATATCATAGAGAAGTTGCCCACAAATACCTCTATGCTGTAGTAACCAATGTGCTATGACACAAACGATGAGGTGGGTGTTTAGATCATCATTTACACTTAGGAACTTCTGATAAGAAAAAGCAGGAGTTTCCTAAAGCTGGGCTGTGTTAACTTACAGGGGGGTAATTCTCTTACTGTCTTTTGATCTCTCAATCCAATGATGTCACAAATATATTAAAATAGGCCATCATGGGTATTGTGAAGTCATTAAAGTCAAAAAACAAAGGTTAGATTGCTTGTTCCAAAGAGTGGTTTTACTAGCACATATATGCTCAGTAATTTCTTCATCAAAGTACTTACAATACTCTGAGTATCGTATTACAGTCTCAATATGTGACATATTGCACGTGATATCTCATTTTTTAAAGTATCCTCTAGTTTTATTGTCTCCTTTAAAATGATGGGTGAGGAAACTGGCATTCAGCACAGGCCAGCAAATTCTGGAGTCAAAATTCAAACCTAAAATACCCCAAACAGATCACCCATAGGTCTGCTTAACCCTGAGCTCTGCTGGCTCCTGATCAGATAGAAGTGGTTTTGATTGAATACACCATGCTCTTGGAGAAGAGTAAACTGATAGTCTCACTTGTGCGGTCCTCAAAATATATTATCTATTCACCAGGGTGGTTTGGCTGTGCTTACTGGGTATTTTACATAGACTCAGAATAAAAATATAGTTCATCTCCCCCAAACTCAAGGTTTTAAAGAAAAAAGGGTATTTTTTTTTATCATAAAACAAGAATATACTGGGGATAGAGTGTATGTCCTATTAAGTAAGTTTTTGGAGTCTTGGGGGCTTCTTGGAGATTTACACTTTGGGAAAGCCATATTGCCTTGAGATGCAGAACACTTGGCGTCCACTAATGAGCTGAGAACAACCTAGAAGGTGGGTGTTCTAAGGTGCAGCTGTTACCAGCAGCACAGGGCAGAGTCAGACTAGTGTTTTTGTGGGGGACACTTTATTTCACTCTTGGTGCTCCAGTGACTTCTTAGCAATTGCTCAGAATGATTAGTTTAGCCGTGCTCTCACTGGCATGGTCAGCCTTGACATGATACAGGAGCATCATTCCCCACCCGTTGGAGTGAGAAGCTCGTCCCTAGCTTGTCTAATGTGTGCTCTTCATATGAAGTGCTTTCATTCAATTTTCCTTTTTTAAGCCCTCCTACACCCTTATGCCCAAAGTGACATTATTACTACAACTTTTGTATTCATCACTGTGATTTTTATAGTATTTACTGTCATTAAAACTTTTATTTTTGTTTTATTTAGTGATTGTACCTGGTCACCCTAGGAATCAGTGCAGGTATTCAAGCACTCTAAGAGTAGTGAACCTGTGAGCAGTGTAGTTCTTAATCCTATAACCCTGAGATTAGTGTTTAGCAGAGGGATGTTCAACAACACCTCCAGTGAATGGATAAAGGATGGCACATACAAACCATCTGTCACACAATTATATTATCCCCTCCTCCTTAGTCTCTATATAAGATAAAAGGAAAAGTGATTCAGGAAAATCTCTGGGGTACAGAGTTTGGTTTGAATAAATGTTAATCTCATAGCACTGACAAAAAGAAGAAAAGAATCTTGTCTACTTCCCCTATCCAGGCGGATGACTATACGTTTTTCTTTGGGTTCATTTTCTTATTTAGCTTCTCTAAGATCACAAATTATATGCTCAATGTCCTTTATTTATGGCTAGAAACCAAATATGAGTGAGTACATCCCATGTTCCTCTTTTTGGGTCTGGGATACCTCACTCAGGATAGTGTTTTCTATTTCCATCCATTTGCATGCAAAATTCGAGAAGTCATTGTTTTTTACCGCTGAGTAGTACTCTAATATGTATATAGTCCACACTTTCCTTCATCCATTCCTCCATTGAAGGGCATCTAGGTTGTTTCCAGGTTCTGGCTATTACAAACAATGCTGCTATGAACATAGTTGAACAGATACTTTTGTTATATGATAGGGCATCTCTTGGGTATATTCCCAAGAGTGGTATTAATGGATCTTGGGGTAGGTTGATCCCAAATTTTCTGAGAAATCGCCACACTGGTTTCCAAAGTGGTTGCACTAGTTTGCATTCCCACCAGCAATGGATGAGTGTGCCCCTTTCTCCACACCCTCTCCAGCAAAGGCTATCATTGGTGTTTTTGATTTTAGCCATTCTGACAGGTGTAAGATGGTATCTCAAAGTTGTTTTAATTTGCATTTCCCTTATCGCTAAGGAGGTTGAGCATGACCTTAAGTGTCTTTTGGCCATTTGAATTTCTTTTGTTGAGAATTCTCTGTTCGGTTCAGTGTCCCATTTTTCAATTGGGTTAATTAGCATTTTAAAGTCTAGTTTCTTGAGTTGTTTATATATTTTGGAGATCAGACCTTTGTCAGTTGCAGGGTTTGGGTTGAAACTGGACTCTCTGAACATGGCAGACAATGAAGGCTGACGAGAAGCCAAGGACAATGGCACTAGGTTTCGATCCTAATACATGAACTGGCTTTGTGGGAGCTTAGCCTGTTTGGACGCTCACCTTCCTGGACCTAGATAGAAGTGGGAGGACCTTGGTCTTCCCGCAGGGCAGGGAATTTGAACTGCTCTTCAGTATCAAGAGGGAGGGGGAATGGAGTGGGGGGAGGAGAAGAGAAGTGGGGATAGGGGGAGGGGAGTGGGGGGAGGGGGCAATATGTGGGAGGAGGGGGAGGGAAATGGGAAACGGGGAGCAGGTGGAAATTTTAATTAAAAAAGAATAAAAAAAAGAATAATGTTTTCAGGGCCATTATATATTCAGAAAATTATAAATTCAGAATATTTATGAGTGTCCAGCTCATAATAAACACGAGTTAATACTGAATCTTATACACACAGAACTTACATGTACATGGACAACCAAAACAAGCATGCTTGTACATTCTGAATTTCATAGAGTTTGTAGTGCAGAGGCTTGGCAAATTAAAAGAACACAGAGTCTTTAAAGTCCGGACTTTGAGAAAGCATTGTGTTGATCTTGTTGAGCCACCAAATATTAAGTCATGTTAATCCCAAAGAGCAATGGAAATCATAAAATCCTGTGTTCACAGGAAGGCTAGAAAATGTAACCAGTAAAATAAAGAAATGACAGCCATAACGATTAAGAACAGAGACATGGGCAGAAAGTGGATTCATCTACTTGATATATTATAGACACTTAAAAATGTATAGCTATAAACTCTGATGTGTTTATGTATTTTTGGTGCTGACTTCACAATAAAAATGGAATTTCTATTTAATTTGAATTATAAACTTTCAGTGAGGTTATTTCCTTGCTATGAAAACTAGCCTATATCTTCATTATAAACAACTTCCTCAATAATCTGAATTAACTCTTATGTTAACAAAATCATGAGGATTTTACTATAAAATTTCATTTTTCAAAGAATATGTATTTTTATAGAAATTTAATTAGTTCTTCCTAGATCCTATCATGTGCAATTAATCTGTCTACCATCTTTTGTAATTAATAATGATACCACATATCAGAATATTCACCAAATCAAGTACGTCTATTCACTTATGGTGCAAAGTATCCACCAGCTCTTCATCTCACAGGGAAAGGGGAACTTATTTCCCTCACTTTTGGAATCTAAGAGAGTTTAAAAATCTGTTGAAAGTTGTTGGGACTAATGAGTCCTGGCCTTCAGCTGCTCTTCCCTCCTAGAACCTTCTAATTAAAATTACTAGAAGCTGTGCCTAGCTTAGAGGATCAGAGGATGGGATTTTCACCTGTTGGCCATTGACTGCAGTGTAATTAAGCCTACATGGTGCTAATAAAGAGGGGCTTTTGGTATCAGTGTTTAAAGGTCTGTGTGTTGGTCTAGTCTCTGCGTCTGTGTTCTCAACCTCAAGTCCCTTGCCCGAAGCTCCCGAACTGGGGTCTAGCGCATAGAGCACAGATCGGGGCCCCGGTGCACGGCAGAAAGTCACCTGAGTTCACTATGACAAAGAGCCAAATTTCTGTGTGCCTCACACCAAAGTGTTTATACTATTCATTTAAAATTTTAAAAACTGAATTAAAATATCCTTCTGAATTGAACTCATCAGCTTACAGCTTATAATATTTTTTCTCTCAGATTAAATTTGAGACTAATTTTTCTAGATAGCATCCACCTATGAAACTTCAGTGAAAATTTGACACATGAGAGGTCTTATATTAAGACTCACTATTTTTAAAAATGGATATTTCCACTAGGTTATTAATAAGAATCACTCATATAATTTATTTGTGGGATAACTTCCTGTTGAAGGATCAGTATTGATTTTCAAGGTGAGCTCAGTATCTCAAATGTTTCTATAGCTTTTCAAGACTTCATTGCATCACCTGGATGCTTATGTACACTATTCTTTTACAAGATTTGAATTTATTGTTTTTCTTAATCTTTTTCAACATACATAAAATGTCAGCTGGAATAATTGAAGACAGAGCAAATAATACTCATTCTAAATGACAGGAATTAGTGGATCAGACCTGGGTCACATTAGAACTGTACTCAGGAGTTGCTGCTCTGGGTAGAAGCTGCTTGCCTTCCCTCTTTCTTGAGGCAAGGATGACAGAGTTAAACAATCTAATTAGACAAAGACAATTGTATACAATCTGAACCAAGCAAATATTATGGTTTCTTCAGGTTACAGGAATGAGAAAAACTACTCTTATTAATTGTTAACACAATATCAAATTTTCTGTGTCAACAGTATACTTCAAAGAAGCTTCAAAGACACAAACTGAGACAAATAACATCAAATCAGGTTTTGTGGGTGGGTGTGTGAGGGTCAGGAGTTCAGAGCCAACCTTGGTTGTACTGCAAATTCCAGGTTGCCTTACATGAGACCCTGTCTCAAAGCAAAGCAAGGCAAAACAACAATGTTTGACTAGCAAAAATATACTTACATACAGACTCTTAGAACAATTTTGAGGAGTGGTCAACTGGAAGAATTGCTGGTCCTTGGAAATATCAGAATTGCACACTTTATTGATGGTTTGTAATGCTCATAATACAACTCAGGACTTTGTGAAGTCCAATAAACTCCATGTTCTTATGCCTGTGAACTACCTCTGAACTCAGGATTAGATTCTCTCGCTTTGCTCAGACCCATTCAAGGGGGCTTATTTCACTCAGTACCAAAGATGAGTGATCAATTCAGGCAGTGAATTATTTTAAAAATTATTCTTATATATGATGCACATAAATATGTATACATATTTAAGTATTTTCCAAAATAATGCTTTTTCATGGCCAAGTACAATCTGAAAAACATTAAAAGGAAAACTCTAAAAATAAGCAACTTTTAAGTTTTGAATTGCAGGTCTGTCCCAATTCTCATGAGAAAATCTTACATGATCCCACTCTGTTTTTCCAGGGAAGATATGAATCACTCTTTTTCCAGCATATCAGGATATTGACACCTTAGACACCCCCTGCCCCGTTGCCACCTAGTAACTCTATAGGGTTTGGTGTTTTCTGTGATGTCAGGCATCTAGTGGGGGTCCTGAATCACGCTTTTCATGAATAACAGCACTGATACTCCTGATTTTAAAGGAGAGCAGCCATCATGGGTCCAATTGACTAAGATGAAATGTCTGACTTCTCCAGGAATTTGTTTAACTAGTTTTTGGGCTACTTTCCCAAAAGATGCTCTGGGAAGGTGCTTTTATGTCCCTTAAATAGCACAGGCTCTATTTCCACAACACATAAATCTGACAATGAAAAATTCTATCTTGAAATTAATTCAACACATTTTGATGCTCTTCTGTGGGATTCAGAGAAATCTCTAAGAAATATATTCCCATGCCTTGACCAAAAAGGACAGAGGAATTTGTCTCCAGCAGTCACCCTTATTAATTTGTTGAATTCAGCTTGTTTATGACACTCTATAAGTTGCAGTATGATCTGGCCAAGGCAAATCATTTCCTTTGAGGAAGTTTTATTTTTCAGTGTATTATTGCTATATTTAAATAAGTACATGAATACACTAATTATGGTTTAATCTCTTTTAAATGGTAAGCAAAACAAAGTCTGTATTAAAATATGACAAAATTCAGTGGGTTTATTTTTTGTACTTAGTGGGTTAAACATACAAGTCTTGGACCAATAAGTCACCCAAAATCTAACAACTGATTTTAAAATTTATAGATCTCTATAATGATGGTTAAACTTCACTGTCAACTTGTTGGGAACTAGATTAATACAGGTGGTAAATTTCTAAGCATGCGTACCAGGATTATCTAGTTTAGATTAATTGAAATAAGATTGATGCCATGGGCTAGAGTCCTGAAATTAACAAAAATAAGAAAACAAGATAAGTACCAGCTTTCACCCTTCTCTGCTCTCAAACTCAGACACAATGAGACCAGCTCTGGCTCCCATGTCTTTCTCATCATGATGGAAGGTACCCCCAAACTATGAGGCAAAGAAAGTCGTTCTTTTTCTAAGTTGTTTTCACCAGTATTTTGTACTAGGAACAAGACAAGAAACTAATACATAAAACCTTATTTGGCTCACTAGTGTAATCTAAAGTAATAGTGAGATACAGCATTGAGTACCATAAGCAAGTAGAAAGAAAAACTAGCAGAAAGCAAGGAGATTTGTACAGTTTATCAGTCTCATTGCAGATTTCTTTCCATTAAAATATTACAAATATTTTGGGAAGCAAATGGACACCATTTATTCAATTTAAAATCGTTATATTTTAATTAAAGATTTTCTTGTGTAGTTCAGCCTAAGAAAACAATCCGATAATATAAAGAAATGTACCCATATATATTCATAGTTTTGCTTAAAATACTGCAATATTAGAAACCATGTGTAGGGTGTTGGAATGAAGAGTCGGGGGTTTAAAGCACTTGCGGCTCTTACCAAGTACTCAGGTTTGGTTCCAACACTCATATGGTAATGCACAATTTCTGTAACTACATCTCCATGGGTCTTGATATCCTGTGGCCTCTTCAGATACCAGGCATGCAAATGTTGCACATATTGTCAAAACACTCACACACATAAAATTAAAATAAATTAAAAACCATATTAAAATTTAGAAGCCATTTATATAAGAAATTCAAATTAATTATGGAAATGTATTGAACATTATGTAATTAATAAAATTGTGTTTTTGAAGTATTTTTACTGAGGAAATATGCAGAAAATTAATATGTAAATAAATGATCATTCTTTGAAGTATAATTATTTAAAGCTGTCTTAAAATTTTTTAAATAAAATAAAATTCCGTAAAGAACAGGAAGTGTGAATATTGAACAGGAAAACTTGGTAATGTCAAATAAATTAACATTTAAAGATAGTAAAAGTCAGAGAGATAGCATGACTGATTTGACATATGGGCCACGGATGTACACAATGTCCTAGCCTCATTCTGTTCCACCACCACACATTTTTTTTTTCTTTTTCAATCTTTACTCTTGCCTTTACTTGCCCATTCATTTTGCTTCTTAGCTTACTTTTGAGGAGAACTGATGGGGATGAGAGCTGCTCTTTGTTTGCTACACCATTTTCATAGCCGCTGGTCTTGGCTCATATTCAGGATCCTAGGATCAATTTCTAATTCAGACGTCCTCATCCACCACTCACGTCAAGAGCCAATTGAGACAGCATCAATCAAATCCTTGCATCAATGCTGTCATCTCCAGGAGTTGCAGGCTGTCAGAGCAGATGGGACTCCAATTTCCGGGCTGCTCATTTGCCCTCCAAGTCTTTCTTTCCTCTGGCAAAGTGCTGGGCATAGTGTAGCTAAGCCAAGGAGCCTGTATGGCTTCTCACAGATAATCTATCATTTGTTTTCTTCACTTTGGTACCATGGATTTAGCCATTTATTATCTTCGAAGAACTCATCCAAGATGATACACATTAATAAGCCCTATTTCTAAGTAATCTGAAATGATGCAGCCCTTGATCTTTTGAATTTTGTTCAGGATTCATGAAGCTGGAAATTGGCTTGAAAGCCATGCGAAAGGAACCCTGACTCTGTTCTTCCAACATAAACCAGAAAGCACTCCCTGGCAATATCCTAGAACTAGGATGTCAACAGCTAATAGGTAAATCAAATTTTGCTTTGCTATTATTTTCACATTAAATATCTCAGAGATATCAGCAAGACAGCTTGGGAGACTTTAAATAATCCTGCCAAAGAAATACTCAAGTTTTAAACCCATATGAATACAGGATTGATTTTACAGTAAGTGTTCAAGTCATGTATCATTTATAAATAAAAAAAATTAAAAGTAGCTGCTTTTAGATTTTAAAAAGCGCCATGACTTTTTCATTATAACATCATTTTTTCTCCCATTTAATTATATTCTTACATTATTTTAAGTCCCTTAGTTTTTTATCTTGACTTGAAATCACTGACACTGAGGCCCCCCATTCCCATATGCGTTTCTCTATAAATATCTTCTTTAATATGATGTTTTCTACTCTTGTTCTATGATAATTTTTAATTTCATTTTTGATATTTTCCTCACGTTTATTTACTGGGATTTTTTATATTACTAAGAATTTCAACTTTCATATTTATTCTTAATTTGATTACTTAATGACCAGAAAATATGCCCTGAAAAAATTTAATTTTTCAATTAGAATTTTTATAAAATTTGTTGATATAAAATTTTGTTTAATTGGACATTTGTAGAATTAAATATATATTTATTTACTCACAATATTGCATATTAAACTGAATTATTGATTATATCATTAAAAATAATCTTTTTCTAGATTTTCAATTCTGAAAGAAGTGTTTTGAAGCCTTTTATTACCAATTTTGAATTACTACTCACTTTCCTTTTCTTTTTAAATTTTCTTTTCTTATTTATTCTTTGTATCTAACACATCATGTACCTGGGTTCCTTTCATTTTCCCATCAGATGTATTTGCCATCTGCCTTTGCAGCCTCCCCTCAAATAACATTTAAGAGAAAAAGGAAAAAATAAAATAAAAAAGGGTAAAAAATCTCATCATGGATGCTATAGTGTAACATAGTAAAGTCATGCAGTAAACCCCGTTTTGTCTATATAGCAAACAGCAAAGAAACAGAAAAACAAGTTAGTTTCAGAGAGGTCAACCAGAACACCTCATGTCCATGAATAGAAGAAATAGAAATTGCAAAAGGAAATCATAGGTGATCTTTCTCACTGAGTCAATGAAAGACAAGGTCTTGAATTGTCCTCTGGGTTGCAAAAGCATGAATTAAAAGACAAGTAAGACAATCGTCCATATTTATTTACTTAGCTCCAATTATAAGGTGAGGGTGGAGTCCCAAGGACTTACAGAACTAATCAAATTACCAACAAAAGGATAGTATAGTATTGCATTTGGTTTCTGAGTAGTGGCTGCATCCTAGAATAAATAAAATGGTACCTGTCCCCTTCAAGAAAGCAGAGAAAGAAGGGGTAACATGGCTGCTGCACCTCTTCTTTCCTGGTAATTCATCCTCTTTCAGGTACCAGGATATCCTTCCAGGATATTTAAAGAGAAAGGATTGATCATCCCCTTACTTCTCTCTACTTCGTCCCCCCTCAAAACTAGACATTAAAAACCAAAGTATTTGAATGCATAAATGGAGAACAATGGAAGAGAATGTGTATGCCTAAGGAATGTATGAGTTTGATTAAAACTAATGAGATTGTTTTAAATTTATATCTTATACTAGATCTCAGTACAGACATAGTCTAGGATAGTTAAAATTCAAAAATAATAATAATAAAAAAAAGAATCCTCATGAAGTAAACAAAGACATGGACAAGGTCAATAGCATATAAATAAATAGAAATAGGAATGAAAGAACAGGTGGCTTGAATGAAAACAAAAGGAAGTGCTGGAGTTAAAAATACAGCAACTCAAATGAAGAAAAAACCGAGAGATGTTTGAATAGGCCAAAGGAATGCCAAACTTAAAGACTGGACAATAGAAATGATCAAATCTGAGGAATAAAGGAAAATTTTCTTTTCGATAGAGAAGCTAAGGTGCTCATGGGACACCAACAAGTAGAACAAAATATCCACTGTAGTAGCCAACAGTGAAAGAAAGGTAACAAAATCACAGAGAATTTTTGAAGAAATAATGTTTATAAATATAATGACCGAACATTCAAAAGAATCTCAAGTGAACCTCAAGGGAAGGAAATTATTTACCACATATAAAGGACCTACATTAAGGTTGTTGGAAGATTTTTCAGCAGCAATTTTGGACAAGGGTTAGCAAGAAGTTTACATATTCAAAACATGTAAAGAAACAGAAACAAAACTTATGGTCAAAAATCCTGTATTGAAAACATTTCCAAGAATTCTGCATCTTAAAAAACTAATGCTTAAAAAGTTTTAAAGAATTAAGTCACTGTCACATACACAGAAATTACTGAAGTTAAGGTTGCACTGCAGAAAATGCTGCAGAGTGAAGTCCCACTGCTGAACCAAAGGACAGCATACAACGACCAACGTTCTGTGAAGAGAGGTGACTCCAGGAAGTTGAAAGTTGGGATCATGAGCAACTGCAAATTAGTATGGTGACTCTACCATTTGATCTCTAAGTAGTGAAGAGGACAATGCTCGGGGGCAATTACCAACCTAAAACCCAGTATTCTAACAATATCCTCTGGTCACAAATAGTTTTTACATAATTTAAGAAGCTAATGCATTCAATTTATAAATGTTTCATTTTTGACATCAATATCTGAAAGTAGTGGGAGGAGAAATATAAAGAATATATTGTGTATGGTACTGAAATTAAGCTTGCATAATCTTAGAGCACTATGACTTCAGAAGACTAAATATAATCCCCATGGTTACCACAGATAAAATATGTATAACACATATACAAAAGTAAATGCAAAAGTGATTTATGCATTTCATTACAAAAATCAGGTGACATAAAAGAAGACAGTTATGTGGGACATGGGAAGTTATAAGTCATAAACAAAATAAACAGAAATTGATAGAAGCCTTTCTTTTTTAACATTAACAAAGAGGATAATCTGAAATCTACAAAAATATGGGTGCAGAATAAAAACACTTTGTGGCTAAAAGGCACAAAGAGACAAGCTCACAGTCTTTCATATGAACAAGTAGAAGTATGATTTCCAGGGCCTGGGAAGGGTAAAATGAATACAGAAGTATTGGTAACTGGAGAAAGGGGAACTAAGGGAAAGGGAACTGAAAGAAAGGAGTCTGATGAAGACTGGATGTAGCTGGGTAGGGGGAACTAAGGCATTGGGGACTCAGTAAGAGGGAACTGGGGAAGTAGAGTTGGCGGATGGGTGGGCAGAGAGGGCATTGAAGGTTCTTACTTCTGGACACATAGTCCTAGTTTTGCAAGATGAAATGTGCTATAGAGATGCATGACTTTGTTGCTCAGAAATTTTTTCTTTATTTTTGAGAAATATGATCATATCTATTCCTGGTTTCCCCTTCCAACTCCCTCACATGCCCTCAATATTATTATGCCCTCTCCCCAACTCTTCTCTCTCTCTCTCTCTCTCTCTCTCTCTCTCTCTCTCTCTCTCTCTCTCTCTTTCTCTCTCGTTGCTGTGAATTCAAGACTATGACAGCCATGTACTGTCTAGAAGATAGCATTTTACAGCACCCTACCATCTTCTGGCTCTTATATTCTTTCTACCTCCTCTCCTGTATGTTCTCTGAATCTTGGTTGTGGTAGGGTTATGCCATTAAAGCACTCAATCTCAGATTGAGGCAATTAGATACAAGCTTTTAGCAAAATAACAATAGCAGGTTCTACCCTAGGGCCTATGATTTCCCCTCCCATGGGCTTTTGAGGATTATAGTTTCAGACATTAAACTCCTCTTTGTGGAGCAGGCCTCAAATCAAATCAGAAAGTGATTAAGTCACCCTATAACAAATCATGTCACTATTGTTCTAGTGCTAGGTAATACCATTGCTGTCTTTTTTTCTTCTGTAGCCTCTATAGCAACTTCTGGCACTATGAAAGCTATCCAATGAATAGGAACTGTTCTAGGTGTTAGAGACAAATTTTTCTATGCCTACTAGCACAATAGTGACATGATTTGTTATAATGTGTGGTGTCTTTGAAAACAAGCACTTACCACATAGTTATGGAGGGTCGTTAAGGGAATGTAGATAGTCTATAATGTTTTGGAGACCTCTGGGAGGCATCCTATGATTGCAGTGTCATTTTCATTTAATACCCTGTGTTTTCTGGCCATAACTTTTCCAAATATGTACAGTAATTCTGTTAAAATCTTTTTCAAACTGTAATGTGAAGCTTTCTTATTAACTAGCAAGTTTCCATGAGACTTTTTCATGAATCCTTAGTTGTGATTAACCTTTCCACTACCTCCGCCTGTCCCTTACTTTTTTCACCCATCCCTGTTTAATACCTTAACCCTTAGCATTGCCCCTTCTGCTTTCATTTCATATGTGTATTACTATTCCTTCTCTTATTTTTTAACTTTATTTTATAATTATAATATAATTATAACATTTCTCTCTTCCCTTTCCTATCTCCAAATCCTCTCAGTACCATGTCTCACTCTCCTTTAAATTCATGGTCTCTTTTTTCACTAATTTTTATTACATACATATTTATGTGTATATAGATAGATAGATAGATACATACATACATATGTATATATATACATATATTTCTAAAATAACCTGCTCAGTTTGTATAATGTTATTTGTATGAATGTTTTTAAGGCTAATTATTTATCACTAGACAACCCATTGTGTACCTTTCCCTGAGGAAGAACACCTCTCCCTCTCCTGCCCTCAGCCTTCCACAGTTGCCTATAGTTCCTTGTGTACGGTTGAGGCCTCCGGGACATGTCCTCTGCGCACTTTGGCATGTTCACGGGTGTCATCCTTGTTCAGCTCACGTTTGTAGTAGTGACATTGGTGAGACGTTGTGGGTGTCACTGAGATATTACTGGGAGACACAACCTCAGAGTAAACTCTCTGATCCTCTGGTTCTTACAATCTTTCTGCCTTCTCTTTTGTAATGTTTCCTGAGCCTCGACTGTGGGATTGTTTTGTGGATGTATCCATTAATAACTGCAGTCCTCACTCCTCATTATGAAAACTTCTCTTTGCAGATGGCGACCACTACAAAAAAACCCACAACCAACCAAAATGCAGAGTTGTGTAGCCTAGTCCCAGTGGGTACATCTAATTATTTAGGTATGTTGACTTATAAGACAGAAGACTTCTTTATGGCTTTATATACCCACCTTCCTTTTGGTTAGTACTTCCCTTCATTCCTTGATTTCTCCATCCTCCCACACCTATCCTTGTATAAGCATTTCTGCCCCAGTATTCAACCTCACTGCACTCCTTTTGCCTATAATCTACTATCATGCCTCCTTTAACTTGTACTTCACCCCAAAAGCTCCTTTCTAGTTTCCTGGAATCTACTTTGATTCCAAGTTAAGCTTGTAAAACAGAAGATTTGAACCTATGATCTGCATATGAGAAAGAACATGCATTTGTCTTGTTGCCCAAGTTACCTTTCTCAGTATAATGCTTCCAAGTTCCATCTATTTACCTGGTTGTATTAATAGTCCCTAGCAAATTGAATAAATCTAGATACTGATCAACATCTGAGTGGATAAGAAATACCTAACACATATGCACAATGAGATGTCACTCAACAGTAAAGAAAAATGAATATTTATATATAATGTTACTTAGAGATACACTTAAAAGTGGTTAAAACAGAGGCTTGTTTACTAGAAAATATTGTCATCTCAGCACTGGGGACTAATGAACCAGGAGGACCACGAATTTAAGGCCAACCTGAGCAAAATAGTAAGGACATTGTCTCCAAAAATCAAATAAGTGAGTAAAATAAATAATTAAAAAATATTAAGAAGTACAATATATTTTATAATCCAAGTTACACGTAGTCTGATGAGAACTAGTGTTCTGCTTTGAGGATGCTGTTCTTTCCCTGTGTCCTCACATGATGAAAGGGAATCCTAGAGCTTTGTCAACATTGATAAGAACAATAACCCCATGCACTGCTAGTCACCTCTATAGACTGCACCTCTTCAATACCATAACCTTAGGAACTGGAATACAACACACACACACACACACACACACACACACACACACACACATTCAAGCCATAGCACTGTTTGGTGAATACAATTCTTTAACATCTACTAAATAAATGTGAGCAATGCCTGAATAATACTGAATTCAATGAGAGCCAGATGATTAGCCTGCTGGAGGTTGTCATAGGTCAGCTTGGTCATGATGGACTCTCCTGCTTCTCTTTTAAAAAGTGGAGGCTGAGATGAGCCTATTGCAATTCTGGGATTCTCTCAGTACCTTGTTAGTTTAAACAGACACTATTGCCTCCATTTTCCCTAACTATAATTCATAACTAAAGATCCCAGACTAGAAAAATTACAAAAATGGGCAAGGAATGTACACGAACCCACCCTCAGTCTCTTTTCCTAACTCTATTCTTTCAAGTCAGTTCCAAGCTCTCAAGCTCCCTTCCTTGCTCTCCTTGTCTTTCAAGGTTTCAGTAACTCAGATTCATCTACCATAGCTGCATTTTTTAAACCTTTTATTACGTGCTTCTTCCTCTAATTCCACAAGTTTCGCCTTCTATATTATCCTGAATCTTTGTAATCTTTACACTAAAAGTACAATAAATTTTAATTTAGGACATTATCATTTAAGTTTACTGTTAAATTAAAAATTATTAACTGGGAGAACCAGTAGAGAACACAAACATGTAAAAGCATAAGAAAGTCAGAAATAACAAGGATCCTAAGAAACGGAGAGTTCATTTTGCTTTTAAAAATCGTCTTCATTTAACATTTTGAGTGCTGTTTGTGTCTTATGTTTTATATTTCTGTAACTAACAATTCTGAAAAATGGAACAAATTTTATCCCATTATAAACTGGTGACTCATATGAGTCTGGAGGTTAGAAATCTTAGTCCTCCATCTGCACACTAGTGACTGAGGACACCAGATATTCCAAAACTGAAGCTGTCGATTCCAGCCTCAGTTGCCTGAGCACACAGAGAACTTCAGGTTAGTAAAGATTAAGTCCCAGCTAAGTAGTTAATTAGAGAACAAATTCAACCTCTCTCCATCTGCTTGTTCATTATCAGAGTGGGAACTGAATGCCGCCACATTAGAGAGGGCTTCCTGTTTCACAGTTCATTAACCAATGCTAAGTCAAGTGGAAACATCTTCACAGGCATACTCAGAAATAATGGACATTTTATGATTTAGTCAAGTTGATACATGAAATCGCCTGTGTGTGTGTGTGTGTGTGTGTGTGTGTGTGTGTGTTGGGAAGGTGATAAAAGCTAATAAAGAGCTGGTTAAGAGCACTTCGGGCTCTTGTAAAGGACCTGGTTTTGATTGCCAGCACCCACATGGTAATGCCAATTCCACAGGGATCTGATACTGTCTTCTGGATTCCAAGGGCACTGCATACACATGGTGCACAAATGTACATGTAGACAAAATACTCCATACAATCTAAAGACAGATGTAAAGACAGATCTAAAAATTCCCACTCCTTGGCATTTTGACACACACACACATACACACACACACACACACACACGTCAGATTAACTCCCCTCCACAAAGATAATCAGGTAATAAATCTGCCCTAATATGGTACAACAATTCTACATTCAACCAAAAATTCCCTAACTCTCTTCTGAGAGAGTTATTGAGTGATATTTACTATTTTATCTCATATCCAGTACTTTAAATACTATAATAAAAATAAATTTTAAATACTGTATGTGAAGTTCAGTTTTTTAAAAAAATATTTATTTATTAATAATTATGTATACAGTGTTTTACCTACATGTATGCTGCAGGCCAGAAGAGGGCACCATATCTCATAGCAGATAGTTGTGAGCCACCATGTGGTTGCTGGGAATTGAACTCAGAAGAGCGATCAGTGCTCTTAACCTCTGAGCCATCTCTCCAGCCCCATGATGTTTAGTTTTAATGACTGACTTGATACATAGTAGACAAACTAGGGAAGCCAGTGTCAACAAAACATTTGTGAGATTAGGTAGGCGTGTGGGCGTGTCTGTATATGGGGAGATTTTCTTAGTTAACTAATGTGAGCAAATTCATCTTGTTTAAAATTTAGATATTGTCATCAGTATTTTGAAAATATTTTTCTTTAGAGTATTAATAACAGAAGTCAGGGGCATACTTGTTCCATGTAAAACCTCTTTTACTTAGCCAGTATCCCTAGACCATTTGTTTGCATCAACTTTAATCTTTTAAAAGTAATCTATCAAAATCTCCTTTATGTTGGTTTTTAAATCTTGCACATATTCCGTTACCCTGATTTTTGTGTGCACCTGAGCATCCACATATTTTACTGGTCATTTCTCTACAAGTGAAATAAAAAGAATTCCACATATAAAATAATTGTGATGATAATAAGGTCATCAAATGAGTTGTTCTTTCATGCTAAGTTTTAAGTGTTGTGCATGAGGTATAACATAATCTGTGCTGAGTCTTCAATGTTTCCAATATCCCTTAAACAACTAGTCCAGGCTAGTAAAGCCAGCATTCATGTTCCTAAGTGTGCTTACTATCTGCCTCCCAAACCTCTTCTCTCCTCAGCCTTTCACCCCGTGTAACAACCAACCAACAGCAGCCTTTTTGTTGTTGTCCTCATTATCCAGTATTCAGAACCAGGTTTTATATTTTTTATGAAATCTCCAAAGAGTTCAAATTGATGAATATCATACTATTGGAGTCCAAAGCTGGTGAAAGAAGTTTAAAAATTCAAAGTGTCTTCCCATGCCACCCTCCCTTCTCCCCTACCCTCATGCTCCCAATTTTCTTAGGAGATCTTGTATATTTCCCTTTACCAGGGAAATCTATATATGTTACTCATAGGGTTCTCTCTGTTACTTAGCTTCTCTGGGATTGTGGACTGTAGGCTTGTTATCCTTTGCTTTATAGCTAGTGTCCACTTAAAAATGAGTACATATCATGTTCATCTTTTTGGATCTGGTTAATTCACTCAGAGTGTTTATTTCTAGTTTCATCCATTTGCATGCAAATTTTAATATGTCATTGTTTTTCACTGCGGAGTAGTACTCCGTTGTGTAAACATTTTCCTTATCCATTGTTCAGTTGAGGGGCATCTAGGTTGTTTCTAGGTTCTGGTAGTTACAGATAATGCTTCTATGAACACAGTTGGATAAATGTCCTTGTAGTATGGTTGAGCATCCTTTGGGTATATGCCCAAGAGTAGTATTGCAGGGTCCTAAGGTAGGCTGATTCCCAATTTTCTGAGATACTGCCATACTGATTTCCAAAGTGGTTGTACAAGTTTACACTTTTACCAGCAAAAGGGGAGTTTTCCACAAACCTGACACTAGAGAAATCCCCAGGACTCCACAAGGATGACCACAGCTAATAGTCGTGAGGGTGCCTGAAGTGGCCCTGCCCTGTAGGCAGATTAATGACTATCTTAAATGTTGCAATAGAACCTTCATACAGCAACTGATGCAAACAGAGGCCAAGAACCACAGCAGAGCACGGGGCAGTTGAAGAGTGGGAGGAGTGAGAACATGAACAATGTGGTCAAGACCATGATGGTGACACCCACTGAAACATTTTACCCGAGCTAATGGGAGCTCATGAACTCTGGCCAGACAGGGAAGGAACCAGCATAGAACCAAACTCCCTCAGAATGTGGGTGACAGTTGTGTGGCTGTGGCAGACTGTGGGGCCACTGGCAGTGAGACCAGGATTTATTCCCACTGCTTATACTGACTTTTTGGAATCCATTCTCTTTGGAGGGATACCTTGATCAGCCTAAATATAGTAGGGAGAATCGATCTTCGTCTTTCCTCAAAGCAGTGTGATTTATCCTCTCTGAGGAGTAGATGAGGGTGGGGTGGAGGAGAAGGTGGAAGGAATGGGAGGAGGAGAGGGAGTTTTAACTGGGATTGGTATGTAAAATGAAAAAGATAACTTTTTAAATAAAATAAAAATAGAAAAAAGTCAAACTGTTTTCATTTAAACCTGAACTCCTTTAGCTATTTAAGTACAAGTGTTTTGTTTGTTTGTTCAGTTAACTTTAGAATGGCCTCTCTTCTCTACTTCCCTGTGCAGGTCGTCTGGTAGGATGACATGCAGAACAGATTTTTAGTAATTACAAAATTATGGCTAAGGTAGTCAATGTAAGTTATGTGCCAAATCTATGAATCTTTATTTAAGTCAGAGCTTTAAAAGTGATAGTTGTGATTTTTATATCCTTGGCTTTCTACCTTGTTTCATATTGGACTGCAAGATATTTCCAAAGTATTTAAATTTGAACATTGCTCACTGTTTTCAACTATGTAAAACTATCCTGTGAACCTCTTATGAAAGCCTGACTGAGCGACCTCCAAAGGAAATAAGATCTAAATTACAGCACACAGAACACATGTGTCCTGCTGTTTGTGAGACAGTCCCTACTGGATGCTGTGGAAATCTTAATTTTAGCAGGCACGAGTTTTTCCCCCACGGAGTCTGTGGAACATGAATTGTGATGGTGTAGTATTATTTCTGTTGAAAGAAATTTTAGTCTCAATTCACTGATTAGGATACTGTGTTGTATTAATAAATCTATTATGCTCAACCAGCTGGACATGCTCTGCTAACTCTGGGACGTTGTGGATGAATACATTAGCTGTCTGGCCCAAGTTCTAACTTTCCATCTGTGAATCTGCCCCATTTTCCGATGCTCTAGATAGGAGATTAATGATCCAAGTTAGAAAGGTGTTTAGAGGGATCGTGGGAAGTGGAGAGCTTTGAAAACGATAGTGGAGAACTTGGAAACAGTTATCATTTCTTGATATTACCAAATTTTCTTTCCCTGAGCAATAGTACAAGATCTCTGGATGAAAGAGTTGCAGGTGAAGATTTTCAACTCAGCTCAGTTTAAACCAAAAAATATCGATTCACACTCATCCACTAGGAATAAGTTCAAATGTTATATTTTTTTCTTGAGTAATAGAGTTGTTTCAGGTAATTCTAGCCATAACCTTCCAAAAATATTTCTAACAACAACAAAATATCAAAGTGTGTCCAGTCTTTTCCTGATTCTTAGTTTTTCCCCTCGTGTACTTATTCACCTCTTAGTGTATGACTTTATTTAAGAAGGACATCAAACAAATACAGATAACTGGATAGTCAATGCTAGGATATTTTCTTCAAAGCCAAAAGTATCTCTTGAGAATTATAACCCTGAACAAAAGTGAGAAATAGAGCTTTAATCATATAATAAAATATTTCACATACTTTACTAATAAAATTATTTTATTGACATACTGTTATAATTACAAAGAAAAAGGTCAGTTACTTATCTTTAAAAGAAAATTAAGTGAACTTATGAGACCCTCAAATGAGAAGACTGACAGTCTCACTTCAGAGATTAGGCATGTAAGCAAAATTTTAATAAATTCCTATTGAAGATTTAATATATGTCAGGAAGAGCCTTTAATATTTGTGAGGGGGAAATGGTTTTTAATATGTATGAATATGTATGTATGCTGCACATGACAGTAAAGGCCAGCTCAAGGAAGAGTTGGGCTGACTATAATTCAGATAAACATCATTTCTCCAATTTTATAAACCATGTACCTATCCTGGAAGAGGTTTTATTTATCTGACTTTCAAGTTTAACTGGGAATGTCATGTTTTAATCTGTCAAGTGTAAAGTCATTATGGTCAAGACATATTTGGGGTTGGTATATCATTACTTCTATCTAAATCTCATTGGCCAAGAGTCACATGATAGGGCTGAAGAACAAAGGTTAGAGCATATGTTTCATAAAGGAGCAGGTGAACATTGTGGTAAACAACCTCAACTACTACAGCTTGCTTGGGCTTGCTCTAGGTCAATAGGACATCAGTTAGATATTTGATGTTCTGTACGAGCACACACACACACACATGATGTGGAATGTCCTTATGTATATGTGTTGCTTTTAGTGGTTAATGAATAAAGTTGTTTTGGTCAGGGGCTGGAGAGATGGCTCAGAGGTTAAGAGCATTGCCTGCTCTTCCAAAGGTCCTGAGTTTGGTTCCCAGCAACCACATGGTGGCTCACAACCATCTGTAATGGGGTCTGGTGCCCTCTTCCTGACTGTAGGCATCCACATACTGAATATTGTATACTAAATAAATAAATAAATTTTTTTTTTAAAAAAAAAAAAGTTGTTTTGGTCAATAACTTAACAGAGTAAAGCCATGCTGGAAATCTGGAGAGAGAGAGAGAGAGAGAGAGAGAGAGAGAGAGAGAGAGAGAACAAGGCGACATCATGTAGCCAATGAAGGAGAAAATACCAGAATATTACTGGTAAAGCACAGCCTTGTAGTAATATATAGATTAAGAGAAATAGGTTAATTAAGATACAAGAGCTAGCTAGTAATATGCCTAAATCATAGACCAAGCAGTGTTGTAGTTAATATAGTTTCTGTGTTATTATTCAGGACTGGGCAACAGGGAAAGAAAAGTTCATTTTCTCTTTACACATATACACACAGAGACACACTCAGACACACACATAAAAAAGTTTGACCTATTTTATTTGGTTTTGAATAATGGGTGTGTATTTAATAGCATAATATGATCTCAGAAGTTTTATAGGTCATGAATGAACTAAATCAGCTTCTATACCACTGACCACTTTCGCTATTTAAACGCTAACAGCAAAGCAATAGCAAGCATATTTTGCCTTGTGACATGTCAGTTAAATTAACATACCATTTCCTATTCCTAAAGCAATGAATTATTTTTTACACTTCAATTTCTCTATGCTTTATTTTGGCTCTTTGACATCAAACAATTTTGTGTTTACATGAACACTTGTGTCAGCCCCAGTGGCAATGCAGTTAGCAATCACATCTTAGGGTAAGAGTAGCTATTCAAGTACAGTTTTAAGCGTTGTCAGATGTTGGAAGGTTTTTAAAAATGTGTGGCTCTACAGAATGTATGTGAAGTCAGAGGCCACTCAACATCCCTGATAACTTCCACCTGCTAACAGAATACTTTGATTACGGATTGACATCATTTTTCCTTTCCTAGATTTGTGCTTACTCAGTTCTTATCTACCCTCTGACAAAGTAGATTTTTAAAAATACAAAGTGAAGCATTATTAATGTTATGTCTTAGCAGGCTTCACTTAGAAACAGAGTTAAATAAGAGCATTGCTAATAAAGGACTCTAAGTCAAGCATCAGATGAAAAGCCATGCTGTGCCAGGTATCTGGGCTCTGGATGCCTTATGTACATCATTATCTGATTTATTCCTTATTCATTCCTTCAATATTTCTCAAGTATCTATGAGGTTATGCTTAATGTTGGGAATGCAGTATAGAAAATCACTTGTCAGGTGGGTGATCCTTGGACCTCCCACAGGGCAGGGAAACCTGCTTGCTCTTTGGGCTGAGGAGGGAGGAAGACTTGATTGGGGGAAAGGGGGAAATGGGAGGTGGTGGCGGGGAAGAGGCAGAAATCTTTAATAATTAAATAAATTAATTAATTAATAAAAAAAAGAAAATCACTTGTCTCCTAAAATAATATAACAAACACCTTGTTACATGAACAAAAATCTATACCTGAATTCTTCTCTTCCTTTAAATAACATGCTATTTATTCTGATCTCACTGCATGGTGATGGAATCTCTAGATTATGCTCGACATTCTGATGTAGGATTTGAAAATATGCTGTTAGGTGTTAGGTAAATTATGCCACTGTCAATCAGTGCCACACCTAACCTTTTGCATAGACCCAGACACCAAGAGAGTGATTGTGTGGTAGCATAATCATATATGTACATCCTTGCCTTCTGCATGCAGTACATATCAAATACAAGGTTCTGAAGCAATGCTTGCAAAACTCTGGTGCCAGACTTAGGCTCTGAGTCCCTATGAAATGTATATTTTTACCTCACAAATTTCTCCAATTCTATTAAGAGGAGTTTCTGTATAGTAAAAACTGGGCTTCTTACAGTGATCTAAATGAGTTGCAAACTAATGAGTCTAGTATTTACTGAAACATCGTTGTGTTACACAGAAATTGTTCTTAATACTGATTTTGCCATATCTAATCAACCCAGAAGTTCTAGGAGAATACTGGTTTTATGGAGCCTAATAAGATTCATTAGCCTGGTTTTACATTCTGATTCCTTAGCATAATAATCAAATCTAGTTATACTTCACGAATCAACTTTTTATGGAATACCCAAATCTGCCAGACAGGGCAAGATTTACACACACACACACATACACACTCACACACACACACACACACTGTTGCTTTTGTTTCTGTAGAGTCAGAGGTCTAAACTAATTGTTGAATATGCTAAGGTCTGAAAGAGTGATTGGTTTCACACTAATTTTATATCATATTCTTCAAATTGCTATTTCTTTGTTCTTCATATATGCAGGCTCCATATAGGTAAGGGGAACACTTTTAAATCAATCTTCTGCATACCCGTTGCTATGGTCTATCACTAATGGCTTGGAGAAAGCAGAGAGTAAATTTGACATCGGTGTTTGTTTAATGGATGCTTTCTTTAATATAAAGGATGCGGGAGATGGGGTGAGGATCTGTTTTGTTTTTAAAGGCATGGGCTCATATTCTATCTGCTTTAAGACTTCTATTTTAAGTCAGATTAGTTCTAAGACATAATACAGTGCAGAATGGTATCTAGAAAAAGTTAGGTCTCAGAAAAATATCATTGGAATATAACATTGAAATTTATTTGTGATCTTGTTTTTGAAATGAAAATAAGGGTGGCTGGTATTATGTCCTTTCAAGACTAGAGCTATACAGAAAAGATGACAAAAAGTATGTGGTGGTTGCCACAGATTCTAACACAGAAGAAGACACCAGGAGTAAGGTATACGATGCAAATTAATCTATGGCTCTGCAGCCTAGGAACAAAGCTGGAGTGAGAGAGATTTCAGAATTATCAGGGTTCAGACATAACAGATAAGAACGTCCTCCTGTTTGAAAAGAGGCAACTCATGTTTATGCTTTGGCTGTTGAGTTGTCTGGAAATGTTGCTCACTTGCTGGTTATGACCATAATGCTTGTTTGTGCCCCTGACCCCACAAACACAGAGAGATCATGGACTTTAAAAGCCCAGAATGACAACCAGGTGTTTCTGTCTCTCTGCTGGTAGCATGTCCATGCACATCTTAAACTAAATCATCATCACTCTGTTGGTGCGTCCGATGATGCTTTTATCTCAGCAGGATAAATTCCTCTTGTCAAAATTGGCACCAATTATGCAAATAAATTTTAAAGGGTTCATTAGCTAAATGGTAATTGGAGTAGCCTGCATCAAAAAAATGGTATACAAAATTTCTATCAAGAAAAATCACTTCATTTTTACAATAACCTTTAAAAGGTTCCTCAGCAAATAATAAATAAATCAAAATTTTAGAATTGCAGATATTTAAATAATTTGCAACACTTTTCAGTGTACGTTTCTGCTTTTATCCTTTTCTGGGCTGTTGCTTTGATTAGAATGCATGGTTTACAGTAAGAACAACAAAGATACAGGGCTTTACTTCAAGTCACAGCATTGTCCTGTCGACTTACATAACATAAGCAAGTTTCTGTTGAGAGAGGCTCATAAGAACTTCCCCAGTTATCCTGAGCAGATTTAAAATCCGTCCCAGTAGGGATCTGTGTTGCAAGGCTTGCCTTGTTTGTAAAATGAATTTTTCAGTATTTCCTTCTCCTCAATTTCAAGAAAAAAAAATTGTATTGGTTGAATCGGCAGTTTTCTCTTAAACGATTCTTAAAAGTTACAACTGAAATCATCTGAAACGTATAGAACATTGTAATTCAAAGCGGTTTTCCGAAAGGAGTCAGCTATTCAATATGACTTTTTAAATCCCGCAGTGTCACAATCTCTGTCTTTAATTTGAGGGCATCTCAAAGTGATTGTTAATGTGGTTATATTTTCTATTACCTCTGTATAAATTGTATATTTATGTTGTTTTTATTTTTCTATCTCTCTTTCTAATTTAATGGACATCTTATTTATCTGCACTGTGATTCTGACTTTTTTTAGTGATAACTCTTAATAATGATTGCATTACAGTTTGTCGTATAGCTGTAGAGGTAGACAAATATGGTAACTCACTTTTCTATCATAGGGATCAGAAACACCACTCCTATAAAAAAGATGATAGATTACTAAGGGGAAGTAGTATTAATCAATGAATGAAATGAATAATTTTCTATTAGTGGCTATTGAATTTCCAGACTCTCACATGTTTGGCAAGTGTTCTACCACACTAATATACCCACAGCAGTTTGTAAATGATTTTTGTTTTGAGACAAGATCTCATTAGGTTTTCAAGGTTAATCTTGAACTCAGTATGTAAGCTATGTAGTCTTTGAACTTATGATCTTGCTTCAGCCTTCTTCATAGCTGAGATTATAGGCCTGAATTACTAGACCCAGTCATATGTATTTACTTAATCAAAACATACCTGGCAGATGAAATCCTTAAGACACAAAGATTCTGGAAAAGCTGGAACAGAGGGTATATCTGGTGAAGACTGAAAACTCATGCAGAGGGTACTGAATCATGATGTGTGGTCCTATGGTTTTAGACTGAAAGGGTACCCATAATATATTGGTATGGGTTTTTATTGACTTCTCTATGCAACAGGGAGTGTGAAAAAGGTCCCTTAAATGAGGGGCTAATCTTCTGTCAGACAGGAAAGACTAGAGAGTTTGTTTGTGGCCATCTTCTACATGGAAAGGTAGAGAAAGTTTACAACAAGAGCTTTACCTTCTATAAACTGTCCTAAGGAGGAACAATTGTGATCTTTACAAATCTCTTTAAGAGAGACATGTGACCAGTAGGAAGACAGAGAGACTTTCTTTCTAAGATCTCCAGTCTCCTGTAGGTGAATTATTCATCACATTAAATGTCATCTGGATGGAACTGAGCTCCAACAACACTTCTTAAGGATTACACACTGTTTCATACATAGTGTAGGTTCTTAAAATGACATTCTTTTTAAAAGTAGACTTCATTTCTTAGAATAATTTTAGATTCACAGCAAAAGTAGAAGATACAGATGCTTTCATACGGCATCTCCTAACACACACACACACAAACACACACACACACACACACACACACAAGCGGCCTCCTACAACAAATTGGTGTCCCACTTTGGATGCCAGATGAAGATGGACACTTAAAAGAAATCTTACACTAGCTCAGAATTGAGTATAATAAAAGGTTATTTATTCAGGAATAGACTCACAGATCACAGTCCTCTCCTCGAATAGGGAACAGCAACCAAATCCAGCAGCAGAAAGGGAGAGGCAGCACACATTTTCATTGGCATTTATAGTATAAGAGACCACACCCAAGTGGTCAGGTAACTTAAAGGCTACTGGCTGAAGGATTTCCTACAGCACAGAGAGCAACACAAAGAAGCAATGCATACTAACAAAAGCAGCAAAGAGAGGATAATTGACCTTGTGAGCATTTTCTAAAAGATTGTGAATGCAGAAAAAGAAATATTATTTTGAACCATTTACTAGGGACTTTCAAGTCTGATGAAAAAAGTCTATACAGATGGATAACATACCTTACAGGATGAGAGCTGGGGGACAATAGATTAATGAAGATTCTGGACAATTCTAACCCCATATGTGATATATTTGGCCTAACTATATGTTATTATAGCATACACCTGAGCATGCTTTATGGGCGGACACTGCTATTCTTATACCAGACTTGACATTCAGGACATGCACTGCACATTGCTTTTCTAGAAGGCCCTGACAGCCAGGGCTTCACCACCTTTCCTAATTATCTTATCTGATTGGAACCTAGGCTTCTTCGTTAAAGGACTCTTCATTGAAAGATTTGGGCTGCTCTATTTTGGACTAAATTCAATTAAATACTTTTCTATCTACCCTCCCACATCTACTCAGAACCAAGAACATGCAGAATTTTTACATTTATACCTTCCAGGAGGGAAAACAAGCTCTATAGCCCTCCGGCACTTCACCACAATTGCCTGTGCTGATCTAATGTCCCCACCCCTTTGCCTCATTTCCTGATCACTGCATGTTATTCCTAAGGAAAGAACCCAAAATACTGGGGCCTGCATACGTTTTGACCCATAAATATTGGTCTCTGTAAGGGAATAGGCTGTGGTTACTTCTCTCTGCTCCTTTTCCCAACTGACTCTGTCACAACACCAGGCTACAGTGAGGGGTAGAGAAAGTAACCATTTCACACTGAAATGTTATTACCTTGACTCCATAAGTAACTTAGAAAGGCTCTATTACTCACAGGAAGGTTGTTTTCCTCACACAGCACTTTATCCAAGAAGGACTTCCTTGAAGTTCCTAAAATCTGATTGAAGGTCAGAAAACTAATTAGGGTAATTGTGCTATTCTTAGTAATGAATGTTTAATGTCATGATTATATCAATTAAGTTAACTTGAGGCTGATTGCTTAAGACACCACAATGGAGTACACATCTGATATTGAAACTGTTTTTTTTAAAGACCAGACACTTCCTGTGTCATATAATTTGAAGTATCACATATAATGTTTTAACAGTAAAAGGTGCACAGGTTCCTGTGTAATTTTCAACTAAATTAAACATCAGGAATCATTTGCTGGTATTAGAGGGTAGATTTGACCTTTCTTGTATGCCAGTCAATCATTTGGTTATGTAATGTCTCCAAATCTAAGAGGTAATTACTAAGAGGTAATAAAAGAGGATGAAGACTGTATAATGTTTCAGTTTATTAAAATATTGATATGGGTAATGCCAGATCTCCTAAGAAGATGGTGGTGTTGTGTCCATAGAAACAGTTTTAGTGTTACTCTACTAAAGCAATGAGAGGAAAGTAGGAAATTTTCAACTATTAATTGCAAGGTTTTGCAGTTATTCCTTTATCTGCAGACCAAGAGCTCCAACCCCATAGGCAGAGACAAATTCTGTATGGGCTATATTTTCTACATACACCACCCATGATAAAGTTTAATTTTTAAGCTAGGCATAAAAGGAAAATGATAATAAGAATGAGATAGAATGATTGTAATAATATATTTTAACAATATTTACTTTGAGTTTATGGATTGTTTGTTTTAAAAAATATTTATTTGTTGTTTGTTGACTGTGCTGGTGGGTTATCTGTAACTAAAAGAACATACAAAAAGACTGAGAATCAATAAGGAAAACCACTAAGGTTTCCTCGAATATAACCATGAAGTAAATATCTTTTCCTGTTTAATCGCCATTCTGATTATTTCTCCCAGCAGTGAAACCCTGTTTTTTTTTTCTTTTGACTAAAGACAAAACTAAATAAAAAACAAAAACCACATAAGCTGAGGGAGACAGCTTATCGAGTAAAAGTGTTTTCTGTCAAAGGAAGGACATGAGTTTGTATCTCCAGCACCTGTGGGAAAGCAAGGCTTGGGTCTTCATGTCTGTAACCCCAGTCTTGTAAGGTAGAGACAAGTAGATCCCAGGCACTTGCTGGACAACTTGTCAAGCTTCAGTTTCAGTGAGAGACCTTTTCTGAAAAATAATGAAGACAGTAATAAAAGACTATTAATGCTGTCCTTCTCTGGAGTCTGCACTCTGAAACACAGGCGTATGCAACTGTACACATGTGTGCTACATCACACCCACACATACCCCCACCACCACACACACCAGAAGTCTTCTCAAATTAGAACTTCCTTTATGACCTAATAAATGTATTCAAATTGCAATCTTAAAATGCTTTCATCAATTTTCATTTTGTCATTAAGATTATTTTTATTTCTAGCCTAAAATTCAAAAGAAAAGAATACTGCACTTTTCAAAATCTAAATACTTCTCTCTTTGATTCAAGATCTGAGCTCTCATCTCCTTCTTGTTTTGCAATTAGAATCAACCAAATCATTAAGCAATTGTAAGAGAACATCCTATGTGAATTTCAATGGTTTACATTTTTACTTTATTTTTCCAGTGTTAAATAACTGTAGACACAGGAAAAGTGATTTCTAGTCAGATTCTAACCAACTTTTTGATACACTTTTCTTTAATTGAGATAAAAGCTTAACATCATCTCCCGTTAAGTGGCTACTATGTTACATCCTCTATGATTAAAATACAAAATAAAGAATCTAGGTCTCATGGCAAAGACATATAAACTCAGTGTTTGGGGAATGAGGTAGGAGGAACATTTCCTGCTACTATATATGCTAAAACCAAAGTGTTTGGTATCTAAGTGAGTACATTTGATTCGTTCTGCATACCTTCCTATAACAAGCCCAGCTTCTCTATCTCAATCAATCTATCCATAAATAAATAAGAACATAAAGAAGGAAGCAGAATAAGAAAAAGAGAGAAAGAGAAAGGGAAGAAAAAATACAAGGGGGAAAGTTGAAAGTAAAAGATAATTGATCCATACTTGACTCAAATGGACAAATAAGGCATTCATTTGTTACCATGAATCTAAACAATGTAAATGAAAATTTATACATTTTGTATTCAGCAGAGTCAGATAAGTTGCACGCTATTCATATTATCCCAATACTGTCTTAGGTGAGTTATTAAGATACAAAGTTTCACTTGGAACTCAAAGAAACAATTTCATATGCTGACTATGGTTTCAAAGATGTAGAAGAAACTATATCTTCATTGATTCATCAGTTCAGGAAAGTAAACCTTCCTCTAGCAAGCATTTCCATTACTGACTCATCCTTAAAATAATTCCAATACGTGTTTAGTGTTACATATCAACTGTTATACTTGCTGACATTTTTCATATATCTTGTCTTATTTACAACTAGAAGAAGATTACACAATTCTAAGGATAAAGAGAATTTTACACCAAATTAAAAGAATGTAATTTACATATTGGTACTGGTATTTAAAAATCTCAGAAATGTCTCAAGTAAAGTATTGCAGTGCCACTGAAGCTGCAGTGATACAGAGAGGAACTTAGAATAGGAACTTACTATCAATACAAATTGACCTTAATTAAATAAAAGCCATGACTGACATAAAAAGGCAAAACAACAAGAGTTAGTTATTTGGAATGATGGGTAGAAGGTGACATTCACTTTTAGATGGATGTGTTTCAAGTTTGATATAATTCAAGATTGGGTTTTTTTTTTTTTTGTGAAGCTGGTCTGGTTATAGGAAGGTATACAGAACGAGTCAAATGCACTCACTTAGATGCCAAACAGAGATACAGAACTGGAAGTTTACTGTGGTGGACTTGGGTCTTGCTTTGGTTTAATCCTCACTTGTTATTTTCCTACCCCTCCATTTAGAAATGAAATATGTTATCTATATCATTGTGGCTTGGAAGTTTACAAATTGTCATTTAAATATTATAGAGTTTAAATTATATGTTGCCTTGAGTCTCAGAGGAGACTGAACTTGGGCTTTTGAACAGTTTCAGGTCTATTAAAAATATAAGGAGTTGTGGAGATATACTGAGTGTATTTTACACTGTAAGATATATATGAGGTTTTGGGAGCCAAGGGGTGGAATTTTATTTCTTGAAATGCTGTACTTGTGCATCAAGAATTGAGCTGAGAATTAGATTTTGATTGTTAACTTTGATTGCCCACTTGATTATATTGAAAAATGCCGATATTAATGAAAACCTGTGGTGGCATTTTCAGGGATAATCAGATCATGAGTCTTCAGCATAATGAATGGTTTAATCAATTGATGCATTCAAAATCTGAATAAGCTATTGAAAGGTAGTAGAACTGTGGAAGGTGACTTGACTCAATAACTTTGGTCACGGGTGCCGAGACCTCGTCTGGCTCTTTCCTCTTGCTCCTCTGCCATGATGAATACATTTCTGCTTTGCCAGGTCTTTTTGTCACAATTTATTGAATTGTGTGTGTGTGTGAACAAAGCAAATCTTTTCTTTCTTAACATTTTCTTTCAGGTATCTATTTACAAATATCAGTAAAAAGAATAATGAAAACATATGCAGTTGGTTTCTAATAATCCACAACTCTTAAAATTCCTTTGAACTCTACATAATCATTCTCAGAATGCTTTCTAAAGGTTTTACCTATTATACCTCCAGTATGAAACTGAAAACCTTCTCAAACCGTATCGAAAGCACAGCCAGAAGACATCCCCCAATACTGAGGAAAAGAACCCTACCTTAACTGAAAAACCTTCACAGAAGAGTGTTTCCTTTCACAAACTTGTAAGTGTACTTCATATGGGTACATTTTAAAAATGTTTATTAAACTTAAATTAAGTATTATTAAATGTAAATGGTGTGCATATGTGCATTCATGTTCGTATGATGACACATGTAAGCATGCAGGTGGAGGGCTGAGGTCTTCTTTGTTTGGCCGTCATCTTATTTTGTGAGACTGTCTCTGTTACTGAATCTGGAGCTGCCAGATTCAGCTAAACTGACTGTCAGGAAGCCCTAGAAACCTTCCCATCCCTGCTTTCTCAACAGTGAAATTATAATTTCATGCCACTACACCTGGCTTCTGTTTTTTTAACACAAGAATATCAGGGTATTGACCTTAAGTCTTCCTTCTTATATAGCAAGTGCTTTACTGAGTGAACCATCTCCTCAACCCTAAACATATATTTTAAAACATTTAGTCATGTATACTCGATTCTTTACACACTAATTACAAAGATGTTATTAATTGATGACACTTGGTAAAACAGTGTTTTAGGCTACCTTAAATCTTAGAACCTCAGTACTCTAGTATCTCTCCTCAGACTTCTTGCCTAAGTTCCTGATGTGATTTATCTTAACTGCTGGATAGCGTAAATTTAGTGTCACATGACAATTTTCAAAAATAATTTCAAATCTCAGTCTTTTCTCAGTCAATTTACACGCTCTATATCCTGGTAAATTAAGCCACCTTACACTAAATATCATAGAAAAGTCTCCAAAAATTCTCTAAACTTTCTAAACAATTTTACATCTTTATTATTTTACCAAAATAGTTTTTTCTTTTGACTACAGCACTAAAACTTACTTTCTCTTATATTCATTTCTGGAAAGCCCTCTCTTTAGTTTAGTTTAGTTCGTCAGTTCCTCTCTCCTTCTAATCATCCTACGTTGTTCTGAGAATGTGTAAATTATGTCATTTCTCTAATTAAATATTTTAAAATATTGTATTTTGTATAAGACATAGCCATATAATTTTATCCTCTCCTTTTATACTCACACAAAAGCTACCTCCCAATTTGCTCCAATTTAACTGGGTGTTTTTCTTGGTGAAAACAGTGAAATCTCACATATTTTCTTATATTAAAGTCTAAATTTTACATTATTCCCTGTCTCTTTGAATTGAGACCAAATTTTTTTAAATCCAACTCTACGATGTGCAAACACTGGAAAATTTCATCATGACCATTTCTTTTCAATGGTATCCACTATCTTTCACCTTAAATATCACCCTCAGTACTTGGGAACTAGGAGTGTGTCAATTTTAATAGTTACATGTACCACAAAATTGTCTATAAATCTGGATCATTGATAATTTTCAGCTATTTCAACATACCCTGGCCATTATACGCACAAATATATACCACTACTGACAAATAGACGTGAAAAACATAAGAATTAAGGATAATTAACTGTTGTTTATTTAATTAAAACTAAGTTTAGTGAGCAAATGGGTACTGTTTCTTCCTTTGTCATCCTTTGATTTTATTTTAATGTTGTTTCAAAGTTTTGCTGTAATATTTTTCAATAATTTAAGAAAGCAAAATGAATTACTTAGTATTGATTTCACCTACAGTAACAATAATGGTTTGCCCATGACCTCTGACCATCATTTGGCTTCTGTCCTAACTCCTCTCTTAGGCTCTCAAAATTAAATCCCATCACCTCAATCAAGGCCTCTTAGAAATTATTTAAAAGTTAAAGTTTCTGCTGGGTATGTTAAATACAAGTTACATTTAAATACAGATACAATTTAGTAAAAGAATTGGGGCATGTAAATGCAGCAATTAGAGGAAGAAAGCAAAGTGTTGATTCTGTTTTATTGATGAGAGCAGAGAACTGGAAATCAGGGCCTGGGGTTTTATTCCCAGCTATATTGCTTTTTGCTGTTATCAGGAGAAACACATTTTATATGTCTCGGTTTACCCATCTGGAAAGAAAATTTTAATTTCTTCACTTCATTATTAAAGCTGTCTAAATTAAACTTCGTGTAAACACATGAGTTACAGTTTAACATTGCCTTATTCAAAGGGTACCTTTCTATGAGAATTTACTTCCATAGTTGAAGTAAATTACCCAAAGCTATTTGTAAGGCCATCATGTAGCATACTATGGCTCGTAGACCCAATACTTGATAACCTAAAGGAGGACAGTCCGGATTAAAAGCTGAGACACAGATTGTTTCAAAACAAAGACAGTATGACCATGGTAGATCTCCATCCTATGAAGACTCTACAGACAAAACCTAGCTTCCTCTGAACCCTATTTTTAAGGAAGATTTGTTCTTAATCCTTTGAAATGACTAGTGTTAATCAAGAAGAATTCAAAGTCAGTGCTCCAGTTTGAATAAGGATAGTGTTCCTCAGGACCCAGATATTATACGTTGTTCCATGCTGATAGTATTAGGAAGTGCAGTGGACCTTTCAGAGAAAGGGACTATTGTGTGCTGCTTAGGGGACTGTGGGTACTACCTCAATTGTGGGATAATCTCAGACTTTCTGTTTCTGGTGAGCAATTTGTTCCAGCAAAGAAGCGCTGCTGTAACCACCAGGAGTGCTCAACTGAAGCCAGCAACAATTGTGCTATTTGAACTTGGGCCCGAATCTCCAAGGCCACAAGCTGACCTTGTAAGTTAGTTACTTCCAGTATTTCATTATAGTGAAATATACACTATATTTCATTATAGTGACTTATACAGTTTATAGAGATTCTATTCCCTTTCATATCAGACCATATTCAATGTCTAGTAATATACTTCATCTTCTACTCTTGATATCAATAATCAATTTTGCAAGAATTCTCTCTACTTTGTCTTTCTGTGATTTCTTTTTCCTTCACTGACTCCTTTATCGACATAGAGCCTCAAATTCCTTCCTTATTAGGAAACCCTGGTCACCCATTGTACCATTACAGTTCTAAGTAGAACCTTCCATTGTTTTAATGATAATTTTCTATTTGATGTCCCCAGTTTTCTCACACCCAGTGTTGAGACTCACTTTCTCAAAGGAATCTAGTGCACTGGAAAATATTTAGGAAGATGGATAAAGAATAATTAATAGGGAAATGCCAAGTAACTCTAAAGAAAGGAATAGACTACCAGACAGTTCATCCAGGTCTCCAGCCATAAATTTTAGTCAAGTCATCATTAGTCTTGAACCTTTATTGTTTTTTTTAATTCATATTTTCCCCAAGGGAAAGAAAATAATAAATTTCAAGATGTCTTTCAATCATTATGGTATCCTCCTTTGACTGGCTGTTATGTACCATGGTGTTCTATTCAGTCACACCAAGAGTACTGTTTCAGACTTCACTCCATTTAAAAGATTCAGTGGCTGAAATTGGCCAGGACAGGATTAACAGAAAGGATCTGGGGCTGGGACTCTATATAGAGTTCTTGCCTAGCATATATGAGTACTTCAGTTTCATTCCTAGTACTACAAAAATAGTAGACAATCATATCATTATCTAATCCACCTTATGAGTCCTAATGATCATTTTGTTAAATTTGAAACTTCTTGCATTTATATTCTATTATAAAATTGAACCAACAACACTTTACCCCAAGTACCTCATATTGTCATGGAAACTTAAAGTCATGATATGAGACAACTTCACTTAAGAGTAAATTAGGGCTGTTTGTAGGGATATTTTGTAAATTGGGAGTGATGTGATAAGCTGCCAACTAAAAGATTATACATACAGGACGGATGTCCTAGCAGGTAAAAGAAGAGAAGAGAGTGCATAATAAAATGATGAAAATGAAGTTTTTCTCTGTATTCACGAGGAGCAGATCTCAGACAATTTAAGTCTATCTTGTTCAACAACTATCAAGTAAAAGCAAATGTGGATGCTATGAACATTTTCATAGTAGATTGAAAAGGAGGAAGCAGCACAATGACAAACCAGAAACATGTGGAAGAAAATGATAGCTAAGTCACGATAACAGTGCTAAGTCAACACACAGAACTGACACAAAAATCACTTACTTTCTCAAGACTCCCAGAAGCAGTACCAGTTTATATGCCAATTTGGGAAGGAGTCACCATTGTTTTCAAATGTTAATAAATATTTATTTATACTCCAAGGTGAAAAATGGATGATGGTTGTGATTATTGTTATATTAAAGTATTTTGTAAACTATAACATTCTAAACTAAGCAATATAATCCATTACGTACAGATTGCAGTTTTAGTAAAACCTCTGGGCATGTATTTTCTATAATAGATATGTGATTTTAAAATAGAAAAAATATGCAAATCTATGTGACACTGATGTGCAAATCTGAGCCACTGTTGAAATGCAGAGCAAGCAAATTACGATATGTTTCTCCTGAGCTAGCATCAGTCTCTTTTAGATACATGCAAGAGTGCTGTTGCTTAAGGGATAATTAAAGAGCAAAGAGGGAAATGAATTTTAGAGACACTCTTCTGATTAACTTAAACACATTTATTTTCTCTAGAATAATCTGCATCACTAATAATGCAGTCAACTAATGTTCTCTGTCAAGCACCGTTTCTGAGAAAGAAGGAAGAGAACAGAAATCTCAACTATTAGAGACTCTGCTTCTGCTTGTAAAGGCCTCTCTAGTTCCTGCAGTCAGTTCTTTAATCTCAGATACTCCCCGTCTTAGAGATGTCTTTTCCTTTGACTCCAGTGTGCTGAATTTTGCCAAAGTCCAAGTAAACATGTTTTATGCATGACTGTGAAGACTAGATGACAGCAAGCAGCAGAACAGCACAAATTGCCCTTCCCACTTCCGCAGTCTAATTACAGTTAACTCAACTGTCTTCCAGAATCCCAATTTGGCTCTCAAATTAAATCTGGGATGTCCCTAATGCATGAATGATTGCTTCCAGGATGACTGAGGCACTGGGCTTCATTCTCTATAAATGTCAGTCATTTTGTTAGTATTCCCCAAAGCAAACAAACTGTTCAAGAAAGCTTGATGTATGCTAGGCACCAGAGAAATGCTGGCAATTAAGCGATTTAATTTATTCAGTCCACCTCTACACCTAAATGATGTGAAAAAAATAATAGTGAAGAAAATGTTTTCCCCTTCATGCAAATGTACTAAATAATAAATGTATAAGCAAAAAGACTGAAACCTTAGATAAAATCAAACTCCACTGCAAAGAATGCAGATCAGTTATAGTGATCATGGAGCCTGAGGACCTCACAGAATGCAGGAGGGGCATCCTAAATATCTGTAGGCGGGGAAGAAAGATCAAGGCAAATGTCAAGGCTTTGCAAAGGGTATGACCTGACAGACCAGAGCAAGGCCTGGCAACTGGACTACAAAAGGAGAGAGTGAACCTAGAGAGACGACCAGGGACTTTGGGTAGTATTGAACTCCTGGCCAAAATATGGGCTGTATAAGAAGGGAAATAAATGATATTGGGATGAGGGTTTTAGTCTAAAATGATACATAGTAGTTTGTTTATTGAGGCGGCTGTGAGGACGTGTGGAGGTTGAATGATCCCAGGAAAGCAAAGGTACTGCATGAAGGAGACTGAGGGAAGCCAGTATACATTGTGATGGAAGACTTTGTTTTATATTTTCCAATGTTCTTAACATAACTGCAAAGAATATGGTCCTATGCAACTTTCTTACGATTCCTTTTTAAAGAAGTCTGTTGCTAGGGAGGTTGCCAAGGAGACTCAGCAAAGCCAGGAAGATGAGTGACTTCGGGATTTTTATGTAGACTAATTTAAATACCAGAAAAGGCAGCCATGGGTACTTTAATTTTCCAAAGGGGGAAATATGTGAGTGATAAAGTATCATTTAAAGGACTATGTCCACCTGTAAATGTGTGTCTGCTATGTGTGTGGTATACTTATGTATGCATACATATTAGTAGTATATGTACAATATATGTATGTTGTACTATGTATTAGTTGTTTGGTTTTTTTTTGGATTGTGTGTTCAGTGTGTATGTTTGCTCTGTATATGTTGCATGTTCACTGTGTATATATGTTCTCTAAGTCACAACTCATAGTGATTGGCCATGCCTCACAAAACTACATGTTTTGGGAATATTGTTTAATTTTTAAAGTTTATTATTTTAGGTGTTAGGGTTGTTTTTGCAACATGTATGTCTGGGCACCACATGCATGCTTGGTGCCCATGGAGGCAAGAAGAGAGTGATGAATATTTTGGAACTGGTATTCATAATATGGATAACCATGAGCTGCTATACTGGTGCTGGAAATGAAGCCTAGGGTCCTCTTGATGAGAGACAGAGGTCTTTATTGCTAAGCCCAAGAAGCATTTCTTTTAAGAAAATGCAATTCCTGGTTCAAGAAAATTCAGGTGCCTGGAGAGATGCTTCAGAGAGTAAAAGCACTTCCTACACAAGCACTAAGACCTGTGTTCAAATACCCAGAGCTCCGATCAAAAGCTGAACGTAGCTGAGCACTTCTGTAATCCCAAAAGTATTGGGCTGTGATGGACTGAGAGAGAAGGATCACTGGGGCTTGCTAGCCACCAGCATGACTCAGGATACAGGAAGACCTAATCTCAAAGGAATAGGATAGAAAGTACAGCTCATTCTTCACTGCCCTCTGAATCACAAAACTTTGCATACAATGGAGAGAGAGAGAGAGAGAGAGAGAGAGAGAGAGAGAGAGAGAGGGAGGGAGGGAAAGGAGTGTTGTGTTCTGAATAAGAACGACCTTCATAGGCTTATATATTGAATGCTAAGTAGTCAGGGAGTGACACTACTTGAGAAGCAGAAGGAGGTGTGGCATTGTTGAAGGACACATGTCACTGGGAGCTAGGCCGGGTGTCTCTTCCTGATGCCTGCAGACCTGGATGTAGAACTATCAGTTTCTTCTCCAGCACTTTATCTGCCTGAATGACACCATGCTCCCTGCCAAAATGATAATGTATTAAATCTCTGAAACTGTAAGTAATCACCAATGAAATGCTTTCTTTTATAAGAGTTTCCAAGGTTATGGTGTCTCTTCACAATAATAGAATACTGGCTATGACACGAGAGAAAGTCAAATTGAGATTTTATCAGCTGATCCAATAAGTTAATAAAATCTAAAAATTGTCCTTAAGGCAAAAGTAGGAACAGAAAGAGTACCTTTCATTAAAAACATTTTAGTAGCATAACAACTCGCCTTAACTTTAAAACCAGACAACAATTGGACAATCATTCAAACATTCGAGTCCTTAGGAAGATTGCTGAAATCCTCCTGAATTTTAATATCTTTAATTTTAAATTTGGGATAGTGATGTCATTGACCTTAGAAAAGAATCTACTCCCACTGCTTTGCTAAAACAGCTTTTTATTCTTACTACATTCTAAATCATATCCTTCTACCCACAGATAAGTGTGGCTACCACCCTCATCAAAGATGCTTCTCTTTACTGCAAATGGGGACTATCACAGGAAACCATGACTGGAAATCACAATGGATACATCCACATCAAAGTTCCTGTATGTAGGGCTCAGTGAGCAATGAGAAATGGGAAACAGAAAGATTGTAAAATCCCACATACCAGGAAGTCTACTGTGAAACAGTCTGTCTTAGAAAATTTGCATAAACATGGAATGGACATGTTAATGTGGATTGGGGAATATTTTGAAAAGTCTTACACAAAGAAATACAGGTGACTATTGACTGCTGTGAGAAGGACAATTAGAAAGACTTCCAGAGGTGTGTCCCCTTATTGGTGCTGCAATGCAGAGAGGTCAGCCCCTGAAACCACATACTAACAAATAACAAGCAGATCCAATAGTTTCATATATATGAATGTAACAAATTTTAACAGAGTCAAAGGCTATCTAGAGTTGGAACATTAAAGGGATTTGAAGAAGAGTAATGAGGTTCTGGAGGGAGGAAAATGATAGGGGAAGTGTTATAATTTTATTTCAATTTGAAACACTAATAAAATAAAATAAAATGAGAAAAACTCATCCCTTTTGTTGTGATTGGGGAGGTCAGTTTTCACCCCAAATCCATTAAATCATTCACAGCAGGACTTGTGGAGAAAACTACCCCCCAAAGGCTCATCCTGCTCACCCTAGGTGAAATTTTCTGGCTTGTGGGATCCATGTGTGTTGTTTCCAAGGCAACTTTTTTTTTGTACAAAAATATTCATTGAATTTTAAAGCTGGTACATCTCAAGAACTAGCAATTCCATTTCTCTAAATTTACATTAGAAAAAACACTTGTAACTAAAAAGTCAGCACAAAGTATTCAGGAAAACGTGATTTGTAATATATAGGAAGGAATGACTTGTTTCACTTTTAAGGAAAGAATAGCATATGCAAGTCTCCAGCGATACAAAAATAAATGGATAGATGATGGGTAGGTAGGTAGAGAGACAGGTAGGTAGGTAGGAAGGTAGATAGATAGATAGATAGATAGATAGATAGATAGATAGATAGAGATAGATGATAGATAGATAGATAGATAGATAGATAGATAGATAGATAGATAGATAGATAGATAGATAGATAGATAGATGATAGAGAGATAGTATAGATAGATAGATGATAGATAGATAGATGATAGATAGATAGATAGATAGATAGATAGATAGATAGATAGATAATAGATAGATAGATAGATGAGCTATATTTCAAGGAAATCACAAATTGCCCTGGTGATTCAGTGATCCACATTTCTTTCATTTTCTTTCTTTTTTTTTTTTCTTGCTGGTTTTTTTTATTAATTAATTAATTTAATTATTAAAGATTTCTGCCTCTTCCCCGCCACCACCTCCCATTCCCTCCCCCTCCCCCAATCAAGTCTTCCTTCCTCCTCAGCCCAAAGAGCAAGCAGGTTTCTCTGCCCTGTGGGAGGTCCAAGGACCACCCACCTCCATCCAGGTCTATTAAGGTGAGCATCCAAACTACCTGGGCTCCCACAAAGCCATTACATGCAATAGGATCAAGAACCCATTGCCATTGTTCTTCAGTTCTCAGTAGTCCTCATTGTCCATTATGTTCAGCGAGACCGGTTTTGTCCCATGCTTTTTCAGTCCCCGGCCAGCTGGCCTTGGTGAGTTCCCGATAGAACATCCCCATTGCCTCAGTGTGTGGGTGCACCCCTCGCCGTCCTGAGTTCCTTGCTCGTGCTCACTCTCCTTCTGCTCCTCCTTTGGGTCGTGAGACTTCAGTCCAGTGCTCCTAGCCATAAATAAAGGACATTGAGACTATAAATCGTGACTCTAGAGAAGCTAAATAAGAAGGTGAACCCAAAGAAAAACATATAAGCATCCCCCTGAATATTAACCTTCATCAGGCGATGAAAGAAGACAGAGACAGAGACCAACATTTCTTTCATTTTCTACCTCTGTTATTTCCCAAGACTTTGGAAACTTCCTCTAGATCTTTTATATCAAACTGGTGAACAGGGCATGAGAAAACCTTCATTAGTATTTAATAGACCAGGCCAGATTGCATCGCCCATCTCTTTTCTCTACAGTCCACTGAACAGAACTGGGTAACTTAGCCATATCCAATTACAACATAGTCTATATACAGGTTCAGGGAGGAAAAAAATAGAATTTTTATGAACAGTCACCAAGTTATAACACAAATATTCCAATATTAACAGAATGGATATACATGTGTCTCTCTTTTAAAAATATTTATCCTATTTATCATAATGTTTACATGCAGACAGAGAATGGAAAAACCAAACTAAAACTTTCATTACTTTCTATAGTTACTATTTTTGTTGGAAAGATACTTAAAATTTGCTCTCATCACTTTTCTAGAAGACAATATCCCTTCTTTGTTTGGAGTTGTGAAAAGGACTCCTCTTTACTGCCATAAAGCAGATGTGACCTACAGGACACATTTCCCAGAGTCATGGAAGGAATATAAGCAGGAAAGCAGAGGTGGTAGCTGAGTAGCTAGGTATATAGTACCTCCCGGATGAGGGTAACACCTGATATTCTAGCCAGCACTCACTCCTGCCCAAGCCACATGTATCCTTGTGGGATAAGACTTTATGAAAAGTGGGAAACTACCCAGGGAGGCATGTGGACTGTGCTACAGAATTTTGTGACTCTCCTGCTTTGGAATGGGACTCTAGTGAAGTCAGTTTTCACCAAGATAAATTTTCCTTGGTTTATCAGGGCTCGGTATAGATGAGTGACTGTTCTTTACACTTCCCAGAAAAAGTCATGCAAGGGAAGCCAGAAGAGATAGAAAGCTTCAAGCTATGTGAATGAAATACAGTTTTCAGAATCACTGTAAAAAATCATACACCTTAAAAGAAGTAAAGATCAGATTGTTAAATGTATAGAAATAATTTTGTGATGTTTAACACTAAAATTTGTAGTGTCTATTTATGGCAGCCTATAATACCACAAACAATACATGTGCTTAATGTAAATATTAGGAAAGATGTGAGGTCCCTCATTTGACAGTGAATACTTTATAACTAAGCTGCCACTGGTATTAACTTTATCAAAAGTCGTGTCAGACCTCTCTAAAATTCAGTTTACCTATATACTAAGTTATCTAAATATTTACTTCCCCACTTTTGCCCAGCACTTTTTGCTCTTTCTTCATCTTTGTCTCTTCTAAACTCTCTGATTGTCAATGTGCCTTTAAATATGTACCACTGAAAATTAAGTATATTTTCACATCATAGATGGAACAATGGCCAAAGAGATGGCTACAGAGTAGAACATCCTCAAGGGCAAGAATTGACAAGGGCTAGAGTTATCACTGTGTTCGATATATTTTTAGGAATAATTTATACTTTGCCTTGACATAATTAGAGAATTTTTGAAAGATGGACTTATTAAGATAGTTATCTTTCCTAGGAGGAGGTAGACTTGCCTTGCTAGGCTTCCACAAAGCCTTGCTACCTCTCCCTGCCTCAAAAGTGGAAGGTAGTGTAAAGGGATACTGGAAGCAGGCTCTGATGCTGAATCTGAAGGAAAATGTAAGGCAAGCCTATGTCCTAGGACAAAAACTGTTAAGTGCTGGAATCATTCACCCATAACTTCACAGAGCATGACATCATTTCATTCTGAAAATGGGAAGTATATTTTCGTGGAGATGAATAGTCTTTTCTCTTTTGTCCCAAGCATGGACTGTCTCCTCATGTGTTTTAGGAGAGTAAGCAGGTAACAGGACCACCAGGACCTGGTAATATTCTTCATTTTCCATTCTTGTTTTCACCAGTGCTAATTATGAGTTAGCATCTGGTCTCAATAGCCTTGCAGCCTAATAACAATATATGACTAGCAATTCTATTTTTGTGTAAAATGCAAGTTCATAATGTATACATTTGAGAATATCTTCGTCTATATATTTATATATAGATATTCATTTACTGCACACAACTCTTCAGAAATATCATTAACTTACTCAGTAAAAACAAATTACTCTTTTTGTAAATACATCAAGATTTGCATTTGGAAGACAATATTAAATATAACAACATGGAACTGTGTCATTCTGTATTTTACTGTTGTGTTCATACGCAGATCATGTACCATGACTATATATTAGCTTGTATTTCCATTTTCAAGAGTAAGATTATAACACTATTCAGGTAAATGTTTTCTTTTCTCTTAAAACTGTGTTTTTATAGTGGGTACCAGTGAGGCAAGAGTGGGGAGAGAGACAATTTCAGAGGGCTGCACACAAGCCTCTACACCTAAGAAAGAAACATGTGAGGAAGAAGAAAACTATCTCCCTCCCTTTCTCAGGACCAAATACAACTGACTGAAGTAACTAATACAAAAGAGAAATAGTCTTGGGTGTTTGAAGGTGGCCCATAATGCATTAAACTCAACCCACACCTCTGGGCAGAGATTTGAGATGCTAATGAGACATATGATACATTAAGCTGTTTGTAGAACTACATGTACAAGATGAGAATTTTACAGAAAGCCCACTCTGTACAAATGACTGAAAATCTTTGTGTTAATGATATAAAACCCCCAAGACTTCTAGAATAGAGCTATTTGAGGTACTAAACTTCATTTTTCCTGCCCCGGTCCTCTTCTCCCTACTTGGAAGATTTTATTACCTTTTCATAGACTATCCCTGTTCATGATACCAGCCCTGTGTGTCTGTACAATGCCTCATTTAAATTCAAGTACTTAAGAACCTGGATGCTGTCAGGAATTACCCCCTGGATCCCAATATCTGCTGTTATCACAAATGTTTAGCTCAGTACTATTCTTTCTTCTTTAATAATGAAACTCATATTATTTCATTATAAATTGTGTGCTTCTTTTACTTTTTTATTAGAATTAAGTCATAATTCTCATAATATTGATTTTTTCAGTATAAAACATATGTAAACAAGGACTTAATCAGTCTGAATCACCATAATACAATTCCATAGACTGAATGATGTAAAATAATCTTACCAGAACAATGGAAGCTGGAAACAAGAGCTGGAATAGTCAGTAGTGCTGTGTTCTGGTGAGACTACTCATTCCTGGTTTGCAAAAGGATGTATTTTGTTTGTTATCATACGATGGATACAAGGAAACTTCATCTTTCAGGGCCACAGTCCTGTCTAACGAGGTCTCCACACTATGATATCATTTGGCAACATTTCCTGAAGATCCTGTTTTTAGATATTGTCACATTTTGTGATACTGTTGAAACATACAAATTTTAGAGGGACACATTCAATACAAAGCATTAGGCTATTCTATGTTTATTTCAACATGGTGAATTGAATATTTCAAGGGATTCATTATGGAAACAGAGGAACTGGGCTTGATGGTGTTGCGAGGCACTAATTTGACATTTTGTTTGTTTTAAAAACTTTGTGGCAAACAAATTGGATTTAGAATAAAAATATCTTCTTCCTTAAGGAATATGGGTGGGTTATACATTTGTCATGATAAACATACTGAGGGCTCTCTGGTGAAGCTCCTGGAGGGTGCTGTTGTCTCCCTGCTGTGTCACTCAGGTCTGACTGGTTCCTGCATAAGGGCGGTGACTCAGAGAGTAGGCTTTCTGATCACTGGGATACATTCAGTTCATGCCCAGAGAAAGCAGAAAGTGCCACGTTGGTATCTGCTCCTGACAACTGTTCTAATCCAACAATAGATGGAAGCTAGCACATGTTTATTCCAGCTCAGTCACACCTCTAAGGAATCGGTGAGGGGTTTTTCACGTACTATCTTTGAAAGTCCTGGAACAATTGAGTCCGGGTTGCCCACAGTGTGCTCCACTTCTAATGTTGGATATGTCACTTCCTTGTGTTTTGAATGATATTTTTTATTTCAGTTTCTAGATTCACCTTCCAAGAAAATTATTTGAACTTCAGTCCATATTTTGGACTCTCTGGTGATTAGATAAATCTAAAACAGTTTGCAAATTGCATTCACATGTTGGTTTATTTATTCTCCACCACTTGTGGCTCTACTTTGGATCTCTGAGAACACTCTAACTCAGGGTCAAAGACGAAGTAACATATAACTACTTTGGGAAGTAGAAGTTACTGATAGAAGAACAAAGGTTAGGAATAAAGAAAAGTCAGAAAAACCATGTGTCTCCCATGTTGTTTGGCGGCATTTCTGACAACAACAATTTTGACAGATCTGAAGGGCCCCTTTTCTCTTTGGATAAAGTCCTGTATCATCTATGATGTGTCATCTATGATGGCTCTATATTTTACAAGACAACCACAACTTTTGACTGTAGAAAAGTATGTCTTCCTCATTTAATTCTAGCATGGTATACAGAGAAATACTACATACATTGTTAGACTAGCCAGTGTCATACAGTGAGTGACAGGATATGAGCTGGAAAATTAGAAAACAACTCAAGGAAGACCTCATTTTCATTGAAGAAGCATGGGATGTACTCTGTTCAGCAAAGTTTCTTTTTTTTTTTTTTTTTTTTTTTTTTTTTTGGTTTTTTGAGACAGGGTTTCTCTCTCTGTGGTTTTTGGAGCCTGTCCTGGAACTAGCTCTTGTAGACCAGGCTGGTCTCGAACTCACAGAAATTCGCCTGCCTCTGCCTCCCGAGTGCTGAGATTAAAGGCGTGCACCACCACCGCCCGGCTCAGCAAAGTTTCTTGAGTCTATACACTATCTCCTACTTTGGTTTTCCTACAGAAAACCCATCATAGTGTTAAGTTTCTCAAAACAACTTGAATATTTGTTTCCACAAAGCAAACAGCTTTTTCATGTATTTCAGTAGCATTTCCTTTTTGAGAAACAAAATTGTTCTCCACTAAAAGAGATTTGATTTTTTTCCAAGGAGATATGACTCATAGCCATGAAATATAAGTAGACAAGAGGCAAAGAATGTGATGAAGTGGAGGTCAGAGTAAACATCAGGAGGAAGAAGTTACAGACTCCATCATCCCACTTTAGGTAATGACAATTAAAAGAAAAAAATTAAAAAATTCTAATTGAACCTCAAATTTCCACGTAACCAGTGTTCTTTGGATATTTCCTGATTTTGCTGATTTGTTTAAAATTGTAGTTCACAATTCAGACCTGATGGGGCCTAAAATGGACATTACTTTTTATATTTCACTGAAACCAACCATCTAAAATTTGTGAGCTAAAGTTCTATGAAGAATAGCTGCACTAAAGCAATTGGTGAACTTAAAAATAGTTGTTTTTCATTCTGGCTTCTTTAAACTGGAGAAAAGGCTGCCCTGCCAAATTATTGCCAAGAACTGAACTAATAAACAGAAAGTTAAGAACCCGTAGTTAAACACATATATCTAGCCACATTTGTACAGTATCCTGTGTTTCAGAGACAAATGGATTTACTGTATGTCTTAGCTAGTTTTAGGGCAACTTAACACAGCCTAGAGTCATCTGAAAGGAGGGAACCTCAGCTGAGTCAAAGCCTCCATAAGATTCAGCTGAGGCCTTTTTCTTTTCTTCTTTTTTCCTTTCCTTTCATTTCTTTTTCTTTCTTTTCTTTTCTTTAATCTAGTATTTTTATTGATTATTAGGGAATTTCATACAAAGCATGCTGATCACACTTGCTTCCCATTCCTCCCAGGCCCACCCTCTCACCTTGTGCTCCTCTTCCCCCATCCTCCAAACCCACCCAAAACACAATTTGCATTGCTCATATGCTCATTGGAGCATGACCAAACTCCAGTAGTCAGCCTCCACCAGAAGTCAACAGCTGTGAAGAGCTATACTTCATATTTATTACAATTTTTATGGACTTTCCTCAAAGGCTTTCTTGCCTAGACTGTTTCTTTATTCTTGGGGGGGGGGGAGTAGGGAGTGAGAGAGGTTGTTGCAGAAGCCTTCAACATCTTTCATTCACAATTACAAGTCTGGAGTCATCAATACCACTGCAACAGATGATTTCTTGCCCATAACAGCCATTGGCAGCAAGGATCATGGACTTCCACATAGCTTCCCTGAGGCTACACAGATCACAGACATCCGGAGACATCATGAACCATGGACCTCACCATGGTCACTGTTGGTCCCATGGACCTCAGACACTAAGGGCTGCAGCACAAACCGCAGATAACAACATGGCCTTCATTGTCTTTAGTGACCACAAACATCAACATGGTCTCCTGTGGCAGCCATAATCACAGAAAAAGCCTTTTCCTTAATCAGTGATTGATGGGGGAGGGCTCAGATCATTGTAGGTAGTACAATCCTTGAGCTGGTGGTCCTAAGTTCCATAAGAAAGCAGGCTGAGCAGGTAATGACAAGCTAGCCAGCATGGAGCATTCCTCCGTAGCCACTGCATCAGCTCCTGTTTCCAGGTCCCTGCCCTGGTAGAAACATGGGCCAAATAAACCCTTTCTTCTTGACTTGTTTTTGGTCACGGTGTCTCATCTCAATAACAGTAACTCCAAGACACTGCAAAGGTTGATAAATTTGCTGAAATAATATGTTTTAGTCAGATGTATTTAAAACAAAAATGAAAGGAAAACCACTAAAACTGCCGTTGTTATTTTGTTTTCCAGCCCTATCTCCTTAACCACATTTCAGCAGAAGTCATGATTAGTTAGAGAGTAAATTAGAGCAGCTTTGACAAAATGTGTTTGATTGATGTGGACAAGAAGTGGGGGGGGGGGTCAGCAGAGCGTTGCGTTTCTATAGAAGATCCAAGTGCTTTCATGTCTTCACATCCCAGTGCACTCTAAGCCTCCACAGTTTTCTTTTGTAGGAGATTGGCAATTTCCCTGCCATCACTGTATGACATTTTCCCAGACTGGCTGTCAAAAACTGGGGCATTGAATTGCATGCTTTCCAAGCAGTTTCCTTCTTACTTATAAAAACAAGAATTGCACACTTCTGTGTTACATTCAGCTCAAATTTACAGGTTTTCATTAACATGGTAACAAATCCATAATGTCTAAGAATACTGTTGTTGTTCCTCTATTCTTTTTTTTATCTTTTTTTTTATTTTTTTTATTCTTTTTTAATTAATATTTCCACCTGCTCCCCGTTTCCCATTTCCCTCCCCTCCTCCCAAATATTACCCCCTTCCCCCACTCCCCTCCCCCTATCCCCACTCCTTTTCTCCTCCCCCCACACCATTCCCCCTCCCTCTCGATACTGAAGAGCAGTCCAAATTCTCTGCCCTGCGGGAAGACGAAGGTCTTCTATCTACGTCCAGGAAGGTGAGCGTCTAAACAGGCTAAGCTCCCACAAAGCCAGTTCATGTATTAGGATCGAAACCTAGTGCCATTGTCCTTGGCTTCTCATCAGCCTTCATTGTCCGCCATGCTCAGAGAGTCCAGTTTCAACCCATGCTTATTCAGTCCCAGACGAGCTGACCTTGGTGGGCTCCCAATAAATCAGTTCCACTGTCACAGTGGGTGGGTGCATCCCTCGTGGTCCTGATTTCCTTGCTCATGTTCTCCCTCCTTCTGCTCCTCATTTGTACCTTAAGAGCTCAGACCGTTGCTCCAAATTGAGTCTCTGTCTCTACCTCGATCCATCGCCAGATGAAGGTTCTAAGGTGATATGTAAGATATTCATCAGTATAGGATAGGGTCATTTCAGGTTCCCTCTCCTCAGTTGCCCAAGGTACCAGCTGGGGACATCTCCCTGGACACCTGCGAACCCCTCTAGAGTCAAGTCTCTTGCCAACCCTAAGATGGCTCCCTTAGTTAGGATATATACTTCGCTGCTCCCGTATCCACCCTTCCTATATCTCAACCATCCCAATCCCCCGAGCTCCTCCCATCCTCCCCTTCTCATGTTTCTCATCCCATTTCCCCTTTGCCCCATGCCACCTCACCCGCAAGTTCCCAGTTTTTGCCCTGCAATCTTGTCTACTTCCCCTCTCCAGGCAGATGACTATACGATTTTCTTTGGGTTCACTTTCTTATTTAGCTTCTCTAGGATCACAAATTATATGCTCAATGTCCTTTATTTATGGCTAGAAACCGATTATGAGTGAGTACATCCCATGTTCCTCTTTTTGGGTCTGGGATACCTCACTCAGGATAGTGTTTTCTATTTCCATCCATTTGCACGCAAAATTCGAGAAGTCATTGTTTTTTACCGCTGAGTAGTACTCTAATATGTATATATTCCACACTTTCTTCATCCATTCCTCCAAATGGAAGGATCTCCCTTGCTCTTGGTTTGGGAGGATCAGCATAGTAAAAATGGCAATTCTACCAAGGGCAATTTATAGATTCAATGCAATCCCCATTAAAATCCCATCAAAATTCTTCACAGATCTTGAGAGGACAATAATCAACTTTATATGGAGAAACAAAAAACCCAGGATAGCCAAAACAATCTTATATAATAAAGGATCGTCTGGAGGCATTACCATCCCTGACCTCAAACTCTATTACAGAGCCTCAGTATTGAAAACAGCTTGGTATTGGCATAAAAACAGAGAAGTCGATCAATGGAACCGAGTAGAAGACCCTGATTTTAACCCACAAACATATAAACACCTAATTTTTGATAAAGGAGCTAAAAGTATTCAATGGAAAAAAGAGAGCATCTTCAACAAATGGTGCTGGCAGAACTGGTTGTCAACCTGTAGAAGAATGAAAATAGATCCATATCTATCACCATGCACAAAACTCAAGTCCAAATGGATTAAAGACCTCAATATTAGTCTGAACACACTGAACCTGATAGAAGAAAAAGTGGGAAGTACTCTACAACATATGGGTACAGGAGATCACTTCCTACGTTTATCCCCAGCAGCACAGACATTAAGGACAACATTGAATAAATGGGACCTCCTGAAACTGAGTAGCTTCTGTAAAGCAAAGGACACTGTCACTAAGACAAAAAGGCAACCCACTGACTGGGAGAAGATCTTCACCAACCCTGCAACAGACAAAGGTCTGATCTCCAAAATATATAAAGAACTCAAGAAACTAGACTTTAAAATGCTAATTAACCCAATAAAAAAATGGGGCACTGAACTGAACAGAGAATTCTCAACAGAAGAAATTCAAATGGCCAAAAGACACTTAAGGTCATGCTCAGCCTCCTTAGCGATAAGGGAAATGCAAATTAAAACAACTTTGAGATACCATCTTACACCTGTCAGAATGGCTAAAATCAAAAACACCAATGATAGCCTTTGCTGGAGAGGGTGTGGAGAAAGGGGCACACTCATTCATTGCTGGTGGGAACGCAAACTTGTGCAACCACTTTGGAAATCAGTGTGGCGATTTCTCTGGAAATTTGGGATCAACCTACCCCAAGATCCAGTAATACCACTATTGGGAATATACCCAAGAGATGCCCCATCAAATGACAAAAGTATCTGTTCAACTATGTTCATAGCAGCATTGTTTGTAATAGCCAAAACCTGGAAACAACCTGTTCCTCTATTCTTACAAGGCTTATACAAATTAAGTCAGATTTTTATTCTAAGGAAGAAGCAGGATATATTTTATTATGAATGGAGAAGTAGTGAGCTTAATTCTCTTTGTGGCCTAAGGTTGCTCACATCAGGATTTTGATATAAGACCAGGCTTAGAAATCCGAACCTACAATAAGAATTCCAGCTATTATTAATGCAAATAGTTTAAAGACAACATTGAAAAATCCCTATGGAATTTTAATAAAGATTTCAGCAATGTTAACATAGAAAGAGTGTAGCCTTCTCTTGTTTCTCACACTGATCTATGATCTCCATTCCAGAACACACGGCCCAAGTTCTGGCCATCCTCAGCACAGAAAGTGAAACAGAATCCTCTGAGGATACTTTGAAGAGTCTGGTTCGTGGAGTGCTTTCTCCCCTGATCTCTAGCCATCTAACCAGCACAAACCTGAGTCAAGATCAGAGTCCAAGCCTAGAAATATGGATTTTAAATGCCTGAATAAATTGTTCTGCTATACAATCAAGATGGATGATTGTAGAAGGAACTGAAGATAACCAACATCTGAAATTATTAAAGGGAAGTAGAATGCTTTTCTTTCAGATGGGGAATACAGACAAAGATCCTTGACTGAATCACACCAGATGATTACACTGTTTGTTCAATGACTACCTGATGCTTGAACTCTTACCAAATTTATCCATTGGAGGAAAATTAGTGTGATAAACACTGAGGAGATGATTCAATCATCAAATTCTTATATAACTGAGTTCACATCAGTTACCAGCAAACACCTATGTAAAAAGCTTAATGTGATAATATTCTCCTGTACCCCAGTGCCAGACAGGAGGAAGATGAAAATGGTAGGATCACAGTTAATATCATTGGCTTGACAATCTAATTGTATTCATGAGTTTCAAGTTCACTGAGAAACCTTATCTCAAAAAATAAAGGAGCCAAGGAAAAACAACTAACATCAATCTTTGCCTTTCACACCTATTCACATACGATTATACCAACTAACAGAACACAAGCACACACATACACTATACACACCCAGAAAGTCATGATAGGTACTTTAAATTATATATATATGTATATATGAATGATGTTGTAATGAGTGAGGCTCTCTTGTCTGTCTGCTGTCACATCAACTCACAATACTGATGTTTCTTTCTTCCCACTTCCTACCCCAACAATACCCATTACCACTCAATGGAAATGAAATGATTCTAAAATACTCAATATCATGGAAGAGAAAGGAAAAATTCACAGTCTAGTGAAAAGATTCTAAAACAGTTACATTGAATGACTTTTATTTTAAAATAGTCAAATTGGAAACCTTTCTCAGTCAAGAACATTTTAGATTGGAAAACTTTTAGAAACCATTAGTTTGAAGATCATTTCCTGACATATGTGTGTGATTGCCAGGACTCTGCTTTAGATTAAAAATCAAGATACTCAGGTTCCTAACTAACACAAACTTGTACTGGTGAAAATTAAAATTTCGAAATGTTTACATGTCTTTGAAAAGGAAAGTCTATCTCAAAAGGATGATGAAATAAGTGATGTCAGCATCTTAAGGAGAAATAGAACATAAACACACAGCACTTAATAAATGTGAGATTTGAATAAAGGTCTACAAAGAAATGTGAAAACGTGATTCTGAAGTAGGAGTCAAGCCTGGCTCTTCTCCACTATTGATTTGTTGTACTCAGCACACAGTCCAGGAGTTGAGAATATTTACTCTCAGAATCCTAGGAGCATCCTTCTCATCTCATTGGCAACATACCTGGATGGAGAAAATAATAGCACCTCCACCATTGTGTGTGTGTGTGTGTGTGTGTGTGAGAGAGAGAGAGAGAGAGAGAGAGAGAGAGAGATCTGTGTCTATGAATATATGGTGTGCATTTGCACATATGCCATAGCAAGTGTGTGAAGGTCAGCAAAAAACCTGAGTTCTGCCTTTTCTTTACCTTCCATCTTATTTGCGGTAGCGTGTCTGTTGTTTGGTAATGCATGGACCAAGATAATAAGTGTGTGAGTTCCTAAACATTCTCCAATCTCTGCCTCTTGTCCCACTGTAGAAGCTATGTATGTTTGATGTGCACTCTCATCTCACTCTCATGGGTTCTGGAGATTCGCGCACAGGTCCCTGCACAAACATGACAAGGGTTATACTCACTGAGACATCTCCCCAGCCCTTGGTTACCTTTTCTGTTGATGACAAAGTGATTTCTATTTCTAGGTTTTTCCTTCATAAATTTTGTATGAAGAGCCTTCCTTCTGGGACATTAAATGTCTCTTCAAGCTCAGGAACTATGTCTTTATTGTTTCTTTATCATGTGATATTATTAAATCAGTTACTGAAGCCAAGGGCCAGAATCGCTGACAAAAGGACTAAAAATTCATTTAGGGTCATAATGTTTGACCCCTCCAAATTCCATATAGCAAGCAAGTGACAGGTTATGTTAGAAAGCCAGCTTGATGCTAGAAAAAGACTAAGAAATAATAACTATGTATATAACTTAAAAAAAACTAATTCTCATGGAAATTATGATTTCTTTGGACTCACACCTCTCATCCCCGATCTTTACTATTGTTAGATTTCTCACCTTTTTAATGTTTGGACAGGGGAGGATACAAGGAAAGATAACTTAAAAACATACGAACTTTCCCTCAAGAATTGGTCTTCATAAAACCAGAACAATTTGTAAAAATATAAAACCATGTACTAAATTGAGTAGTGCAGAGACTGAAACACTTTACATGACACGTTTATGAAACATGAATAAATTATCCCACTCCCTTGCCTGCATTCCACAGGAATATATTTAAATGATGGTGGGTTTCACATTGCAATACCAAAACCAAATTGAGAAGGCTACATATTTTAGAGATACATACACCTGAGACAAAGTTTATCCATTTAACCTTCTTGATATTATTTTTAAAGAGACTATAAATATCTATTGATGAGATATTGAAAGGGTATACTTCTGAGCACAAAGCAAATGATATCCATTGGTTTTATAGATATAATGAGTGTCTGACATGAAGTCTCTTAAACAATTCAATAAAGATGATATAATCATGTCTGATATTTGCAATGAACCTAAATTACAGCTGAGGTGAAAACACACACACACGCACACACACGCACAAACACACCATTTCTCTACAGAGTTGACTATGGATCTAATTAGACAAGGACACTAAGAGTGGCAGCATGCAAGGCCCACATTGCTTTTGAAAAGAGAATATTGGCCATCCTATAGCAGGCAGCTCCATCTCTCCCCTCGCTACACACATAATTTGCATGAGTAGGTGGCTTCAGCCCTTAATCAGCATGACTCATTTCCTCCCCAACATATGAATCAAAAAAATAGCACATGACTAAATCTCCAGGCCTTAGTTGGCCGATGCTAGTCTCCAGGAAACACACAGCAAGTATTCAACTGCATTTCAGAGAAGGAATTCTCCTTGATGAGGGCACTCTGCCTGCCTCTCTTTTGGAAACCATTATAATTCAGCTAATGGCAAAAATTCTGAAGATATTTGTTTTCTCAAGATGTGTTTTAGTGAAATAAAGTTGACAAATTCCCTCTACATGTATTTTAATGGAGAGAAACATCTTAGGAATTTATACTTTTTGTATAACATTTATTTTTTGTAAAAAACCGTTAAATATCATACTTGTCTACAAAGCTCTGTGATAACATTCACTCTCTACTTCTCTCTCACTCCTTCTCCTTCTTCCAATTTCTCTTCTTTTCCCAATAGCCCCATTCCTACACTCATGTTCCTCTTTTCCTTACTTTCTTTTTTCTATTTTAGGACCCATCACTCTAGCATAAAATGGGAAGAATAAAATGTGGCCTAAAATCTCTTTCCTGACCTGTGGTCCACTCTCTCAACTGTTTTTTCTCCTACCTCTTTTGTGCCTGGGTGTGATTTCTGTCTTTGCAAGCAAGCTGGAAATAGCCTCTGCTGTGCATGTGCTTGGGGTGGAGAGAGATAGAAGTGATGTGGAATAGAAAGCTATGGTGGCAGATGGGAGCAAACCCCTCCCACAATTCCCTAGGTTTTCGGGATTGTACGAAGCACACCAGATATTCTGCTGACCATTTTGCTTTACCCAGTTCTGGTTATCACCCTGCGACTCACTAGCAGTCTCCACCCTTCTCTGAAAACATGTGGAAAACTAATTTTAGCCCAAATAACACAGACACGGTGACTGCGGTGAAGCACAACACCTACTGCATGTTCTCATATCTGCTGATCTCCAGAGCAGTGTTTGATGTGCTAGCAGTTTGTCCACTCATGAGGAAGACACATCATTAAGAAAACACATGGGATATAATGAATGTTCCCCCCTTCTGTCAATGCTGAAAATGCCATTTAAAAAAGATCTCCTCCTCTTCTCTTCTCCTGTCATTTCTTTTTTCTTCTTCTTTTTTCTTCCTCTTCCTATCTCTTCCTTTTTAGTTTTATTCTTTCCTTCCTTCTTTCTTCTCCATCCCCTCCTTCTCTCTTTTACTTTCTCTTCTCACCACTGCTACTCTTCATACCTCCATTTCTTTATCCCCACTTTACTCCCCTATGAGAAAGGCACTTCCCAACCTTTTCAGAGTCTTTTCCTCCTTAATTTCACTCTTTATTTTTTTCTACAATGGATTGATAACTAAATTTTTTTTCAAAGGTGAAATTCATTCTAAAGCCTTCCACCTAGTGTATGAGGGTCAGGGATTCAGTGTGTGCATAGAAAGCAAGAGTTTATTTAGCCCAGGATTCAAGACATAAGGAGGGATGACCAGGAAGAAAATGTTATGGCCACCAATGATAGCTGCTGTTTTAGAATTAAATTCCTCTCAAAATACTCAACCTTATGGGGGTGGGAAATGGATTGGACAGCCAAAAAGACAGAGTGACTCAGACACAGCAGTCAACTGGGAGAGATGGTTACCAAGCAACTGTCTCAAAGGCTTCCTAGCAGCTCCCTGGAGAATCCTGCCCCCTTTCCAGTGAACCCTTCTTTGCTCAGGCTGTGATTTCTACTAAAGTATATTTCTCCTTTTGTTTTTACAACTTGTGTTTACTGTCCATGATTCTCTATGAGTTCCTTGCCCATCTACACTCTGCATATGATGACCTTAACTTCCTTTGAGTTCTAAAGCCTCACTCATATAGTTTCATTACTTATCATATAGTTTCAAACTTATCCAACCTGTGCTAAAACCACTGATCACTTTAAGCTGATCCTTCTATAATCTAGACTGGGTTATTAAGATGCCTATTTTCTTGGTTACTTAGTATGACATTAAGAATTTGTGACACATTTTTTGTGGGTTTTGTTATGTTATTTTAGATATGGCCATATTTTGTTGAAACAAAAGAATCTGCAATACAAAATGGCTGCTCTCCACCACCTGTGCTACCCAACCACTTAACCATTAAACCATTTCCCAAAGCAGGATTAGTTTTGGGGCTCTCTTTACTCTAGACACTTAGGAAGTTGAGGCAGGAGGATCACTGTATCCTGTAGACAGAGTTTCTGTCCCACTGGTCACACAGCCATTCAGTCCCAAAGAAACACACAAAGGCTTATATTAATTATAAATTGTTTGGCCTATTAACTCAGGATGATTATTAACTAGCACTTACAACTTAATTTAACCCATAATCCTTATCTGTGTTCAGTCATGTATGTGGCTTGATACCTTACTCAGTGAAGCATTCTAATCTTGCTTCCTTTGTGTCTGACTGGTGACTGCACCTCTACCTTTCCCCTTTGCAGAATTCTCCTAGTATAGGCACCCTACCTATATTTCCTACCTGGGTACTGGCCAATCAGTGTTTTATTAAACCAATATGAGTGACAAATCTTTACGGTGTACAAGAGCATTATCCCATAGCAGTGTCCTGAAGTTTGAAACCATCTGGATAACATAGAAAAACCCCTTTATCTCAAAAACAAAAACAACACAAACGAACAAAAATCAACCAAACAAAAAAAGTTAGCATTTCTTATCTAACCTTCTTATCTTATTTACAATATATTACTCTTTGGAACAAAACAAAAATATTAAACTGTGTAGCTAATTATCAAATAATAAATTAGTTATGCCACTAAATAGTGAACTGGCCTACAGTGGGAAAAACTAAATTTTTTCTGTCATTTGTTTGCTATTTATGTTCTTTTCTAAAGTGCCTCAATAATAAATATACTGCAGATTTGTTCATGTTGACAATCAGTTTTTTGGAAATATGGAGGAATCCCAATAAGTCTCTAACATGTATTCTGCTTGGGTTTATGTGCTCATCATTTCTCCACTCAGCAGGTATTAAGATAATGGGACCGATTAAAGCACCAGCTCTTGGAGCAAGGGGATCCAGTTCTGAAGGGAAGAGGTTAGTCAGAAGAAATGTTGTATAATGTCTCGGCTCCTAATAGTTCTTTTTCTGTCATGAGGAAGCATTGCAACCAAGTTTCTTGTAGCCACAGCTGGGTTAAAACTCCTTATGTAAGTGACAATGACTTTGAATTTCTCATCTTCCTGTCCCAACTCCAAAACGCTAGGATCAAAGAAGTGTGCCATTATTGTGGCTCTTCTAACAGTGTATCCTCAGGGTCAAGCCATTTGATGACCCATTTATAAAGAAATTATCTCTTAAGTCATGGCATTTTATGAAGTAATATGTCAAAAATATATGTAAATTCAATTAACTAATGAAATTAATGGAAATTTAGAATATATACTACTCCTTCTAATGAAATATATTCTACTTGAGTTTCCCTTTGCATCTTTTTGAGGAGTTTCTACCATAGTTTTCTATTTTTAGTGAGTATAGAATAAGTTTTAGAGCTCAAAGCATGTGGCTTTACCCTATTTCTGCTGCGTATCACATAAAATTTTGGATAGTCATGTGATTATTTTGAACTTTATGAAATACAATGTGAATCATAGCTGCTCATTAAGCACTGTTATACACTCTACATCACACAGTGTTTTATGTACGCAGTCTTATTAATATTCACTAGTATATGAGGTCAGGCCAAGCTTACAGAGAGAAAAGCCGATAGAGATGATGATGGTGATAGCATTTATTCCAGTATCTATTGAAGGATTCTTCACAGCTGAGATAAATTATATTGTCTTCCTTTAGCAGATAATGTAGATGAGGACCTAGGAAGGCAATGTTCTACCTGGGTTCATACAGTTCAGAAGATACAAAATTAGATTCTGACTCCAATCCCTATTTCCAAAGTATAAACTCTTAACCAGAGTGCTCTGCTGACCTGAAAATACCTATTGCTGCTCATTCTCACATTGGTTGGACAGACCTGTGAACATGACATGAATTGGAAGCATTGTATTGATATCTATAAATTGGGTCTAATCCCCACTTCTTCTTGAAGACATTGCTCATTTTAATAATCAACAAGCATTGTCAAATCCAGCAATTCATTTTTGTACAGAAAGTTGACAGAGTGGACGAGTCATAGCCATTTGTTTATGCATTATCTTGGCTGAGCTAGGACTAATGCAGAATAGAGCAGCTGCAATAGAGAACTACATAATTTGTAAAACCTGAGCTACTTGTTCCTGTAAAACACCAGATAATAAGTATCTCAATTCTGGCAGTCACTGCCAGTTAATTGAAATGCAACCAATGAACAAATCTGTAGGATATTCTTGTGACTGAAAAGTGCTGATTGTCATTACCGATGAATTAGACAGATATCTTGAAGCATTGGTAAATCAGCTGTTACAGAGCTGACAGGGACGGCAAGCAGCATCTAAGAACAGATATCCTGTGGCCTGACTGTCTCCAGAGATCTGGAGTGAATGCTCTTTTATTTGACAATGGAAATCACTCAGAGAGAGGTTCTTTATGGGGACTCTGCTATGCAGGCTTGCAGGCCTCACAGCACATTATAACCTATGAGGAACCTAAATGAAACAAGTCTAATGAACTATCTACCTCCATATAGGAGGAGAATGCAGTTGGAGAAATCTAATTGCAAATCTCTAAGAAGTGCTGTACAGAGAATGAAAGATGGGGGGTGCTCTTTGCTCTGGTACATTCAGAAATTTTATTCTTAAACAAAATTTAAATCACATGAACTTATTCTTAAATGTGAAGCATAAAATACCCTTAGCACTGTGTTCTTAACCTCGAGAGGGAAGTTGATTTCAAGCATCTGACTTTGGCTTTGCAGTGTAGTATGCAGCAAACAATGCCCAGTCGATTATCTGGGATGAATACTGTGCATGCAGATTTCCAAGACACCCACACCCCAGAGATAATGCCAGGGAGCTAATCAAATGCTTTTCTGCCTGCACAACTGTGATACCCAAAGCTGCTAGGAGCATCATTTTTAGACATCCGTGGGAGGGATTCTTTTTGTAATTCCACATTTCTTCCACTCCCACCACATGTCTAGGCTTTGCCTTCCAGAGGCACAGCTACCCTTTCAGAGATTTTCCTTTCCTACCCCCTGCTTTTCTCCTTCCCCTCCTCCTCACCTCTCTGCCATGGACTGGGAAGCCCTCTGGGCTAAGTGGCCCTCTAGTGTTATAACTGATACTGAAAGAGCCAGCAGAACTCTGCCAGAAGGGAATAACTGACGCAAATTGAATTCCCAGAATGAAGCTCACCATTACTCTATCCCCAAAACTTGCTTTGCTACTTTTACCCCAGGTAAAATGAAGTATCTAAACTAAAACAAAAGACATTCAGCTCTGATATCTTTTGACTAAATGTCAAGTAAAAGCTACGAACTTGGAATAGGTAGTGGACAAAGAGGACTTCCCACAATCAAAGTAATATCAGGTGTTTTAGCCTAATGGTAAACAAGATGTGCGAAATTGAGCTGGCCCTGTGATAAAGCAAATCTCTCTCATGGCCTGTGGGGTCCAAGCAAGAAAAGTTGCCAAGAAGAAGCTGTGTTTAAGTTGTGGTATAAAATCCATGAATGAAATTTAGCCCAGAATAAGTTAGAAGAAAATGTTTATACCATAGAATCATGAGCGAAACCCTGAAGGAAGAGAGATCCTGTCAGGAATGCAGGAATCCAGGTAGAATTTGCTAAGGCCGTATAGGTATGAGTTTTGTGGTCTCAACTCTCAAACTCTAGATAAATTGTTTAGCCTTTCTGTGGCTCACTTTTGATGTCTGTAAAAAGGTAATAACAGTACATCTTAGAGTTTGTTATAATAAGGATTAAACAAATATAATTCAAGAGTAGCAAGCTGACACTACATTATTATTTTATGATGCACTATATTGTTGGTTTATTAAAATATTATTTTTATGATCAAATCTCAACTTCTTTTAAGTCTCCATTAGAAAATTAGAATTAATTATATGTCTTACCACCAGATACTTGTAAAGTCTAAAAAAAGAGTGCCTAGATTGGTATAAGGGACAATAATGATATAATTCTATTAGGGACATTTTAACTGATAGAGCTCTTAGCAGAGTTAATATTAAAATAATAAAAAACAAGACATACTTTTCTTACATAAAAGAGTTCTGGAGTTAGGAGCCCACTAGTAGTGTTGGTTTAGAACATCTGGCCACTATGATTGGCTTTTTTTCCCTGTCATAGAACCACAGGGCTTCTCTTCTTATAATCCAGGAGTGCACAGTTGAGCTATATCCCCAGCCCTCTCTACTTTTTATTCTTCTTCAAAATTTGCTTTTGCTTATTGCTTTGGTGTTTAGTCCTGATATGAAACACACACTGAAGGGAAAATCGATGAGAAAATGCTAGTACTGGGCAGATGTGATCTCTTTTAGGAGGAAAGAAGTAGCATTTTTGGACAATTCTACCCACAATAAATTGATCAGAATTACCTCATGTGATGATACTCAGTTCAATGGAGTCTTGGGTAAGTATTTGTGTAGATTTGTGTCTCTTTCCTCAGTTGGAATTTTATCAGTAGATGTGGATGTCAGCCAGGATTGGGGATCTCTGCCATTGTACTGTTAAGCAATTTGCTTTGTGCCAAGCTCCACACTGAGTGGAGTTATTTCATTCTTCAGGTTAATGTAATAACATTTATCATTAGTAACTTATCAAATAGGAGATAAAGACACAGATATATAATTCAGAAAACGTAGTTAATGACAGTGTACTCAAATCCACATAATTTGATTCTAGGACACTTCCAATATTTCTGGAAAGTATGTTCTTAACTGTGAGTGTTTATAGTCATAGACTTTTTTTTTTGCTGTTGTTTTTACTGTATTCTTTGATTTTTAGCTTTTGTTTTACAGTGAGTGTTGCTATATCGCCTAGCTGCTCAAACTTAAGCGTTCAAGCTCTCACTGAATTCAGATCATCTTCTTGCTCTAGTCTCCTGAGTGTGCTCTTGGATCACACATGTAGCCTGTACGCAACTATTAAAAAGTGTAGTTAATACCATAAACTTTACTCTTTCCCTGATCTCCAATTCCACAACTCTGGCATATAACTTTTTGCAAGCTCCTGAGGTTCACACTGCAGCTATTTTATGCAGTCTCTCTGCTACCCTCCCACAACCGTCACTCTCAACTGTACTTCCTCAGTACATAATTCTGTGGCAAGGTTCTTTAAACTTCTCCATCACAAAGAAAATACTTCTAATAAAATATGATTAATAGAGATGGTTTAAGTCCAAAAGTCTTGAGGTTCTGCTTATTGGACTTGTTCCTTTACTATCTTTAGGTTTTGAAGGGACCCTGGGCTACCTTTACAGGAAGGGACCCTGGGTTAGACATTCACAACTGGGAAACAACTTTACAAAAACTTTCTTAGTTAGGTTCTTCAACTATTTCCTCCTGCTATTTTCCTTGGGCTCCTGTCCTTATTGATTTTAAAGTGTAGAACCAGAAAAAATAGCACGAATTTGCGATTAAATAGCAACAATATAATAGGAAAATATGGCATTATATCTTGGCCTAAGATTTATGAGGTTAGCAATCTGCAAGTTCATTAACACCAGTACTTTGAGATCTATTATGATACAATAAATATGTACCTAGACCTTTTGCAATCTCAGGGGAAAATCTAATTCATAGACAAACAGTAAAGATGGATGACAACTTCATGCTTCCATTAGACACGACAAGGAATAACTGAGTTCAGTCAATGACAGAGCCAATGATGTTTATTTATATAAATTATATTTTTATCCCAATATCTGTAGAAGTCCACAAGAATTGTCTTTTTGCAATTGGTACCATTGTCTTCATGACCACTAGTCCAGAAAATTCACTTAGTGACAATCCTCAGGACAAAATTCTCTCTATAATGGTAATTTGTCATCCCAAACTGAAAGTTCTCAGGGCAGAGCATGGTCAAGGCACAGAGAAAACCCAGGCACGGAGCACATTAAATCCTTGGGAACTGAGCACATTGGTTTGAATCAAACTCTATATGTTAATTTTGAAGATAAGAAGTGGTTACATGTCTCTTCAGCTTCTTTTTCTCCATTTGTGAATCAAGAAATAAAGAAATGCTACAATCTGTTAGGATAGATTCTACCACAGCTATGTCTGGTATATGGAGCTTCAATAAGCAGGGCTCATTCACAAGCTATAAACAGGGGAGAAGCATGGGAGGGAAGGCTCAGAATGAAAATGAACCCAGGAGCCAGTGGGCCTGAGGGTAGCTTCTAATCGAGGTGATTTTTACCATGATTTCTGTATCTTTAGTTCTCTCCCCCTACTATGCCCAATCAGAGTTGCTGCTCCAAATTATATATGTGTTGGATCCTTCCTTTCTATCCACAGCCAGAAGAATGTGGGGATTAGCTCATGACAACTTTAGCTGACAAGACGTTGAAGTGTTGATAGGTCTGCTCGTGTTGTCTTTGAACTATTTGGGAGACAGGAACCTCTTTACTGTGAGTCATCAGTCTAGTTTTTCCCTGAGATGTTTGAAGGAATGAAACTCTTCCAGGTCTTCTTTTAGAAAGCAGAGCATCTTTTACCATCATCACAAGTTTCTTCGTGAACAGCCTTACTTGATAAGCAGTATGGACTGAGTGGATTGCCTACAGTTTTAGATGAGGACTCCTAGTCTCATGCGATGAAGCTGAATAGGACAGGTTGCGGCTACCCCATGAGACTGAACGAATGCATGAAAACCTAACACAGATTTTACCACCAGAGAGAACACTTCAGCCTACTGATGTCTAGTTTGAACATTTTGCCTTGGGTATTAAAATTAGACTGCAGATTTCCTATGGGGACATCTACTGCACTAATCCAGTTTCAGTTGGTGTGGATTTCCCATGTTCTTTGTATAAATGCCATCTGCAGTCAACTCCCTTCACTAAGTTACTGTCTCCTGGGTCAAGTAAATTCTGCAGGGGAATTTCTTATGATTGAAGGTCATGGCTGGGATTAAGTAAAGTAACTGTAGTCTATCTAACATTGCTCAACTAGCCCTGATCCGCTGGAGGAGCAGAGAGGGAAGGCGGAAGGCTGAACTTCTGCGTCTGCAGCAGAAAGTGAGAACTTTATCACTGAGCAGATGATGCTGGGGAACATCTTTAAAGGAACATCCATTTCCTTTATTTTGCATCATAATAAATTCAGAGTTTTCAAAATGAGAGACTGTTGATTACTCATGCACGATTATTAATGTTTTGACACCCTGAAAATCCAAGGCCTGGAAAACGACTCAGCGACAGGTGTGCTTCTCGTAGAAGCTCTCTGTGTCAAGTTTTTTTTTTTTTTTTCAATTCAAAGGAACAAAAAATTAACTGAATCTTGTGGTTTTTTGGGGGGGATCTGACAGACTGACGTGGATCCAGTCCACCTTGACTGGAGGTCAGAGGGCTCAGGCTTGTTCTTGTTCCTTCAAGGTTATTGACAAGAGGTTTGATTTAAAGTGTGGCTACTAACAAGATATCTTCACCCAGGGTGTGGTTACTTGGTGTTTGGGGTATTAAGATGACCTACAGAGGTGGATTCATTCCACTTTGACCAAAGGTCAGAGAGTTCAGGCATATTCCTGCTCCTTCAAGGAGCAGACAGGAGGATTGAACCAGAGAATGGTTGCCTACAGGATGCTTGGTCTAAGGTAAGGTGTGGTTACTGCACATCCTACCTAAACAAACGGAATACTAAAAACTCAGGGTATGTGTAAAAGGAGACTACGTTCAGTTCCCTGCCACCCTGAACCAAATAATCACACAGAAGCTATATTAATTACATATTAATTACAAGACTGTTTGACCCATAACTTAGGCATATTCCTAGCTAGCTCTTACATCTTAAATTAACCCATTTCTATTATTTTACAACAAGGATTGTGATTTACCGGTAATGTTCCCGTGTCTTTCTCTTTTAGCATCTACATGGCATCTCCTGATTCTGTTTTCTTTTCTACCCTGTCTCTGCTTGGATTTTCTGTCTAGCTATATTCTGCCCTGCCATTGGCCAAAGAAGCTTCTTTATTTATCAATGGTAATAAAACATATTCATTACATACAGAGGGGATTTTTCACATTATCTCATTTTTTTCTGTCTAAATAAAAAGGAAAGTTTTAACTTTAACATAATAAAATTGCATATATAAAACAGTGATCAAGCAAGAATTAGTTATTTATTTGTGAGACTAAAGTTTCATATCTAATTCATCTTTTATCATAACTAAGGAAAACTATAAATATAACTATCTTTAACTCCATCAAAGATCCCAGAAGGATATAATATTACCCAAGTAATCAGAAAGTTCGTTATAAGCAACTTCTAAAACTCTGGAATTGACAGAGACATTTCGTTGCTTGGACAGTCACCCAAAATTCTTCTGTAACATTGGGGCATCCTTCTTCAGTTATACAGGTACATAATGTCTGGCAGAATTGTTCATGAATTTGAAAGACTGTTTGCTTGTAACGGCAGTTTGTCAGTCATTTTCTTCTGTGTCCTGGAGAATGTCTGGCAGTTTCCTATGTGAATCAGGAACGCTGAATGACAATACAATCTTTTGAAAGTTTAGCAGTAACTTTTCTCTGGGTCCTGCATGTCTATCCCGTTCATACAGCATATCATCAAGCAGTCCAGACAAAAGCAGCTTCTTGCCCAAATGGCTAGCCTTGTTACATTGAAGGCAAATTCCATAGTGAGTTTTTTCAATGCCCATCAACCTCTCGAAGTAATTTGTGCTGACAGAAGCAGACATACCTTGCTGTTGAGAAAAGTCTAAGTTCTTAAAACATTTTAAATACCATTTTCTTTAGGTCTTTGAAGTGTTGGAGATTATCTATATAACCAAAATATATCTCCATATATCTAAAAGCCCCAACTAACATGACTACAGGTTTGACTACTATAAATGACTATCTTTAATTTGTAATTTTAATTATACATTACATTTTAATACCTTAGAGAAGAATAGGAATAAACATATAGCAAAATTAACCTTAAATTTGTATCAATAAACCAAGATCCACACCAATGCAAAGTATTCATTTATCATATCCCCCTTACTTTTTATTTTAAAGAAATTGACTGTGACCATTAATCACTTATAATCAACCCCCTTTAAATGAAAATAAACATTTATAAACAGTCTGTTTATTCTATGTATTACATTAAAGCAGTCTTTTGCCTTCTTCCCTCCCCCCTCCTTTCTGGATTGAGGCATATAAGAATATGGAAAATAGTCATGGGTGAATTCAGTATTCACTGGATTGCCCTCCCGATTCTATTCTGTGTTTCTGTCATTTTCTTGTCTGCCTGATGTTTCTAATCCACACCATCCTACACTCGAAAGTGCAAACTATATTGAGGCTGGATCCTGACAGTATTTCAGAGAAAATATGAAGAATGACTTTTCTTCAGAGTAATAGGCAAGGATTTTAATACCATCCTTTAAATATAAAATAACAACTTCATTCCCCTGCACTGTAAGGAAAATAATGTTTTTCTTCTAATTGTTCAATATTCGAAATGGAAGTTGGGAAAGCCATCTCCTGTGTTAAAGATGAATGTAGACCCCTTGCTTCCAGATGCAGATTTTCTGTTGCAGAGGACAGGATGAAACCTTCTGAAGTCCAGTGTGTTTTCAGGCCAGGGACAGCACACCACACTTAAGTGATCTAAACATTTAATACATTAAACACTCAAAGAGAAGTCAACCTCTAATACCATTAGCATCCCAAGTACCTCTCTGGCCATTGTATTTTTTTTTCTTACCTGCATTCCCATAACCAGAAAACTCAGAAGAACATAGCCATCTCAGTATCTTTTTTTCATATGAAAAAGCAACTATACTTCAGTGAAAACTCAGCTGGAACCTCTGAAAAAATTTATGCCATGAGCTTGCATAGAATATAATAATCACAAGAGCCCAAGTGTATTATGGAATAGAAAGCTTTGTGTTAATGCTTGAAAGAATCAGCAGAAAAATATGTTAGCAATGAGGAAGATGAAGCCCAGATTAGAATATTCAGTCATTGAAAATAAGTTTTAGAATTCAAGAAAATGATTGACTTACATTATTCTATTATGGGGAGTATGATCTTGAAGTGTGGCATATTGAAATGTAGAAGGGCAATAGAAATATTTGATGATATATCTGCATATTCTCCTCCTCTTTGCTAGAGGGACACCTCTTAAAGTTCCAAAGAATTTCCTTTGAAGTATGCATATATTTTTCTTTTCTTTCACTTGCAATCCAGTTAGACCATGTCTCTATTCTTTTGTTAAATTCATAAAAAGAACATTGTGGCCTTCAGAAATCCCAGAACAGGCTTTTCAGAGCTCCCTGGGTTTGACATTGACTTTCTGACATTAGCTAAACATGTTCAAGTGAGTGAGACCCAAAGCATAGAGCAAAAGCTGGCTGCATTTCCTGACTCAAGTGAAAGTCCAACGTTGCATTGCACCCTGTTGGCAAGGCTCTTATGTTTTCTTCTCTCAGTATGGTAAGGATCAAGATGTGTCTATTTACCTGATTTGGGGTCTCTTCTTTCCTTCATAATGTCTTCCTTCTAGTCTGTTCTAAGTTGCTGTTATTATAAGTATCAGTGCTGTGAGTGACCCTTACCAAGCAGTGTGGTGGATACTGTGCTGAAAATACCCATACACAATTCCTATGTGCAGACAGCCACCTTGTGAGGAGGGTGAATACACACACTCTGTGATGGTGAATGGAGCACAAAAAGATTAACTAACTCTCCCAGTTAGGAAGTTACAGAACCAGAATATTGAACTGTTAAAGCCCATATTTTAGGTCTTATCCTATACCATTTACTAAAACCAGTAACTCCATAACCATCTAAAATTACCCTGTAAATAACCATAAGTTTCAAACATTTGCCCTACATAGTGTCCCAACTGTAAAAATCCACTTGTTATTCTAACTGGGCCTTTTAAAATGTTAATCTGCTTATTCCCTAAAAATTGGTAAAATACATAGCCTGTTCTTACTCTAGTATTTGTAAGCATTTTAAACAGAGTTCTTGTGATCTGTGTTGCTAAGACTTGTGTCCTCTAAATGTTTCTGCAACATGAAGGCTCCATGTAGCTATTAAAGAACTTTGATTTGGATTTTCATGTCTGTGTGCTTTATGCTGAGGCCTGTTCCCTTAGCCTCAGGCTTTCTGGTTCATACCCTTGTGAACTGAGCCCCCTTGCCCCTGAGGCAAATCAAAGAGGATTCTTTAACATCCTTTTCAGTGTGATCTTGAAGCAGTCCCCTCCTTACTGACCTAACACCCCTCTCAAGTAATAGAGACACAGACATTATCACAATTCCTCTCTGGTCATTATACTATTTTCTACTAAATTTTCACATCAAAGGGCATTTTACTTGCTTCTAGTTTTTGCATGTGAAGAGGGTTCAGGTTCTATCTCTTTTTTTTGTCTAGTATTACAAAACCTATTTTGGACATTTGAGAAAAAAATATTGTGAGGTCTGTGAACCCAGAAAGCTAAGTTAACCATTTCAGGCTCAGGAGTCTCATCACTCCTCTAGAGTTGTTGTTAGGTTACTGTGGGTATTTCTCCTCCTTTGCTCTGCAGATTGTCATAACAGCAAAAGTAAAAAGAAGCCACAATCCTTGTCCTTGCTCCTTGCTATACTCTATAGAAATTATGATTGTATGAATGACAAGATACCAGGAAGCATTTGCAGCTGAGAGACCTGTGTTGGTCATCAATCCCGTGTTTTCTCATTTTCCTTCATAATAAACTCCTATACCACTATGAATTGAAATTTCCAGAAGAAAAAGAAATTGAAGATTATATAGGTCAGGTCAGCTGTCTCTGTGTTTTTCCCCATCATGTTTTTGACCCCTCTTTTATAAAATCCCTCCTTCATCATTTCAACTGAACTCCAGGAGTTCAGCCCAGAGTTTGGCTCTGTGTCATTGAATCTGCTTTCATCAGTGACTGGATGTAGATTCTATGATGACAATTAGGATAGTCACTAATCTGATTAAAGGGGAAGGGCCTTTCAGACAGCCTCTCCACTGTTGCTAGGAGTCTTAGCTGGGGTCATAATGAGGTCATGGACTATAGACTCAGGAGATTTTTGCCTTTTTTTCTTTTCCAAGTAGATTCATGTATGTATCTCCTAGGGTCCTCTGGGATTGGGACTGTAGGCTGATTATCTTTTGCTTTATGCCTAATAGTCACTTATAGTACATACTATATTTTTCTTTCTGAGTCTGTGTTACCTCACTCAGTATGTTTTTGTTTTTAGTTCCATTCATTTGCTTGTGAATTTCAAGATGTCATTATATATATATATATATATATATATATATATATATATATATATATATATATGAGTAGTATACCATTGTGTAAATTTACCATATTTTCCCAATTCATTTGTCGGTTGAGAGGGATCTAGGTTATTTCCAGGTTCTGGCTATTACAAATAATGCTGTTATGAACATAGTTGAACAAATGTCCTTGTGGAATAATTGAGCATCCTTTGAGTATATTCCCAAAAGTGACATTGCTTGATCTTGAGATAGGTTAATTCTTAATTTTCTGAGAAACTGCCATACTGACTTTCAAAGAAGCTGTACAAGTTTGCACTCTCACCAGCAATGGAGGAGTGCTCCCCTTACTCCACATCCTCTTCAGCATAAGTTGTCATCAGTGTTTTTGATCTTGACCATTCTGACAGGTGTGAGATGGTATCTCAGTGTTGCTTTGATTTGTTTTTCTCTGATGGCTAATGAAATTGAGCATTTTCTTGAGTGTCTTTTGGCCATTTGAGATATGTGCATCAAGTTCTCTGTTTAGTCCTATACCTTCTTTTTTAGTTGGATTATTTAGTATTTCAGTGCCCAGTTTCTTGAGTTCTTTGTATATTTTGGAGATCAATCTTCTGTCAGATGTGGAGTTGGTTAAGATCTTTTCCCATTCTGTAGGCTGCCATTTTGTCTTATTGATTGCATCCTTTACTTCAGAGAAGCTTCTCAGTTTCAGGAGGACCCATTTATTAATTGTTGCTCTCAGTGTCGCTGCTACTGGAGCTATATTTAGGAAAGGGGAGTGGAAAAAATGTCTAGCTCAATAAAAACAGTAAAAAGATTGGTGTTTTTTCATTTTGCATTGATATCATAAACCTATGAAGAAAAGTGATCAAATGTTTTCACATTTTGAGACAATAGGCATAGAAAAGTTAAAGAATGTTTCCATGCCATCACACACAGAATACACAGAATTTAGGTCTTCTAGGCCATGACTTGACCCCTTGACTATCCTAGAAGTTATTGAAATCATTATCAACAGAATGAATGACAAGTTTTTCAGAAAATGGTAGGACTCTGTGCTAGATAAAAAATCACATTTTTAAGTCAATTGATTGATTTTTCCAATTTAGTTACTCAAAAACTGTTTATTAATCTTACCTAGTTTATTATCCTATTTTTCATTGTTATACTGAAATGCCTGAGGTAGGTTCATGGCACAAAAAAAGAGTTTTATTGTCTTTCAGTTCTGGAGGTTCCACAGTGCAGTCCTAGGAAGAGATTCACTATGACCAGATGCCTCTTGATCAGACCATATCATGAAGGAAGCACCCAAGGAAGAGAGATTCTGTCCTTCAACAAGATTACAGGGAGACAAACATCCCACAGCCTTCTCTAAGGGTGCCCCTGATTTACCTAACGATCTCATTCTAGGCTTTATCTCTTAAGATCTCACCTTTCAATGACTGGGAAAAGTAGGGCCAGATAGAGTAATGGTATGTTCTTTACTAGAAAACTGCTTTTGTACTATATAAAATAAATCAGCATAGGCATTTTATTAGTAGCTTAAGGCATACACAGAAGTTACTGGTTCATTTGTTGATTTAAGCACAACCCAGACCAGATGTCCCTAGATTAGTGAAAACTAAGCTTACTCAATGTTTTAGGAAGCACCTGAGCCAAGGCTATCCACAGAATCAGAAAATCGTGCAAGAAATAATAACAATAGTAGCAAAGGTGTCACAATTTTCAGAAATTTAGCTGACCATCCAACCAGTGTTGCAAGAATGAACTCTGGAATGAGGGTCTGTCTCTCAGCTCTTCTTGATAAAGCCTGCTGACTAGACATGACACCATTCAATTCCAGTATTTATTCATTGGCCTCTGTGGTAGCAGGAAGCATAAAGTCTGGCATTCAGGTTATGCCAGCACCAGCACACCACGTACCAATCACTGTTTCAGCCATGGAGGATGTGCTGGTTGGTACAGCAGACAGATATCAACCACCTCACTGTAATGGGAACAGATTATATATTCATTAGCTTCATATTAGACAATGATAGCATGAGATGGAGGTGGGAGGAAAGAGGACAAAGCAAAGTCAAGACATGCTTGGTGCCAAGAATTCCTCAATAATCAGAAGGTGAGAAAAATTAAGAATGAAGACTGAGAGACATTGTCACTAAAACAGAAAACAAAACACCTAAGTTTGATATCCTCGATGTCCAGTAGGACATGAATTTAATGCAGAGTAATAGTATACTGTATTAAATTGTGTGTATTCCTTGAGGGAAAAGGACTGAATAAGCATGGGTTGAAACTGGACTCTCTGAGCATGGCGGACAATGAAGGCTGATAAGAAGCCAAGGACAATGGCACTAGGTTTCGATCCTAATACGTGAACTGGCTTTGTGGGAGCTTAGCCTGTTTAGTGGCTCACCTTCCTGGACATAGATAGAAGACCTTCGTCTTCCCGCAGGGCAGGGAATTTGGACTGCTCTTCAGTATCGAGAGGGAGGGGGAATGGTGTGGGGGGAGGAGAAGAGGAGTGGGGATAGGGGGAGGGGAGTGGGGGGAAGGAGCAATATTTGGGAGGAGGGGAGGGAAATGGGAAACGGGGAGCAGGTGGAAATTTTAATTAAAAAAGAATAAAAATAAAAATTAAAAAAAAAAAACAGAATGGAGTAGGTTTAACAGAAGTGGCAAGGTAAATTGGAGGTGGTGCCTTTGTTGGGGCCTCCAATATGAAGTACCATGACTGCAACAACAGAAATGCACATTCATAGTCAAAGAAGCTAAGGCCAAAGATCAAAGTGCTGGCAAGTTTGACTTCCTGAATCACTTTTTCCCTCCTCACTTTCTACATGCAGTCCTGTTCCTATGCCTGCAATTCTGTGCTCAATTTTTTTCTTTTAAATCCCCTCTGGAATTAAGTTAGGGCCACCCTGCTGATGCTTTGGACCTTCATCACCTTTAAAGGTTTTTAAAGGCTGAAACTAAGTACTTCATTAAACTCTTTATCAATTTTGGTTCTTTTTTATAGTATTTCTTTTATTTTTGAGATTATAATATATCCATATTATTTCCCCCTTTTCCTTTCTGCTTTCCTACCCTTTCATTTACTCCTTACTTTCTTTGAAATTCATGGCTTTTGTTTTCATTGTTGTTACATATAAATATGTATAACTTTATATATTCCACAATTCATAAATACACCCAGTTTGGTCTGCATAGTGTTACTTGTATGTATGTTTTCAGGGTTATACATATAATATTGGATAATCAAGTGGTTTGCTCTTCATTGAAGGAGACTGTTTCTTTAGCTCTCAGTGTTTCTTAGTTGCTTTTCAATAAGCAATGTGCCTTTTAGTTTTGAAGGGAGAATAAATTCACTATGTTATAAATTGCATAACATCTGTCAAGCATCTTTCATAAAGACTTGCATTTTTGTAGCTCATCGACTGCTTCTTGTGTTCCTCATTCACCATTTAGAAAATGTTTCTCTATGTTATTAACAATACTAACGCAAACTGACTTCCAACTGTGGGTAAAGCTGCAGGTGTCAGTCCTTGTGGAAAATCAATTTAGCCAATTGCTGTTGCTGCTGGAATTATGTTATTTTAAACACTTCTGATACACTGAATAATAACAGTCGCCTGGCGAGCATGTGACTGATGAATAACAATAGTTGAGAGCCATTGTGGCAAGTTCTTCACAAGCACTATTGTATTTAATTGTCGCTGCTTTGAAGGACAGGTTCTTTGGTCACATTTCAATATATTAGGAACCTAGATACTTGGCCTCAGGGTCATCACCAGTCACTTGACTAGGGTCTTTTGTTCTAACAGACAGGAGTCATGGTTACCAACATGCTCTCCACTGCTGGGCCCTTGTCAGTGTTTGTATCCCTTGGCCTCTGGTAGCAACTGGCTACAGATACCAGCTACAGCAAGTGGCGCCTTCTAATGTTACAGCTCTCCTGCTGTCACGGCTCTCACACAAGCCCGGAAGATGGGGTTTCTAGTCTTTCATGGTGGCTAATATTTCAGTTTTGTAATTCAAATGTTTTGATCCATGAATGTCAGAAATCCCAAATGTTTGACAATAGTACATTTCTAAGCCTAAGTAACAGAATTCTCCAGAACCTGACAGAATCTAGGTCTAGGATGTTGAGACCTTGGCTCTCTGGAACTTCTAGTGACGAGTACTTACAGGATTTCCTTTCTGGTTCTTTACTACTTTCTCTAACTTCTGTTTTCTAATCTCTTCTGTCTTCTCCTGAACTCCTCTACTCCTCTTGCCTCTATCCCTGCTCCCAGTGTTTCTCCTTGGCTACTTCTGGTATGCTTTGTTTACCTCTCATCCTTATTGTTGCTATCTCTGGGCTGGAAGAAGCTACTGCTTTTTATCACTTTTTCTGTTGTCACTGTTGTTTCTACACTGGACACTTTCTCTTTGCTCCCAATTTCACCTACCCACTTAGTGATGATCAAAAGTGACACAGAAAAGCCACTCAAGCAAAACCCTTTTGTTGGCTCTAATGTTACAGTCCCAGCATGGGCAAGACAGGAAGGTATCTCCCTGCTGACTCTTAAAATGATGTGCAACAGTGTCTAGACAGATAGCTTAGTGGTGAAGAACATTTGCTATACAAGCTTCAAAGCCAGAATTCAGATCCTATTGCTTGTATAACAGGCCAGTGTCCCTTTGCATGCCTATAACCCACAAAGCAGGAGGACAAAGACAGGAAGATCCCTGAAGCTTGTTGCTTTCCTGGTTAAAAATATTAAACAATAACTCCAGGTCCAGGCAAGATTTGATAGAGAAAGACACCTGATAACCTTTATTAATCTCCACTTGCGTGCAAACCTCCCAACATGAATACACACATATATATCATATGTAAACATATAAATGCACATACATATTAATAGAAATGAGCTGAATAGCCTACTTAGATTGACATAAAAGGTTATTTATTTATTTATTTTTACTAGTTGCAGTAGACCTTCAGGCATATGAATACCTGGGTTCATAACAGTCATGAAATCATACCAGCCATGGATATCCACTGGCTGGGCTATCAGGAGGTGTGTTCCCTCTCTAGATTGGGTATAAATTGCAGGGAAATCCATATTTAACTGATAAAATGTTTACTGGGGTAAAGTTAGTATAACTTGTGAGGGTTGTTATTGGTTGTAGTCAGGACTTCAGGAGTAGAGCTATGCTTTGGCAACAAGCATCTGCATTTGCTCTGAACTTTTCTCAAAGCATCTATGGAGTGTCCAAAGCAGCTGATGCTGGCATGAGGCAGTTGGTTGGCAGCTTGGCTGTCAGTTCTTCCTTCAAAGCAATGGGCGTACAGAAAGAAGCCAACAAGTTCCAATTACAGGGAGTGAAGTTTCCTAAGCCCCAACATCTTAGCTGATTTATGGAAAAAATATCATAAGGGGTGTTTAGAATAAGGGCTAATCATTAATAATGAATTTTGACAAACTTCAGCAATGCATTAACAATGCCTAACACTTGGTCAGTGCCCTGAGAGAGGTAAATCACCTTAACCTGTCTTTAAATCTTTCATCTATACACTGTATCCTATATGGGCAGTCCTGTTCTTTCATGGTGCATCTTGATATACAAATCTTATTACTAAGGTCACAAGCATTATAAAGACTGTATCAGTATGATTACCATAATTAGATGAGTTCATTAGGCCACAAATATGGATATGAGAGACCCAAAATATGACTGTGAGATACCAAAATATGACTGCCCAAATATGCCTGTGGAGACCAAAATGCAACATCCCAAATATAACTGTGAGACCAGAATGCTCTATCCCAAATATGACTCTGAGACTGGCATGTACTGCCCCAATTCCTCTTTTGCAAAAGGGTTATTTTGAGTTAATTATTTTCAGAAACGGCAGATACATAAAAAGCTCCAAAACCAGAGAAGTTACTCATTTGGTAAGGGAAATTTACATTTATAGCAGAAACTCCTTTATAAGGGTATTTCCCTTTGTGGATTAAAGTTAAGCTCATCAATGGAGAAGACACCAACTGACGTCTCATTACAAACCTGACTCTGTTTATCATGCTTTTCCTGGACAACTCCCTGTGATGGCCTCCCTCACAGTCTTCTTTTAAGGATGCAACTGAAGATTAAATTTAAAACTAAACTAATGTTTTGAGCTAGTTATTTCCCCAAGTGTCTTCTCTGTATATATGTTAACAAACTTGTTTTCCTCTTGTTGACCAATCAAGAGCTTACAAGAACAGAGAAAAAAATCTTTGCTGTTTAACTTAAAATGTTAATTATGTTACCATTAGTCAATAGTAGTCAATTTCTTCTATTGTCAATATTAAGTTATCTTACTGTGTTGCAACTCTTAAAAATATACATTCTTAATTTTCTTGATAAATCTAAGCACTAAGATACACAGATCTCTGTGACTTTGTTTCTAAAGACTCTTGTGGTCTGTAAAATGTCAATTAAATTAATGCGTTTCTCTTATTAGCTTGTTTTCCTTTGTTAATCATGCCCTTATGATAGAAAAAAGTCTCATCTCTTCTATCATTTGTTCTGCTGTTACCACTTCCAATCTTAACCTGTTCAATCTTTTTATTTCATAGTTGTGGAACCAATAAAAAGAAACATCATAGGTACCACTTTCATGGCCATGGTCAGCTGGGGGATATGGCACTAAGCATGAAATGGAATTGTAATAAAGTTAGAGATTGTATGAAGGGCAATAAAGCAGTCATCCTACATTCAATTAATCTTGACTAATTCTACTGAAAAGCTAGACTTCAAAGCTAGACTTCTTGTCCCCCAACACATACAGACTAATAAAAATATAGATCAGGGTGAGGAAAATGTTACCCAGAATGAAAGCTCTGATTCTGTACAGAAAAATACACAAATAAGCTAAGCTGTAAAAGTGGAAGGACCACAAAGGGAAGGCCAACACTTAACTTCAGATTGCAGTGTGAAGTTAATGACAGCTAACTCTCCAAGGATATGAAAGGAGCAATTTGAAGTAAACAAAAACGAGACAAAGCCAGAACCAGTCCACGAGATGGAATCCATATCTGAAACTGCTCTGGTGGCTAAGAGCCCAAGATTAAATATGCTAGGACCTTGTAGAAAACCAAATACTACTGTTTTTCTAAAGGGACAAAACAATAAAATGGCTCTTAATGACATTCTGCTATACCCATCATCAGAGAAGCTTCCTCCAGCCTTAGATGAGAACTAAGACAGAGATTCACAACTGGACAATATGCAGAGAGTGAGACCTCGGAGCACCCAGTCCTAAATAAGTTGTCTCAATCAAACTCTCCCCTCAGAGCTCAGGGCACTATGGGGAAAATAAAATGAAAAGATTGTAAGAGCCAGAGAAGGGGATACATGATGCTAAGGAAATGGTGTCTTCCAGGTTTAACAGGACTGGCACACACAAGAACTTTCGGGGGCTGTGGCAGGACACACATTTCCCTCTCAGCATTGAGAGGGAAAGCAGATATAAACCTCCACCCCTAACCAAGAAGCTATTGCCAGTTAGCAACCACCTGCAAATGGCAAATTAGTTTCTCTAATGGAGTATCACTGGGTATCCAAACCACAGTGAAGCATTGGCCCATGCCAATCAGTATAAAACCAACACAAAATGAACTGAGGTATTTTTAAAAATTTCCTTTGTCTCAATTTGCTTTTTTTTGGGGGGGGGCACTCTTTACCTTCCTGATCCTTTGCTAGAATTTTGTGTTTTTATTTTTCTTTTCTTTCCTTTTTGTGTATATATGTCTCTGTGTCTGCATTTGTACTCATTTCTTGTATATTTACTTTGTTTTGTTTTATTCTTGTTTGCTTTTTTGTAACTTGCTTGTTTGATTTCTTGAGAGAATAAAGGTGTGGAGTTGAAAACATGTGGAGGAGAAGGTAAGGTGAAAGGAGAGGGAGCGGTGGGAAGGAGATGCTAAGGTACTAGGAGAAGATAAGAGAGTGCAAAGTGTATTCAGAATATAGCATATAAAAAGTTAAATTAGAAACAAAGAAGAAATGAGAGAAGATCTGAACTGTTAATAAACATTCTTTCTCCTTAATGTTCTACTCGAGCAATCTGATGAAAGGATCGCACCACTCTTTGATTAGTATTAGTCATTAAAGGCATATATTTAAATAACCAGAAGAACAGACTGGATCAAAGTTCATGCTGTAAAAGTCAGGGTCTTGAAATTTATTCTTATAGAACAGGATTAGAAGAGAATAGTAGCTCAGCAGATAGGGGGCCCAAGGTTAGAAATAAATAAATCCAACCTAGTTGGGGAATGAAATTGGAGCCTCTTTTACCTGTCTCTTGGGGACAGGTTCTAAGAATCTGATAGCCAAAAGGATGCCTCAAGTTTCTCTTGAGAACACCTTCATTTCTGCCAGGAAGTTTACAGCTCTTCATGATTCTTTGTTTGTGACTTAGTGACACACTGTGCTAATAAACTTAGTCAACATAAAAAATCCTCTTACTTTCCATCTAAAATACAACCTGGGAGCTTTCACCGTGTAATTGTCACAATAGTGGTATTAAGCAAAATCTAATATCTGATCAGGGCAGAGGAAAATTGGGATAGATATGAACCAGGTAGCATGAGTAAGAAGATTTCGGATCCTTTCATCTTGTAAAATTGTGTGTACTTATGGCAGAACACTAATCATGATAAAACTCTATAAAATACAGTCCACTTAGGGTTTAGGGAGATGGACTGTCCCTACCTGGGAAAAGACTCCTTGATTCCCTCCTCTTCTCTTGTCCTACTTTTTCCATCTTTAATATTACGTCTTGCTTCCCTAGCATTTAACATTCAGAAGTTAAAGTACACTAGTATCTCCCTCAATCAGCAAAATTACTCTGGTACTCAGCTATGGAAAGAGAGAGAGAGAAACAGTGTACCCTTGAGAATCCCTTATGTTTTTCTTTCATAGAAAATATATTGGCTGGTTATTTCATAGTTAGACACTTTAAAATTTCAAGGTTATCCTGGTGATAGAAAGAGTATCCTTAGTGGTGGAGTTCATGATTAGCAAGTACATTGTCCTGGATTCAATTATTCATACCAAAAGCTGAAGAAAGAAAATTAAAATGCAATCTAACTATAACTTAGGTATTTTTTCTTATTAGTTGAATTGATATGAAATAGAAAAAAATCAAAATAAAGGATATAGAGTATTTGACCAGTCTGAGATTTTATGTGTGTGTGCGTGTGTATGTTTGTGCATGTGTGTATGTGGGAGAGAGAAGCTAATGCAATAAAATAAAATAAACAGAATCTTCTCCTTGCTATGAAAAATACCTAACAAAAGCACTTAAAGAAAAAATATTTATTTATACTCGCAGTTTGAGAGGGGATGATCTATCATGACCTGGATGGCATGGTGGAATTCTTGGCGACAGGAGTGTGTGTCTGGGATTCCTCATACCTCAGCAGAGCAGCAAGCAAAAACCTGGGAATGCTGAAGCATATCTCACTTTGTTCCCTGTCTTCCTTTACTCAGTCTAGGCCCATGGTCCAGGGAATGGTACAACTCACGTTCAGGGAAAGCCTTGCCTCCTCATTTAATTCCCTCTGGGATTGTACAGATACACCTAGCAGTATGTCTACTAGGGGATTCTGAACCTAGTCAAGTAGATAATGAGGATTAATAACAAAACCAAACTACACATACTGAGGTTCTCATGAAATGTTTTAACATAGTTTATGAAACTAACCTCAATCAATTTCCAATCTGCAAGGTGATTAATCTCTGCCACACAAATTCAAAACTTAACATTAAGTGGAACAAACCAACAACTATTAGACAAATTAGCTCAACACTAGAAATTGATTAGGTTATGTAATTAGCTTTCATCATGAACCATAATAAATTCCTGATGCCTTGAACAAAAAACAGTAATTTATAAAGTTATAAACATTAACATAACATAATGAGCTTACTTGAATTTGGGTTAAGGGATGATTTTCTTAGGATAAAAATGATACAAAGTATATTTAAATGATTGTTAAACATAGATAATTTAATGTTTTGACTATCAAGATTTAAAGGAAACCTGTGAACACATTCTTATGGCATTTCTTGAAAAACATGGTTATGTCTGTTTCCAGACAACTCTTAAAGGGCTCTACTGCTCTCTTCTCTTGAGGCAGCCCCTGCTTCCGTCACCACTGTACTTTCGTTGCCTTTACTTATCCCTAAGATTATTTTTGAGCTTGAAAAGTTCTGCTTGTTCTAAAAGCAGAAAACACAAAGTTAAATATGACTCTTTAATAAAACAGCTCCTGTTGTGTGACTCAGATGAGGAGGGAGATAAAGCAGGTTTGACCTGACTATGCTATATTTAATCTGAAGGACCTTGTTTTCATATACCCTGAATCATCACATAAATTACACAAAAGGCTACCTGTACATAGGATTCGTTTTCTGAACAAATGTATTTTCTGTACTTATGAGAAGGAAGAACAAAACTTTTAGGTATTTTAAAGTTTTCTTTGGCCTGGTTGTACTGGCACAAATCTTTAATACCAACACTTGGGAGGCAGAGGCAGGTGGATCTTTGAGTTTGAGGCCAGCCTGATCTACAAAGTATGTTCCAGGACAACCAGCGCTACACCTTTTTGATTAAAAAAAAAAAAGTAATTTTGGAATATCTCAGGTACAAATATGAATATATCCAAGTGTAGCCAAGTATAATTGTGAATTTATCTGATCCTAGTACTTGGGAGCAAGGGTGTAAAGAGTTCAAGGATATCCTCGGTTGCACCCTCCGTGCTCGCGCTGAGAAATATCAGGCGACTCCGCCACACCCCTCGACTCCACCTCTGCTTTCCAGAAGGCAGCGAAAACCGCACAAGTGACGAATATATTCGTGAAGCAGGAACTGTGCAGGCGCAGAGGCCGCCGTATGTGAGACCTCGGCTGAAGAAAACAACTAAATAAACGGAAGTGAAGAATGGATGATCAAAGCTAGGTGGGAGGCTAAGGGAGCAGTTGCTGAAACAAAACTTAGCCTGAGCCATTTAAGGAGATGTCACCCAATGACAAAAAAGTACCAGCTGTTAAAAGTTGAGGACTCCAGAGTTAATTACCAGGCTTCAGGATAGACGTTATTATATAACTTTTAAGTGACTGGGGCAGTTGCTTTCTGAATTGAACTATTGTATTTGCAAAATGGGGTTGATGATTTCATCTAATGGATTAATCAAGAGGGTTATTTTTATTATTTGGAGGAAATTACTCTGATGTGGTTTTTGAATCTTTCCTACATATCCACTAGAGTCATAAAGGTATCTATTTCAATTATCAATAACTAAAGATACCCAACAAAGTACAACACTATATTTTGCTCATGATTTTCCATATTTTTAAGTAATAGATTGTGATAGTTTGAAAAAGAATCTGTCCCATAGGCTCATACACTTAAATACTTGGTCTCCAGTTGGTGGAACATTTTGGGAAAGTTTAACAGGTGTAGCTTTGTTAGGGGAGGTGTGTCGTCGACTTTGCCTTGTGATTACAGTTTGGAATGTGAACTCTTGTCTATGCAGCAGCTGCCTGGCTCCTGCTATCTCTGCTCTGCCACCATGCCGTCTTGACCCTAAGGAACCATAAACCCCAAGCAAATTATTTCTTTTATAACTTTCCTTGGTCATATTGCTTTATCATGACAATAGAAAAGTAGCTAATACACACATTTAAAGAATTGTTAAGACCACTGTATAATATATTATTAATGTTAAGAAAGGGATAAAGCTTTTCCAGGAAATAAGTTTTCAAAACATCTTAAAATTAACCTGCATGTTTTAATATACTTATTCTATTTCTCAAATGTATACATTATAAAAAGGCTAAAAATCATGAAAAAAATCAATATATAAATTAATTAAGTAAATATTCCATCCTTATTATTTGATGTGGAATGTCCTTCCTCTGTATATGTGTTGCTTTTATTGGTTAATAAATAAAGATCCTTTGGCAAATGGCTTAGCAGAGTAAAGCCAGGTGGGAAATATGAACAGATAAATAGAAAAATCAAAGAAATGCCATGTAGCTGCCAAAGGGGAAAGACACCAGAATTTACAGGTAGAGCACACCCTTGCAGTGATATATAAAATTCAGAAATGGTTAATTTAAGATATAAGAGCTAGCTAAAAATACACCTGAGACATCGGCCAAACAGTATCATAATTAATACAGTTTCTGTGTGATTATTCAGGTCTGAGTAGCCAGGAAACAAGTGAGCAGTCTCCATTTAAAATTTGCAGTATTAAGAATAGGATTAAACCTAGAGTCTACTAGTTCTGTATAATGTTAAATCTACTGCAGCTGCTTTCTATATGAGACAGCTATGTAGAATTAAGAATTAAATAAAGCTGGTGAAAATGGCAATTTTAAATATATAGACAAATTTTATAAGAATGTACCAATATCAGTAATGTATCCAGTTTGTGTGGTTCAGTGTAAGTATTTTTTCATTACTTTGTGAATTTTCTAATTTTCTCTTATGATATTTGTCTTAGTTACTGTACTATTGCTATGAAGAGACAGAAAACTCAAGGCAGCAGCTCTTATAAAAGAAAGCACTTAACTTGGGACTTTATTTTACAGGCGTTAGATGGTTAGATCATGGCAGGAAACAGGCAAGCATGGTGTTGGAGTAATACCAAGAGCTAACATACTGATCCATGGGTAGCTCACACATACATACATACACACACACACACACACACACACACACACACAGAGAGAGAGAGAGAGAGAGAGAGAGAGAGAGAGAGAGAGAGAGAGAGACCGAGACAGAGAGAGAACCTGGCCTGATGTAGGCTTTTGAATCCTCTAAGCACTGTTCCACTGACACACCTGCTCCAACAGGCCACATCTCCTCCAACAAGGCAATACTTCCTAATACTTTCCAAACAGTTCCACAAACTGTGGGCCAAGCATTCAGACATGTGAGTCTATCAGGGTGATTCTCATTGAAACCACCACAAAAAATGCTCACCTTTATTCTCTTTCTCTTTAGATATTAGAACTAAGTTAGAGCTGTATCACAGAGCATCATGTGCTAGGATATGGTCCTGGAATTGAGCCACATAAAGAGAATACTGAGTGCTGTGAGGACACTCCAAGGAAGCAAGATGAAAGTATTGTGACTTCTGTTTCTTCAAAACATGGAATTGTTCTTAGAATGTGTATCCATGCTTCTTCCAGGTGTAACAGATAGGAGTCAGTTTACTTCAGATTCCTCATTACTGCTTGATACTGCTATTCAGTTAAAGGTTTAAAATGACCTTTGTATGTTTCTATGGAAAAACACGGTTTTGATATACACAGCTTGTCTTTATTATTGAATACAGATTGAACTCAGGTGAACTTTGGTCTTAAGAATGCTCTAGCCCTCAGGGTATAAATTGTTTGCAGTTCTGAATGAAGTTGGTTGTTGTTTGAGACTTTACACTTCTCATTTATTGTTTCTTTTCTCCCAGGTCTTACCACCTCTGTATCAGTGACAATCACATACTGTCAAGAACAGTTCATGTTATTTTCTTTTTCTTTGCTTCTTGTATGTATAGATGCTCTTTATCATGCACAATCACACACAAATGTATTTGTAAAAAGTCTTAAGCATTTATTTATCATATACTGCTTTTATAATACAATAAAAACTTTTTTTGTTGTTTTCAGAAGGATTATATGTAGTCCAAGTTGACCTTCAACACACTATGTAGCCATGAATGACTTCAAATCCTCTCCTCCCATAAGACATAAATATTTAAGAATTATCATCTACTACCCTCAGTCTATACTGAAGAGATAGAAATCAGTTAATTTTCAAAAGTATATTACTGAGAGTCAACGGACCAAGTGGAAATCATTTTTCTCCCTCTTGCTGAAAGCTAAATGTTGGGGAAATTGCTAATTCGTTTACACACGTTTCCATACGTGTGTTAGTGTGAAAGTAACAGCTACACCATAGGATGCTCCTGATCATTAGATGTCATCTAAATAGTTTGGATATAGCATAGTGATTGTCATGCACAGGTATTTCATAAGAATTTCTAGGGTGGAATTTAACACAGCACTTTATAAAGACACCTGGAATTCTTTGGAGAGTAACGTGTTTCCCTTTTATGCCAGTGTTTATCATATGTTCTCTAGAGAATAAAGACTCGTTGCCCAACATGGAAAAGAAACAATTTTCTTAACAACTATAGTGGTTTGAATGAGATTGGCCTCTGTAGTATCATATATTGCAACTGTTTGGGAAGGGTTAGGAGGTATAGCCTCACTGGAGGTGTCACTGGTAGTGGACTTGGAGATTTCAAAAGCCCCTGCCATTCCCAGTTGGCTCCCTCTCTCTGTCTCATGCCTATGGATCATGTAAGTGCTCAGCTACTACTAAAATGCCATGCTTGCCAGCCTGCTCTGATGCTTCTCACCATGATGATTGTGGACTCTAACCCTCTGGAACTGTGAACCCAATAAACTCTTTCTTTTATACGTTGCCTTGGTTATGGTATCTCTTCTCAGCAATAGAAAAGTAAGTAACAACTGACCATTAAATGTCTTTTAGTCTAGTTCCTATTATATGCCCGACTGATTTCCTGTGAACAATTCTAGAGCCATCTGCCATTCACAAGGGATTCTAAACAAAACCCCAAAACCATCATGTTTATTGAGGGATGAATGTATTCTATACTGTCTTAGTTTGGGACCTTTATTTTTAGAAAAAAATAATATTATGAAAAGTCAAATACTTTTCAAGAAAATACTGCATATTTACCTATCCTTTTTGTTATCTTTTTCTTGGTTTTTCAAGACAGGATATCTCTGTATATCTGCGGCTGTCCTAGAACTCACTTTGTAGACCAGTCTGGTCTCAAACTCACAGAGATCTGCCTGCCTTTGCCACCCTGAATGCTGAAATTAAAGGTGAGTGCCACCACCTCCCAGCTCTTATTTTAAAGATATATTTATTTATTTTATATAGTTTTCTGTCTGCATATATTCCTGCATGCCAGAAGAGGGCACCAGATCTCAATACAAATGGTTGTGAGCCACCATGTGGTTGCTGGGAACTGAACTCAGTACCTCTGGAAGAGCTGAGAGTGCTCTTAACCTCTGAGTCATCTCTCCAGTACCCCCTTTTAATTACCTTATAAATATGTAAAAATATCTTTGCATATAGATTAATTTATCACTTAGTTTAGTAAGTTAACTTTGTGTACATAACAGTCCTAGCTTTTTACTCACAAAAAGAAGGTCACCCTTTATAATCTCTGCCTCCTATGTACATCACTATTTCCCAATAGTACCATAACTGACAATAGAGCAACGACTTCTTAGTAGTGCATAACCTACACCAAATATAGTTCTAACCATGAAAGATAAATAATTTCTTTCCTGGTGTTAACAAAATGCAAGAAGTTCTCTTACACAGTTTCTATTCAACCCTATTCTGAACAGAATGATAAAAATAGTTGAAGGTCTAGAGATTGGGAAGAAATTTTCTCCATTTCATAACAGTCCAGTTTTCTCTATTAAAAATCCTAGGGAGCCTGTGATAAAGCTTATTGAATAATCAGGTTGATATGTTCACACCATTAATACAAAATTCATGAAAAAATGAATGTTTCTGTAATGAATAAAAATTAAAATTAAAAGCCAACACATTCTGCATAAGTGTATAAAGATGAAATAAACAGAAATATACAAATATGCATAGACATTTTTTTAAAAGGTACAAAACACTATAGAAAACACACCATGATCCAGATAAGAGGAAGAAATGCCAAGCTTTTTGAGAGATTGAGATATGATAAATAGTTGAGATGCTAATTCTTCCCAAATAGATATGTTTATTGCATACAATGCAAATTAAACTCCTGAAAATGTTTCAGTATATGTAAATGAGATGATTCTAGAGTTTATAAGATTGGAGAAGAAAACAGTCCAAACAATTTTGAAAAGTAGAACACAGTTGAAGTAAGCATATATCTAAATTTTAATATACAGCAATCAGGGGACTGTGGTATTGGTGAAGAAACACATGTGGAGAGAATATAGAATTGGTATCATAATTATTTTTGTTTATGGTAATGATATAAGGCAATTAATCAAAAAGAAAATAGTTCTGTAAATGTGCTATATGGTAATGACCAATGCCAGTGGGGACGCACAGATGTGAGCCTGTTTCACCTTGGCTAAAGATCAGAGAGTTTGAGCTTCTTTTTACTCTTTCAAACTTGTTGACAACAGGTGTGGCTACAAACAAGAGAACCTGATCTAGGGTGTACTTAATTAGTATTTTGGGTATAGAGGGGGATCCTCTCCACCTTGTTATTCCTGCTCCTTCAAAGGAGGTTGTCAGCAGGTTCCAGGGACTGTCTGCCAGCAGGATTCTTGGTCTATTCCTTAGATCATGTTAGTTAAGTCTGTTGCCTTCCCCTCCCCTTTTGGAGTGAAATATCTAAGCATGTAGAAAATAAACACAGGTGGTTCAGTATTCACTGAATGTTCCTCCCAGGGCTGTTCTATGTTTCTATCTTTTATTTCTCTCTTTGTCTCTCTTTCTTTTGTTTAATAATTCTAATCCTTATGCTTGTACCCTAGAACGTGCAAATTTTGTCAAGGCTGGACCCCCAACAACTTAGTCATGAGGAATTCCAGGACAGAGAGACATGAGGTAAGCAAATTTTAAAATGACGAAAGATGATAGATCAATGAAGTGTAGAAATTCTTAAGTATGCATGCATGCAACTAACAAAACTTCAGAAACAAAAACTGAGAAAATTAATCATAATTATGAAGCTATAACTTATCAATGCCAAAATTTGTTTGATAAAATTTATACAATTAGTAGTCCTTTAGCCATACTGATAAAGAATTGAAAATAAAACAAGTTGGCAATGTAAGAACAGAAAGAGATATCGCTACAGACATTAAAGACATTTGTAGGCTAATAGGAAAACATTCTAAAACAATTTTGTGCTCATAAATTCTAGCAACTTAAATAAAATAAACTGCTAATTGAATTAAGGTTATCAAATATCTAATCCAAGATAAAGCTGATCATCTATATGTGATAAGGAAACTATACTTTTGTAACTACAAATATTTTTACGATTAATAGCCAGTTCAGAATTTATTCACCAGTAAACTAGATAGAACAGTTAGAAAATAATTACATTCTTTTTCTCTGATATCCCAACTCTTAGAATATTTTTGACATAGAAATATTCTTAATGCATCATTGATTAAATTTTTAGTAGTTCTATTATTTGAATGAAAACAGTGAATCAGCACTTTTCAACTTTTTTATTTCATTCTTTCCTTTTACTATGAACCTATTGATAAGCTCAAAACCATTTTCCATCTGTTCATATCTGTTACCTCTATTGGAAAAGGGAAGGTTAATTCATTTTTACACTGAGATAAAAAAAATCGTCAACATAAATAGTGTAGTTTCTAAAATAAAATAAACTGGGAAGAAATTGACAGCATTTTCATATTTTTAGAAAGCTTTTCATAATGTGAAAATTAGTAGAAATTAATTGGGCTTTTATAACTCTTTCATGTCAGTGAGTTGAGTTGTAGTCTATAGTCTTAGTGGAAGGCTGAGAAGAAAATTTAGCTTTGCGCAGATCTGAATGAGTGAAGATAGCTTTTACTAAGACTTTCTGGGTCATTTCAATTATTAATGTTGAATACTACTTCACAATGCTACAAATGATATTATCTTCTCAGTTATTTACAACATAGAGTTGACACCATGTTAGTCGATTGAATCCCAGTGTGTTCTCTGCAGTCTTAATGAATGTTTTACTTAACAATGTTTTAATATCATACTTGAAACCTCCTGCTCACAGCAAAGTCACAGTCATATAAATGTTTCCTTGGCAATGTCATTGTACATCGGAAATATAATTATGTGTATTTTCCATCTTTGCATACAGAATATGAATTTATAAGTGAATATTTTAAAAAATAGAGATTTATACAACTTTATCAAAGACTATCTTAAGTAAAATTGAATGTTTAAAAATTTTTAAGTGTGGGTGGTGAGAGGCTTTGAAGGCAGCCGTGTCCTGCTGTGGTAGCAATTTCACGTCTCTTCAACCTCCTTGGCAGCTACCCATCATTATTAAATGTGTACATAACCTCAAGTCAGTATAGATATAAACCTCCTACCTTAGCCAATTCAAGAATGTGTAAGCATGCATCCTGTTAGTCATCGCACTTCAAGTTTCCTGTCAAAAATACCACTCTATATGTAAAAGTAAAGAATCGTCTGTGTTGTTATGTAAATGATTGAACTATAGAGTCTCTTTAATTGTTTTAGGAATAGTCTCAGGCTGCAAAATCAGACTTTGAAAACTGTTAACTAATACCATTTCTGGAAATTTCTGTGGGTTAGAAAATGCTGCATTTATGACGTGCTAAAATAAGTTTCTTAGTCCTAGTTTTTTTTTTTTTTTTGCTTTTTTCATGGTTATAAATTCAGGGCTTTTCAAATCCACATTTAAACCAAAAGATCCTTTTTAGTCCACCAAAAAGAACTCTCTATTGCAACCTTTATTCAGGTTTGAGACCCAGCTGAGGTGAAGTCACCAGAGGCCAACCATGGAGGGCGGAAGAGCTCCCCAAAGCTTTCAATAAGCACAGCTTCTAAGATGCCTCATAAGGCCTCCTTCTATGACCTATCATCTATCACTTTATGTCTCTTGTTGCTTTTTTGAAGATTGTTTCTGTGCCATGCTACTGGGTGTTATGTCCTCAATTCCCTTGTCATACAAGAGAAGGAAGAGCTCCATCCGGCAGCAGCCTTATGTCAGCATTAGTTCCCAGGATGATTAGTTCATCATATTCTCTCTGTTTTAAGGTCTGCAGACCTTTCTCTCAACAATAACCAAAGCATACCTGTCCACTTTGATGCTATTCTTTCTCATGAAATCCAGGTCTGAAGAGTGACCTTGAGACCCAGCCCATCACTTAAGGAGCATTCCTGTCTGGTAGTTCATTTCTGGCTATTTGAATTTGTGAGTAGACATTGCTCAGACATAATATCTATTTCTATAAAGTTGTAATGTCTACTTGAAAAATACAGGTGAATTTTTTCTGTTCAGAAATAATTATGACATCACAATGCAAAGTGACATCTTGTTTTCTGCTCACTCAAATACCATTGTAATTGATACAGTCTGGTATGATACACAGCACTATGTACTGTGACTATACAGTGAAGGGCATTGTGCCTGCATGTGGTTGTTGTGCTGGGTAACATTGATTGCCAACTTGATAGGATCTAGAAAAGTACTGATAGTCAACTTGACAGGATCTAGAAGAAGTACCTAGAAGACAAGCTTCTTGGCATGCCTGTGAGATATAAATTTGGTTAATTGAGATTGGAAGACCCATCCCAAATGTGGGAGGACAATTCCATGACCTGAGTAAAACAAAAAAGCAGTGACCTGAACATCTGTATTAATCTCTTTTTCTCTCCTAAGTGTGAATACAATGTGACCAACTGTCACTTTTCTATACCTTAAAAGACTATATCCCATGAATGACACTGTAAAACAGAAAACTAAACACAAAAACCCCAACCTTTCTTAAGTTGCTTTTGTCAGGTATTTTATGATAGCAATGAGACAAGTAATTAGTATAGCTAGTATATTTAGTGAATAAAAAAATGGAAAAAAGTAACAGAGAGATTGCCATTCTTAGAACTAGAACACACTGGTAAGCATAGTCTGCAAGTATATTTTAATCACAATATATTAAGCCAGCTTAAGTTATGATTTTTTTTAACTACTAAATTGAGGTTTTCTGGCTCACAACACTTTAAGTGACTCTGAGCCTCAGACACCACATGATACATAAGATTTTAACCTTGGTAGATATTTGTCATTTGTTACACTGCTCAGGTCAGTGTTTTATTCAGGAAGGGGTGCACTGCACCCTTTAGATGCCTGCTCTCAGGACCTTCTAGAGCTTAGCCAAGTTCACTTTGACCTTCATTGTGTTGCTTACCTTGATCCTTTACACAAGGCTAAACAAATCAATATTAATAAACATTCTTAAGGTCACTGTATCTCTAGTCTTCAAAATTATGACTTTTATGAGCCCCGGGTGTATGTAACAGTAGAAAATCTACTTATCATTCCCAATGACCAGGGTTTGATCCCCTGCACTGGAAAACAAAATTCATGTTGAAAGAAAAAAATCATCAGGGCATGGTTGTCAAATAAAAGGAAATATAAAAGAAATAAAGGCATCCATTTCCTATCTAGGGCTATGACTTACATTGCCGAGGAAGAGAATTCTATAAGGAATAATACTGGCGTAATTCAGAAAAAAAAAAAAAAACCTATGGACTCTGCAGGAGATTATAATAAATACTGAATCTCCAACTATGATCATTTATCTGTAAGTTATGTAAAGAGACAATTCTTGTCAAAGATAGTGTCCTGCTAAGGTTTGTAAGAGGAAAGGTCACTGTACTTTCTTCTAAAATTACTCTTTGAAGTGTATATGCATATTTACATATAGATATTCATATGGATAGAAAGGAGAGGTAAAATAAACACCAAGGATATCAAAGCAGAAGGCATGTGCATTTGCATGGTTTTGTTTGGGTTTTGATATTTTTGTGAATTGTTTTTCTATGTATGCAGTTTAAAATAAATGAACAGACCTACATAGAAAACAAAAACAAATTAAACTTCCTGTCTGAAGTTCCCAGGCTAAACTTGTGGCTTCTTTTTCCCACTGCAGATACTTTAACATCATAAGATAAACAATAGTAATAGCTGTAAGAAATAGCTCAACATTGATCTGTTCTCATGGGCACAATAGCAGTCTGTTCTCTTCCCTTCCAGCCACAGGATCAGTGGGAGCAGACCACAAGGTATTGAAGAAAACTTGATATGTTTGTGTCTGAAGTTGGGAGGAGGAAAACCTGTTTCTAGGGGTTCTTCTTATTGAGTTTAAACAAGTGACAATTAACCAATAAACTACGTGAAAAAGTCTTTTTTAAGACTGATATAAGGTTATTGACTACGTTCTTCCAAAATAATTGCAATTAGTGATCAAGTGATAAAGTGAGAATTTGAGATCACATAGGAAAGAAATATCTCACAGCAAGCCTTTGCTAGTGATGGAACAGATATTTGCCTTACCAGGGACAACTGGGGAAGAACAGATGCTCTGCTCCATTCTTTTCTAAATTCACCTACAAGAAAACCTTAGTTATGAAATACATTTAGCAAATACTTAGCCCATGTTGCTAAGTATACAAAGACCAGAGATTTATAGACAAACGTTCATAAACACAAAAACCCCAACCTTTCTTAAGTTGCTTTTGTCAGGTATTTTATGATAGCAAGTAGTCTCCTTGACTCAAGTTTTTCTCTAATAAACAAAACAGGAGGAAATATTAACTTGCTTATATCACAGGGGTATTTTGAGTATCTGATAATAGGATACAGTGGTCTTGGCAAATGAATCATGTACACACACGTGTTCAACTCTGCCAGCTGTGTGTCTACAGTATTTCTTTACTCTTTTCTGATATGTTCTTAAGTTAGCGTTTTACCCAATTAAATCACATCACATGTTCTCTTAAAATAAACATGGAAAAGGAATTTGGGGCCACCTGTCAACATGGTAATTAATAATGACTGTATAAAACAACATATTGAGAAAGACTGTGAAGAAGTATTAGCTTTACTAAGACAACATTATATAAACTAAATATAGTATTTTCCAGGGTCATTAACAATATAATCCCTTTGTACAATATTAATGACATATCAAAATCATTTATCTTTTAATTTTGAAATGGAAAGAGAATGCTGGATGCTAGATTGACTTAGCTGTGAACTCACTGTAGAGAAAGATAAAACATGAGACTCTGGCCAGAGAACATCTCACTCAAAGAGGGAAAGTTTTCATCTTGAGGGACAGTTCTTTGGCAAAACACAAATAAATGAGTGTATTTCCCTGTGGGAAACTCCTCACAGGTTTTCAGGAACTGTGAAGAGCAAATTAAGATCACTGTTTTCATGATTACAAATTACTGATTATGTATTCCAGGAACAGTGACCCAAAAATGTTTTGCCCCAAAGTGAGGGTCTGAGGGAAATATGACAATGTTTTCTAAGCAACTAACTCTAAAAATGAACTGCTAAAGAATGGTCATGAAAGAGCAAAGCACTATGGATTCCAGACTACAGAAACTAAATTAACTTATACGTTAGATTCATCCATTCCCCGTATTTGTTGGGAGGCCTAGATATTCAGAGGTTTCACTCTATAATGGTCTGGCAGCTCTCTCCAATGCTGAACAATGTGAGGGACTCCTTCAGTGAGATTTCCTGGTCTCTACCTGCCTTTATCTGGAAAATGTCTCAAGGTCTGAAGGACTTACCTTACCTAAAAGCTGTATCTAAGCCTGGACGCGTGATTTATTTCTAGCGTGATCCTTGGCACAGTTGCTTGCTTTCTAGGAGTTTTTCCCCTTGCTTCACGTATTGTATTTAAGACGGGTACTAGGAGCTTTGCTGTAGGACCCTACTGCCACAAATGAAGTCTTACGATATGAGTTTGCCACTTAATGCAAATTAGGGTTTGTCCCCAGGCTCGCCACTCCTATATATATCCTACACTATGTAATAAAGTTGAGCTGATTCACTGAAGTTGTATCCCAGAGGGCTCATATCAACAGCTGTTTCAATGACTCAGCAGAGTAAAGCCAGGGGGGATATCTGAACAGAGACATATAGAGAGAGTAGGTAGAGGCATGTAGCTGCAGAAGGAGAAGGATGCTGGAATTTTACTGATAGGCCATAGCCTTGTGGTGATACACAGATTAATAGAAATTGGTTAATTTAAGAAATAAGAGTTAGTTAAGAAGGAGCCTGTGCTAATAAGCCAAACAGTGTTGCAATTAATATAGTTTCTGTGTGATTATTCGGGTCTGGGTGGCTGGGAAATGGAAAAGCTGTCTCTTTTTACAGTGCAGAATCTGCAGAAACATGCCATATTTGATCTGTGATCTTAGACTTTCAAGATGTAGGGTTGTAATAAATATACATCTTGCTTATGCCTCTTGATTATGGGACCTCGCTGCCTACCTTCACTGACTCTGTCTCAGTGTTTACTTTCTAGTAAACCCAGCTTGCCACAAAATCTCCCCACAGTACAACTGACTCCTATGTAGGATGAGACCTTGGACTCAAATGAAAATGATAGAACTTATTGAAACAAATAAATGTTATGCATAAAGATTCTAATATGTTTAAATGTATTCTGAGTTGAAACCAAGGGTTTCTATTTAGAAAGCATCTCAGAACAAATTATTCTGAGGATGTAACTGCCTGGTGAGCTCAGGGCTATTCTTCATATTCATGACTTGGGGAGATGGTATACAGGTTCCCAAGTTTCTGGCAGGTGGAAATGGAGATTGTCATTTGCAGAACATCCTGTCCCCAGTGGTGCTGAGTCACTTGAAACTCCCAATATCTGTGCCGTTTCCCCTAGGGCCTCTCTCTCAAAGTCAGAATTCAAGATGCTGCAGTGCTGAGATAGGTGATAAGGAGAGCCTCCTGAGTCAGAAAGCCACAAATAATTGCTAAAGTCTCTGGAAATATAGCACTTCCCGTCAAAATCTTGTCTACTTCAAGCTCTGAATTACTCGAGGAGGGCAAAGTATTTGTGGGAAGGCAAAGGGGTCATTCAAGCTCTTTAAATGTGAAGACTTTTCTAGCAGGCCTTAGAGGTGGAAGGTATAAAATATTCAGTCCTGAGAAAGGTTCAATACGTCACGGCTGGCTAAGAGATAGGGAGACACTAATAGCAATGACTATTGTTAGCCACTAGATGATGATAGCATCCAGGGCTTTACAGCCAGTCAGAAAACTGGGGTTACAGGACTATCACTCCCAGGGTGATCTTGGAAGTGGGTCCCTCATCCCCAACCGGAGCATTCAGAGAGAAACTCAGCTGGGCTGCCATGATTGTTTCAGCCTGTGCTATCCTGAGCATGGAGCTCATTCACACTATGGCAGACTTCTGAATACAGAATGCTTGGCTCACTTACAGATATTCCCAATCTCTAAATTTATGTTAGTTTTATAGATTCACAAAAATAAAACAGAGAAAGAGACAATATCTTACTTATCTTTAAAATTCATGGTTTTTCAAATGCTAAGTCCTCAGAACATTTTTTAGAAACAATAGAAAGAAGGATGAGAAGCAGAAAGAGGGGAAATGAATGTAGCAAATACAAAGAAAATAAAAAGTGTGTGTCTTTCCACCTTAACTGCAGTAACCATATCTTGTGAATAACCTTAAAAATCCAGGTGCCTGTGATTTGCTTCCATGATTTCTACTTTCTTATTCCAGGTGTGTCTGGGAATCAGATTATTGAATACTTCCACACATGACCTACACATTATGCCATAATTAACAAATTTAAGGTGACTCCCACAAGGGTAGGAGTTATAGAATCTAGGGCATCTATGGAGGGAGGCCCCTGTGGAAATTGACCAAGTCTTCAAGAGCAGCCTCTAGAAAGCTTTTAAATTCTGACTTCTTCCTTTTTCTTTCCTTTTTTTAAATTATATTTTCTATTATTGTTTCCTTAATTATCAAGGTTTTTTTATTTTTATTTTTCCATTCAAAAATTTCCACTTCCTCCTCTCCTCCCATTCCCCTCCTGTTCCTCCACTCTCCCTCCTCCCTCCCCCTCCAGTATTAAGAGAGGGCAGGGTATCCTGCCCTATGGCAAGTCCAAGGCCCTCTCCCCTCTCCATCTAGGCCTAGGAAGGTATGGATCCAAATAGACTAGGGTCTCAAAAAGCCAGTACATGCAGTAGAATCAAGCCCCAGTGTCATTATCAATGGCTTCTCAGTCAGCCCCCATTGTCAGCAACATTCAGAACGTTCGGTTTGATCACATGCTAGTTCAGTCCCAGTCCAGCTGGATTTGGTGAGCTCCCATTAGATCAGGCACACTGCCTCAGTTGGTGGACCAACCCCTCGCAGTCCTGACTTCCTTGTTCATCTTCTCCCTCCTTCTGCTCTTCAACTGGACCTTGGGAGCTCGGTTCAGTGCTCTGATGGGTGGTTGGTTAACTCTTCCAGAACATTAATGCATCTCACTACAGAAAACTTGCTCCTCATTCTAATATCATATTTTTTGATTTAGGTCTAAATATCCCCTAGGTATTTTAATAATATATCTGTGTTATAGTCTACTGATTGCTGAATTCATCTCTGCAGAATAAGAAATTGCAAGTCAGAAGAAGGAGGACATTTAGTGATTCTGTGATTAGATAAAGTATCATCATAGGGATATTAATTTTCCCTGTTACCCGGACCAAAAAGTCTTGGTTTTTTACAAATATATTTATTGTCAACCAAATTTCTTTGAATGGGGCTGTATTGTGAGACAAAGACTATCGTGTGATCCTAAACCCAGGTCTGGCTCTACTCTTCAGACCTGTGGGATACTGGTGAAATTCTTAACCTCTGATGCAAATGGTTTCTTGCAGTTTTAAGAGTTGTATTTATAGAATTTCTATTAGATTTATGAAATGTAAGTGTGGATATTTGTTCCGAAGGACTAAATGTAAAGTTGATCCTGTGTATTGCAAGAGTAGATATTGTGATCCCTAAGGATGTTATGCATTTCATTGCTATTCATCACTGAGGGGTGTGAGCACAAGAACTCAGACAGGGCAGGATCCAGGAGGTAGGAGCTGTTACAGAGGCCATGAAGAATTCCTTACTGGCTTGCTTTCTGTGACTAACTCAGCTGACCTTCTTATAGAACCCCTGACCAACAGCCCAGGGATAGCACCACTCACCATGGGTTTTCCCCCCATTAATCACTAAATAAGAAAATGCCTCCCAGCTGGAGCTCACCAGGCATTTTCTCAACTGAGGCTTTTTCCTCTGATGACACTAACTTGTGTCAGATTGACACACAAAATCAGTCAGTACAATGTCCTTGAGTACCAAGAATACTTATGAAACCATTATGGGAGGTATCCAGAAAACACTGTTAAATGTTTCAACAAATGCTTTTATTGGTTGAGACAAGAAGGATAAACAAGTATCATACTGTACTTAATATAAAAACATGAACAGCCCTAGCTTCCAATTCTTTTTTTGCCTCTTTTTTTATTAATTAATTAATTTATTTAATTATTAAAGATTTCTGCCTCTTCCCCGCCACCACCTCCCATTCCCTCCCTCCCCCATTCAAGTCTTCCTCCCTCCTCAGCCCAAAGAGCAAGCAGGTTTCCCTGCCCTGTGGGAGGTCCAAGGACCACCCACCTCCATCCAGGTCTATTAAGGTGAGCATCCAAACTACCTGGGCTCCCACAAAGCCATTATGTGCAATAGGATCAAGAACCCATTGCCATTGTTCTTCAGTTCTCAGTAGTCTACTCAGCAGTAAAAAACAATGACTTCTTGAATTTTGCATACAAATGAACCGAAATAGAAAACACTATCCTAAGTGAGTTAAGCCAGACCCAAAAAGAGGAACATGGGATGTACTCACTCATATTTGGTTTCTAGCCATAAATAAAGGACATTGAGACTATAATTCGTGATTCTAGAGAAGCTAAATAAGAAGGTGAACCCAAAGAAAAACATATAAACATCCTCCTGAATATTAACCTTCATCAGGCGATGAAAGAAGACAGAGACAGAGACCAACACTGGAGCATTGGACAGAAGTCTCACGATCCAAAGGAGGAGCAGAAGGAGAGAGAGCACGAGCAAGGTACTCAGGACCGCGAGGAGTGCACCCACACACTGAGGCAATGGGGATGTTCTACCTAGCTTCCAATTCTTAAGCACAGTTGTCGTCCAAAGCTGACATAACTTTACAAAACGAGGACAAGGAGAACATCTACATAAGCTTTTTAGATTTGTGTTTAGAATTTCATAAATGAATACTGCATTTACTTCATTTTCACACCATCCTTTCTGTCTTTCAACTTCCCTTATGTTCCATCCAACTTCCTATAAAATTTATGACCTCTTCTTCTTTAATTATTATTGTTACATAAATATGTATGTATATATGCATATGTATATATAAATAGAGTCTGCTGAGTACATTTCATGTTACTCACGAGAGTGTGAGTGTGTGTGTCCAGGGATAATCACTTGGGATTGTACAACCTATCAGGAGAATCATCCCTAGGGAAGAGGGACTTTTCTCTTACTAGCCATTCATTGTCTATGACTCTTCACCTAGGGATAGGATTTTATGACATTTCCCCCACCCAGGTTGTTACATAGTGTAGGTCTTCTTTGGGTGGCCATAGTAAAATTGGCTGCAGTTTTTTGTCATGTATAGAAAGCACTACTGTACAGCACATTTTTTTATCCTATGACTCTTACAATATTCTGCTCCTTATTGATTTTGTCTCCTGATTATTGGGAATAGGATTTGTGTTGTGGATGTATCAACTGGGATGTATGGACAACCCATAGTCAGTTTTTTTTTTATCTGACCAGTTACATCATATGAATATTAAGCAAGCTCCTATACATGTCTGAAGCTTTGTAGTTATAGTAATATTATAATTAGTTGCGTAAAATAACCTTTTAAGGTTAGTACCATGACTCTCACTTCTGTAGATTCAAATCTCAAAAACAATATGAACTTGAACTTGATAAAAAACATTTTAAATGGATCTGACATTTTAATTCAAAGTTCTTTGGCTTGCTAATAAAACCAGAATAAATGATTTGGGGTGCCAAAATCTACCTAAGCCATGCTTTAGGCTGCCATGAAGTTATGCCAGCATTTCTAATATGTAACACAAAATTGCTGGCAGATCAGAAGCCAATGTCCAGGAACAGATAAAAAGGAGCTATATGGAAAGGGAGAGCATGAGAAGGAAGGTCAGCTGAACAACTTTGAAGACATTCTCTATGTTTGCCATGACTCTTCAGAACTGGCATAATTTTCAAGATGGAAGGAGCTTCAGGAACTCCCAAGAGATTTCAAAACACAGATCAGCTCAACTATGTTCATAGCAGCATTGTTTGTAATAGCCAGAACCTGGAAACAACCTAGATGTCCTTCAATGGAAGAATGGATAAAGAAAGTATGGAATATATACATATTAGAGTACTACTCAGCAGTAAAAAACAATGACTTCTTGAATTTTGCATACAAATGGACGGAAATTGAAAACACTATCCTGAGTGAGGTAAGCCAGACCCAAAAAGAGGAACATGGGATGTACTCACTCATATTTGGTTTCTAGCCATAAATAAAGGACATTGAGACTATAATTCGTGATTCTAGAGAAGCTAAATAAGAAGGTGAACCCAAAGAAAAACATATAAGCATCCCCCTGAATATTAACCTTCATCAGGCGATGAAAGAAGACAGAGACAGAGACCAACATTGGAGCACTGGACTGAAGTCTCACGATCCAAGGGAGGAGCAGAAGGAGAGTGAGCACGAGCAAGGAACTCAGGACCGCGAGGGGTGCACCCACACACTGAGGCAATGGGGATGTTCTATCGGGAACTCACCAAGGCCAGCTGGCCGGGGACTGAAAAAGCATGAGACAAAACCGGTCTCGCTGAACATAATGGACAATGAGGACTACTGAGAACTGAAGAACAATGGCAATGGGTTCTTGTTCCTATTGCACGTAATGGCTTTGTGGGAGCCCAGGTAGTTTGGATGCTCACCTTAATAGACCTAGATAGAGGTGGGTGGTCCTTGGACCTCCCACAGGGCAGAGAAACCTGCTTGCTCTTTGGGCTGAGGAGGGAGGAAGACTTGATTGGGGGAGGGGGAGGGAATGGGAGGTGGTGGCAGGGAAGAGGCAGAAATCTTTAATAATTAAATAAATTAATTAATATAAAATAAAAAAATAAATAAATAAAAAAACACAGATCAGCAGGGCTATATGCAGGAGTTCTTATTTTGCATCTGTGTAAGACAAAATGTTTACATTTCTAGCCAGTTCAGAGTGATATTGATGTTGCTGAACAGGGGACCAAATTTTAAGATCCACTGCAATAGAGACTCACAGTTGTATCTGATAACACAGCTCTGTACTGTTAGAGAATAACTAAGTTTAATTGTGTGTAAACTTTAACTAGACTATGCTTTTGGAAAGGCCAGTCTGTTACAGTCAAGATGGCTAGTCCTAGACAGCATATTTAATATATGGGGGATGAGAATGGACAGATATATGATATATGATATCTGATAGATGAATGATAATTGACATATAGAGGAAACATATTAGATAAATTAATAAATTATAGGTCATTAAATAGGCAATTTATCAAATATATTATTTATTATTTAATTAATTAATAACTTGTTAAAGAAATAAATACTATTAAATAGTAATGAATAAATGGATGCTATATAGCTGAATAGAGATAGATAAATGGCAGATGGATGATAAATAGATGGCTCATTTTGATATCCATATGTAGTATTGAATAGAACATAGAAAAACAAGAGATATCTCTTCATAATCACCATGTGGCAAGAATATGAAGTGGTGGTCACAGGCACGTTTCAGTAAGAGCATCATTGAGAAGTCCCTGCTGCTCTTCTTTAAGGAGTTGTCAGTAGACATTTAGCTAGCTGCTAGGGATTTGTGTCAACTGCAAAGTCCTTTCCCCTCAGTTGAGGCCGTGTGTTCTCAGACTGGTAACTCACTTCTAGAGAAGGCACCTTCATTGAAGACTAAGACTTAGTTAGAAGGCCTCATCAGTAGGCCCAGTGCAGGCCAACTCTGACAATTCATTAAGCCTCGATCTTGGTAGGGTCAAGTGAGGCTGATCAATCTCCTTCATTTTCAGTCTTTTCTTTCCTTCTTTCCTCTCAATGGAGTTTTCCCCATGGAGTTTCATGCCTGAAGTACTGCAACTTAAATTGCCTCTCAGCTTAAACTGCTTCCTTGAGACCCAAAGTCATATTATTTTGAGCCCCGGAGGCCAAAGGCACATGATATGAGTAAGGAACAGAAAGTAAGGACAAAAGTCTGATATCTAATTCTTATGCTTGGCCTTTGATTGTGTAAAACTTTTCTCATTAAGTATGGCATTGATTCATTCATTCATTGAGAATAAGTCAAAGGTGTTACACGAATCATCAGGAAAAACCCACAGTGCTGTCAGAGTTATCCCTGACACAGAGAAAAGAAAACACGAGTTTTAGACAAAATTACCCCCACATTTGTAAGCAACATAAATGTTTTTTTTCCTGCTTCAGAGATGACACAGTTGTCCGTCCTGTTTTTCTCATTAAAGAGAAATAGAAGTGCTGTTTTTCACAAGGTAAGAGGCTTGAGGCTGGGAAAGCTTTCTTAACCCAAGCTAGAAAAGTCTGTCTGGCAGCCTGCTATCATCCTCACAGGAGAAATTGTTGTTTAGCCACAGGGGATTTGGTAATCATTGGTGCTAGGAATTCTGTAGATTAGGAGAGCTTTTCCTCTCTGCAGGCTCTAGAAAGGGGGCCTGTGAGACATAAAAATGGAGTTTGACATTGTTTCAAGATGTAAAAAAAAATCTATGACAAGGTGTATGCTTTAATTGAAATTTCAAATTGGGATATGTCAAGGTGTGCATTGAACCATGATTGCTCACTGTGGGACTCGGGTCTCAGGGGCCAAATGGAAACTTGTATCATAGAACCATGCTAAATCAGATACTACAGACAGCTGGTACCTGCAGTTAGAGGATCTATGTGGTCCTATATAAAGCAAATATGTGTTCTATTTTAGCACCTAACTCCAGGACATACCTTAATCTTGGTTCCCTAAGTATTACCACTCTAGTGGTGAGTTAGGACAAAGGATACCAAGTCAAAGAGAAACCTGAAGTATGGACACATTGACTAAGTCTTCCTGCTTTTTACTCCAAAGTCACATTAACAGTCTAGTCTCTGTGTTTTACCATTTGTTATAGGGTAGGAAGGCAATATATTGTCATATTTCCATGTGGGTATCAGGGAATGTAGAGCAAAGAAATTATTTATGGAGATGATATCACCCCCAGAAGATGTTCTCCACAAAAAACTGAGATCTTTAATCCACTTGTTAAGCACACCCAAACTTGTAACCCCAAGCACCATGATCCACTAATGGACTTACACTCAACTCATCCATCTTGTCACTCCTTCTCAGGGAGAAATGGAACAACTGTGCTTCAGTTAGACATGGATTACAGCAGGTTTGCTCTGTCTTTTATTTCCATAGGATCAATACCCTCCTTCCCTCCAACATGGTCCTATTCTCTTTCCTCTGTTTCTTCTTTCTTTCTTATTGCACATTTTCTTTTTCCTTCTCAAAATGTAAACACATTGTCTCTAGAAAAGATCATTGCATAAAGAGCAAATTAAAGTGGAAGTTAAAAGAAAACCTGCTTTGCATGCTTAATGTATGCCTTGTAACTCACAGACACCAATCTATATGACTCCCAGGTTCCTGGTCTGAAAAATGTAGAGAATATTTTTATCATTTACCTACCCAGGTTGTTTGGAAGATTAAATAAGAAAACATGCATAATCCTTGTTCAGTTCCTTGCCCAGAAAGATCAGCTCAAGTTGGTGTCTATTGTCATTATATTGTGGATTGACTGGGGCAAAGACTCAAGAGTCACCTGCCACCAGGTAACACTGGGGATACTTCAGTGAATAAAACATCAATGGATAAGGAAAATGTGGTACATTTACACAATGAAGTACTACACAGCAGAACAAAATAACAACATCTTGAATTTTGCAGGCAAATGAATGGAGCTAGAAAACATCATTTTGAGTGAGGTAACCCAGACCCAGAAAGACAATTATCACATGCACTCATTTCATAAGTGGTTTTTAAACATAAAGCAAAGAAAACCATCCACAAATCGCAATCCCAAAGAACCTAGACAACAATGAGAACCCTAAGAGAGACTTACATATATCTAATCTACATGGGAAGTAAAAAAAGACAAGATCTCTTGAGTAAATTGGGAGCATGGAGACCTTGGGGGAGGGCTCAAGCAGGGAGAGGAGAGGCAATGAGTGGAGCAGAGAAAAATGTAGGGCTCAACAAAAATCAATAAAAAAAATAACATCTCAAAAATAATCGATGTTTGTTTCCAAAGTTCCCTCCGTTTCCCTCCTCAGGTAACACAATAGTCTTACTGCCACAATAAAGTATCTGATAACTCAAGGATGATTCTCGACTCATAGAACACTGCCTCCCCACCCCTCACTGCTTGCTAACTGTAGAGCATGAGAACATGTAGACATTCTATAAACAGCAGGGGTGAAGACACTCAAAGTTACCATCACAAGTTAGCGAAACCCTTGTGGACAACAAATGTGTTGACTGATAAGTCTATGGCAGGCTTAACTTCTGTCACCTTATAATCTGTAAGGGATATAAAGTTATATTGGCATCATGTATAGCGATTGTATTTCAGCTCTTACTCATAGTGATTCTTATTTATTTATTTATTTATTTATTTATTTATTTTGTGGTTTTTTGAGACTGGGTTTCTCTGGCTATCCTAGAACTCCTTCTATAGACCAGGCTGGCCTCAGTCTCATAGAGATCTGCCTGCCTCTGCCTCCCAAGTGCTGCTATTAAAGGCATGCACACCTCATGCTGGCCCTATTTATCTTTGAAACTGGGGGCCATGAGGCTATTATAAAGATCAAGTAAACAGCTGTAAAGGTGGCTTCGGAGATTCAGATAGCACACTACAGAACATAGAATGCATTTGGAATTTAGTTTTTTGACATTTTTATAAATAAATATCTGGAAGATTGACTAAGAAAGATTGACATCTTGGATGAAGAAAAAAATAAAATGTTTTATCATGAAGGTATTACGATTCCTGTATAGCAATTAAATAATTCCCTTTAACTAGCGAAATAAAAAAGTAAAGGTAATACTTCATAAAATTGACCACATCTTTTAAACTCTATTGGTGTTTGAATAAATTAAATGTAAGGCTAGGGCTTAGCTTTTCTTATCCAACCCACACAAATGGCTAGCCCACCTGTGTTTGGCATGTTTCCATGGCAATTGCTCTGAAGTTTCACTACAGGTTGTGTTGTTAATTTGGTTAGTTAAAATTTTTCATATTGATCAAACTGATGTAATAGTTTAGTCTCTTAAAATAAACCTTATGGAATTTTCAGTAGGTTCACTATTCTGTAATTTTTCATAAATTTTAGACAGATTTAATTCTGAAACTAAGAGTTTAGCACAAAAATGGTCCTGAAAATGTATTTGTCTCTTAGGGTAATTTTTTCCCAAAATGGCAGTGTGGCTTCAGGCATATTCTCACTACTTAGAAAGCAGTGATGGGACATAGCCAGAGGCCTTGTAGAAGATGTCAGGATTGCATATGTAAAACCAAATCTGATGTCAATGAAATACAAATGAGAAAGTAGATAAAAGTCTTTGCCAAATAATGGTATTGAGTTTGGTTATTTCAAAATCACCTGTGGAATTTTGAAAATATACACATTTCAGAATTCAACCCTACCCATTGCGTAGAGTCTGATTACTTTTTGGGTTGGGCTTAGGAATCTATATTTTAAATCTTCCTTCCCTACAGTGTATATAGTCATATAGTCCCTAATCCTGTTAAAAATGCAGTTTTGTGGCCCCAACACTATCCTAGTAAATCACAGAGAGTACTGTGTCATCTGAAATTTAAAATTTTAGTAGGCACTTCCTTAGTTAGTCCTATAAATTGAGAAATTTTACTATGAAATTGGATTGATTAGTACTTTCCCTTAGAAGCAAGTAAAAAGCCAGAAAAATTAGAAGACAAACATAATCCAGTCACATTATAGAACTCTTCTAGGATATTCTTACAATGTAAATAATCTATACCCAGGAACATTCAATAGGCATGTATGTGACTAGCTATATTTAACACTAGTAGTGAAGAAAAGGTTCAATATAGGTCATAAAAAGTACAAATCCAAGATACAAACCAAGCAATCTAATGTGCATATATAAGACACTGTGAGATCAGCTATATTTAAAATTCTGAAATGTACTTAATATAGAGTCAGTATCCATGTGTCCCCAAAAGTCACACATTGAAATCCTAACACCTGGAGACAAGGAAATGTAAGAACTTTAGTGAGGTGATTAGGTCATGAAGGCACAGCCTTGTGATTGGAAAGATCTTCTTTATGGGTCTCTGAGTTTCTTGTGTGCTCTCACACCATGTGATAACTTAGGAAATATCCCTTTTATGCTCCTGGAGAATGACTCTTACCAGATACTATCTCACTTGTATCTTTACCTTAGAATTCCCAGCCTTTAAAATCATGATAAAGAAACAATTCTTGTTTATATGTCAACCAGTGTATGGAACTTCATTATAGCAGAAGTGGAATAAGACAATAGATTTAAAGGCTACTGAAGTCAATGACATATAGTTAAATATGAGGCTTATCTTAGAAGGCTTCCTTGAAGAAACAAAGTGAGTTCAGTAAAGTACTGGGTAGTAATAAAATGGGAAATGTAGAAGTCAAGCAAAACAGACTGTTGTGGAATAGTCCTTCTGTACACTGTAAATATGTATTTCTTGCATTGGTTAATAAAGAAGCTGACTGGCCTATTGCAAGACTGGATAAAGTTAGGCAATGAAGAAAGAAAGAGTCAGAGGAAGAGTCAGAAGAGTCCACCCAGCCATGGAGCAAGTAGGACATGTAGAAAATGAGGTAACAAACCATGAGCCATGTGATGAAGAATAAATGGAAATATGGGTTAATTTAAATGCAAGAGTTAACTAGTAACAAGCCTGAGGTATTGGCTGAGCATTTATAAATAACATTAAGTCTCTGTGTGGTGATTTGTAAGTACCTGCCAGGCAGGGAGTGGATGGTCAGGACAAGAAAACTTCTAACTACAACAGACCTTGGTGGAAGTCATTATAAAATTTTGAGTTGTCATATTTTATTGATATATCAGTGTCAATCATCCATCTAAAAATATTTGTTCCAACATCTTTGTTTCCTCACTTACAGCATGTAAGCAGTGAGTGGTGCTATTCACAACTATGTATAACAAAAACCTCTGTCCCTTACTGAGACCATAAAATGTTGGACATAGACTCTAGTTCCCTGTGTTCAGGGTAAAGTTGGAAGTCACATGTGTTGTAAAATTGGGTTTATCAAAATTACACCAGCATCCAGTTCCCCTAGCTTTGATGACATACATGCAAGAAAAAGCAAAGTACTGTATTGCATAGCAACATGTGTCACCAACAACTAATTTCCATGAAGTCCATTATATATATGATCGAAGCAAAGAAATAAAGAAACAGAAAGGCAAGTGAGAGACAGAAGAAAGAAATAGCAGTAGTAAGGTATAAGCTCCTAAACATTCTTGCTGGGGCAATGTTACTTGATATGGCCTCATGGAATTAAACAAAGCCTGGTGAAGGGGCCACAGCAAGACTGAGGCTGTGATAATTTTATTGAGAGAAGTCAGACAATTTATACCTTTATCAAAAACAGAATATAGTGGCAATTGCAAGGATCAATACAGTTGTAGTTGCCAGGATACAAGGATGTTTGCAAACTTTACCAGTACACAAGACTAATACTTAATACCAACTCTCCTGTCAAGCTTACATGCTTCCTTGACTTCAAAAGGAGCATAAAGAGAAACACAAAATGGTTTGAATGCTTCACTGCTTGAGGGAGTTGTCAATTTCTCAGGAACTGAAAGGCAGGCAGTGCTCCAGAAGCCATGGACTCTAGCCGAAAAACCTATGATGTATGCCTCTCAAGGAAGCTAGACCAAGCTAACTGAACGTAAGATACTTTGAGAACCTTTAGAAATCCTGAAGAAGAGATTGCTAGGAAATTAAAATTAGAGGCCTGGGGAGTAAGCTCAGTGGATGAAATACTTAGCTACATAAGCATGAGATTCGGAGTTCCTATCCTAGAGTCTACAAAAAGTAGGGCATGATAGCAACTATCTATAGCCTTAGTGCACAAATGGTAAGATGAAAGCTACAGACAGAAGAATTCCTGGAAACTTATGAGCCAGCTAGCATGGCGTACCCAGTGGTGAACAAAAAACACTATTTCAAACAAGGCAGAAAGGCAAGGACTGACACATGAGTTCTCTGGATTCAACATGTGGACTATGGAATTTAAATACCAGAAGTGCTGTTGGGACAATGGTCTTGTATTAATAAAACACTGATTGGCCAGTAGTCAGGCAGGAAGTATAGGCAGGGCGTCCTCACAGGATGTAGAGGCAGGGTGACAATAACAGGAGAATTCTGGGAAGAGGAAATTGTGAGTCTGCAGTCATCACAGAGGAAGCCAGAAACAGAACAAGCAAGATGAGAACACTTCACTGATAAAATGTACCAAGCCACGTGGCTAACATATACAAGAATAATGGGCTAATTTAATATGTAAAAAATCATTAATAAGAAGTCTGAGCTAATAGGCAAATCAGTTTATAATTAATGTATACCTCTGTTTGTTTATTTGAGAGTGAATAGCTGTGGACCTGGCGGGACAGAAACCTCTGTCAACACAGAAGGGACAGAGAAACATGTTAATGAACATCATACACTCAAGAATCATATGCACACACATCATACACAAGCATCACACAATCTCATACACAAATGCACACTCGTATACACATGAAAGATCTTTTAAAAGAAACCAAAGTGTAAAAGTTTTACTGTTGGCAGTGGCATTGTCTCATCAGGCTATGGAAGCTTGAGGAGGACACAGATTAGTCTTAGATGTAATTCATCTCACAAAAATCCCCTACCCTGTAACTTGCTATCTAGTGTGACACTTTCCAAAACCATAACAAAGCATGTAATAAATGGGTGGAAGATAAAGTTGCTGGATTAGAAGAAGCTGTATCTCATTAGCTGTTTCATTATTTATCACACCAGCAAGAACATGCATTTAGGAGGCTTTCAGAGACCAGGTTATTTTAATGTTATATAAGAGTAAGGGAATGCTCAAGAATGCGAAGGGCTATGTCTGGCTACAGATGAAAACCATTTAACTACTGTATATAATTGATCAAAGAAACTGAGCAACAAAGAATATAAGGGTTGAATAGAGATGATAAGAAATCCATCTATGGACATTTACAGCTCTTCTGGAAACAGTGTTAGCTCTGTGGGTAGGGATCATGATTCAAATCCAAATGTTACTGCCTCTGTATTTTAGTTCAGAGAGAATATTATGACTACTATTTCATCAGTATTATTTGGTCTTCAAGATTTGAATTTATTAATATTATTCAAGGCACAAATAAAGACAAATCAAATGTGTAGTTCCTGTGGCATCAGAAGCAAATACTCTATATTGTTTTTCTTCCATTTCTAGCAACCCATACAGAAATGTGTCTCAAGTTACTCTCAGCTTTCTGATTCATATCTACCAAAATATCCTCCAAACTGACTCTCAAAAGACATTTATAAAATACTAATTATAATAAGTTGCAATATGGTATGAATGATGTTATTATAGACTATGAACAATTATCTTTTACCATATAATCTTTAACATAAAAGCATTTATAAAGCTATTTTCTTTCTCTGAAGTCTTCTTGAAAAGCAATATATGGCAATTTTCTATGAGTCTATTTGTGTTTATTTTTTTTTAATTAATTTATTTAATTATTAAAGATTTCTGCCTCTTCCCCGCCACCACCTCCCATTCCCTCCCCCTCCCCCAATCAAGTCTTCCTTCCTCCTCAGCCCAAAGAGCAAGCAGCTTTCTCTGCCCTGTGGGAGATCCAAGGACCACCCACCTCTATCCAGGTCTATTAAGGTGAGCATCCAAACTACCTGGGCTCCCACAAAGCCATTACGTGCAATAGGATCAAGAACCCATTGCCATTGTTCTTCAGTTCTCAGTAGTCCTCATTGTCCATTATGTTCAGCGAGACCGGTTTTGTCCCATGCTTTTTCAGTCCCCGGCCAGCTGGCCTTGGTGAGTTCCCGATAGAACATCCCCATTGCCTCAGTGTGTGGGTGCACCCCTCGCGGTCCTGAGTTCCTTGCTCGTGCTCACTCTCCTTCTGCTCCTCCTTTGGATCGTGAGACTTCAGTCCAGTGCTCCAATGTTGGTCTCTGTCTCTGTCTTCTTTCATCGCCTGATGAAGGTTAATATTCAGGGGGATGCTTATATGTTTTTCTTTGGGTTCACCTTCTTATTTAGCTTCTCTAGAATCACGAATTATAGTCTCAATGTCCTTTATTTATGGCTAGAAACCAAATATGAGTGAGTACATCCCATGTTCCTCTTTTTGGGTCTGGCTTACCTCACTCAGGATAGTGTTTTCAATTTCCGTCCATTTGTATGCAAAATTCAAGAAGTCATTGTTTTTTACTGCTGAGTAGTACTCTAATATGTATATATTCCATACTTTCTTCATCCATTCTTCCATTGAAGGACATCTAGGTTGTTTCCAGGTTCTGGCTATTACAAACAATGCTGCTATGAACATAGTTGAGCATATACTTTTGTTGTATGTTTGGGCATCTCTTGGGTATATTCCCAAGAGTGGTATTGCTGGGTCGAGAGGTAGGTTGAACCCGACTTTCCTGAGAAACCGCCACACTGCTTTCCAAAGTGGTTGCACAAGTTTGCATTCCCACCAGCAATGGATGAGAGGAGTGCCCCTTTCTCCACAACCTCTCCAGCAGAGGCTATCATTGGTGTTTTTGATTTTAGCCATTCTGACAGGTGTAAGATGGTATCTTAATGTTGTCTTGATTTGCATTTCCCTGATTGCTAAGGAAGTTGAGCACGATCTTAAGTGTCTTTTGGCCATTTGAACTTCTTCTGTTGAAAAGTCTCTGTTCAGCTCAGTGCCCCATTTTATAATTGGATTGATTAACCTTTTACGGTCTAATTTCTTGAGTTCTTTGTATATTTTGGATAACAGACCTTTGTCAGTTGCGGGGTTGGTGAAGATCTTCTCCCAGTCAGTGGGTTGCCTTTCTGTCTTAGTGACAGTGTCCTTTGCTTTACAGAAGCTTCTCAGTCTCAGGAGGTCCCATTTATTCAATGATGTCCTTAGTGTTTGTGCTGCTGGGGTTATACGTAGGAAGTGTTCTCCTGTGCCCATGTGTTGTAGAGTACTTCCCACTTTCTCTTCTATCAGGTTCAGTGTGTTTGGACTGATATTGAGGTCTTTAATCCATTTGGACTTGAGTTTTGTGCATGGTGATAGATATGGATCTATTTTCATTCTTCTACAGATTGACTTCCAGTTTTGCCAGCACCCAGGATAGCCAAAACAATCTTATACAATAAAGGATCGTCTGGAGGCATTACCATCCCTGACTTCAAACTCTATTACAGAGCTACAGTACTGAAAACGGCTTGGTACTGGCATAAAAACAGAGAAGTCGACCAATGGAATAGAATAGAAGACCCTGACTTTAGCCCACAAACCTATGAACACCTGATTTTCGATAAAGGAGCTAAAAGTATACAATGGAAAAAAGAGAGCATCTTCAACAAATTGTGTTTATTTTTTAAGTCAGAATCTGGAACTCACTATATAACCCAGGCTAGCTTTGAACTCATGGTGATTTTCCCAACTTAGCCCTCTTAATGTTGGAATTCTAAACATAAGTCACCACACTTGGTACTCGGGAAGATAAAACTGGCATTTTCTGAATAGAGGCCATAGAAAGAACTTTCCAAAGAATTCAGTCTTAATGCTTAGGGTATGTATGAGCTGTAACTTCCAGCAAAGGTATTATTCCTACCATTGTCTTTGACCAAGTTTCAGCAAAACATTGCCAAGGAAAGGAGAGTCAGGTTCAAGAAGCATGCTGTTAAAAGGTCTATTTACAAGATATAGATTCTCAGTGCAGGAAGTCCTGCATTGTGGCCTAACTTGGAGACTCAAATGCCCCCACATTTTAATGTGAGATATCTATCCACTGTCCTCAAATCCCTGCATCCTACAAGGCATCTGGAGGAGTCTGAGTATAGTAGGATGGAAGATGAAAATTTCCCACTATAATCAGTCTCCTCCTCTGGTGAATTTGTACCCTGACTGGGAAGATCTGCTTTCCTCTGTTCCTCAGAGAGTGAGTTGTGCACCACAGCTGGGAGGTTGGAGGAACTCATAATGCTGTGTGTGGCACAACAGACAAGTAAGCTCAAGTCCTGATTGCTGTGGGAACTCCTTCAGCCAACAGCCTTTAAAATACCAGCCCACTTGAGCATGGTCTCTTATACTATAAACACTGCTGTAAAGCTTGTCCTCTCTCTCTCTCTCTCTCTCTCTCTCTCTCTCTCTCTCTCTCTCTCTCAGCTTCTAGATTCAGCTCCTGTTCTCTGCTCGTGAAGAGAACTGTGATCTGTGAGTCTAGCCCTAAATAAAGAACCTTTATTATACACAATTCTGGGCTAGTGTGGGACTACTTTATAGTATCCATCTACACCTGTTGTTCTGTGTATCCCTTTTCAGCATGCTGACCTCTACACAAGAATAGATTTAATAGACACAGAAAAAAAATATTATTGAAGCATGGCAGTCTCCTTTATTATGATGATAGAAAAGTTTTTTTTCTTCCCCAGCCCTTTTATCATCTGTGTACAGGAGGGCTACTGATTTTTTTGAGTTAAATTTATATCCTGCCACATTACTGAAAGTGTTTATGAGTTGTAGAAGTTCCTTGGTAGAATTTTTGGGATCACTTATGTAAACTATAATATCATCAGCAAGCAGTGAGAATTTGACTTCTTCTTTTCCAATTTGTATCCCCTTAATTTCCTTTTGTTGTCTTATTGCTCTAGCTAGGACCTCAAGATCTATATTAAATAGATATGGAGAGAGTGGACAACTTTGTCTTGTTCTTGATTTCAGTGAATTCGCTGAGAGTTTCTCTCCATTTAGTTTGATGTTGGCTGTTGGCTTGATGTATATTGCCTTTATAATGTTTAGGTATGTTCCTGTATTCATGCTCTCTCCAGAACCTTTATAATGAAGGTATGTTGTACTTTTTGGAAAGCTTTCTAAGCATCTAATGAGATGATCATGTGGTTTTTATTTTTCAGTTTGTTTATATGGTGGATTACATAGACAGATTTTCATATGTTAAACGGTCCCTGCAATTCTGGGATGAAGTCTACTTGATCATGGTGGATGATAGTTCTGATGTGTCAGTGTGGTGATTTCTCAGAAAATAAGGAAACAACCTTCTTCAAGACCCAGTAATACCACTTTTGGGTATATATCCAAAGGATAATCAATCGTGCCACAAGGACACGTGCTCAGCTATGTTCATAGTAGCATTCCTCTGTATGCTGTGAATGTTTTTATTACCGTTGGTTAATAAAGAAATTGTTTTTTGCTAATGGCTTAGTTGAGTGCAGCCAGGCAAGAAATCTGAACAGAGATATATAGAGAGAGTTGGTAGAGTCAGATAGATAGCATGTAGCTGCCAAAGGAGACAGTTGCCAGAAACTTACTGGCAGGCTACAACCTTGTGATGATGCATAGATTAATAGAAATGTGCTAATTTAAGATGTAAGGATTATTTAGTAAGAAGCCTGAGCTAATAAGCCAAACAATGTTGTAATTACTATAGTTTCTGTATAAATATTTGGGTCTGGGTAGCCAGGAAAACAAATGTCTACAATAATTATAACTCAGAAATGTTGAAAAGTGAGGTCTTTCCATTGTGTAATGGTCCTCATGTCTATAGTCTTCCCCTTATGTACATTCAACCCACTGTTCCTCTATCAACTTTCAATGGCAGTAACAATACCTCATGGCATCACTGCACATGCATCCTCCTTTTACTTATTTCTAATAATACGTTTATGAACAGCATCCTCTTCTACAGTCCTGAAGCATAAAGGGCTTTGATTTTCTTTATACAGTATGTGTTTGTTGCTCATGTCTCATAATGAAATGAATGCCAAGTGCCAGGTGTGCTAGGATTTGGTTACTTCTGTCCTTCTAGTTTAGAGCCTGGCAAAATCACTGAAGTCAATGATGGTTGAAATAAAGGCAGTTAAGAAGAAAAGGAAGCTTTCTAAACTGGGTGCTGGTGAGAGGTGGAAACAGGGGAGGGGGATATAGAACTCAGAATACATTATGAACTATATTTATGAACAATACATTTATGAACACATAACTTGCCAAATAGTCAGAGTCTAACTAGACATAAGCAAACTGTTTGAGTCTGTAAGACAAAATAGGCAGACAAGTTTGGCTCTTAATCTGTCCATTTATCTTTGAGATCCATGTTATTAGCTCCTATGCTATATAACCCCTCTTTCTCTTGGGTAGTTAGTACATCTTATTTTCTCTGTATAATTTTCATATGGAATAAATCAGTGTGAAAATGGATGGGTCCAAGCCCAAATATAGCTTTATCTGTTGTGCTTAGAGCTACTAAAGACTGTCAGATGGATGATAATTCCACACAAGCACTTCAAAATCTATCTATCTATCTATCTATCTATCTATCTATCTATCTATCTATCTATCATCTAGTTATCTCTAATCTGTCTGTCATCATTTGTCTGTCTGTCTGTCTGTCTATAATCTTTATGTTTTTACCTATCTACATACCTACTATGTATCATCTCTATCTATCTCCGATCATTTATCCACTAATCTCTATATATCACCATCCATATTTGTTATGCACCTGTATCCTCTATTCTCTACCTATTTATTTGTTATTTATCTATAGCATGTCTATTTCATCTATTAATCTATGTCTGTCTGTATCATTTATCTGTCATCTATCATCAATCTATATCATGTAAGTATGTCTCATATCATCTGTTGTGTATCATTTGACTACCATTTATCATCATCTTATCTCTATGATCTATTTTTGTCCGTATCTCAATTTATCTTTATCATATATTTATGTGTATCTGTTTTTATAATCTATCTCCCATCTGTTTATCATCTATCATTCATTTCTTGATAATCAGTTTATATATGTTTACTATCTATATATCACATATTTATTAATCTATTATCTATATCAGTCAATGTCTATCAACATTCAAAGTATCTATTTATATCTGTATATCTGTCAACTATCATCCATCTCTCTGTTGTCTTACAGTAATCTATCATCTCTCTCTTGAACATCATATATCCACCCTCATTATCAATATTGTCATAATAATCATCACCATTTATCATTTCCTCTTCTTTCCTATTATAGAGGTATTTTTAGTGTCTTAGTGGGGAAAGAGTTAGTTTTGAAATTGAGTTAATAAATATTCTTTTGTTAGTATATTGGTTAGACATGTAGATTATTTAGAAAATAATTTAATGCTTGAATTTACAGAATAGATTCAAGTCTGACCATCTGAAAAGAAACAAATACAGCCTTGTCATAAGAACTACATTTTTTCAGCTCAAGGATTTGGTCATATAAAACTAACTTAAGTATTTAACATTCCCAGTTAAAAATGCTTTAAAGAACTAAACAAATTTTCTTTATAATTCAGAAAAAGATTACAGATTGAGATCATCATTAACCACAATAATTTCCAGAGAAGAAACAAAGTTTGTCAAAGACTAGTGAGGATAAACTCATGCTATTACCTTAGGAGAGGAATGTTAGAGCCTCAAATTTCTACAATATACGTACTATCCTCTGACCTTTGAGTTCTGCGAAGGCAGGGAAGAGATCCTTACATCTCTGGCCAAATGTATTGACTCAATCATCCAGGAAGATGTGTTCGAGCATCATTTTACAGAATTATTATTTTAGTACTACTAATTTATTTTGTATATACCTTTTTGTTAAGGCCTGTAATTTTTTTACCAATTTAGTACAATTGCAGTAAAGACAAGCTATCTTAGCCACTATATTTCTCAATAAGAAATGTAAATAAGTCTAAGCAAACTATTAGAGTTCAGATGCCTTCTTTGTGTCTGCTCTTCTTATTTCAGTAGACAGAGGCATTGTGCTAGCCTGTGAATATGACATTTATTGATGCTTTGTAAGTGCCTGAAAGGGTGCACTTAAAAAAACAAATCATATGGAAAGCAGAATAAAACACTATTCCCCCTGAGTCATTTTATACCCAAGAAGAAACTTGGAGGTTTCCTATATTTTGAAATTTCTTGCTGCATAAAATAAAGAAGTATTTTCTCAACATCTTCCAGTCAAGCAGTCACCAAATCCAAATGACCACACCATCCACGTACTAATTCTCGAAGGTACTAGAATAGTAATCTGTGCCTATGTTTCTTCCTTCCTTCACTGGCAGCTTTTCTCCACCGAATACCATATCTGGGTTCATTTAGATGCAAGTTAAAGAAACTCTCTCCCAGTTTGAACAACTTAAGAGATTTTACTTCACAGTTCCAGAGGCAACTTAGAGCAAATAAGGGCAGCACACACAACCACTCATAACAGCTTCAGCAATTGGAACTTCTTTGGAAAGCATGAAAGATGTCAATGTTTTCTCTCAGTTGCATGTCATATGCTTGGTGTTTGTTTTAATGCCAAAACATAGCATGAAGTGGGTGTTGTTAGTGTTTGAATGATCAAATGAATGGGTTGCCTCTGCCTATGGAGGAAAATCAGCCACACCAAGCAGCTTTTCAGCTGTTTTTCAGAACTGCTGACTCATTAACCTATCTTTGCTTTACAATCTAAAATTCCTAGCAAAGGAATCTGGTTGACCCAACTCTAGCAGTGGGTTGACTATCTCTCTGTTGTCTAATCAGCTCTTCTTGAATGGCTGAGGTTATGTCATCTGAGCAACATAAAGGCAGATGATAGACAAGGGTCTATTTTTAGCAGGATTCTAGGATGTATCTGTTAAACTGTGCCTTAAATGTGCACTGAATCTCTTCTATTTATAACCATTCACTCCTTTGTAGTGTGACCATGGTATTCTTCCTTTTAGAAGAGACCATTTCTTGTTGATTATATTTGAGCAAGAACTGTTACTTCCTTAGAGTAACCATTTCTAAACCAATGTCTCAAATGGCCTTGAGTATTTTGTACCACCATGGGAGGAATCTCCTCTGTTAGCTACAGGAAGTCTTAAGTCAGTAAACAATTATTGCTAGATGTTACAGCAAGGCTATACTGAATTTCTTGGTCATAGTGGACCTGGTGTTACTCCTAACATGTGAGTGATCTCAAGTGATATCACCAAATTTACAGTAAATACATAAAATGACATAGGCTTTAGGCCTTTATACTTTGGGGTAACTTATTATGAAGAAATAGATAACTGATGTAGTTTTTATAAAGTTTAGCAGTTTCCTTTGTTCTTTAATTACCCAAGAAGATAGTAAAAGTTGAGACTTGAATTTTCACCAAAACTTTTAATACATTCATTACTTAGCAATATTCCAAAGTCAACCAAGATGAAAAGAGAAAGCAATGCTCTGGGAAGGATTTGAAATTCTTTTTATCATTATAGTTGAAAGATTTAATTTGTCTCTTGTTTCCTATGCTTTTTAGCTGTGCTGTTGTTTAAGCCACTTGATCCCAGTTTAGTAAGAACTGAAGCACATGTATTGAAAGAGCTTTAGGCTGTGAAGCAGTGGCATAGTCATCCTTAAAATCAGCACTCAGGAAGAAGAGGCAGACGAATCTCTGTGAGTTCAAGGGTACACAGAGAAACCCCACCTCAAAAAAACAAAAAAAAAAGAAAGAAAAAGAAAGAAAGAGCAGTCAAATACCATTTTCTGAATAGCATACGTGACTACTAATTATTCATTTGCTTGTTTGCTTGCTTGCTTATTTTATTCATTTGTTTATTTATGTGAATGTGTGTGAGTCTGCATGTCTATATGTGGGCCACATGAGTACATGTTCTGTGGAGGCCAGAAAAGAGCATTAAATCCCCTAGACATAGTCATAGATGGTATGAGGCACCAAATATTGATTGGACTCAGGTTATCTAAACAAGCAATATGTGCTCTTTCACCACTAAGACATTGCTGCAGCCTGATGTATCAGGTTTTTGTGGGTGTTAAATAAAATGAAGTAATATATAGATAACTGTTGCAAACTCTGTGATGTAGTGAATATCCACGTTCGATTTCTCAAAGAACAATGTGAAGCTCAATTTCTTCAGTGAGACACACTTAGATTTTATCTCCTTCTGACACTTGGGCAAGTCAACTACCATTTCTGTTTCCTCATCCATAAACTGGAGATTACTAAAAATATCTACCTCGTGCAAAATATAATACTTAAGACAGTATGTAGACAGATACTGGAAATTTACCCAGTAAGCCACAGCCTCATGGCAATACACAGATTAATGGAGGTAGGTTAGTTTAAGATATGTTAGTCAAAAATATGCTTAAACTTTGGCCAAACAATATTACAAATAATATGGTTTCTGTGTGATTATTTAGGGGCTGAACAGCTGGGAACAAACAAGCAGCCTCCTACAACAATGATGGAAGTGATCTAGTCACATAAGTTTGTCCCATCTTCAGGAACTTTGCACAGAAGTGTGTTATTATCAGTACTAGCCAATATCTCAAGTTATTATCCACCAAAAATAAACCAGAAAAAATAGAATGCTCATTTCTTGACATACACAAAAGTTATATGTTGTTCATCTCAAATTAGAGTTTGCTTGATGACTTTTATTTTTATTTGTAAAAATCCTCCCAATACTGGTCAAATATATGCTTTAGTTTGAAAAGATCCTTAACACCTGAATTTCCTGAGAAGACTATTAAAAGGAGGGAGTTTTCAGAGATGACTTGGATCAGAATACTCTGCCATCATGAATGAATACAGGTCCTGATCAGGGAAAACAGGTTCTGTTGTAAGGGCAAATTTGGCCCATGCTTGCCATCTCACCCATTTGATGTCTTCTGCCCACAACATGGATATATGCTACACTGTCATTGAATGCCAATGTTTGATTTCCCAACATCTATAGCTGTGGGGAAATGTATCTGTGTCCTTTGTAAGTGACCCCTCTGTGGTATACCACTATAGCAGCACAAAGACTAGGAGACTAAGTAACAGTGCTGGCTTAACAATAGTGTTTGTCTGAATAAAAGTTCTGTTTTATCCTCCTGGATTCTGTCTGCTTGACCCCTGATTTCCGAGTGCTTCCTTCCTAGTTCAGATTGAAAAGTCTTAAAATTTCAGCTCATATTCAGACATGCTACATTGTATATGAGTTAGAATCTAGAATATGTTAAACTTTACCATTTAGGAATCTGGTATAAATTTCCTCTGATTGTCACTTCTAGCATTTATAAAACTGGGGCAATAAGATTTACGACAGTTATGGCAAAAATTGCAAATAGCATAGCAAAGCAACTCATGTGGGCCAGAAATACAGACAATCCATTCAACCAATGTTTTCCAAACATTTCTTTGATGTGGGATTCCCCTCTGTATACTGTAAATATCTTTTATTAGCATTAATGAATAAAGAAGCTATTTGGGCCCATGACAGGGCAGAATAAAGCAAGGTAGAAATTCTAAGCAGAGATAGAGAAAAAAGAAGGTGGAGTCAGAGAGATGCCATGTAGCAACTGAAGGAAACAGACACCCAGGAACCTTACCAGTAAACCATGATCCTCGTGGTAAAATACAAAACAATGGAAATGGGATGACTTAAGATATAAGAGCTAGCTAGCAATATGCTTAAGTGATTGGCCAAGCAGTGTTGTAATTATTATAGTTTCTGTGTAATTATTTCAGGTCTGTGTGGCTGTGAATGAACGAGTAGCCTCTGCTGCATTTATTCTATACTATAGCAAAGCTGAGACTTTCTTTGTCTTACTGGGGTTTAATATTTGAAGTACAAATATTGGGGAAAGCAAACATGAGAAGACAGTGAAGCCATGGAAAATATAGATGATTTAGGCCCTTCCATTGCTGAACCTCTGACTTTCCCTCACAGACTCTTATGCTATTTTTTGGATAAACAAGTAAATTCTTATACCTATACATGCATGCATACATGTACCACGGCAGATACAGAAGCTGTAAGGATATAGAGAAACCATGCCATAAAAATACATAAAAACCATAGAGTAGGACCATCTCCCTCATCTCAGAACCCAATTTACACTTGTCTCCTGTTCCGAGGAATCACTGTTCTGTCCATATTGTTTCCCGAGCATCAGTAATTGGTGCCTTACTCAGTTCCACAACACATTTCCAAGCACCATGCCACTGCCTCCTGTGTTACTGCTGTCAGAATGTCGTATTATTGGCTGGCAGCTCCTGGAACAGCTGAAAGCAAGCAGGCTCCTGGTAATAGCCATCTATTACTATCTCACACATCTACCTGGAAGACTGACTTTCTCTTTGGTGTCTTTGTCTGCTCATTCATAAGCTCTCTGGGATCCATGCCCAATTCCGGACCACACTTGATGGAGATACGAAGGCTGTTAGCAGCTACTCACCCGCTAGCTCAAATGGCCTAAAATCTGTCTTTGTCGAGGCAAATGTCTTAGGAGCCCTGGCACTGTCTTATATTGGCTCGAATCACAATCCCTGCATGTTTAGCCTTGTGCTCTGATCTGTAATTCATTTCCATTCCTAAATCTGGAACAGCAACTACTACCTACTACCCACCTATAATCTCCAACCTTGCCTGACTTATCCCTACCATGAAATATCAATCTCTGTCTTTATTGACAGCTCCTGTTTGAGGTGTGTAATGTTCATATTCAAATCTCATCACAAACAAATGAGTATCTCTTCTATTTTTGTAGAAGGAATTGAAGGTTAACAGAGTTTTATTACTCCAAATTATAAGCCAGGAATTAGAACCTCAATATCCAAACTCTTTTTCTTTGTGCTGAAATTACCTTTGGCTAGCATGCATTTCATACTGTGCCAAGTCACACAGGCAAATCTGCTGCCCATCTGACAATGTACACTGGCACTGACCACCAGAAGGAACCACCATGGATTTGAGACTAGCTCCCATCCCAGTTACCAGCAGAAATAAAAACTAGCTTGGGGCTCTTCCTTTTCTCTGATCACTTTTTTCTTGACCAGTCTACCAACCCATTCTTCTACCCCTCTTTCACCTTTGTATTGACCTGCTGCTAGTCTACTTAAATAGCTCTTAGCTATAGCTTGCTAGAAAGATTCATTGAAAAATCTGAGCTACACTGAGGTGCAGAAGCTGGGGCTAGTCCCCAAATTCAAGACAATGAATAGGACCCAGACTCCTAAAATACAGGACTCTGTGAAAGAAATATGTCTGTCTGAAGAAAGCCTCTGACCCAGAGGTGATGAGATGAGGAGATGGCTTAAATGTAACTCTGGGAATCAGAAGGCTGTGATTACAATGCAGCAAGGCAGACAGGACATAGAGAAATTCTTAAGGCATGAGAATGATTGTATTCTCCTGGGGCCTGACTCATTGGTAAAGGGATCCAACCTACAAAACAGTGCCATTTGCTTTTGAAATTAGCACCAGGAAATGCAGAGTGCAGAAGAATTCTTCCTTTGAGTCCATGACAAACATAATACCAGAGTGCAGAGCTGTACGAAGGCTCATACAGTCAATCCTGTATTTCTTGTGGTGATTAGTTCTATAGGAATAGCACCACAATGTGAAACCTGTAGCACTGGACTGTTGCCTGCTCTGCATAGAACAAGGGGTTCTATGAAGGGACAGACACAATGTACCATTAGCAAGATTTCAGTGAGACATAGAAATTATTCCATGAAAAGTTAATTGCCACTTTATTCACTAGTCAGCATTATCATAGAGAGTATTTAAAGCTGCAGCAGATTGCACAGCAGCCAGGATTAGGTATTAATCATGCTGCAGGAAACAGTAACTTGTAGAAAGCTACAAAATTGAAACCTAGGTATTATAGCTGACTAAGTCACTATAGGCCCAGTAGGGAGTGCAGGGGAAAGTAACGATTTTAGTTGGGTTGGTCCCTGAAGAGGCATGTGGTAAGAGACCACCAGCTTTTTGACCACCCATAGCCTAACTCACCTGAATTAAACTCATTAATACTAATCATTAACTATATATATATATATATATATATATATATATATATACATATATATATGCACATATAGTCAGCACCAGTATATGGAAGATAAAGCCCATGACTTTGTGGAGGTTTTTGGTGTGCTATTAGGCATAAAAAATTCAAAGATGTTTGTTTATAACAAAGGCTTGTTTCAATTCTTGAATCCAGAATTAATAGTAGTTTGCCTTTGGTTAGTTACCTAATTCTTTGAGTTCCACTTATAAACTCCTTGCAATAAGAATAAGATCATGAACTCAATAAGAATATCAGAGTTTGAAATATGTACATATATGAAGTCTTACAGTGTTCGGCATACACCAGGTCTTTTTCACAGGTTTAAGACAAAGAAAGTAAGCAAATGTGACATAAGAAAGCAAAAAATGAAACTCTGAGAACTTGATAAGAGCTGATATTGTTTTGCAAAGATAGGAAATCTTCCATGTGACAAAAAACTGTGAGAGACTTTGGAAATCACAGAAGTTGTTAAAAAATACTGCTAAGAGAATGAATTAAAGGTGTGACAATGTGAATTTTGTTACAAGAATAGTAGGATTCATATGTCTGGAAAATAATTTAAGAACAAGAAGTTAGAGAAACCGTATTGGATACATACAGTTTTGAACATGAAATCTACCTGTTTCACTCATGGCATAGACAGATGAAGTTGTTGAAAATTTGTAAGTGAGGAACTATATATGGAGGTGGAAGAGGTAAGGGAAAGAGACATGTGCTAGAAGGTCAGGAGCAGGGACATTAGTGGAGACTGATGAACCAGTTCAGGCAGGGGATAATGAGGCTGACAACAATACAGACATAGCCAACAAATGTGAAGAGGCTGAGAAATGCTCCCCTCAGGCATTTGTAAGTATCTGGTTGTAGAATTAAGGTAGTCTCTGGAAGTTCTGTCTGCCTCTCTCTCTCTCTCTCTCTCTCTCTCTCTCTCTCTCTCTCTCTCTCTCTCTCTCTCTCTCTGTGTGTGTGTGTGTGTGTGTGTGTGTGTGTGTGTGTGTGTGTGTTGAATGATGAACAGAAAAAAAGAAAATTAACAACAAGTCATTGGGTAGAAATCTGTGAGAGAATTACAGCTTTACAGACAAATAACAGCCTGATAGGAAAGGATTAAGAATCATGCCAGAAACAGAGTCCCAGTGACTTTGAGAATTCAGCACCTTTGTAGGTAGGTAGGTAGGTGCTACCTAAAAAAAAAACACTACCATACCAAGGCTGGCCAACCTTTCCTGGCAATTTGCAGAATCACCATCAAATGTGTATTTGAAAAGCTTGTTTTGCACAGATGCAGTGTCCCGTGTATCAGAAACAGGCTTATGATCAATGAGCATCTGTCTCCTCTCCAGTATTATCAACCAACACATGTCACTCAGCCAATCCAATAAAGACTATGCATCTTAAGGAAGGTAAGGGGACTGCCTGTCAAGTTCATTATAGCATACAAAGAGAAATGCTCAAGATGAGCAGTTAAGGGATGGGAAATGAATAGAGAAATTTAATTTCTAATGCAAAAAGAATTCAAGATAAAATACTACTATAACAAGTTTCTAATCTAGACCAGAAGCAGCCTCTACACTGGAATCTGTATGTGAGCAAAGAACCTTATATGAGAAGAGTAAGGCTTAGATGGGAATGGAAGCAGTGGCGTCCTTACACCATACTTGTTTTGTGGGATGTTGCCCATTTTAGTCATTTACTCAGAGCAGCTCTATAAAGTGTTTCCAGATACCGAATGAACTAAACCTTACATATGCACATGGGGCTTGTGATAATGCCCTATGAGGAGCTGCAGAACAAATACTACCAATAATTTATGAAGTATTAAGCTACAGGAAAATGGTACAATTAAGGCTTCTCCTATACCTACATACAGTTTTCAAGAACCATATAAACAAGTAGAGTTTGACAGCCTAGTCACACTTGTTGGAATGCTGCTTAAAACTATTGAATTATCAAGAAGACTGTTTGAATCCTGTATTCCCCATAGTTATCAATATTTTAAGTATATATTGTACACACAATTCATAATTATACTGCATTTCAGCTCATATTGATACATTCATGCCATTCACCATGCCCCTGTGTCTGTGCTCTGTGCGCTGGCACCCAGTTACCGAGCTTCAGGCAAGGGGCTGGAGGCTGAGAGACAGATGCAGAGATAGACTGACACACGCAGCTCCAAACGCTGGTTCAGAAAGTCCATCTTTATTAACACCATGTAGACTTAAATACACTGCAGTTAATGGTCAACAGGTGATCATCTGATCCTCTAACTAGGCACAGCTTCTACTAACTTATATTAGAAGGTTCTAGGAGGGAAAAGCAACTAAAGGCCAGGACTCATTAATCCCAACACATTCATGCAGGAGATACTATTTTTGAGTACACTCATTATTTGCATAGGTATAATCCAAAAAGCTTGAAAATCACAGTTACCATGACTTCTCAAATCTGAGAACTTGCAGTTATTTCATATTACCAAGGTTGTACATTTTATGAAACAAAATTTTGCTGAAGGGAAAATGGCTATATAAAAAACATGTGTCTTGCAATGGATAAAAGAAAGGGGCTTAATATGGTGAGAAAAGAATGCATTAAATACTGGAAACAGTGAAACTAATGATATTTCTTTTTTTAATTTTATCCAGGATCCAAAGGCAAAGAAGTAATGATCTTTTTGCTAGAACTAAGATGCTTTAACAAGTTTCCCCTTGCTGTGGACCACCAGGCTTCCCCTTGTTCTCATGACACTGAAGGCTGATGAGGAAGTCCTTCAGTGGATGATATTTCAAACAGTGCTTCATGCTCTTCTTTTTTTACTTCCACAACACAGAGGCTGTTGTGATGGGCACATTTTTAGAATATTTAAAAATAAATTACAGTTAGTGGCAAAATATGTAAGCCAAAAAAATGCTGGGCAAGTGTTTGATTCAAGCTACACAGTCCAAGGCTTGCTGTGTATAAAAATACACATGTCTTCAATCAGACTAAATGTAGCTTTAGCAACTGGTAATTTTTGCATGTCAGAGTCACTGCTAATTGTTGAATTAGGACATCTGTCAAAATGGGATTATATTTTCCAGAATACAGAACAGGGAAAAAGCTCTTCTCTAGGACTGTGCGGCTCATTATGACTCCCTGCACAGTAAGCGCTGAAGCCTGCTTCCTCTGGCCATTGTTTATACACAGTTGGGGCTACCTTACAACCTTTCCTTAGAAGCAGTCAGGGTCTCCTTCCACAGGAATGTCAATTTGAACATTTTAAGTATCTGTCTTAAATGTTACTTCTCCAAACAATGGTGTTCCCAGAGAAAACTGCCTCAAAAACCATTAGTTCAGTCCACTGCTTAATTCTGAGGAGGTAGGGAATGTTAGTGCACGTGGCTTTGTGCAAGTCTTATACCCCAGCAGAGTCTCAGTTTTTATTTCTATACAATAAAGAGATTCAATTAAAGCAATGCTGACTCCTTTGGAACACATGGATGTTTCAGAGAAGGAACAGGACTGCCACATCAGGGTGAGTTCTTTTGTTTGTGTGTTGGACTTAATATTTGGTTCATAGAGGAAATGATTTCACATGTAAAATGCTTAGAACATTAAAGTCTTGTAGGAATTTCCTGTGATAGATCAAAGAGGTCCTTACAAAAGTTAGATCAGACAGCATATTACACTATGAGTACACAGAAGGACCAGTGTCTCCATACTCAAATCCATACCATCAACACTTTGGTTTCTCTCACCCTGCTTCTGTTATTCCATCCTCTACACCTGCACAGTGACACCAGTGGGGCTGGAAGAATCCTGTTAATTGTGCTTCATATAGAAAACCCTATTCCAATGCTGAGACGCATGTCTCAGAATGACTCAAGAGCAAGTGTGGAATGTTATTATTTAGGGTCTTACCCAAAACGTCTAATCTTTCTTGTCAATATTCTGTCTGTTGCTTGTTTGCTGGTCATTTGAGAATTAATTTACTTTCATTTTCTTGGTTATTTTTTCTTTCCTTATTTTATAATTGTATTTAAATTATCCCTGGAAATGATAAAAATGGATAATTTTGTTTGTCACATATGACTTCATGCTAAAGGTTCAGTGGGGGGTTTGGGGGGTGTCCTGAAAAGGAATGTGGATTCAGTTATGGTTAAAAAAAAAAATGTCCTATTTTAAATGCATGGGAAAAGCTCCATTTAAAAATGTTTCCTCTGGAACATAGTTTATAAAATGAAAATACAGTCTACTTTTTATATGCCAGTACTTGAATTTTTGAATACATATTTTAACTAGCATGCTCTAAATATACATGTTCAGAACTAAATATTTATAGATTATGTACTTGTTCATTTGTTGGTGGTAAACATACACTCTTGGGGAAGAGTGTATAATTTTAATCATAAAATAGCCAATTAATTAGATATGCTATAAACAGGAAAGTATCAGGTGTTCAAAGAGTTAGTAAAAGGAATACCCAGCTTTGTTAGAAGTGTTAGAGAAGATAAAGAGTTCTATGTGCTTCAGAGGAAGCAAAGTTATTAAGGCAGGAATTCAGAAGAGGTGAGATTGGATGCTAGAATTATCAATGAGTCTGAAATAGTACAGATAGTTAAGCTAAAGCTACCCAAACAACATAGGCAACATTTGACAGCCCGATGTGGCTCTGTCTTGTCCATTACCTAGTTATTGTGCCTGACTGACACAATCTGTGAAAAATCTTAAAACAAACTTTATCATTCCATATAGCTCTATTATCAAATATTAAGCTGTGGGCAGGGACTGGAGGAAGCAGCCCATCAGTACTATGTAAAAGTCTTATCTAAATTAGTAAGCTAGCTTATTTTAATGTCCACTTGTTTTAAAACAACTTCTTATAGGATATTTTGGGCTTCATAACCACATATCAGAACTCATGAAATCAGATGGATACATATTTGTAAATTAATCCTTTTTAATTATACATTGAGAGAGAAAAATAGCCTTTGCTGAGGATGGCACATAAATCTGTGGTCTACCTGACACCACCTTGACTTTTTTGCTTACACTGTACCCTTAACTAATGGAATTCTAATTATTTCTTTGGTGAGGCTCTGTGTATCTCATATAGTTCACACATTGGTTTGTCTGCACAGGGAGACATGTGACTCTGCCCAATCATATATAAAAGGGTGCTTTGTTGAAAGAGAGTGCTGTTTAAAGTACAAAGTCAAACTTGGAGTCTCTTTTTTTTTCTTTACTTTTTGGAAGTCTGATGCTTAAGTCTCTTTTTTTTTCTTTACTTTTTGGAAGTCTGATGCTGTTGAAGGCATTTTGTGATCACAGCTGACCAGAACTAGATTGAGAATGGATGATAAAGGAAGGGTCTTTGGGAAAGTAAATAGGTCAGACATGAGGGTGAGTCTTTCATGAATGAGAATAAAGTTTTTCACTCGTTTAAACATGTGAAAATGGAGCAATAAGTAGGAAATGAACCTTATCAGACATGTAATCTACTAGGGCACTGGTCTTGGACTTGTTGGCCTCTAGAACTATGAAAAATTTCTAATTAAAAACTTTCAGGTTTTGTTTTTCTTTTTATTCTCACTAAACATATATAATTTATATTTCCACTAACCAATAGGTAGGTCACATACTATTAGGTCCTTTGTTGTGGAAAAATGTTCTTGTACACTGTAAAGATTTGACACTCAGATTAGTTTAGTAAAATGCTGATTGGCCTGTACTCAGGCGGGAAGTATAGGCAGGGCAAACGAGTCTAAGAGAATTCTGGGAAGAGGAAAGAAGAGAAAAGTAGTCACCAACTAGTTTCAGAGGAAGCAAGATGATAATGCATCATTAATCAAAGGTACAAAGCCACTCAGCTAAACATAAGCAAAAAGTATGGATTAATTTAAGTTATAAAAGCTAGTTAATAATAAGCCTGAGCTAATAGGTCAAACAGTTTATAATTAATATAAGCCTCAGTGTACTTCTTTGGGACCTGGTGAAACAGAAACTTCTGTCTACAAATGATGCCCAAACATTTGATAAGAAATTCCACATAGAACCTAAAAAAGCTTAAAAAAACAAAGAAAGGAGTCTCAACAGACAAGAACAGAACAAACACAGCTTCTAGGTAGTCATCTTTACTCTGGTAGGTTTTGTTTGTCAGCAGTGAGAGAGTTGTGACTCCTTTAAGAGAGGCTTCCTGACTCAACATTAGAAGCAAAAACCTCACAGATATTTTAAGAGGCCCAGCCACCAAACACTTAAATGCTGTTTATGAGCAGTGACTGCCACACTTCTTGGTGGTGGCATGTATCTAGGAACTCTACAGAATTGTGTTAATAAACATGGTTCCGACCAGTACCTCTACCATGAAGCTAACCTCTCAGGAAGGAATGGAGAGGAGCCTTTCACCAATGCCGTGGTGTTAATCCTTGTCATATCACTTAGCAGATTAAAGACTCATATAGTCAGAAAAAGATAGAGGTATACAGTAAAGACAGATTCAGAAGAAAAAAAACTCTAAATGGTGTACAGTGTGTTTAAAAACATATGTAAGCTTGGGAGAGAATAGAAAAAGGATCTAGAAGTTTCTTTTTAAAAAGAAAGAAATTGAGTAGTCAGGAAGTGGTGGCTCACATTGTTGTGATATGGGTGGCGGGCTACGTTCCTGGCACCCGGCCGCCCACACGGCTAGCTTTATACCCGAAATAATTACATGGAAACTGTATTCTTTTAAACACTGCTTGACCCATTAGTTTTAACCTCTTATTGGCTAGCTCTTACATATTGATCTAACCCATTTCTAATATTCTGTGTAGCACCACGAGCTGGCTTACCAGGAAAGATCTTAACCTGCCTCTGTCTGGAGTGGGAGAATCATGGCGACTGCCTGACTCAGCTTCTTTCTCCCAGCATTCTGTTCTGTTTACTCCACCCACCTAAGGGTTGGCCTATCAAATGAGCCTAGGCAGTTTTTTATTAATTAACCAATGAAAGCAACAGATTAGAAAGAAATCACTCCCACATCATCACATCTTTAATTCCAACACTTTGGAAGCAGAGGCAGATGGATCTCTTTGAGTTCAAGGTCAGCCTGGCCTACAGAGTAAATTCCAGGACAACAAAAGATACAGAGAGAGACTCTATCTCAAAAGTCCCCAAAATAATAATAAAAATAAAAAAGTAGACTGAAAAAAATCAAAATAAAGATGGAAAATATACAGAAAATCTGGATACTGCATGTTATTTTGTTGTCTTTGAATTGTTTGACTGCTTAGGAAGGACCAAGAACTGCTAAGAGACATTTGATTATAAATGCTGCAGGATGAATCCAATCTATATTTTTTAAAAATGCCTTGACTTCAAAACCTAAGTCAAAAGATATGTTACTTTGGAGAAGAGGTTTTGCTTTTGTTTCCATGGGGATTGAGTGGCTGTGGATTCATTCTAGGTTAAGAAAAATAAGGTTTTATCAAGGAAGACCCCCGAAAAAAATCCAATGTGGATGGATATCCCAGATGATCTAACATTTCAGTGCACCTCTGTTCCAGTTTTCTCTGGGTTCTATAACTAGGACAGACTCAATACTACTTGATGAGATGTTCTAGTGTCACAGAATACTCCAGTCAGAACTTGACCAAAATCCTAAATTTCCTTTGGGACCCCATAATATTATCAGCACCTCCTCTCAGCAGGAAGTAGACTAGAAAACTATGCTCACATTTCCAAAACTCGATTATGGATATTTGTCTCTGTTTAGTGTGTTGGTTACAAGTTGTTATAGATAATGTCCAGGAAAAAAGCTAAACAAAGCAGGTTAGATTTAGGGTTTTGTTTTGAAAAAAAAAAATAAAATGGAAAATGCTGTGGGATAATGTTCTTCCACATTGTAAAGATTTTTAACTCATATTAGTTTGATAAAATGCTGATCGATCACAGCCAGGCAGAAAGTATAGGCAGGGCAACTGTACTAAGAGAATTCTGGGAAGAGGAAAGCCACAGAGATGAAGTCAGCAGCCAGAAACAGAGGAAGCAAGATGAGAATATCTCACTGATAAAGGGTACCAATTCACTGGCTAACCATAAACAAATATTATGAGTTCATTTAAGTTGTAAGTGTTAGTTAATAATAAGTCTTAGCTAATAGGTGAAACCGCTTATAATTAATATAAACCTCAGTACATTTCTTTCAGTCTGAATAGCTGAGGGATTAGGCAGGACAGAAACTTCCATCTAGAGTTCTTTTAATGATATATCTTTACAACCACTAGCATAAACATTATTAACTGCTTTTATAGATAAGAACTTCATCTCATAAATTATGTAAATTTACACTGATAGAGAATGGTAATGGAGGCACTTGAACCAAATCCTCTATGTATTAAAATCCAAAACCTTTCCACTGCAAGAGGCTGCTTCTATGGCAGAATAAAAGCAAACCACTTTTAATCATGTAGTTAGAAACCACATTTATCAAAAATCATTAAGTTAAATGGAAAATATAAACTAGCATTAATGCAAGGAAGAGATTATTTTGTTTTATCAAAAAAAATAACTTTAATTAAAAGGTTTAGAATCTGACTCTTTCCAGTATGTTGGACCTGACAGTAAAGTTTCACTCTTCCTGTCCTACACAGAGTTCTTTGTACATATGTTAGTTCAGCCCTGTCTTTTTAACAACATCTGATTAAGTATTGTAATTATATCCATTTTATTGATGAGAATATACTGGCTTAGTGAACCTAAAATAACTTTTCTGAGGTAAACTTTACTGAGCTGTCCTTGGGGTAGTCATGCTCATTGTTGTAGGCTCTGTGCATACAACCTTCCATCTCCACAACCTCAGTTCAGCATTGTTTCTCCACAGCTGAATTCTCCTTAAAGTGCAGCACATGTTCATTAATTGGTGCTTATGACAGAAAGAACACATTTGAATAGGCACTGCATAAGATTTCAGATGAAAATATATGGATTTGAGCTGTGATGCTATCATAACATGGCAAACAGTTACTGTTATTACATTAAGCATCAAGTCTTGTGTCTAAATGCAGGGGGGTGAAGATGTTACATGTTATGCATGTTATTTTGAAGGTCTGAAAAGGTAATACAATAGAATCATTCCCTCTTGTCACAAGTCTTTGCATGTGTCATAGCAACTGCATTATCTCTACAGAACTGAAATGTCAGATGTCATCTGTCTTTGTGTATTGAATAGTCATCACAACACTATAGCCTCCTGTCTAACAAACAGAAGAAATTGTTTTTCAGTTTGGGAGTCTGAACATCCCAGTATGGTCAGGTTCGGAAGCACCCTTCTGCAGGTAGCACATTGTCAGCTTCTCCTTGTGTCTCTACACGGAGGATGAGGCAAATGACTTGCTTAGAACCATATGACAGTGGTGTCAAGTCCTCCCATGGGAACTTTGCTCCTCTAATCCCTTGCCATCAGGCTTACCTCTATGTACCATAACATTTGTAATTAGGGTTGAACACTAGAACTTGAGGGGAACAAAGATACTCAGAACAAAAATCTACCATGTCCCTTTAAATTTCATGTCATCCTCAGATGCAAAATATATCAATTCTATCCTCAACATCTTGACTTGGTTCACCATCAACTGTAAAGTGAGACTGTACTTTCTTTTCCTGGCCATCCAGACCTGAACAATCACACTATAATTAAGTAATTATTGAAGATAATTAATAATTAAACTATATTAACTACAACACTGTTTAGCCAATGGTTCAGGCATTTCCTTAGCTAACTCTTACATCTTAAATTAACCCATTTTTAACAGTCCATGTATTGCCACACAGCCATGGCATTAACTCATTTTCTACATGTCTTGTTTCCTTGGTGGCTGGCTGACATCTGCTTGACTCTGCCTATTCTATGTATCTCTGTTTGGATTTGCTACCTGACTTTACTCTACTAAGTCATTGGCCAAAACAGCTCTATTAATTAACCAATAAAAGCAATAGATATACAGAAAGACATCACACATCAACTAACTAAAGTGCCACATGTCTAGACTTACAAAAATTTCATCTGAATCATATATAGACATAACTCAGGAGAAGATTCATTGTGAAAAAAAATCCTTTCATCTGTGAGCTTTCTGTTATTTGGGAAGGTTTTCTCCAAAGCCCACCTCTTAAAGACTTGATTCTTATTTTGGTGGTAGTGGAAATGGGTGTTGTTGGAAATCAGAAGATATAGGCCCTAGCAAGAGATTTTAGGTTAGGTCTTGTGCAGTTTCTCCCCTTCTTAATTTCTCACCTTTGATTTCCAGATAGAAGCTAATTGAAGATAGAATAGAACCTCCAAGACCATGAGTGAAAATATACCATTAGTCTTTTTAAGTTGATATTTTATTACAATAGTAGAAAGCTGACTTTCACAGAGCCTGATAAATCAAACAAATTGTGAATTTCTTATTTAGACTGAATCAGTGTTTTGTAGACCAGGGTGACTTTGAACTAACAGAGATCTGTCTGTCTGTCTCCTGAGTCCTGGTATTAAAGGTCCACTACCTGGCCTCTCGTGGTTTAGCTTTGCACTCTGATCTTCAGGGAAACTTTATTTGTTAAAACACAAACAAAATATCACTATAAATTATCTCTCACCTGATAATATGAGAAACTGTGCAAATGTAAACTATATTTTTCACAAAAGTTTTATGAGTTTGCAACTTAAATAAGAACCACAATGTTGCAATTATCTCTGGGTAATCTTGAAGTATAACATCGCATCTTCCAAGTTAGCTATCATATAAAAGTTTCATGAAATTTAGTATCAAACTATGCTTCCTCTGAAAATCTGAGAACAAATAGCTTAAAGCTTCAAGTCACAATCGGAGGCTGCAAGTAAAGAAAGGATACGATCCCAATTAGGAGGGAAGCTCTAGAATTTTATATTGGGTTTTGTGAAGGAAGAGAACTTTATACCATGTCCCTTTGTTGCCTATAGAGAGCATCAAAGCGTCAACAGCACAGTTCTCCACAAAGTGTGTCTCTAAATAATTCTGCAGTTGGTGACGCCTCTGGTGAGAGGAAAGGATGTGCTATTCTCTGTTCTAATTCAATCCTATACGTATTGATTGAGCTCCTGAGATGTATTCAGCCAAAGCTGACCTAACTTGAAGCTGTAGCAGCCAGATGCCTACACGCTCTGCTTCAGATAAAGCAGTAAAGCTTCTGGGTCTTGCATAACTGCCTCCCTGACCCTCCTCTTCCCTGCAGCATGTAAAATTCTGCGCTGCCTCCCAAACTATAAAATGCATTCTCCCACAGGATACATTTGATGAGCAAATGTCCCAATGGTGCTCCCAAGTTGGGGAATATGGCCTTCTCTTAGAGGTTTTCAAGATTGTTAGTATAAAGACTGAAAATACTTTCAATAATGGGATTGTTTTAGCTTTATGTTTTTAGAATTATTTGAACATAGATATCTTCCCCTTCCCTTTCTTAATTTCCTTCTACTCGTATTATTTGTTTTGTTATATATATATATATATATATATATTTGAAGAGAGCTCTTTCTATGTAACCTCGATTGCCTCGAACTCATGGAGCTCCATATGCCTGTAACCCCTGAGTGCTGGGAATAAAGGCATGTGCCACCAACCTGGCCCCTCTTATATTAAAATGCTGATTCATACTTAGAATTACAGTCTAAGTTTTAGGCTGTTCTACTTTTCTTTCTTTATCCTGTCTCAGCATCAGGTAGATTAACTGAGACAGGGCATAGAGAAAACTTTTGGGTCTAAAGAAGAGAAAGCCTTGCCTAGCTCTAGAACCATATTTCCAATAAAATAGAATATCATGAAATGACTTTAATGTTATTCACAGCAAAAGGATATCTGAACTCCTGCTAACTTGAATCTAGTGACGAGAGAGCTCAGAGATAAATTTTGAGCCCTGGCCATAAAAGCAACCCTGGTAGTGGTGGTGACCAGCAGATGGTGGCAGCAGAAACAACAAAAATATCTGATCCACTTCTGTCTCAGCTCCATGTTTAAACAATAATTACAGACATACCAGAAAACACAGACGGACAAAACTTTCCAATACAATAGACAGACACAACTTTCCAACAAGACAGACAAAACTTTCTGTGGTAAACAGACAAAATTTTCCAACCAATCAAAACAAGGTGTGTGTGGGGTCTTGTTACTTTCCATGAAAGGAAGAATACCAGGATCTTGCTGACCCCCCTCCACATCCCAGACAGGGATTGTATAAAACAGAATCAGAGTAGGACTCACCAGGAGGACTCTGTAGATGCTTGCTAAATTTCTCAGTATGGCAATTCATGAGAGTCTATGAACTACAGATAACCTCGGAGACTTGGGACATTTCAAGGTGCATGCCTCCTGAAGTGGGTCTTCAGTCCTGGAGTCCCAGAATGAAGGTGCAGCTTTAAAATTTGAGTAGATTATCTGACTATACCTGCTAGCATCCAGAAAATGTTAATCCCACCAATTGAGAATAAGACCACTACCACAGTTTAAATCCAAATTTGTAGCAATCTTTAATTAAATGCTGGCCAGGTAGATAGGCTGTGTTTCCAGGAAATGGTTCCAAATCACATTTTTCAGGGATTTAAGAAGGGAAAAACATAATTTACCACATTTTTTATGAGGTCCAGTCAAGAGCAAGCATGTCTGGATGTGCCTCCTGCCTGCATACCTCCTTCCTATATCTAATCAGGGGCAAGAGTACAGCCTAACTGGTTTCCTGCCCATGTACCTTCTTATTCACATGTAATCAAACACATCTTGTGCATTAAACAAACTTTCGGCGGGGGGTGGGGGGTGGAACACTTGTTTAGTGCCGTGAAAACAAGTGACGTGTTATCTTACATAAGCAATAGACTCCAGCACTTTAGGAACTATCTGTCCTAGGGAAAGGGACTTGCAGATCAAAGGCATGTTTGTTTCATGGATCTCTTAGAGCAATTAAAACTTAAAATATAACATTGGCTTTTACAGGGACCCAAGAAAAGTTTCCTATCTTTTCCTCACCATTGTCTTTCCTGCTTTATGCCTGAGCTCCATGGAGTATGAAATGAACCAATCTCTGTTCTGTGGTTAGAAAGTGTGCCTCTCCAGATTCCTATTCTGTTTCTCAAGTGTTTGAGTCCTATACAAACCAAAAGAGGGACATCTTCTTCTGTGTCTGTGAATACACTCTTTTTCTGGAAAACTGCTGACACACCATACTGCTCATTGGAGGGGAAAGAGGTCTATTTACATTTGTGGACATCAATCCAGTCTTCCCATATGTAGGCACTTAGGTGGACCTGTCAACAATCAGAGATCACGTATTTTTGGTTTGTGACTTACTATCGAGCATAATGGCTGACAAGCTTCAGGCAAATGCAAAATAAATGTAAAGATAATAAATAATAAATGAAATGAAAAAAATAAACAGAGAGGATGGAAGAAATAAAGAAAATATATTTGAGATAGATTTTCCAGGGCAGTCTTTTGGGGAGAGGTGTGCTGTGGTCTATAATTAGATCTGAAAGAATGATCTTCTTTAATATACAAAGTTATCTTGAGATTTAATCTATATTTTTGTAAACCTAAAGAATGAAAAGAAATTATGTCCTTGAGTTAAACAAATTTTTCACTACACTTGTGCTTCTGGGCAATTCTGCTCCAGAATCATCTCCCCTGTGACTTATAGCATATTGAACTTCTAAAATCTGTTTATACTATCAATGCTTCTACAGCCTTAGATGAACATGTGAATACAGGCATGAATCAAGAACTGACTACAATCAAGTATTAACACAGAAATGCAAATTTTATGTTAGGAGACATTCATTCATAAACTAATACTGAACATTAATTTGGTATGACAATATATAGTATATTGGTAACTGAAATGATTAATGAAAAGTTATTAGTTCTTTCCTCCAGGAGCTTTGTGTGTAAAATTAAATATAAGACAGTAATTTCATGGCTCCATGAGTTAGTAGGGAAGAATAGGGATATACATTGAAATCGGAAAAGGAGGGTTTTGCAGAAATATCTCCCTTGTTCACTCTGAAGGAAGGGCTGCAGTACCTACTCTAGAGTTGCGTCACCAACTCTAGTTACATTCATCCATCATTGATCTATACAATGTTATGAATGTGGCATCAATTAGATGGTTTCAATTTAACACTAGTACAGAAGGTATCATGTCTGTCTTAGATAGAGAAGTGCAAAACTAGAATAGTTAAGGAATTCATTGCTACAACAACCACACTATACATTGTGAAATGCAACTCTTTAATTTACAAATCCCACCATCAACGTCTTTTTTATATTTTTAGCCAATAACACCAAATATACTCCTATAAGTCAGACATGATACCTAGGATAAAAGAAAGGCAGATATGAAAAAAAAAGAGTACTTGGGGATTATAAGAATGATATAAGCAAAATATATTAGGTATTTCAAAAATCAATAAGAAATTAAAGCTTAGAAAATGTATAAGAAACAAGATTAAAATTTTAAAAATAATACAGAAAAAAAGAGAAATAGAAAATTGATTTTGGAAAATAATGAGTCAACCTAAAAGCAAACCAACCAAAACAAATAGAAAATAAGTGATGAAATTTACATTGAAATATCAAAGTATTTCCTAAACTGTATAGGCATCTGTCTTCAGCTTTGCATGGAATACCAAATGATGCATCAATTAGATCAACTAATTGCGTCTTTTAGAAAAACTAGCAAAATGCAAAGATCCTAGAAACTTATAGAGAGTAAAAAACAGATATCAGATATATGTGTTCAAAAATTATTGTAGATATAGCAGCATTAAGGGTTGGAAGGCAATAAAGCTGTCAAAAATATTAGTGAAAAATTATCAATTCTAATGTATAATGTTAAACATAAAGAATGTATCAATTGAGGATATAGAAGTGAGAGATGTGTTAGTATTTTTTACATACTATTAATGCACATTTAGTGACATAAAGCACCACCTAGTAAGTTTAGTGGTTTCAACACTTTTTCACATTTGCAGAATGGGAACTGCACTCCTAACATGTGAATGTCTGGTGACAAATACAAACCATTCAAACCACAGAATATTGATATCATTGCTAGTATCATGTACCTGTCTCCTCACTTAGCTTAAAAATTAAAATAACTGGTAGAAAGTTATTTACTTCAATTCTATTCTACAAAAAATAATTACTTAAAGGAGAAAAGAAACTTGGCAATAGCATTTAATATGTTGAGTTACTATAGAATAATGTTAATATCCCATGTAAAATTTGAGTGTAAGATTTTAACAGGGTTAATTTGGGTTCTTAATTTTGAAAAATGGAGAAAATCTCACATCAGAAAATATGGGAAAATAGCAACATTTTTATCCCTGTGCAAGGCTAAAGTTTTCAATAGTTATAAGTCTGGAAACTAAGAGTTTTCAAAAGGCATAGCAAGAAAGTTTCTTAAAATGTTCAGAAATAAAGGCAATCTTACAATAAGTCCTGAGATTACTGCCTCATATTATCACAATCCTTTGAGAAAAGACACAAATTCTAAACTCTGACAACACCAACTGAACATGAATCAGGGAAAATTTTAATGGACAGATCAAACTATCCAACCAAGCAAACCTGGTACCACTCCCAATTAAAGGCCATTTGGAATAAAAAGCTGAACTCTGAGAATTATGATCTTTCAGAGACAGGTTCACAGATTGCAAGGAACAGCAGAATTTAGGCCTTCACATAACTACCTAAAATTCTGCTTCTGACCCAAATGCCTATGACAGGCTGTGTCCAACCAGGAGTAACCAGCTGCTTTTCAGAATGCTATTTCTTCTGCTGCTTTTATCTCACCAGGTACAGTATCATCACAGAGCTCAAGAGAACTAGAAGCTGAAAATATCCCTTTAGAGCATTTACACTGATCAGGACAGATATTTTTAGTATGCAATTGTCTATCAAATATGAGTCACATGACATGTCACCTTAATGATCAGAGAATTTGCAAGTCCCTGAAAAGTGACAGCTGCAAATGAAAATTTAGGAGGTTCCACCAAGCAAGCAGAACATTGATCAAATATATTGTCAGAAGCCATAATCAAAGCAAAATGTCAGTGGAGATACTAAGAATCCTCTTGGTAATGAAGTACTTTCTGACCAGGCATCAGAGCAATTTCTGTAGGACTCTGGTTAATGCTGTTAAAAGTTGCCACAATTTTGTTGTTTACTACATTTAAAATATTTGCCCTTATTATAAATTTGTGATTGGATAATATTTTAAAATTAGATAAAGTGATAAACAGATAAAATGTGAATTTCTGCATGCTATTTTTTTGCAGAAATTTAAATAGAAGTTCCAGGTTTATCTATGCTTTTTTGCCATTGACACCCTGCATTGCCCACCATGTTGGTTTATCCACAATCCTTGCCCTGTATCATTCTGGCCAAATGTGACGTTGATAATGTGACTGGTTATCCGCAGCCTTAAAACAAGATTTTGGCTTCATATTATCCCTAGAGACATGTGGAGAAATTTCCCTGGAGAAACTGTTATGTGGGATTCCCTTCTGTAAGCTCTGAATATGTTTTATTACCATTTGTTAATAAAGAAGATCTTTTGGCCTATGGCAGGGAAGAATAGAGCTAGGCGGAAATACTAAACTGAGAGCAGGGAGAAAGAAGGTGGAGTCAGGTAGACGCCTTGTAGCCCTCCAAGAAGCAAGAGGGAACAAAATATGAGCCTCATGGTAAAATATAAAATAATAGAAATGGTAAGAATAAAACCTGGTAAGTTCTTTTGGGCAACATTTTAGAAATATCCATTAGAAAGCCAAACAAAAATCATACTAATGTCCTTTTGGGAAAGTATTTCTCAGATAGGTTTACATGTGTGCAGAATATAAAAATAAATTATTATCTGTGATGGTAATTTGTTGGGAAAATATAAACATCAATTGATTATGATCCATATAGCAGTGGAATAATTTGTCTTTCTTGATAAATATGAGATAATTTTTGTAAGTGTTGATGTTATAAACCATCTCTGAATTAATGATAAAAGTAAGGTGAATCATAATGCATGGTGTCAAATGTATAAAAAGAGCGTGCTAATAGTTTGTACACAGAGAACAATTTCTGATGCTAAATGGAGAGCTAGTGACACTGGTTGGCACTGGGGGGTGAACTGGGTTTCTAGAAAAGTAAAATGTTCACAATTGTTCTATTAGACCTTTCTTTGCCTATCAGCACCCAAAGGTTTTAATTGATATGGAACTGTACTGAAGGATATCACTGGAAAGCTTAAGAACAAAAGAATGCTAGTATTACTGCTCTTCTTTACATTGGTTTGAAAACATAAACCCCAAAGAAACCACTATAGTCATATGTACAATTGAACACATGGATAATCACATGCATACACACACACACACACAAATCCACACAGATACACAAGCAAACATATACACTATCTTTAATCATCTGCATTAATCAACTGCAGATTTATTGGTCTGTAGCCTTTAAACTTAGCCCCTTTTTTCAATACTTTAAAAAATTAAATTACCAGTGAAATCTTCATTCACCATTGTCTGCCATCCACTGATGTAAAAATAATTGGTGTTGCAATGAATTCAAGATTGTTTATGAATTGAGCTGTTTTAGTCTAGGAACTTCTAGACTTACATGCACATAAAGCACAGACCACATTGCCGAATTGTTCCCAGGGCAATCTCTTATCCATTGTTCTGTAACACAGAAAACAGCTGTGAATCTAGGCCATTTTGTACATCACTGTATCACAATACTAAACTTGCATATAAGATGATGACAATCTTGGTTTTGAAGAATTTGAAGTAATCTGCTGGGGTTTGAGACAGAAAGGGATTTTAACTCTAAATCCATGGTGGGCTGATGGGTATCAAAGAGACTAGCAGTGAAGTAACCATATTATTGAAAATGTCAGATCACGAAAACATGAACTAGAATAGGGATAAGCAGACATATTTAAAGTGTCAGATATCAAACACTTTAGCTTTTGCAACTACTCAACTCTGATTCTAAATAAACAAGGAATATGACTGTATTCTAATAAAACTTTATTAACAAACACAACTACCATGCAGCATGCAAGAAGCTTTTGTCAATCCCTGATATAAAATCCCAGCAATGTAATCAGAGATTTACACAACTATTAAGTAACAGAAGTAACTACAAACTGGAGAAAGGTTTAACAAAGGAACCACAGAGCACATTTTGATGTCCTTCCGGAAAGCATGGAAACACATTTGAAGATCATTTTCTTTCTCTTTCATCATAAAGCCAAGGGTATCAGAGAAGATAACTTTTTTGGTTTCTGAATATTTATTTTTATTCTTTGATAATTTTATACATGTAAAGATATCTTTACATTTTTAACCCTATTACCCTATCTCAGCCATATGTAACCAATAATTTAATTAGTGGTGCTTGCGTGAACATGGACAGGTGGGGGTGCTATCTACTAGAGTATGGTCAGATTACTAGTGGCTATATCACTGAAGAAAACCATTCCATCCAAACCAAATAACTATTAACTGCTAATAGCTCCCAGAGAAGGATGGATTCTCATGGTCCCCTTCTACATTCATAATGAATTGTAGATGGTTCCAATGTTACAGAATATTACTTGTCAAAGATGTGTTACAATTGTTTATGCTGCAGAATAACACTTTAACTGCGTAAAGGTGTGTCGTATTTGTTTATGCTACATTTGCTTAATGATGTAAGGATTTGTGTTTAATTATGTAAAGATGTGTTGGAGAAGGAGGAGGGAGGAGGAGGATGAGATAGAGGAGGAGGAGGAAAAGGAAGAGGAGGAAGAAGAAGAAGAGAATGAGACATCTGTGGCCAGAAGCCAGACAACCAGTACCAGCCAGACATAGAGACAGTAATATATACAGATTTAAGTTAAAAGAACTAGTCAAGCTGAACATGCGTAACTAGTTAGAGACACAGAGACAGCAGGGAAGTAAGATATACAGAAACAAAGAAGATTTAAAAAAAACAAGGAAAACATAGTCTGCCTAGTTACTAACGTACATGTCTTAATTATACATTACATTTTTAAATAAGCTGTATAAGCACAATACTCCAAAGAAGAGTAAAAGTACTATATTTGTATCACTATACCAAAGTTTATACAAATGTAAAATCTTTGAGGTTAATAGTTGTCCTTTTATCCTGTATTCCTATATTCCCCTTAAAAGAAAACAAACATTTATAAACCACCAAATGACCAAAAACCATCCATTTTGTCTCTTGGGAATGTGGCTATTTTGTTCTCTAGACTTCTTTCTGTTGTCTGGGAATTACAACATCTTTAGGGAATCTGAAAAAATGAGATAATGGTCAAGTCCTTGGAAAACTAGCCAAAACATTTATTGTCCAGTCTTCAAAAGAGGGGAAATACCCATTTTCTTTTCTATCTTAGGCGTATTCACATTTTAAAACACACTGTAACCTGTTTAGAGGTTTTTACCATCTTGACTTGCTAAGTGCCTACAGTTGCATTCTCTGATACATGAGCCATATTTTAAACTGCTAAGTGACTGTGCACTGGTGGCACTGACCAATGGCTCCACCCCACTCAGGTCCAAGAGAAATGAGATCCATATCCCACGGACCTGTGCAAAAAGCTGCATTTTTAATCCAGGAACTTCATTCAGCAGACCTAGCTCTGGGATACTGGTGGCCACACTATGGTAGGCATCACTACACAGCAGACTATCTCTACTTAAGTACTACTACAGCAGAGCCTGTTAAAGGAGCCATATCCCCCCCCCTTCATTCTTCTCAGCTTCCTCAGGCCCCATGTGGAAATATGGGTCATGTTGGACACCAAAATACCAGGCTTCTCTCTTTGGACCACCAACTGCCTCCCAGTTTATGACACAGAGACTTCAAGTTTGAGAGATAATCATGTATGAGGTATGTTTTAAAGGTTAAACAGAATATTTCAGTTAGATAGCTACAAATACTTCAAAGGCCTACAGAATATGGCATTTAAAATGTTTTGTTAGCATAAGTCTTTTTATGACAGTAAGACATATCTGCTCCTAGCACTATCAATTTACATCAGAAAAGATGATGGGCATCAAAGAAAATCCAATACAGTTTTCTTTCATTGGGTCAAGGATAGCCATTTAGGTAAGAATTTGCCCTAGCCTTGCTGCTGACAGTATGCTATACAAACAGAATATGCACGGCATACAGGAAAGCAAGTGCCAAACTTTGACAAAAAAGGTGGGACAATCCTTCAAAATTCCTACTTAATGGAAAAGTCTACCAAATATTCTTTGCCTGTCCATTAAGGATGGATGCTGCAATGTTGCAGAGGAAACCTTGGGTGACTGTCCATTCAGCCAGATGCCTTTCATTTCTATAGTTTTGGAAGTGGATTACGCAGCACTTTCTGCTTATCCAGGCAACATTACATTCTTCTTGGGTCTTTTATAAATTGCAAGACTAGATAGTTATGGTTTTCCTTTGTTACGATAAAAGGTAAATTAGGTACAGAGTTTTGGAATCAACAAGATAAAATAGATAATAGAGTGATTTCTCCAAATTTGCCAAATGCAAATAGACTGGATATTGTAAATGTGTTCCTTGCTTCATAATTGTTCTTGTTGTACATAGTTTTACTATTTTAAAATTAAAACAATTCATTTTTAGCCAAAAAGGGGAAATGAAATGATGTAGAATATTATTTTAACTTCTCAAATATGTGCTAAATTTTTTTAAATCCTGGGGAATATTACTTTAACTGCGTAAAGGTGTGTTACATATTCTTGTGCTACATTTATTTAATGATGTAAGGATGTGTGTTTAATTATTTAAAGATATGCCACTTCTGTTTCACCTTGCCTGCCTAAGGCACCTTATTGGTCCAATAAATAGCTGGGTGTACAATAGCTAGGCAGAGAAAGGATATGCAGGGCTATCAGGTAGAAAGAACAAGTAGGAGTAGAAGTCTAGGCTAGAGAGGAGAGAAGGAGAAATGAGAGCAGGAGGAGAGAATGAGAGACACACCCTCGGCAAGAAGCCAGGCAGGCACCACCAGCCAGCCAGACATGAGAAACAGTGAAAGTAAGGTATACAGAAGGGAAGAAAAGTTAAGAGACCTGAGACCTGAGGCAAATTATTAATAAAGAGAGACAGGTATTTTAAATTAAAATAGCTAGCCAGAAACATGCCTGAGCTTGGCAGAACATTCAAAAGTAATAAAAAATCTCTGTGTCATAAATTGGGATCTGGTTGGTGACCCAAACAAATAAAACATCCCAACCTTATGCAGGTCTTGTGCAGATCACCATAGGTGCTGGAAGTTTGTGAGTGTAACACCCATGTCATTTCCCCAAAGCAGCATTTCATAGGAATACTCCCCACCCTATGGCTCCCTCCTTCCTTTTTGCCCCTCTTTTCCCTTGAAAAGGTAACCAAATTTAATTTAAAGGTCAAGGATGATGATTGAAGTCAACATCCATAAAGCAATGTTTCAGATGAAAAATAGTTTTCAATATCTGAAGCTCAGAGGAGAACAAATAAACCACAACCACAGAGCTTGCCCTTGAATGCAGCTTCACAGCTGTTACTGGTTGGCCTTATTTCTCATTCCAACTCTTTCATGTGGCTTCTTCATTCTGCATGTTTTTAGATGACTCATAATTTCCCTCGTTTTTTTCTTAATCAGGAATGTCATTGGCATAGGCTGAACTGCTGAAGTAGTGTTCAGTCCCACAGTTCACAATTTAATTCACTAGGAAGATTTCTAGGTTTGAGCAAAAGAAAGATGCAATCTATAAGTTGAAAAGTATGTCAAAAGACGAATTCCTTACAGTTGCATTTAAAGTTGTTTTATAAAGGAAAGGTAGGCTTAGATGAGCATTCAAAACTTTTAAATTATAAGCTGTCCTTTTTTGTTACATAAAATTCTTTAGACATTTTTCTTGCTACAAAGCTTCATTTAACAACAGGACTCCTGGCAGCAGGTGGACTTTCAGGATAATATAAATCAACAATACAAGCCTCAACTATTTTACAGTTAATAACCTGTATCATATCCATGTTTCAGAAACAACACGTTTTCCTCTTTGAATCTTTTAAAAGACATGTGAAGGGCTGAAGTAATTTGAGGAGCTTGATCAAACAACTTCTCTTTTTGAATGATACAGTGACAGTCACTAAACACATGAAACTGAGCTTATTAAAATGAAGGAAGAAAGCTTGCCAATAAACACATCAGATTTTGTAAATTGGCTTGGGAAGAAAGGAATAGTACACCAAAATCAAGCTTCTTGTAGTCCGTTTTCTAGCTTTGCAAACACATGAGTCATTCCATCATATAATTCATGTGAACACTGAGTTGTAAGAAATTCTGGAACGTTAAAGACACCAATAGATAAGGAGAGGAAGTCAGAGCTGCAACAGCGTACTTGGGTGTTGATCTGTATTCTTCTCAGACAGTCATCTAAGTAATGTGGTCAAAGGTAGAACAAGTACTAGGCTTTGAGAGAACTCAGCTAGGAATACAAGAGACTAGATCTGGCTCTCAGAGATAGAGTCTGTCAAAGTTCAGATCAGATATCATCCAAGGTACGGAGAGGAACACATGTGGATCTGAGAGAAGACCTGGAGAACTAATGAAATTGCAAGATAAACAGCATCACAAAAGCAGGCTACAGTGGCTGTATTACATCATTCCTTAGTTCTTAGGATCCTCTACAGACTCATCAAGTACTGATGCAAATTTATAGCACTGAAAATTGATCTGTATCCCAGTATTCAAGGTGATACCATAGTAAGTTCTGTCATGGCTGTAGGCTCTGAATGAGCTGCACTGAAGCAAAGGTGAACACACCTTCTCTTCATTATCTGAGGAAATTTTCAGTGTTACTATAAATTGATGGTATTGACTAACAAGTGTTCGCTCTACTTGACTTTGCATTTTGATCATTTTAATTTATTTTATGCTCACAGATCCACAGACCATTAATCATTATGTTCACTTTTTTATCTTAGGTAAGTGAAAAGAAGATTAAGTGATTCACCCAAGGCTAAAAGGCCAGGCCATAGAACATGAACATTTTAACTAGAAGCTAGGGCTGTTCTAACTCAAATATCACTTATATTTTGCAGAGTTAAATCATCATATGATGAACCACTACAATGAGACCCATGATAATGGCACTGGGATTTGTCTCTACTGCATGTACTGGCTTTCTGGGATTCTAGTCTGTTTGGATGCACACCTTCCTAGGCCTGGATGGAGGAGGGAGGGCCTTGGACTTCCCACAAGGCAGGGTACCCTGACCTCTCTTAAGACTGGAGGAGGAGGGGGAGTGGGAGAGAAAGCTCAGGAAACCTCAGTCCTATACAAAGAACTAAAAGCAACTAAGAGGTGCAAAAGGGAGGGAAATAATTTTGCCCCAGGGAAGAGTTTACTAATTGATTATCCAATACAAAAGATTAGTCATACAAATATGCATAAAGTATATAGTCTGAGAAGGTTGTACTTACATATTTAGGGATATAAATGTCTGTACTTAGACATTTATGTATATGACACCAATCAATATAAAAGATATAATAAACTTGAGAAAAGACAAAGAGATATATAGGAGTTTTTAGAAGGAGGACAAGCACAGGAAAAATATGTAAAGTAGCAGATGTAACTTTTAACATTTTATAAAACATTTTATATATATGCTTGATAATTTCATGCATTTAAACTATGTGATTTTATTATATTCACACACTATTACCTCTTTTACCTTTCCTCAGATCCCTACATATATGTCCCCTCCACTTGAGGGATATTTTACTCTTTTGGCTTTTATTTATTTATTTATTTATTTTGGATTTTCGAGACAGGGTTTCTCCATATCTTTTTGGTTCCTGTCCTGGAACTAGCTCTTGTAGACCAGGCTGGCCTCAAACTCACAGAGATCCGCCTGCCTCTGCCTCCCAAGTGCTAGGATGAAAGGCGTGCACCACCACCGCCCGGCTTCTCTTTTGGCTTTTAGAAGGACCTACCACGCATCTCCCAAATAAATCACACAGAAGCCTATTATTACTTATGAATGGCTGCCTTCATAAGACTTATTTCTTTCCAGCTTTTCTTATCTTAAATTATCCTGACCACCTTTTGCCTCAGGACTTTTATCTTTCTTTATTTCTGTGTAACCTTTACTTTACTTCTTTCTTCATGGCTTGCTGTGTAGCTGTTTGACTGGCTCTGATGTCCTTCTCTTCTTGTTCTCTTGCTCCTCTTTCTCTCGTCTCCCAAATTTCTCCTTCTATTTTCACTCTCTGACTGGTAACCTTGCCTATCCTTGCTCCTGCCTTGCTATTGGCCATTCAACTCTTTATTAGATAATCAGGTGTTTTAGTCAAGTAAAGAATCACAGCTTCATAGAGTTAAACAAATGCACCATAAACAAAAGCAACACACCTTAAAATAATATTTTCCAACAACTTCCTTCTTCATGTCATCCTCTTTTTATTTTTCATAATCCACTGAGTCCATACTTAACTGGACATGGATATGTGAGCATCCACTAGGACAGAAGCAATCTACCAGCATCTACAGCCCCAAAGAAAAATCACACTGAAATCCTTCAACTACCTTTAACTGCTCAGGTAAGCATATTCACAAGCCTCTTCTTCACCCATGATGTAATGTTGACAGGCCTGATTTTATAGAGATCTTATTTAGCTAACCATAACTTCTGTGCCATAAGTATATGGTCATGCCATGTCCATAGACACTTTCATAGCATTCTTCCCCATAATCTCTTTTTTTGAAATGAGTTTTTTTCATATAATAAATTCTGATTACAGTTTTCCTTTTCTCAGTTTTTCCCAGATTCTCTCCACCTCCTCACCTACCTAAATTAATACCTCTTCTTGTTTTCTCTCAGTAGAAAACAAATAGGCATATAAAAGGAGAAAATTATAAAATAAAGACAAATACACTTTAATCAGACTGAAATTTACTATGTCTCCTGTTCCATGATGTTCCCTGAGCCTGCAAGTAGAGTGGTATGGATGCTCCATTTAGAGTGGAGTACTCACAGTCCTTATTCTCAGCACTTTGTCATGTGTCATTTTTATTCAGATAATAGGTCACCCCACTCATTTACCTTCATGATATTCAATATACTTGATGTAGTTGCTATTTATTATACTCCTTGTTTTAAATAATCTGACTTTCTACTTACTTAACTTTATTTTAAAATAGCTTATTTATTTTATTTCACACACATTGGTGTTTTGTCTGCATGTATGTCTGTGTGAGGGTGTCAGGTTCCCTGAAACTTGAACCACAGATGGCCATGAGCTGCAGTGTAGGTGCTGGGAATTGAACTTGGGTCCTCTGAAAGAGCAGTCAGTTCTCCCAACTGCTGAACCATCTCTCCAGCTCTATGCTTACTTAATAATTTAGGCAAATGTATTAGTTACATTTCTATTGCTGTAATAAATGCTAGTTAAGCTGCCTACTTGTGACGAAGTCTAGTCTCCTTGAATCCTAAAATTTCTTATTCTTTTATTTTCTTATGTTGGAGGCTTAGGTTGGTAGGGTCTTGCCTGGGTGACATCCTTCCTTTAATACCAATGCAAATCAGGCCTCACCTTGTTTTCCTGATTTCTATCATCATAAGCCTTTGCTCCAACATTAAGTTTCTTGTTTCTCTTTTCTCTTCAAACTATACAATTTATATTTCTTTTTGTACCACTTTCTTCTTTTCATTATAGATCTGAATAAGAGTGATTACCACACAACAGAGTCAATATTACATTATCTTGAAGTCCCATTCACTAAGGAAATTAATTAATTCCTTTTCATTTTGTTTTTTTTTGTTTTTTTAAATTAATTTATTTAATTATTAAAGATTTCTGCCTCTTCCGCGCCACCACCTTCCATCCCCCGCTCCCCCAATCAAGTCTTCCTCCCTCCTCAGCCCAAAGAGCAAGCAGGTTTCCCTGCCCTGTGGGAGGTCCAAGGACCACCCACCTCCATCCAGGTCTATTAAGGTAAGCATCCAAACTACCTGGGCTCCCACAAAGCCATTACGTGCATTAGGATCAAGAACCCATTGCCATTGTTCTTCAGTTCTCAGTAGTCCTCATTGTCCATTATGTTCAGCGAGACCGGTTTTGTCCCATGCTTTTTCAGACCCCGGCCAGCTGGCCTTGGTGAGTTCCCGATAGAACATCCCCATTGCCTCAGTGTGTGGGTGCACCCCTCGCAGTCCTGAGTTCCTTGCTCGTGCTCTCTCTCCTTCTGCTCCTCCTTTGGATCGTGAGACTTCAGTCCAGTGCTCCAATGTTGGTCTCTGTCTCTGTCTTCTTTCATCGCCTGATGAAGGTTAATATTCAGGAGGATGCTTATATGTTTTTCTTTGGGTTCACCTTCTTATTTAGCTTCTCTAGAATCACGAATTATAGTCTCAATTGGACAAGGTCAGAAGGCAGGTACATCTTTTGCCAAAATATGACAAGAATGACCTCTAGCCCAGTGTTACTCTCTGAAACCTCTTGTACTGGGTTACAAACTCTATAATGCTCTCAGCACTAATATCTTTTGAACTCATACTACACACTAGAATTGACAATTAGGTTGCTATTTTTCTAGTTTGAAGTCCCAAAGTCTTCCACATTATTCCAAAGCCCAACATGGTTAGGACTGTTGCAAGCAAAAGCCTACTTCCTTGTACTAAATTCTGAGTTAGTTTTCTGTTGCTGTGACATCATGATCATCGACACCATGATCAAGGCAACTTATAAAAGAAAGTGTAATTGGGCTTACAGTTACAGAAGGTTAGAGTCTATAATAACAGAGCAAAGGCATGACAATGTGCAACTAATACAGCAGCTCATATACTTGATACTCAAGCAGGCTGAAGCGAACACATTGGGATTGGTGATTTTGATACATCTTCTCCAGCAAGGCCATCCCTCTTGTAATGGTTGGCTATTCTTTGTGCCAAATTAATTGATTACATCTTATTCATGGGATCTGAGTATGAAAAAAATACCTCTTTCCTGTAAGTAAAACAGTAAAGATACTGTAGCAATCACTGAAATTTTGTGCTCATTGAGTACACAGAAAGAGTACATATTGCACGTATGTGGGCACAATGAAAGTTCAAAGCATTTAGTTGCTCAAGAATGAACTACACTGACAGAGACACTTGTGCAAAGATAGAGAGGTGAATAATAATGAATTTGTGTCTTAGGAGTCAAAATTATTTGAGCAGATTGGTGGTATTGACTTAACATAAAGAAGAAAAGAGATATGAAGCTAGGGAGGAGGAAAAACTAGAGAGCAATTGGGATGTTCAATTTATTGTAAAGATAGTGAGTCACTAGGGTAGAAGACTAAGTAGGGAACACATAAAATAAATATATGTTCTTTTTTAAAGATTTCCTTCAGAAAAGTGAGTGGTCAATTGTAAGAGTTCTTATTATCAGAGACAAATAAATTGCAATGCCATTGTCATAAGTACAATAAAAGAAAGTATAGAAATTAGGATTTATGTACAGTTGGCATAAACTCCAAGTCACTCAATTATCTAATAATTACAATGTTTGGTCTAACCAGTGGGAGTCATGAAGTGGGTAGACTTTGAAAGGGGCAAACTGCGCTGTCCTGAATGCCTTTCTCTTCTCTTCTCTCTCCATACATCACCATTGAGCTGACTTTCCTTGGTACTTGACTGATCAGGTTGCAAATCCATTTTTATTTTGTATCTCAAAATCAATTTAGACTATATGTCTAAATACAAGCTTTTGTCCCAGGAATGTAGAAACTTAGGTTCATGTATCAAATTACTTATGCAAGGAATACAGAACTACCAAATGGGCCAGAAATTAGAGACTGGTTCAGGGTTTTTAGAATTACAGATCTTAAGAGAGTAAGTATGCATATAAACAATATTTACATTGCTAGTAAAAAGAAGAAAGTATACTTAGGAGTCATCTAAAAGAACCTCATTGGAGAGTATGCTGTTAGCTTTCCTTTACTGCCACAAAACTCCTGAGATGAAAAGTTTTAAAAGGTGAAGGTTTATGCTGGCTCATGGTTTTAGAGCTCTCATCCATGCTGACATTTGTACATTTGTTTTAACTCTGTGGTGGCAGGAGTGGAGTAGATGGGAAGCAAAGAGAGAGAGTGAGAGGCTTAGGGCTTCATTGTTCTCTTCAAGGCATTATCCTTAATAACAACATTTATCACCATTAAACTCTGTCTCATACAGTCTTCACTACCATTGGTTGGAATTAGAAAAAAACACTTGAAAGATGGTTTTTAAAGAACATTCAAAGTACAAATTATAACATATTGAGATGGCATAAATTAAGTGAACCACAAATGAAGTGAACAGGAAGACAGAATAAGAAGGATAATCAAGAGTTAGCTGTTGATTGACTGTGGTAAGTGAGGAAATTATTCTCAACTTTGAACATGAATAACAGATTCATTAATGATAAATATATTTGTAAAAAATGACTTGGTCTGATGCTTTTTCAGTTGATGCACAAGAAATAGATGTGTCATTGAGTCTGGATCGGGAGACAGAGAACAAGACTACAGATAAAGAGAGGAGCACAATGAGACCATCATGATGAGACTTCCCAGGGGCAGGGCTGTGTAAGTAATGCTATTGAACTTGTTAGAGTAAAACTGTTCTTCAGGGACATGATTCTTAAAAGTGGGTCTCTCTCACCTCAAGGATACAGAAGATACTACCAATCTCTGAGAGCTGCTTCTTTGGCCTGAAACTCATCAGGAAAAGCTGATGAACAACTTCTTCACCTCTTTAGTGCTCCTTTGAGAACTCTGACATACATTATAACTGCCATTGGTGTCTGGCCTCTGGGAGGCTGCAACATTAGACAGGTGTTTAATCCATGTAAGACATGAACTGCATCTGTGAATATTCCCTCTATAGCACAGGAAAGGTAATAGTTTCCAGTGTCTGGAAATATCAGAAAGCTAACAAAATTTCACTTGTGCTTGAAAAAATTGTTCCTTGCCTTGTCAGGACATTAAATACAACATAGGTAGCTCATTATTGCAAATTAATGAAGTCACCAGAATCATTTAGAAAGCAATTGAGTGTTTAATTTTAATTAGAGGTTTGATTGCTATTACTGAAATGACACAAGAGAAACTAATACCCTTACCTCCTAAATGTTTTTTCCTTTGGAACAACAATTAGAATGTCAGTTTTTAACTCATTATTGGGTCCTTTATGGGAGTATTATGAGATAACTGCCAAAGAAGAGGGTATTCCAGGAAGGGAATGTCATTCGCATGACTCCAATCAGGCAGAGCACCAAAATAAAAAGAAGAGGGACAATGACAACTTGTTAAATGTTCCAATACTTTCCTTCGAAAAGAACGGATACTCTTCAACAAAATTGCTATTTCATATACAAATGCCTGAAAAACCCTGTGGTTCTATTAGAAAACTAATCAAATTGAAGTTTGTTTTTAGAAGATATGGTGAATTGGTATAGAATCAGTCTTTTCATGCTTCTGAAATTCCTCATCAAATGTAGGGATTTCCACATTCTCTTGAGGTGAAAATCATTTATTTCAAGTAATCTGGATTCTTCTTCCTCTTCAAGGGTGTTTCGTGTTTCATAAATGGCACAGAGACAGATGTTTTGGATGTCAAGTCACAAGGACAGTAAAAAAATATAAATGTGGTCGTATTATAACAACTTTAGGTCATGGATGAGTATGGGAAAGATCTCAGTTCATCTTCTAAGTTCATAATACAAATGGGATTTCGGAAGGCCCACAACAATATTCTCTACAGAGCCAGGGTGCATACTAATATGTGGGAAAAGAACCCAAATGTCAGGTGCTCCCCCAGCTTATAATTACTCACAGCAGAAAATGATCCCTGAAATTTGATCTGAAAGTCTCTAGGAAGGATTTTGGTTTCTTTATGTAAGCATGTTCTGTCTTCTGTCTTTTCCTCTTTCTGTCTTTAGAAAAGGTGTAAGGTTCTATTACTTTTACTTTTCCATCTTCAGACATGAAAGCAAAATTTATGGGGTCAATTGTAGTGCACACACATTAAGATTTGTGGAGTTTTAATATCTGACTAATTTACTAGTTTAGAGAAATGCCTGCTTCTGTATTGTTGGTTTAATTTGTTATGTGATTCAATAATTCTATTATCCATAAAAAGTTTTATGTACTCAGAGTTTGAGCCTAAGAGATAAGCCCAGTGCTCATTAACCATTCTTAGTCAATATACACTAGTAGAAAACCAGTTTAATTTTTCTGGATATCTTCCTACACTTAAATTTTCCCTGGGTATAATCTACATTTGCTGCAGAGAGTGTAGTAGAAGAAGGAGCTTTCTAAAGAAATCAAGATCAGGGTTGTAAAAGAGAGTGAAAATGGTAAATATTTCAGAAGGATAGCTGAAAACCTCAACAAATAATGCAATTGTTAAAATCTCCAAACTCTCTGGTCAAAGGGCTCATAGAAATTCACATTGCCAAAGACTTTTACTTAAGGATCTGTCTGCCATGGGAAGGTCTTACCCTCACTGAGGAGTGGGTGGGAGGTGGAATCGGGAAAGTGAGGGGAATGGGAGGAGGGAAGGGAACAGAGCTGGAACTGGTATGTAAAATCAGAAAAGATAAGTTTTTTTAAATAAGTAAATAGACTCTGTCTGGCTAGAAGCTTACAATGAAGAACAGAGGATGCTGTAGAGATCATGTGATCATGAGAAAAGTCGAAAGATTCAAAGGAAACTTGAGGCCACAGACTAGAGGCCAGGCCACAGTCAAAGAGACATTTGCTTTCAGGACAAGTCTGTTCAGTGACTCAAAGGCAACACTCATCTCACTTTTCTTTTCTTTCTTTCTTTTTTGAAAAGACAAAGATTTCTGAAGAGAGAATTATGACTTCAGGAGGTTTCCTGGAGAGCCTAGGAAATGGAGATATATAGTAAAGGCTCTGAGACTACTGTATAGTGAGTGTCTAGGGCTGTAAGAGTATCATTAAATGTAATTTCAAAAATGTAGCTGATGCCAGTGAGATAGTTCAGTGGATATAAGCACTTGGCTGGAAAGCATGGCAACCCGTGATTAATTCCCAGAAGCCATGGTCACATTGCCCTCTGACTTTCATGTATATAAAATGGCACATGCATATCATAAGAATATACAAAATAATAATAAATAAAACAGAAATGTTTTTCAACTTAATTTTTTAAAAAAGGAAAAAAGCTAGAATAGATCTTAAAGGAATTCAGTCATAAAAAATTGAGCATACAACATACCCTAATTTATAGGACACAATGAAAGCAGTGTTAAGAGGAAAGTTTATAGCACTAAATGCCTACATAAAGAAGTTGTAATAATCCCACACTAATGAGTTAACAGAACATTTGAAAACTCTAGAGCAAAAAGAAGCAAACTCCCCCAGGAGGACTAGATGACAGGAAATAATCAAATTAGGGACTGAAATTAACAAAATAGAAACCAAAGAAAACAATACAAAGAATCAATGAGACAAAGAGTTGGTTCTTTGAGAAAATCAACAAAATAGACAAACCTTTATCCGAACTAACCAAAAGGCAGAGAGAGTATAAACACTTTTATTCTATAATAAAGAAGAAGCAAGCAATTAAATTTTATGAGTGCTAAGATTAAAACCATAGTTTCTCAAATGTTTCAAAATTTCCATGTGGAGGATGAAAGACAAAAATAAAATAGGTATTAAAGGAATGATCTTTTTTCTCTGTACTTCAAACACAGTGGAATACTTTCTACTTTTGTTTTTCCCGTGAATCTTAATTTTTCTAATAAGTTGAATTTTTGTAGTAGGAACTATTTGCTTTTTGGAAAAATGACTAACATATCTTGCTTTCTTCTCTCTATTAAGGGTGGGTAGATATATTTACTAAGTGTATAAAAACCACTTGCCTTGCAAACTTGATGGTCTGAGTCTATATGCAGAACCCATAGAAAATGTCAAATGCCGTGATGAAAGTACAATTCCTGAACTAAATAGTACCTTGGAGGCTGGGACAAGAAAATCATCTTAGAGCCAGTTGCTCTAAAGTATGCTGTGCTTAGTAAGAAGTAAGAGACCCTGCCTCAACAAAGGTTGTAGGTAAGTTCCAACCCCCAAAAGTTATCCTCTGACCTTGACATGTGCATGGTGACATGTATGTGCCTTTTTCATTCACACAAAAATACACATACATATATGAACTGTGTGAGAGAGAAGAGAGAATAAACAGAATAAAAATACCAAGAAATCATAAATCCAGCGTTCTGAAGTGCTTATGTATAGTGGCATTTCAAATGTATTTTAATAAATAAAGACTGCCTGTAGATCTGAGACTAAAACATTACCACTGGTCATCTTTACAGACCAGATTATGGTAATATGTACCTTTAATCTCAGTAACCATAATGACACACATCTTTAATACCAGTAGCTATAATGACAGACACCTCTAATCCCAGTAGCCACACTAGTTTCCATAGAAACTGGGCGGTACATTACATGCATCTAATGACAATGGTGCACACCTTTAATCCCAGCCACAGGGAGGATTATAAAATGGGAGGTAACAACTCTCAAAACACAGTCTCATTCTAAGATTCCTGAAGGAAAGATTGACATTTTCAAACTGAGGTCAATGTAAGAATCAGTGGCTGGTTGTTTTGCTTTTCTGATCTTCAGGTTGAACCCCAATTTCTGACCCTGAGATTTTTTTAATCATGCTTCACTTGTGTAGGAAAAAGAAGCAGCATCTTTTTGTTATCTCCTTCTACTGCTTTAGAACATCTATGCTAACATGCTGTTATGGTGGACAAGAGACTTGAATAAGTCAGCACCCATGAATCTTCTTCTCCACTCATTCTTACTCATGCTAAGGGTTCTCATTTCACCTCATTTTGTAAGTTCCAATCCTTATTCAAGATCTTAAGAGGTCAGTTTTCTGTGGACTGGTTCCCATAAAGAACCCAAGCTTCAAGGAAGCTTTTAACAAGACTAGTGTGGAATAGTTCACAAGGAAGCTTTAAAGCTTTATATGCTTTGAGAAATCCTCAGTACTGGAAATCTTTATTGATTGATGCTGAGCAACAATCCAGTGAAGCTCACTAAAGTTCTTCTTTAATTGTAAATGAGGTCAGGAAGGAAACAAGTGTAGGTAGTAAGGAGAGAAAGTGTCTCTTACCAGAGATACAGTGTTCTATTCTACAGAAAATGATGATGAGGGAAAGCTCAATATGTTGATCAAAGACAGTGTCATCAAAAATATTCTTTTCTTGACTCTAACATCTTTTCAGAGCTTAAATTTTGTGGAAGCATAGTGAGTGTTGTACTTCTTCACGCTTATAATTCATCTGCGCATTGAAGAGCACCTCCATGAGAAGCAATTAAGCATGATTCATTTAATCCCGCTGTCCTTTCATATTCCCCTCTGCCCTTGCATCCTCCCCTAAGGTAAAATAAAATTTAAAAGAAAAAAATCTTGCTGTGGCAGCTGTAGTGTAGCACAGTGAGTCACACAACACACCCTTTCGTCCACACAACTTTACTTACCAGTGCTCATTGCAATGAGTCAATGGTCTGGTTTGGGGCCTCTGGTCTCTCCTATACTGATACTGGACCCTCACTGGGATAGCCTATCATCCTGTGTCATGGAGATCTTGTATCTTTGGATTTGCAGGATTTTCTCCTTCACATGCTCCAGCAGATCACAATGGGGTGGGTTTGGGGATGGGCCAACTCATACTGGTTCTGGGTCTGGGTGGTGGCTGGGCTGGTCAGCCCACCAGATCTCCCTCATCCTCACCACCAGGGTGAGCTCTGCAGCACTGCCTGAATAGTTCACCATATGCCCTATGCAATAAGTAGCAAGGAGTGAGGCCTATTCTTCGATTCTCACACCCTCATGAGGGTCTAACAATATCTACACTACCAGTGCCAGCTCTATTGTGCTGCCCAGGTAAAGTGCAGGGGTCACTCTCCTTAGTGCTGCAGCTGATGAGAGGCAGGGACTGCTCTCCCATCTGCCACAGGCAAAAAGGAGCGGGGAAGCAGAGGGGGAATTCTCTCCCTCACCCATGCCATTGCAGATGAGGAGTAGGGCCAGATATATCATGCTCAACTGGCTGGCTCACCATCACCACCCCATCTGCTTACCCCTGTCACCAGGGGTCAGCTCTACAGTGATACTCAGACAAGGTTCAGTGCCTGTTCTCCTGACTCTTAACCTGAGATATTGTCTTCACCAGCTGTCAAATTAACTAGCCATCAGGACTAGATCATCCAGATAGTGCATCTGTCACCACCTCCCTGGTAATCTTCTGGGCCTACAGAGAAAGACCTAACAATAACGATAATGACCTATTTCAAATTATTGACCTAGCCAGGGCATCATATTTAAACATGCAGTCACTAATGCCTGTCAGTTACACTACCAGTCTTCGTCAGGTTTAGCAAAGTTTATCATGTTTGATATGTCATGTAGTAAGGCCACATATTCTAAGAAGTAATTATTATTTCCAAAGCTTTGTGATTTCCAAAGAATGTAATTCTCTCTCCTGTCCACAGCCCCTCTCTCCATGTAATTAGTACAGGATACCATTATAAAAATTCTTCAATTATGAATCACATTAAAGTTGTATGCATGCCTGTTTCTCTTACTATATTTTTATAGTTAAATAACTCATTTTGTCCATATGAAGCTCTGAGCACAACTTTTAAATGCAGTAAACACCCATAAAATAAAGTACCTTGGCTGGTCTTTGATTCCCTCCTGGATATGAATCTCATTTCTTCTCAGCTCTCATCTATCACACATTCCCTTGTGGTTTGGGAAATTATGCATTTCCTTATAAGTACCAGAGATGAATGTCTGCTCCTGAGTCCTGCTTCAAAGTAGGCATTTCAGACACCATGGCAGTCTGCTGTGTCTACCTGTGGGAGATTCTATATTCACCCACTGTTTTCAATCCCTTGAATTTCATCATCTCTCTGGACACAGACCAACTCTACTTAATCAAACTTGACAGGCAACTAGTCATTCTTCAAGATAAAATGCTCCATGCATTTTATTCTGGAGCTCTACATAGAAGTAGTGGGCCTGAATTTACACCTGAGTCTTTCCTAGATAAAAAATTAATATGCAGTCAAATTCCATTGCTTGGATGACATCACTTCTTTTCTTTCAAATGATAGTTTCTTGTGGATTTTTCTGCTTCATTTTTTCTCATTTAGTTCAATTCATGAAAACAAAATCTATTTGCGTAGAACCTTTCAAACTGGTCATTTCTCCTTTGTGAAATTCTGTTCTTTCTATCTAGAGGTTACATCTTTCCTTTTCCTGAATTCTGTGACAACTCTTAGTTTTATTCACTGGCTTTATTTACCCTCCACAGTTGTTCTCTTATTTTTTAGAACTCACTCCTTTGTTTTTTGTTTTATTTTTCTCTTTATATATTCTCCTTTTGAAAGGCTGAAACTCTTACCAAGAGCTAGTAACATGTGCATCTCACATAAGTTCCAGTTCTCCTGTTATGCTTAGCATTTTCTTGATAGCAATCCAGTTCCGATGCATCATTCTTTCTGAACAGTGTTGTAGTTCTTGGTTATTCAGAATTGGAAACTTGGAGGAAAACCTCCTGCTTCATCTCATAATCAATCTGCCATCTAGCACCTGCAAATATACCATTAAAATGTCTGATTTTTCTCTCACCCACTGAGAGATTATCTCTGTCAATCTTTGTTGCCTCTTTTCTGAAATATGACAACTACTTCTCTGTAAAGGTTCTCTCATTTCTACACATTTTACTTACTATTATCAAAGAGATTTTTCTCTAAATAAATAAGTCTGTGTAGCTAAATTACATCTTTTACAAAACTCTACTTTTTCCCAGTTCTGAATAAGGTTGAGGTTGGGTTTATCATGTAAAGCTCTTCACTATTGCTCATTAGTAAATAGAGACCACCTGTCTTCTTTACCATGATTCCTCCCACCTCGGTGACTGAATGGACAGAGACTGAGGACCTTCCTAATAAGTTCAGCATAGTGACTGGGTAATGTTTACCCATAGGTGAGTTTGCTGCCATGGGCAAAGGACCTAGTGATGTTGTCCATTTCCTCTGCACTCACAATGGAGTGGGTAATTTAGTGGCATTATGGTTTACTGAAATAGCCATACAGTATTCAAATTTTCCAATAAAAGGTATTGTTTTACATATGTGTGACAATTGTATAGCTTGATCTACTCATGAGACTACTAGTGGTGGGAGAAGACCTGTCCCTAACATTTTGTCTGACTTTCAGGAACCTATTCCTCATAGTGGGTTGCCTTGTGCAGCCTTAATACAAGGGGAGGAGTTTAGTCCTACCTCAAATTGATATGACCTGCTTTGTTGACATCCAAGCCTACTTCTTTCTGAAGAGAAACAGAGGAGGAGTAGATGGGGAGGCAGTGAGGGAGTTGGGGTAAGGAATGGGAGGAGAAGAGAAAAAGAAACTTTGGCCAGGATGTAATATAAATGAAAAAATTTAATTAATAAAACAAAGGTCTTATTTTTAATATAAACTCAGTATCTCAAACCAGATTTCAAAGAAAATACTAGAGTACTATAGCAAAGTTACTCACACACATGTCACACATATCTACATCATAAATGAAGATTAGGGTTGGGCCAGGATTTGTTTTTGTATTTCAATGAGGGAAAAAAAATAGCCCACTAAGGAATCTGAAGACCACTGGACAAATAAATGAGACACCTGAAGAAGAAGGGAAACTCATCCAGAGAAAATGTCCCAACAAAAAGAGAAAATTGGCCTAATAGCATAACACGCTTCCAATAGGATAAAATATCATAAATCTTCGCAGATGCTCATTTCTGCTGCTCTTTACAGACATGTAAGGCAATTGACCTTTTTGTAGTCCTACTTCAACTACAAATTAAAGCTGACTTTTGAATTAGAAAAAAAAATCATGGGATGCATGCAGATCTGCATCTTAAAATGGCATTGCAGCGTTGTTCTTTGCTGTTTAAATTTTGCCTATATATTTTCTTTATATTTTATAGTTTGTTATATTTCAACATGAAATAGGTAACATAATATGCAATAAAATATTGCTAGTATACACCATAGTCTCTATGCTTAGAGCTAACTAGTAGACAGCACTGATTAGTTGAAGCAAGTCACATCAGACCACAGGGGCTCACTCTCCAGTTCTGTGTGTTTTTAGCTGTGTGTGTTTGCTTCAGGGTCTTGCTGTGCAGCCCCACACATGACTCTCACCTTGTAATTCACATACAGAATAACTGACTTTTAAGTGTCATACACAGCATTAAACTTGTTTTAAAAGTAAAAAGAGTGGTAGAATCATTCTGGTGTGCATTCTGATGTACTTTACAAGTAAGCTGATGAAATTTGTTGTTGGGATTGCTGTGAGATATGAAAGAAGTATGGAGTTAACGATAACCTCAAACTTTTGGCCCAAGTGACTGGGTAAATAAAAATCACATTTGCTGTGACTGGGAAGATGAACAAGGAGCAGGTTTGAGGTGGGAGTTAGAACAGAAATTTATCATTAATTTGAAGTAGGAAGTAGGCAGGGAGACTTACATATCAGGCACATCAGCCCCATAAGAAAAGATACAACCTAAAGTTACATCTTGAAGAGTTACTAGCACATGTAGAAAGATTTACCCTCTGGGATTTGATGAAATCACTAAACTATGAATGCAGACAGTGGTGACTAAAGGGCCTCCAAGTCCTCTATGATTGAGAGACAGCAATGGTAGATTCAGGAAACAGATGAAGAAAACCATCTAACAATATATATATGCAAACAAGGAAAGACGAAGAAGCAGCTAGCAAAATAAAAAGTAAATAAAATTTTTTAGAAAGTTAGTCAAATTGACTTAAAATATAAGGGGTGAAGAGGATGGAAAGAAATACTACCACGACCTTAATTGCATGCCACAGTGAAGTCCTTCCATAGTACCTTAGAATATGACATATTAGAAAGGAGATCTTCAGTGAAATTATTAAACTAGTACAATATACTCAACACAGGTATGATCAAATACAACTGTGTCGTACACTGAGGAAATACAAATATGAACAGGAACAAAGGGGCTACATAGCTTCTCTCTGACTTTACCTTTTTCCTCCCAACATTCAGGTTAGCTTTTTCCTCCTAGCTATGCTATAGGCCCAAAGAAGTTCCTTTATTAATCAATGTTATTCTCAGCATACAAAGGGGAATCCCACATAATCTATTTACTCAATAGGCATGAAGGCTGTGAGCATTCCTTTCAACTGATTTCAGGTGGAGGATATCCTTAAAATCTGAGGTAAACAAGAGGAGTTTCAACGCCTAGCACTGAATTGTAATGGTTACATGCTGATTTGTAAAAAGTTTTAAGATCACTTCCTAATTCGCTTCATCCTATTAAGAAACAAGAGACTCATTGGTTCAGAAATCTTGCCTTCTGCTCTACAGGGTTTTTTAAAGCATGACTGAAGAGCATAGTTTATGTTGATATATCAACAATGCCTAAGAATTAAAAGAGGATTCATTTGCTTTAACCATTCTAGTAAAGCATATTTGTTGACATAAATTCCTTAGTAACAAAAATGAATATAGGAAAGAGCCTTCAGTTTTGCCCCAAGAGGTTCAGTTGTGTAATATGCTAGGAAATCTTTAAGCAGTGATGTTAATCTCTCTTGAAATAACCTCTTTCAGAAGGCTTTTTGAGTTAGTCAAAGAGGAACTTTCTCTGAGGAGAGTACAGCTCAAATATCAAACCACTCTCTTCCAGTAAGATATGATAACAAAAATTATAACAACTTGGAAATTTTTGATTAACAGTCCACATTTGCAGAGAATTATCACAAAGACTGTATGAGGAAGACTTGAAGAAGATTAAAGAAGATATGCTGCTTGGGTAATCACAGTAAAGAATTAAAATCTGAAATTTCAGATTTCAGCCTTCTTGTCCTAAATTTTCTTCTTTTGAAGTTCAAGAGAGTGTCTTACAGCACTCAAACAGGCCATTTTTACTATCTATTGATAGACCTGTTTGGTACATCTTTCATTCCCTTTTATCCTTAAACATTTGGTAGACTCTAAGCTCTTAGGACTTCGTGTACTTTTGGTGGTAGTGGCTGGTTGGGAAAGATCTGTAGCTCTAAATAATATACATGGCAGGTAAATATCTGTTGTACCCTGATCATTGTAAAAATGTTGCAAATGCTGATTGCCTTGTGTCTTTGAAGTTCACGATGCCATCAAAGAAACCCTGGAGTTACGTCCTGGGGATACAAGATAAGTATACAGACAAGGTTCTCCTTTTATGATCACAAATCTTGACTGCAAACTTATGTTTTCTTGTGGAATTGAATCATTATGGTATACGCTAAAAGTAAAACTGAAAGAGGCTGCTGTAATTTGAAAGATCACAGAGGGTCTTTAACTTATGCCAATTGCATGTATAATTGATTTCTTGCATTTTCCTTGAGATATCACAACAGATTTTTCAGTGAATCATGGCTTCCATAAAATCTCATAAATGTATAGGCCTAGTGAAGATCCAGAATTTCTTAAAACCCACAACTGCAAAAAAGAAGAGAGGGAAGTAGTCAAATATCTTCACTCAAAACAAGAATAAATTAAAATAGTTAATGTTCGGGGCTGGAGAGATGGCTCAGTGGTTAAGAGCATTGCCTGCTCTTCCAAAGGTCCTGAGTTCAATTCCCAGCAACCACATGGTGGCTCACAACCATCTGTAAAGAGGTCTGGTGCCCTCTTCTGGCCTTCAGGCATACACACAGACAGAATAGTGTATACATAATAAATAAATAAATAAATAAATAAATATTTAAAAAAAAATAGTTAATGTTCCAAATATAATTATTTCCTTCACCTGACAATGATAAAGGTGATATTCAACCAGAACATCTTATTCAGCATTATCCATATGATTTGTATTCAATGTAGAGTGTGTGGTAAGAAACCTGTATTCCAATTCAAATCTAATAATTATTGAGCGAGGAATGTATCTACATACAAAACATTTACTTCAAATATCAAGGTGAAGATAATTGTAAAATTAAATATTTATAGAACAGTTGACATAAAAATGGAAGACAACATGTAGGCATAACATGCTAGAGTCTCCAAGGAATGACCTGTGGATAGTTGGATAATAGTGATTATAAGAGAAAACAGTGGCAGAAAATCATTAGTTTCAATAACAAACTAAAATGGGAAAAATAGAAAAAAAAGCAGAAGGAAAACATTCAGAATTAGACCTGGAAAAACTGCTTTTGTGGGGGTAAGAGGCAGTGCAACAACAGATGGCCAGACTGAATTAACGGACAATGAGAACCAATTCCATATCCTCTGATATCTACAAATGCTGCAGGTTATTCATTGTTGGGTTGGAAGTTTAAGGAGCTTTGGAAGGAAAAAAACATCCCTGAACAACACATTCTTGGAATGTACTTTTACATTTGCAGCCTGCGGAATACCTCTTGACAGCCAGAACGAAATTTGAGTTAGGTCCCTATATTATACAACAAAGTAGAAGTCGGATCCCAGACATAATCTAAAGTGGAACACAGGTACAGGTTCAAATCCATGCCTAGACATCAGGTGGTAAACGACATTCACAATAAAGTCATTAAGGAAACCAAAAAGCATGGTCAGCATATCTGTTCCAATGATATATACGTGAAATATCAAGGAGAATAAGCAAAAACCACTCGTAGATGTAAACACCATCTGCCATTTAGAAGTAATGGAATCTGTGAACTGGCTAAGGTGTGTCTAGAGGCAAGACTGAAACCAGCCCCAACTGAGAGAGAATAATAAACATATTAGCTGTCATCCTCACATTTATACCTCCCTTGTCTCAGTTTAATAGCTCACCTTCCTAGACCTGGATGGAGGGGGGAGGACCTTGGACTTTCCACAGGGCAGGGAACCCTGACTGCTCTTCGGACTGGAGAGGGAGGGGGAGAGAAGTGGGGGGAGGGAGAGAGGAGTGGGAGGAGGAGGAGGGAAATGGGAGGCAGGGAGGAGGCAGAAAATTTTTTTCAATAAGAAATAAATAAATAAATAAACTTAATATCTGTGTTTTTTAGTTAGACAATACTTGATAATTTTTCTTATTGTATGTAGTTTTAGTATGTTAGAGTTAAAGCCTCTCCTATTTATTTAAAAAAGAAGGGGAAAATATTACTGGAGATTTGTTTGTGTTATTGCTCTGAGACTGCCAATGAAGTTGAACCTTGCATTGAAAAATGGAGTTCATATTCAGCTCATCAAAGTGGACCATAGGGTTTTCTGGTTGACTCAGAGGAAGATAGAAGAATACACAGAGGAATAAGGCAGGGCTGGAAAAGATCTGTGTGCTTTTTTGATTGGAGAAGGTGGAAAGAAGGGCAACTGATCATTTTCTCCATTGTTCTGTGGATTTATCAGGTTTATACTTTAATATGTGAATCCTTAGCATTGCTTATTAATAAAATAATAAAAAGCTGAGATAATATCTCATGACCAGAATAAATGAAGCTCTAAAAATGAGCTCTATTATTCAATGAAAGCACTCCTCAAGAAGTTTACAAGATTTTGAAAATGCAGATATAGTCAAGTATTTATTTTTTATAAATAATAAAGGAGACTTGGAGCTGAAGGATGTGGTATGTAGGATGATGATCTAATAATTAATAAGTGTAGCTAAATAACCTAAATTTTGCTTTAATAAGAAGCCTGAGATAATAGGTCAACAAGTTTATAATTAATGTGTGTGTTTTTTTGGACTTGAATGGCTGCAGGACTGGACAGGACAGAATACTCTGTCAACATTCTTCATCAGCACAACTAGTTAAATTCAAGCATAAATTAATGATAAGATTTTCTCATAGAGAATCGTGCATGAATGTTATGGGGCTATTGATTAATAGCCTGATTATATTTGGATCATGCTTCACAAGAAGGAACTCACAATTGCCATTATAATTCTTATCAGGAGCCTGTCACTGGTGAGGTCAAAAGCTGTAGGAGAGAACCTACTGCTGTTATTTTGTTATGTAATCATGCTGGCAAACTACCTTTTAAATACTTACATTTTTGTTCGTAGATTAGTGATCTCAACCTGTATCAGAAGAGCTTCTTATTGTAGGGGTCGGTGGTTAACTCAGATCCACAACTGGTTAATATGCTGGGAATAAATGACGTTGCTTACTCAGGGCTAAAATGTATACCTATATAATTCTCAAAATGGTTCAGAGAACATACGAGAAGATAAGTCCAAAAGAATGTAAAAGCTAGAATATGGGGATTTACACTTCATTAGAATATCTTCTGAAAATGACATGACCGTTGTAATGTGAACTCCCTATAACTATGGTTACCCACATAAGTTCTTCACAAGACCAGTACTGTCAACAGCTTATCATTGATGGAGGAGGTGCTTAGGAAGCCCTACTCCTCCCTGAGAGACTATTGTCAGTTAGTGATTGCTAGGAGAAAGGGATTCCATTTTCTTCAGGGATGTTGCTAATAAGTTGTTCATGCTCCAGTAAATAAACCTATAACTACCAACGATAATGCAATCAAGTTAATTAAATGTAAACAGAGACTACACGTTAGTTTCCCAGCCTTCTAAGCCCAAATAATCACACAGGAACTATATTAATTACACTTGTTGGCCAATAGCTTAGACATATTTCTAGCTAGGTCGTCCATCTTGAACTAACCCATTTCTACTAATCTGTGTATTGCCAGGAGGCTGAGACTTACTGCTAAGGCTCCAGAATCCTTCTCCTTTGGCAGCTACATGGCATCTGCCTGGCTCTGCGTTCTTTCCTCCTCTATCTGTGCTCAGATTTCCTGTCTTGTTATATTCTGCTTTTCCATAGGTCAGATCATGTTCATTATTAACCAATAGTAATAAAACATATTCACAGCATACAGAAAATCTCACATCAATTAAACTCATGTGGTTCAGAATGTAAGCACTCATCTATTCCTTTAACTACCTGCCTGCCATCATGCTATGATCATGGATTAACCCTGTGAAATTGTAAGTCTCCAGTTAAATGCTTTATTCTTCAAGAAAGAAAGAAAGAAGGAAGGAAGGAAGGAAGGAAGGAAGGAAGGAAGGAAGGAAGGAAGGAAGGAAGGAAGGAAGGAAAGAAAAATGATTCTGTGTGTGCATGTGTGTGTGCACACTGGTATGTGTGCGCATGTGCATGTGTGGTGGAGGAAGTGTACTCATGAGGTGGAAAAGTTGAGGAAGCATATACATTTAGACAAATTTAGTTGCTGTTGGAAGTTATGGCACATTCTATCATAAATTGCATTTCAATCTCACCTTTTAATTGAAAGAAAAAGTTATTTAAAAGCAGAAACATAATTAGTATTTGCTCTAATATTCTAATTGACAAAACATTCCTTCTAAGATAAATGTAGAAATCGTGATAGTTTAAAAGCCAAAAGTGTTCCCGAAAATAAGCGAATTTCACTCTAATTTTTAATGTCTCCAATACTTTTAAATAGAATGCAAATGGAGTCTGCAATTTTCCTAACTTATTAATACATTAAAAATTCCCAGAGTAAATGTTCTTGCTGATGAAAGATCCCAGATAGCCAGTACTGGCTTATGGTTAGTTAGAAAAATGATAAAGGACTAACTGATTTCTTTCCAAAACTGGACAGAACTCAAAGAGGAATATCACTTTCCAAGGTTTGGATCACAATGTATTCTTTTTTTTCTTTTTTGTTTTTTGTTTGTTTGTTCATTTGTTTTTTGTTTGTTTGTTTTTCGAGACAGGGTTTCTCTGTGGCTTTGGAGCCTGTCCTGGAACTAGCTCTGTAGACCAGGCTGGTCTCGAACTCCACAATGTATTCTTGATCAATGGCGGTTTGCCTACAGTATGGAGACATGTCAGTCTATGTTTCTCCATTTTAAAAGTCTGATCTGGCACATATAGCATCTTTGTCTTGTCCATGATTTGTAACTCTTACAGAACCCATAAAGAGTAATTAAAAATGTAACTAGTGTGAAATGGCTTGGAGGTATGATTAGGTACTCAATAAATGCTTGACAGTTGCATAAAGCTCCATTTTCAGCTAGCTATAATTGTCTCCTTATTGAACAGTCCTTTAGCTTCGTATATTCCTTTTAATATTACAATTAATTACTACATGGCCTGACTGCATATATGAAGTTAAACACACTCTCTGTCCACATTTTCAGTGTGTGTGGTATGGTATGTACATATATATTTGCATGTTCAGAGAATATGTAACTGTGTGTGCATGTGAGGTTATGTAGGGAGTCTTCCTTAATTGCTCTTAAACTTATGCATTGCAACAGGTCTTCTGAACTGGTCTCAGAGATGGCTACTCTGGCTGGTATATCTAGCCATCTTTCTCTGAAGACCCCCTGCTAAAGCCTTCTGGGTGCCAGAAGTACAGATTGGCTGCCATGTCCATTTGACATTTACATGAGTGTTACTGTAGTGGAATATTTGTTTAACTAGACATAGATATGTTACATTTGTTTATGTTGCATTTGTTTAATTATGCAAAGATGTGTTGCTTTCCCTACCTAAGGCACCTGACTAGTCCAATAAAAAACTGAATCATTAATAGGTAGGCAGTAAAGGGATAGGTGGGGCTGGTGGACAGAGAGTATAGGTAGAAAGAGAGAAGAGGGAGAGAGAGAGAGAGAGAGAGAGAGAGAGAGAGAGAGAGAGAGAGAGAGAGAGAGAGAGAGAGAGAATGAATGAGGGAGAGAGAGAGGGAGACACCAGGGCCAGACAGCAAAAACACAAAGTAGGATGTTGGGCCTCATGAGGCCCTGGTGTGAGGCCCAGTGTAACTTCCTAGTTCAAGTTTGGAGACCTGTCTTTGGCCATAACTTCCACACATGAGTGACTCAGCACAGCCTGATCTAAACCCACCTCTGTCCAGCCACCGCTAATGTGGCAGAATATTATTGGCCCTTTTCCTTACTCCACCTTACCCCATTCCAAGACTCTCACCCCCATCACAACCCTATATAAGTTCCCACCTAATACAATTAAACAAGATCCTGCTTCAACAAGATGCCCGACTCAGTATGTTTCTCTCTGGTGGCCAGGGAAGGTCTGGGTCATGAATACTCACTATCCTGCTCAGCCCCAGGGAGAGACTGGTGGGATCTGCTCTGCCTCAGCCTTATCTACTGGAGAGCCTGGCAGTAGGACACACAGATTGAAAGTTTAAAAGGACTATGGTAAAATGTAGATGAAGAGAAACAGGTTAAATGAAGTTTGAGGAGATAGTGAGACAAACAAGATAAGGCTGAGCATTCATAACTAATAATAGTAAGCTCCCATGCCATGCCCAAAAAATTGAGGGCATGTAAATCACACTGTTCATATTCCCATGCCATGATTCAGTTGCTATTTTGTGGTCCAAAAGAAAGTCTGCTGCATGCTGCAAATATAATTTCTGGTCTTGAAGTCCACATGTTAAATGCTTTTCCCACTAAGCCATTGTCCCTAGGTTTGCTTTCAGCCATCTGCAAGGCTTTCTAAAGTTTACATCTGTGGCAATTCACAATCACTGTATATTCTGCATGATGCTACTCATCAAGAGACCTTCCTACCCACTGAAACTAGTGGCACTTTTCTCTTCACCAAATATGTATTTCACTTGCATTTCTCATGTGGTTCTGTTCCCTTCCTGTCTTGCATTCTAAGTTTTACAGTTCATTGATCCTTTTGAAATATATTCTCCTTAAAAATATGATGCAACTGTGGTGAACTTTGCCTCACAAGTATTTTGTGATTTCTTTTTATAATGTAATCACTACTAGCTTAATGATCTTCTACCCCCTCAAGTTTCTGTATTGGATGTATTACTAGTAGTTTTGATACCACTTAGTTTATAGGCAGTGAAATAGTGAGTAGTAAAGACTAGCTGGAAGTACCACAGGTTAGAAGAGGAATTAGAATCACCTGAATTTGTGGATGACAAAGATAAAATCTTTTAGTGGTCTTTGTAATTTCAAAATCACTAAACGCACCACCTTTGTAAGACATTGGGTTTCTGTGGGTAAGGTAAATACAGGTGGTGGTTTTACTTGTAGAGGCCCTGAAAAGGAAAGAAGTTCAGAAAATGTTTATCTATTTAATTTTCAAGTAGTCTCTCTTAGGTCTCTCCCTTGATAACTCATATGAGCCAAATAAATTAAACATTGTTTTAAAATAAAGTATTACTACTTACTTGTTGGATTCAGGGAGAAGAATGGAAAAAATTGAGGGCATGTAAATCACACTGTTCATATTCCCATATTCTTGGTCCTCCAAAATGTGTTATTACTCAAGATGTAGGCTGAAAAGCTGAGGAACATACTTCCTTCAGAACAACAAAAATACTCCTTAGGCTTTCCAATTAGTTGTTAATTGTTATAAAGGAGACAGGATTTAACTGGAATTGAAAACACACTTTAAAAAAATGCCTTCTGGCAGCTATATCTTTTTTTTGTTGTTTTTTAAAATTTTGATTTACTTTAAGAAATAATGATTTGTTTTTTAGCTTGTAATTCTTTTTTAGTTTTTTGTTTGTTTGTTTGTTTTTATTATTTATTTCTTAAAGATTTCTGCATTGTTTGTAATAGCCAGAACCTGGAAACAACCTAGATGTCCTTCAATGGAAGAATGGATGAAGAAAGTATGGAATATATACATATTAGAGTACTACTCAGCAGTAAAAAACAATGACTTCTTGAATTTTGCATACAAATGGACGGAAATAGAAAACACTATTCTGAGTGAGGTATGGCAGCTATATCTTGCTTAGGTTCTGTCTGTCCCAAATATACCATTAAGTCTTTTTCTAGCTCTTGAATATTCAAATAAATCTAAATTCTCCTTCATCCATTTGTTTACTTTTTTCTCATCATCAAAGTAAAAGTCCTTGTTTTTAAATATGTCTAGAGGCTAAAAAGAAGGCTTAATAGGTAAAATCATTTGCCACCAAGCCTGATGACTTGAATTTGATTCTCCTGGGACCCACCTGGAGGAAAGAGAACATACCACAACCAGTTATTCTCTGATTTCCTTGTATGCAACACACACATGTACACACACACACACACACACACAGAGAGAGAGAGAGAGAGAGAGAGAGAGAGAGAGAGAGAGAGAGATTGAATTCATTGAATTGTGTTTTATCTTAATACAACAGAGTTGTTTTTTTTTTTTTCAAATAGATCTCATGTTTGGCTTTCATTGTTAACAAAATACATGAGAAAATGGTTTAAAGAATGAAGAATTTATTGTGACTTGTGGTTTCAGAGCTGACTCCATTTCTTTGTACCAGAGGCAAAGGAGAACATCATAGTGGAGAAGCAATGATAGAGAAGAACATCTGACTTCATAGTGGCAAGGAAGTAGTACGTGATTACAAGACTTGGATTAAGACGCAACCCCCAAAAATACACCTGTAGTGCCCTATTTTTTCCAATTATTTTCATGTATAGAGAGCTATGCTATGTCCCAATAACTCAAATTATTACTCAAATTGTTAGATTAGGTCATTAACTCCATGATACAACTACCCCTCAAATCTCAGCATATGAGCCTTTTTATAGATCCTACAAGCAACAAACTCCTTAAGACGCTGTAATAGATGCTTTTATTATTATTTCCTCTACCCAAGATCCAAAACTAACATTAAGAAATGACAGATATGAGTAGATGATAATCAGAAGAAAGTTTACTGAGCAAGCTTCCTGAGTGTCTGCCATGCTCAACCTCTCTCTTTAGATTTCATGGCAGTGCCCAAAAGATCTAAGGTATACTTAGATTGTCTCTGTACCAGAACTGGGTAGGGAGAAAGAAGAATTTACCAGGTGGAAGCAGGAAGTAATTAGCAAGTATTTAGAACAGAACAGAGTTCAGTCATACACGAACACCAGAAAAAGACCTTCATGTTTGCACAAGTGGCCCATAATTGAGACATCAAGTAATCCTGACTTAGACATGAAGCATGATGAGTACCCTGGATTTAGAATCTGGATTTTTATCTACTAATTTCTCATGCTCTTAGCCTGTCTATCCTTAAGAAATCTAGACCTGAGTGACTGTGCAACCCTAGTATTAAATAATCCTAACTTTGAGTTTTTGAAAACCTTAACTCATCCCAGCCCATAATCTTAGAGCTTCTTAGATTCCACCTGTGTCCCAGTTTTTTTTTTTAGCTACAGTGATAAATGCCTAGGTGAATAATTGTATTTCTACGCCCCTCTATGTCCAAGATAGGGAAAGGAAAATTTCTATATTGTGTTTATTACTCATATTCTAGGCACTATGCTATACATGACCCAGACATTTATTAATTTTAACATCATATAAATTCTACAAGTACATTTTATTCTCACTTTACACACTAGAAAAGATTTTTCTTAAAGGCTAAAGAAAACTATACTGTTATCATCTTAAATCTTAGCCATCACCAACATATCTTGAAGCTTTTGTCAACCTTCTTCAAGACCCAGCAATATCACTTTTGTGTATATATCCAAAGGATGCTCAGTTGTGCCCCAAGGACATGTGCTCAACAATGTTCATAGCCAGAACCTGGAAACAACCTAAATGCCCTTCAACCAAAGAATGGATAAGGAAAATGTGGTACTTAGTCTAATGTCTTATCCATTAGAATTTCTTCACTTCTGAGACTAAGGAAAAAAATTCTTTTTAAACTACTTTTCCCACATAATTTGCTTACTTATCTGGGAGTGGCACTATTTGAAAGGATTCGGAGTTGCGGCCTTGTTGGAGGAATTGTATCACTATGATGGGCTTTTGAAATCATGCCAAACCCAGTGTCTCCCTCTCTTTTCCTGCTGCTTACAGATCAATTCTCCAGCACCATTTCCTAGTGAGCCACCATGGTCCCTTCTATGGTGATAAAGGCCTAAACTTCTAAAACTGCAAGCAACTACTAATTAATTTCTTTGGTTATGGTGCCTCTTCACAGCAATCAAACTCTGTCTAAGAAAGAAATGAACTATGAAGCGGAGTATTGCCATGGCAGGTCTGACCATGCTTTTTTTGTCAGAATGTGTACTTTGGATTAGGAAAGCAGTTGAATGCTTTAAGTATGGTTTATGGCATACTAGTAGAATCCTGGAAAACAATGGTGCTGACAGTAATGTAGATTATGATAGTCTGACTTAGTAGGAGAATTAGAGGTAAATGGCCTTAGAAACTGTTTTAATGATATTTTGGTCAAAAGTGTGTCTGCTTTCTACCCTTATCCAAAAAATATTCCAAAGACTAAATTGAAGTTTTGGATTAATACCGTAGGCAGTGGATATTTCAAAATAACCTAGTATTAAATTTTTCTTGTGTTTTCTCTTACACATATTTATAATGAAGAAGAGGAAGCTCTTAAGTAACATCTCTCCTTGGTCTCTATATCAGCTTTTACCTTAAGTCTTCTACCCTGCTTGAGCCTCTGTCCTGATTTTAATGATTAGCAATAATATGAAAATATAAGAATAATAAACCATTTCCTTCCTGACTTGCTTTTTGGTCATAATACTTCATCAGAGCTAAAGAAACCCTAACTAAAACAACTCTTTTTTCACTTCTATTCATTAATTTGCCAAATGCATGTAACATTGTAGAAAGGTCACTTGGTTGCTATTCATCATCACAATTTTCATATTAGCTACACTAGGTCAAAGGCTGTGTGACACTTCACTGTCATCAGAAACAAAGACAATGCTGCACTCAACAATATTTAATCAGTGAATGTACCAACATCCTAACACAACATCTCAACTCAGAGAAAAAGTGCATTAGGACATGCATCTTTGTGAAGAAGATAAAAACAACCCCTATTTAAATGTCGCTAATTAAACATTTTGGTTGAAATTAAAAGCACTGTTTCCTATTCAAGAATGTTTCTAATTAACATTGTGATTATAGCTAGACTTTACCTAGGAGAAAAGTAGATTTATCTGAAAGATAGTCAAATAATTTCCTTTGTTTGTACCTTCCTTTTCAAGAGTAACAAGGTTCTGACTGAGGAACAGGACTTGGAGTCAGTATCCCTCCTCCCTTAGGAGTCATTATTCTCTGCTCCTCCCAAAATACTTTCCCAGCCTCAAGCCTCTTACCCCATTTTTCCTCCACTCCATTCTCACACCAAGATTCTCTCACAAAAATATAGTACTCTTACTCTATTATGATGATTAAATTTATGTTTGTTTGGATGGTTTAGTTTTGGCTTTAGCTTTTTTGTTTGTTTTAATATGTTTATTTTATGTGTATATGTATGTGCCCGAGTGTATGTATTTGCACCACATGTATATAGGAGCCCACAGAGGTCAGAGGACATATCTGATTTCCTGTAGCATGAATTGCAAATGGTCACCATGTGGATGCTGTTCCTCTGCAATAATAGTAAGTGCTTATCTACTCAGTCATTTTTCTGGTGGTGTGATGATTAGTTTTAATTGTCAACACAGTGTGTAATCACTTGAGAATAGAATCTTAATGACCAATTTCCTACATTGGATTGACCTGTGAGCATGTCTGTGTGTAATTGTCTTAATTTATGTGGAAAGACTCAGTCTACTGTGGGTGGCATTGTTTCCTAGTTAGAGGTTCTGAGCAGTATATGAGTGGATGGACTTAACTGAGTACAGGCAAGTAGGTGAGCATGAATTCATTTCTTTCTGCTGTTCACAATAGATGCTATGTGACCAGCTGTTTTAGTTCCTGCATTCACTTCTCTTTTATGGTGGACTGTACATGAAATCGTGGGTTAAGTTCTTTTTGTCAAGTTTTTTAAATCAGAAAAACAGAAATGAAACTAGAATACTGGACATGGTCTCTGTGCTGCATAAATAAGCTGATACAAACAAACAAGCAAGCAATAGGACAATTTACTCTACAAGCTATCCTAACATGGTAAGAACTCTATTTTAAAGAACCAGAAAAGAAGACAGAACTATTAAGTCATGTTATTCATCTAACATTTAATAGCATGCTTATTTACTATAAAGTAAGACTTTGGGACATTCTCTATAGATCAACAAGAGTGATAGCACTGTCTCTTACTAGATCTTTCATTGTTCTCCAATGACATTTCCCAGGTAAAACAACTTGTGAAATGAAAGGACTGAGTATAAGGAAATAATATATTTCCAAATCTGACACTCAGCAATATAAGACACACCCATCTTTGTCATTAATTACAGATACATACACATTTTTGTTTTTAGGATTATTTGGATGATAGTAGCATTAGCACAAGGTTTGAGTTCCTTCAATATGTGCAGTTTCAACTATTTTGACAAACATTTTTATTTTTCTTTTAGAAAAGCACATTACAGAGCAGTTATATGACCTTTCCAGCCCCATATCTACTAAAAGGAATTTAGGAGATGTGCAAAAATCTAAACATTAGAGTAAAATATACAAAAAGGCTGTATAGTCATTTCAATAAAATATATCGTTAGCATTTAAAAATTTTTCACTGTAGGGTTGGAAGCCATTATCTAAGTCAACAGTTCAGCGATCATGGCATCTTGTATTTTATGTTTCATTCTAAAAGGAACTGAGACATGGTACATTGTCTGAATCACTACTACAGCAAAAACTAAGACCCCTTAATGTTTTTCCTAGATAGTCGCTAGGGATTGAGTGAAATTGCTGTGTCTCATCTGAATGACCCAAGCTCAAAGTATAGAGACACACTGTTCTCAGATCAAAAAAAAATGCAGCTTCCTATTTAGCAAATAGCAAAGGTTCTGTAAGACCACCTTATCCATCTGAAAATTAGTTATAGACCTAATGAAGGAATGTGTGCTACAAACTTGTAGTAATAAAAACAGCATTATTGGCATAAAAACACAGACATACTGCTAAACGGAATCAAATTAGACAACCAGACATAAATCTACACACCTATGAACACCTGATGTTTTATAAAGAAGCTGAAAATACAAGGAAAAAGGACAGCATCTTCAACACATAGTACTAGTCAAACTGGAGCTGATTTTATTATCATTGTCACTGCCTTTTGCTACCATACCTAAGATGCCCTTCTATTATAAAGTTGAGCAAGAAGATTTGGCTCTATGAAATGTGTTATTTAGAAGTATGCATAGTGAAGTTTCAGAAAATTTCATCTTTTTCTACTGTCTCCATCTGATGTCAATATTTTGAAGTTGGAGAGATTATCTCCTTCTGCCTGTATGTCTTAACTCATTTAATTATCCCTGCAGGACTTTCTTAGTGAAGCAGGCGTTTAGAAAATAAATAATCGTTTGAAGTAATGTATGATTTATTTGACTAGAAATTCAACTTTTAGGAATCTATCCCACAAGATATGCTGTTTAATTAAGGAGTGCCAGTGCCAGTGGAAAGAGTTGGAAATAGCCAAAATCTGTTAGCAGAGAAATGCGCATATGAACTTATGTGAATTCATGTAATTGAATGTTTTGCAGCTATTTATATAAAACAAGTTTTATATCTGTGTGTATTGACAGGAAACATCCTTAACAAACAGGTAAATTTCAGCTTATATTTAGTAAAAACTCAATCACATCAAAATTAAAATACATCTGCATATAAATGAGAGCAATATATACAAACATTTGTATATCAAACCATGAATGCTCTTTTATTTGGGAAAAAGAAATAAAATAGAAATGAAGACAATAAGTAATTGTTTATTTCTACATTACTTTATTAATTTCTCTATATTAAGCCTATAATTATGTGTTTTTTTATAATTTAAAACATTTTGAAAGACAGAAAATTAGTTATAGTTATAAGGCAATGCCTCTGTGGATAGGAACTGTATAGTGTAGTGTTTTGGGAACACATTATAAAATTTGTCAGATAATTCTGCCACAGAAAAGGTAAAATTAGTATAGGAATAGTCAAATGAGTACTTCGCTGTCCTTGGGTTTATGTACATTAACATACAAAACAATTTGAGAGTGTTGTAGAGATGTCTCAGCAGGTCAAACCATTTGCTGCTCTTGCAGATAATCCAGGTTTAGTTTTCAGTATCCTCATCAGGTGGCCCCAAATCACCTATACTCCAGTTCCAGAGAATGCAACTCCTCCTTCTCCTCCCTAAAGGCACTTGCATGCATATGGTGTAAATATGGACAAGCAGACAAGCACACAGACAAGCAGGCAAACACATAACACACATATACACACACATGCATACACATTTTAAAACATAACATTGACACATTGTATATTTATATTTTGACATATAAAATATGTCATGCTGTTATTGTTTATCTCTTTGCAAGTGAAAGAAAAACTCTGGTCAACACAATCTAGCATGAGTTCTCTAGAAAGGCAAGTACTGAACATAAATTATTTGGGCATTTTCACAAACTGGACTGGGTGTTTTTTTTTAACCCATGCTATCAGTTTCCCTCTCTCCATATTTATTTTTCCTCTCTCCCTGTGTTTCTCTTTCCTGGAGCAGAAGTCAGAACACCTCCTGAAAAAAAAAGAGGCAACCCTTTGATAAGTGCCAGAAATTCCATCCTATGAAGTGGGGTCCTTGACTGAAAAAAAGCAGGGGACTTAGAAACTGAGCTGAGCATCAGAATCCATCTGTCTTTGCATCCTGACTACAGATGTAATGTGAACAGGCACCTCATGTTTGTGTTGCCATGTCTTCCCTGCCATGATGGATTGTACCCACAAACTGAGCTAAAATAAACTGTGCTTTCCTTGACCCGTTTTTTTTTTTTTTGTTTGTTTGTTTGTTTGTTTTGGCGGGGGGAAGGTTCATTAGAGAAATAATGAAAGTAATTAACATGGTGATATAATCATATTTTTATATTGTAAAACAAAGAATATCCATGGAAATGCAGTGGAGTAGAAGAAAGAAAAGACATAGAGACTACTGAGGGGGCAGAAGGGACAGAATATAGAAATGTGTCATACAGGGGTGGAGTGGAAAGACATGTGATAAAAATAAAATGTTACTGAAGATTGTGTAGACTGAGACTATTCAGAGTGAATGAAGGGCAGAAGGGTTCACTGATTTGGCACACACAAGCTTGCTGAGCATCCTGTGTGTTTGATATGACATCGATGTTCCCACATCCTTCCATTTCCCTTCAGGCAAATGACATTAAACCTGAAAAAATATCATCTATTATGCTTCATATGACTTCCTAAAGATAGCATCTTAATGTCCAAAGTTTAAAAATGGCTTATATAACAGCACACATGTGTGCATTTGCATGAACACACGCGTGCACACATGCTTTCACATTTTTTGCAACTGGATCCTGTAATGGAGTTCAAGCTAGCCTTGTGCTCAAGATTCTCTTATCTCAGTAACCCCTAACCATGAGTGTTCATATTACAGATGTTCAGCACTATTCCAGGCAAAAATCCTTTGAAACTAGTGAGAATAAAATACTCTGTCATCCTACAATCAAACAAACCATTTTGACTAATTTCTAATTCAATTTTAAGGTGTAAAAGTAAAGTGCCCACTTGGTCTTCTTATTGAATAATGAGTACAGTATCCACGCATGCATAAGCAGTGCTCACATGGATGAATTCAACACATGAAAATATTTCATTGATCTTTCCCCCTTCTCTGTTTTTACTTAACCCATGTATTTGTTTACTCAAACTTTAGAAATATAAATGTGTTCAAGTGGACTATAACAGCCTCATCAATGTTCAGGAAACAGACTCTATGCTAATAGATCTTTCTTTCCAAAGTGAAAAAGCTCAGGCACATCTGTGGGGTAACAAAGGTACACATTACAAATTCTATACTTGTCTAGACATAATCAAACCCATTTCAGAGTTGATGCTAAATGCTTCTAATTAAAGTAATTTAAGAAGTTTATAAAAATTCAAGAATGGTAGCAAAATGTTAACATTTAAAATTAAAATTCTTGTTCTCACCAGGCTCCACTTGGGTCTCCATAGTAACCAGAACATTTATCAGCCTTATGCTATGTGATAATTGATAATGTTCATGTATATAAAATAAAATAATGTCTTTATGCATATAAAATTTACATACATGGACTGAAAAGTGGAACACTTGTCTGAAAAAGGTCTTGCTTCAGATTTCCTCCCACAGGATTCTGAAAAGTAAAATAATAGTCAGGAAGCAGGTCTTCCTCAGGCTTGTTCCCCAAGTGGTCTTTTTTCTCAGTGTCTATTCTTACTTTCTGTCTCCTAAACAAAAGTGATGCATCTTCCAAAGAGACTGACATTTCCATACAGTGTCCTAACACCCTAAATCATAATATTTCCCATTCTTAACATGAGAAAATTAGTTTTTTAAAATCAAAAACAGATCTGGTGATGTCTCAGTTGGCTCACAGCAGCATCTATAGCAATGACAGGTGTGAAGGGGGAAAAGTTAGTCACCTGAAGCAATGGCACTCGGCTGTGGGAGAGGGCCATAGGTTGTGTGCTTGAACAACCAGACTAGTATGATAGGTCCTGGGGTCATACCGAACTGCTGTTACATTGCACAGGCTTGCCTGAGAGCACCTGTAACTTCTTGCGTGTAATTAGGGGCTGAGGGTGTGTGGTGTGGCAGCAGCAGTGGAAGCCTGAGTGGGTGGGGCAGGTTCTGAAACGGCCCAGATTACCCAGCTGTAGCCTGAAGAGGAGGTCTACAGAATTCAGAATTCTATAACCCACAGGGAAAGAGAGCAAGCTGCCTGAAAAATAGACATAAGGCAATGTGCGGGAGAAATATGTATATCAGGAAGCCAGGGCACTGAGGCCTTCTAAATGGCAGAGCCAGCATAGCTGGCTGACTCTGGTGGTGGGTGGATGCAATGCAGTTTGGGGCCAGGATGAGGTTTCTACAGGGAGATTGCAACAGGAAAACCCCAGAATTAATAGGGAGGATATTCAAGGAGTTGGAGAAGGTCGTCCAAACGATGTTTGTGGTGATAGGGAGAGGTGGCAGCTTCACTGCTACATAGTTTAACGCCCCACATTGAGCATCAGCTTAAGCGTTTACTTATACTGTTCTAAAATAAGATGTGGAATGAGATATCAGGGTAAAAGTCCTGATTTAGTGGAGAAGTAACCAGTGACCCTCTCTCTCTCTCTCTCTCTCTCTCTCTCTCTCTCTCTCTCTCTCTCTCTCTCTCATCTAAAATGCCTGTGATTCTTTTGAAGCCACTTTGTGCTATTTCCTTAGTCTTTCTATATGTATCTTGGGCCCTCCAATCTCTATGGCTAATTCTGGTCAGCCAGTGGCTAATTTCATCCCATAATTCAAGGTTAAACTTTGTTGTCAGTCTTGGAGTGTCAGTAAGAACAAGAAAATCACAACATTGTACTCGAATGAACTTAACCAATCATGGTCCTTTAACTTCAAAGAGAGCTTCTATATATGGCATTTAAAATATTTAAATTTTCTTCAGGGACCTACATCTATTTATGACAGTGACCTTTGACATCTCTAAGAAAAGGATGGTGCGCTGCAACAACAAATCCACTTAGATTGTGGTGATGCATTTAAGCTGACAAACATCACCCAACATCAGCTTTGGACCACAAACTGGGCATCTTGATGCAAAAACATTCTTACAGAAAAAGCAAAAAGGAAATGTTGCAACAATATAGGAAAATAAGCTTCTTTCTAGCAAAGAATTCTAAAATCAAATTCATTGCAGAAGACAATATATAGAAGACCCTAGTGCATGTAAATGACAATGCTCTCAACACAGTGGGCCACAGTATCCCAAATGAACTGTAAATGACTGCGTCTTATAGCTGCCATTGCACAAATTTGTTTCATAGTACATTCATTGCAACTTGGTGTTTGTAATTTGTTAATAGAAAATCAGGAGTAAAATTAGCAAATAGCCTCCTGGTGATTCAATCAGCTACAAAGTTAGGATTTCTATTGGTTCTATGCTTAACATATGCTTTCCTAAATATGTTTTTCAGGTGGTCTTTTAATCATAGATATTAGATCATACTTGTATCATTTACCTTGTTCATCTCTGAAGAAGAATAGCTGAGCAAAGCATTTCATGGGAAGGATTCATTTTAGGTAGATCACACTCTCACAATGAGGAAGGTACCATATCTGAAGAGGCTTACTCTTAGCTGGTAAGTGTTTGCGGTGTGGCTGGCTATAAATCTGCAGATTAAGAAATGGGTAGATCTGCCTCTACCAACCATGCTTCACATTCCAAGGTTTCCAAAATCACTACAAAACACTAGTAACCAGGGAACAAGTGGTGAATATATGAAGCTGTCAGGACATTTCACATACATACCATTACACGGTGTTCATTGTTATTTACTGCAATCAACTGAAAATTAGTACATCCAATCTGCAGTTCATGAGGGTTATGTGTCCAGGATATCTATGGATGTAGCCCAACCCAACACTATAAAATTTCACAAAACATTATGAGATATTTTATATGTGATTTTTGTAACCCAATTACATGGTTCTTGAAAGTGCACTTTATAGATGAAAATGCCGCATCACACTGTGAACAAAAACATTTAATACAACGTAAGAAAAAAATCAGGGTCTTTTCTACTTGTTCTAGGATTTTAAAGTAGTTACAGACTCTTAATTCCCAGTATCTGTCCATGCAATTTTTACAGTATTTATTTAAAAAATTAATTCAGTCTGAGAGGAATCCAGTTATCTCTACCTATACATTTTTCACCTGCCATCCTCCTGCTCTTCTTCAGTGAGCAAACCACACACTACAGTGCAGAAATACTCCTGAAGCATGCATTTCTTTAGGCTAGAAGTATTTACATGAGAAAAGAAATATACACTAAGAAACTCACTATTACACTTGGGAAGTTCCCAAAGATTCACACATGGTGCCATTCTATACCTTTCCATACCTCATAAACAGAAAGAAACAAAGGAACTGATAAAATTATGCAAGTAATAAGAGTGACTTAGCAGTCAATGTTTTAAAGACCCAGACAACTGAAGTAAAATAAGAAAGAAACAGTCAGTGCCTGTGGTTTGACTATCAACAGTGATAAGAAAACAGAATGCCCACATTTGGAAATACATAAATTATTTTAATAAATTCCAGGATGATATGGAAGCTTTACCTATCTTAAACAATTAAAACTGCATTTTCTCTTTTCACAGTGTTGCTCAGAAAGTAAACTGGTTTTCAATCACCTGTAAAATAGGTGAGACAAAGTTGATTTTCTATTTCTAAAAATCTATCATTCAATATCAACTATTAGACAAAATACAATAAATTATTGCTATCTGAAGAATTACATGAGATAAACCCTGGAAAAACATGTAGATCAGCAATAGCTTTCCACTCACCAAATCTATTTATTTTTGCTCTTTTGAGAAGTTTGTTCCCACATATAAAAGCAAAGGACATTAGAATTACTGCCATTTGCAAAAAAAAAAATTGTTTTTTTTCATGTCAAGAGCAGAAATATACATATAACATAATTGCTCTTGATTAAAATATCGTGTTTGTGCAGCTCATTTAAAATGTAATATATAATTAAGAAATACAGGTTAATAGATAATCATTTATAATAGTCAAGCTTATAGTTATGTTAGTTAGATTTTCTAGATGTACAGAGATATATTTCAGATAGATAGGTATTCTTCAAACCTTTCAAAGACTACAGAATATGGCATTTAAAATGTTTTAAGAAGTTAGGATTTTTCATGACAGAGACACATCTGCTCCTGGCAGCACCAATTACTTCAAGAGAAAGATGGCATCGAAGAGGCTCCTTATGGAGTTGGTTAGCCATTTGAGCAAGAAACTTCTCTTGCCTGGACTGATTGATGGACTGGACATGCAGGACCTGCAGAGAAATGGTTACTGAACTTGCCAAAAGTTGAGGTGGTCCTTCAGCATTCCGAATTCAGGAGTCTGTCAGACATTCTTCTGGTTTCCAGTGATGGGTAGTCTCTCCACAGGATGCAGCAATCTTAATACTCTGTGAGAGAGGGGCCTTGTAGCTGAGCTCTACTCTGCTCACCAAAGGTGTTATCTGAAAGGTTTTTATGCCCCGACAAACCTCTCCACGGGTGCAATAATCCAAATCAGACCCAAATCAAACCAAATTAGAAAATGCTCAGGTTTAGAGGCTGCCAGCACTCCCGGGGGGGCATTCCCTGGGGAAAGAAGACTGAGAAGCCATGAAGAGGGGAAAGGAAGACTGAGAAGACCATCTGTTTGTTCTCTGTGGGGGGCAGTTTAATAGTCTGTGGGAGTGGTCTTGACCCTCTCTGGGGAGGGATCACCATTTGGCAGGCTTTCTTGGAGGTGGAGTCTGGACTGAGGCAACTCCCAGGGAAGGGGGCTTGGCATGGAAAGTTCCAGCCAAACATTCCAGACTCCTTGATATAGAGGTGCCCAGGGGCTGCAGTGAAGCCTGTCCCCAAACATTCCAGACTCTTTGAATATAACAATGTCAGCGGCTGGGGTGAGCTTCCAACCAAACATCTCAGACTCTTTGGGTATAGGGGGTGCCAGCTCAAGCTTGGCTACTTCCTGAGGGCATGAGACAATGTAGAAGATATTTACATTATGATTCAGAACAGTAGCAACATTATAGTTATGAAGTAGCAAAAAATAATAATTTTATTTTTGGAGGTCAACATGATGTGAAGAATTTTATTAAAGGGTTGCAACGTTAGAAAGGTTGAGAAAAACTGTTCTAGGGCATGAAAAGTTGAGAGCACAACAGAAAATGCAAATTACTGACAGCACAGATTATTTTCTTCTGTCGGTATGTACATAATATTGAAATATTTTATTATTTTATTTCTTCCTTCACGGAGGGAAAACTTGTTGAGACTTCTTAGGTAAATTCAAGCCTGTACCTGAATGACCTATTAAAAGTGTACTTTTGGGGCTCTCCCTGTAACCAGTTATAACACCTTACTCATTTTCTTACTAATTAGTAGCATAAAAATTATTGAAATGCTTATTTCCTATTTTCTGGAGACATGATCTTAGACTTTATTTGTTTGTTTTTAATTATCTCTTAACGCTGAATTGGGAGTAGTCTCATGTCCTTCTAGAAATGTCACCAATGCCTCTCAAAGACTTTCTTCCAACCTACAAATTTTGGTAGCAGAAAAAGGATGTGCTTCATGATTCTCATAAAGTATACATTGCTCTGTTAGTCTCTTTACGGAGTACACTAATTCTTATAGATGCTCAATATTATGAAACTTTATTCCACATATTTAGAGAGACAACTGGAGGAAATCAGAGCATTTTCATAATGCACCATCTATGTTCTTGGTCACCACTGCTCCTTCCAATTCCACCAAGCAATAGTTACAAGAAAACAGAGGATTCTGCCTTCCAGAGTCTTTTTTTTTTTTTTTTTTTTTTTTTTTTGTTTTGTTTTGTTTTTCGAGGCAGGGTTTCTCCAGGGTCTTAATTTTTAAAAAGAATTTATGTGTTTTACTCCTCCAGAGACTTCCCTGTGCCTATCACTCAGAAAATCTTTTCTGAAGTTTCCCACCCAGATGCCAGATGCTGACAGCATGAAACTTCTCCCAGACAAACTGATTCCTTCCAGGGTGCAGTCCCTGGAACTCAGCTCCTCTTTGCAACTTACATTCTTTACAGAAGTTAAGCCTTCTGTCTTCCTGCACCATAGTCTCCAAGTTACATGTCTCCTACCTTCGTTGAAGGGCATAAAGCTTCTGTACTCATTTATAACATAGGGAACAGATGGGGCTGGCTTGTTTTGCAAAGACAACTAGTTATCTTATAAGTGCAGATGGAGCAAGTAGCACAACTCTTACCAAAGAGCTGGGTTCTGAGGATGCCAGATGGTTTCATTAAAAGGAAAAAAAAAATAAGGCTGTCTGCCAGATTCACAGCAGGGACTGCCTTGCTCTTTGGAGTATGGACAACCATAAAGAACTAAGTAACCCTGCTATTCATTCGTAGCATAAATAGTAAAAACCCAGAGACACATATTGGGATTCAACTTCTAGATCAGAAAAGCAAAATAGCCAACTGTTAGAGAGACCTTTTTACGTCTACCAAATCATCATACTATAGGGGCGAGATCCTGTTTCCATAAAACCTAAGGCTCCATGATTCACTGAATTCCTGTCTCTTCCTCTTTATATTCCTCTCTCCACCCAGCCATATTGCTCCCGTCTCCACCTCCCAGTGCTGGGATTAAAGGCGTGCAATCCCAAGTGTTGGTATCACTTTTGTGTAAACTCTCTCTTTTAGACTGATTCAATCTTGTGTAGTCCAGGGTGACCTTGGACTCACAGAGATCTGTCTGCTTCTGTCCCCTGGGATTAAACGTGTGTGTCACCACTTCCTGACCTGTATGATTGACTAGTATGGCTGCTCTACCCCCTGATCTTCAGGCAAACTTTATTTATTAAATCATAAATAATGTATGACTATATTCATTTTCTATTTTATCTCTCCAATACATAGCCCTTTTGCATGTTTAAAAAATAACTGGGAAGACTGGGACTACCAGTAAGGTAGAAAGGAGGTAAAAGTAGAGAATTAAGAAGAGCTGTTTATCCATAACACAGGTGCTGTCAGAAGTCCATTTTTTAAAAATAAGATCTCACTTTTGAAATGGAACACTGATTCAAAGTAAAGAGAAAGTGTTCTCTGTTTTGTTCATTGTCAAAGGCCAACATTGGTATTCAACACTTTCCTTGCCAGTCTGCTTTAGAAGCTGAACTGGCATGGGCTATCCTCAATCTTGTTCAGTGTCCACACCTGTATCACTGATATCTCTAGGTTAATTTCACTCAAAGTACCAAGTTAATTGGTCTGGAAAAGTTAAAAAAAATTCTTTAAAGAAATCACCTTTTCCAAACTCCATGTGGTTTATTAAGCATCTGAGCCTACTGACTATCTTAATCATCCTGGAAAGGCAAACATCTGAACACTCTGAGGATAAGTCCTTTAAGGATGGTACTGGAGAGAGATATCCAATCATCAATATCCCTATCCTGAATAATCTACTAATGCTTAACTTGAATAATCAGATAATAATTCTCCAGATTGCTTTTCACAGCCTCTGGACCAAGCATATAAGTGTGATGGAGAAGACTGATATATGTTGGGTCATGAACATAATAACCATGTTCTAGAATAGTCACCAAAGATGGCTTCCATACTGCCATGCCTTTCTTTCCCTTCCTGACTTTGTAGGCCCATTTAAATAAAATGTTTTAGAATCAACACATGAGCAACTATATTGTACCTCTAGAGCTCCACATAGTAGACTGCATATGTTTAGCAAACCATCACACTATACAAGGGAGTTAGCATGATACAGCTCTGTGTAGTCATCACAATACCAACTCTATAGGGAGATATCTATATATGACTCCCAGATCTACATCATTTTATGCCTGTTATATGAACTATTTTTAGTTATGATATGAGGGTTACTATATTTATAACGGTCTAGAGGTACAATTATAATTTATTGATTTTATAAAAATATATAATGTAAAGCTATATTATAATTTATTTTTCAGGTAAAGAGAGCAAGCATAAAACAGATGCTGGTAAAATGAAGAATACACTTAAAGTGTCCATATGTTTATAGAGAGGCAATAGTAGACCTGTTAGAATTAAAAAACTCTGATTTATATGTTTCATAGTCAAAGTCATTTTATAGTAATAAAATTTGATCTCTGTACCCATATTTTAATTTTCTTACAATATTTCAGAACTGTTATACAGAAACTATATTCTTTGAGGAATTGCTCTGGTTTATTGCATTTAAGTTCTGGAATGACAACATTCTTGTAGTGCCTTAAAGAAACCTTATTCAATCTTATGTTTTAGCAAGCTGCTGTCAAAGAACAAAACACTGGGCCCTAAGCCCCCAAGGCTCGGCTCGGGAATGTCTGTGTCCTCTATATCATTGACACATTGACCCAATGCTTGCCAGTATTAGACATTTCACAATAAGGGATTTACCTTTCCTGCATTTCCTAACAAGTTCTTCTTTTTACCTACCTTGTTGCCACACTTATCTTGCCCCATACACTTCACCAGCAGATTATTCCGTTTCCTCTGTCCTAACCTCATTCTTCAACTCCCATTCTCCTTTGGAGCTAAGGACACTAGGTGAATCTCTTTCCCTTATTTTATGTACTGTGTATGGGTTTCTAAATCATTTCTATAAGCTTAATACTGATCCAGGCAAAAATGAATATGCCAAATGAAATGCCAGAAAGGATTTTTTAAATTTATAAAAATAAAGGAAGTTATAAGATGGTAGTTTTACAGCCCAGCTTTTGAAAAAGGGAAGTGTCATTTAATTTCAAAAGCTTCTTTTAAACAAAATGAGTCAGAAACAGGTTAGTATGAAGTATTTTTTATTGCTTTATAAATAATATCATTCAAAATTTCTACTTTCTCCCCTCCTCCCATTTCCATCCCACTCCCCAATTCACCCTCCCCACTCCCCCTCCAGTCCTAAGCCCTGTGGGAAGTCCAAGGCCCTCCACCCTCCATCCAGGCTTAGGAAGGTATACAGGTATACATCCAAATAGACTGGGATCCCAAAAAGCCAGTACATGCAGTAGAGACAAATCTAAGTGCTATTATCATTGGCTTCTCAGTTGGCCCCCATTGTCAGCCACATTCAGAGGGTCCAGTTTGATCCCATGCTTGTTCAGTCCAGTCCAGCTGGATTTGGTGAGCTCCCATTAGATCAGGCACACTGTCTGAGTGGGTGGGCCAACCCTTTGTGGTCCCGACTTTCTTGCTCATATTCTCCCTCCTTCAGATCTTCAACTGGACCTTGGAAGTCAGTCCAGTGCTCACATGTGGGTCTCTGTCTCTATCTCCATCTATTGCCAGATGAAGGTTCTATGGTGATATTCAAGATAGTCATCAGTCTGACTACAAGACAAGGCCAGTTCAGGCACCCTCTCCTCCAATGCCCAGGGTCCAAGCTGGAGACATCTATAGAACATTCCACCCAAACAGGAAAGAAAGAATATACCTTCTTCTCAGCATCTCATGGAACCTTCTCGAAAATTGATCACATATTCGGTAACAAAGCAAACATCCACAGATACAAAAAAAATTGGAGTAACCACCTGTATCTTATTGGATCACCATGGAGTAACATTAGAATTTAACAACAATTCCACCCCCAGAAAGCCTACAAAATCATGGAAACTGAACAGTCAACTACTGAACCACCCATGGGTCAAGGAAGAAATAAAGAAAAAAATTAAAGTCTTCCTTGAATTCAATGAAAATGAAGACACAACATACCCAATCCTATGGAACACTATGAAAGCAGTGCTAAGAGGAAAGTTCATAGCACTAAGTGCCCACATAAAGAAAACAGAGAAAGCTCACATTAGAGACTTAACAGCACACCTGAAAGCTCTAGAAAAAAAAGAAGCAGACTCACCCAGGAGGAGTAGACAACTGAAGATAATCAAACTGAGGGCTGAAATCAACAAAATAGAAACACAGAAAACAATCCAAAGAATCAATGAAACAAAGAGCTTGGTTCTTTGAGAAAATCAACAAAATTGAAACACCCCATCCAGACTAATCAAAAGGCAGAGAGAGAGGGCTGGAGAGATGGCTCAGTGGTTAAGAGCATTGCCTGCTCTTCCAAAGGTCCTGAGTTCAATTCCCAGCAACCACATGGTGGCTCACAACCATCTGTAAAGAGGTCTGGCGCCCTCTTCTGGCCTTCAGGCATACACACAGACAGAATATTGTATACATAATAAATAAATAAATATTTTTTAAAAAAAGGCAGAGAGAGAACACTCAAATTAACAAGATAAGAAATGAAAAGGAGGACATAACAACAGACACTGAGGAAATTCAGAGAATCATTAGGTCTTACTACAAAAGCCTGTATACCACAAAATTGGAAAATGTAAAAGAAATGGACATTTTTTGGATAAATATCATATACCACAATTAAATCAAGACCAGGTGAACAATTTAAATAGACCTATAAGTCATCGAGGAAATAGAAGCTGTCGTCAAAAATCTCCCAACCAAAAAAAGCCCAGGACCGGATGGTTTTAGTGCAGAATTTTACCAGAACTTCCAAGAAGAGCTAATTTCTATACTCCTTAATATGTTCCACATAATAGAAACAGAAGGCTCACTGCCAAACTCTTTTTATGAAGCTACAGTTAGCCTGATACCAAAACCACACAAAGATACAACCAAGACAGAGAATTACAGACCAATCTCACTCATGAACATCGATGCAAAAATTCTCAATAAAATACTGGCAAACTGAATCCAAGAACACATCAAAAAAAATCATCCATTATGATCAAGTAGGCTTCATCCCAGATATGCAGGGCTGGTTCAATATATGAAAATTTATCAATGTAATACATCATATAAACAAACTGAAAGTAAAAAAAACCATATGATCATTTCATTAGATGCTGAAAAGGCATTTGACAAAATTCAATACCCCTTTATGATAAAAGTTATGGAGAGATTGGGATACAAGGATCATATATAAATATAATAAAAGCAATATTCAGCAAGCCAATAGCTAACATCAAATTAAATGGAGAGAAACTCAAAGCAATTCCACTAAAATCAGGAGCAGGAGAAGGCTGTCTACTCTCACCATGTCTCTTCAAAGAGTGCTTGAAGTTCTAGCAGTAGCAATAAGACAACATAAGGAGATCAAGGGGATTTGAATTGGAAAGGAAGAAGTCAAACTTTCATTATTTGCAGATGATATAATAGTGCATATAAGTGACCCCAAAAACTCTACCAAAGAACTCCTGCAGCTGATAAATACCTTTAGTGATGTGGCAGGTTACAAGATAAACTCAAAAAATCAGTATCCCTCCTATACACAAAGGATAAAGTAGCAGAAAGGGAAATCAGAGAAACATCACCTTTCACGATAGCCACAAATAGCATTAAGTATCTTGGGGTAACACCAAGGAAGTGAAAGACCTCTTTGACAAGAACTTTAAGTCTTTGAAGAAAGAAATTGAAGAAGATACTAGAAAATGGAAAGATCTTCCATGCTCTTGAATAGGTAGGAAAAACATTGTAAAAATGGCAATCCTACCAAAAGCAATCTATAGATTCAGTGCAATCCCCATCAAAATCCCAACACAATTCTTCACAGACTTTGAAAGAAAAATAATCAACGAATCAAAGAAAAGCAAAAAACCCAGGATATCCAAAACAATCCTGTACATTAAAGGAACTTCCAGAGGATTACCGTCCCTGACTTCAAGCACTATTACAGAGATACAGTAATGAAAACAGCTTGGTATTGGATAAAAACAGAGGATAAAAACAGAGATGTTGACCAATGGAGTCAAATAAAAAATCTGGGATATTAATCCACACACAGATGAACACCTGATTTTTGACAAAGAAGCTAAAATTATACAATGGAAGAAATAAAGCATATTTAACAAATGGTGCTAGCATAACTGGATGTCAACCTGTAGAATAATTAAAATAGATCCATATCTATCACCATGCACAAAACTCAAGTTCAAATGGATTAAAGACCTCAATATAAATCTGACCAAACTGAACCTGATAGAAGAAAAAGTGGGAAGTAGCCTGCAACACATGGGCACAGGAGACCACTTTCTATGTATAACCCCAGTAGCACAGACAATAAGAGCAACATTGAATAAATGGGACTTCCTGAAACTGAGAAGCTTCTGTAAAACAAAGGACACAGTCATTAAGACAAAAAGGCAATCTACTGAATGGGAGAAGATCTTCACCAACCCCACATCAGACAAATGTCTGATCCCCAAAATATATAAAGAATTCAAGAAGGTAGACATTAAAATTCTAAATAACCCAATTAAAAATGGGGTACTGAACTGAACAGAGAATTCTCAACAGAAGTTCAAATGGCCAAAAGATACTTAAGGACGTGTTCAACTTCCTTAGCTATCAGGGAAATGCAAATCAAAACAACTTTGATATACCATCTTACACCTGTCAGAATGGCTAAAATCAAAACACCAATGATAACCTATGCTAGGGAGAATGTGGAGTAAGGGGAACACACATATCCATTGTTGGTGGGAATACAAACTTGTGCAACCACTTTGGAAATCAGTGTGATGGTTTCTCAGAAAATTAGGAGTCAACCTACCTCAGGACCCAGCAATACCACTCTTAAGAATATAGCCAAGAGATGCTCAATCATACTATAATAGCATTTGTTCAACTATGTTCATAGCAGCATTATTTGAAATAGCCAGAACCTGGAAACAACCTAGATGTCCCTCCATGGAAGAAAGTATGAGGCACGCTAACACTAAGATGATACCAGAAACCCATACAGGAAGCGAAGAGGTGGTTTCTAAAAGTAAGAATATTTTATGGATAAGTCCTGATAAAAAAACATGCAGAATCCTGCAGAGCAATAGCTTCCCAGGTCTAACCTGTGTGGACAGGAAAGTCACTCCTCAACTCACTGTGTCTATTAGCTGGGTTTTATTTCTGGTATGGGTTATTTCTGAATATTTCATACTTGATAGTTCATGTCACACTAAAACCTTAAGAATTTTTTCACATTCAGCATTTTTAGTTGTTTACAGATTGGGACAACCAAACATTGTATCTAACTGTCAAACTTGCATAGACAGAAATCAATTTACTCACTTGGAAAATTGAATTTTTTTCAAGTAGATTAAGCCAGTATATTTAATCTAATTTATTTACTTGGTTGGCCAAGGAATGAAAACAAAAACCATCCAATTAGTTTTTCAAATGACAAGAGAAAAGGTGATATTAAGTAAATAAATGTTTGGAAACTGGACTCAGCTTTGATTATCTTGGAACAATGCTGAGAGATTATTAGTAGTGGCAAGTTGCCGAATCTGCTTAGCAGTAAGCGCATCTTGGTGTAAGTTCTTTAGTCTTCTTGGATGGGGAAATTAAAAGAGAAAGATTTGAACTAGTTAATGCTGTAAATACTAATATCATTTAAATGAAGGATACCCCTGTAAGTGGGAAACTTTCAAGGAAAAAAATGTCACACTTTCTCTGTCGAGGTTTTTATTAAAAAATATTTTAGTTGAATTTAGTTTTAATGAAATCAGGGATGAATACCTTTTCTGATAATATTAAACTTCAAGTAAATCTTTACTTAGGTTTCTAGGTGTAGTTCACACTATGAATAGCCCCCCCAAAATCTCAGGCTAACAATTCAGTGGTAACTGGTCCTACTTTTGCATTGTCTTCAGCACCTGAGATAAGCAACTGTGTGCTTCATTAGAAGCATTTCGTAGTATTCCTCAAACAACCACCATGAGTACAGCTGTAAGAAGGATGTAGTCCAAATCATCTCACATGATGGGAAACCATAAAAAATTAATACAATACAATCAGACCTTAAAATTCATGAATTGGAACTATTGAGAATAGATTACAAAAGACATGCTTATAAATATAAATGTACCAAACACAAAGAGTCAAGTGAATATGGTAAACCAACTCTTTTAGAAGTCCTTGAAGTAAAATAAAAGGTACAAGAAATGTTTATGCATTCAAATTCTTTAGAAAACTATAAAGAGTAACCAACAAGACAATAGGTACTAGAGGGGGATAGATGGGTCAGTGGTTAAGTGTGTTTGCTGCCTGGAGATTGAAGTTCAGATCCCAGTACTTCCATCAGGCTAGTTACATCTATTATGCTAGCTCCAATGATGTGAGAGCCTCTTCTGGTCTTCTTGAATATTGAACTATGCATGTTTAAACACGCATACACACACAAAAAAAACAAATAATTTCTTAAAAATAGCTATAAGTGATACATTCATTCAAAAATATAGTAAATTCATAATCTCATACAAGTTGTGAGATTATGACAGTAAGAAGAACCAGAGAAGTAGAAGACATGCTCATTTCATTAAATTAAGTGAACATTAATGGAAAGTATGTAATAATAATTAATGTTAGCACTCATGTATATCTCAGAATAAAATAAGAACAGCCTCAAAGTCAAACTCAAAGTATACATGAAAATAACAGAGATAATAGATAGTAAAACCAAAAATCATCTAATTTGACCTTAGAAAGGCATTAAACTTTCAATAACAGTGACTGAGAGAGTAAATTATAGAATTAAATGAAAAAAGAAACTATAAAAATGTTTTATAAAATACCAGACCTTTCATAAAATCAATACACAATTGTTTGTTTGTTTTCTTTTCTTTTTTTTTTTTTGTTTTTTTGGTTTTTCGAGACAGGGTTTCTCTGTAGCTTTGGTGCCTATCCTGGAACTAGCTCTTGTACTCACAGAGATCCGCCTGCCTCTGCCGAGTGCTGGGATTAAAGGTGTGCGCCACCACCGCCCGGCAATTGTTTGTTTTCTTAATGGGTGGTGTTGAAATGATCATTGTCTACAACTGAAGAGAGAATCCAAAGCAATAGCTGAAAGACTGCTGTGCAGATAGAGGATGGAGAGTATAGAAGAGAGTTTAGGAGTCATGGAAGACAAAATAGAAAGATCACGATGAAATCTTATAGAATAGTAACAGAGAAAATAAAGAAGACAGGATATGTGGAGAGTTACAATATGTGGCTTAGAATGTTTTAGAACTGACAAAAAGTATGAATTTAAACTACATAAACCACAGCTTTTACTATGAAGAATAAAGAGAAATAATTATGTATTCTCATTATCTATACTATAACAACAGGGCATAAATATTTCATACTAGCAAAAAAGAGGAAAATGGCTAAACATGCAAAGAGACAGTGGATGACAATACATATGATGATATTTTATTTATGTTTTAATAAGGCTTGCCTGAAGATCAGGAGATAAAACTAAGCCACTAGAGTCTAAGCAGTGCTGTTAAACACCTTTAATCCCAAGATTTAGGAGACAAGGCATATGAATTTCTTTGAGTTTAATGTCTACCTGGGCTATACAAAATCAATCCAGAAACAGATCCAGGTGGTGGTAGATTACACCTTTAATGTCAGTACTAGGGAGTCACAGCCTTTAATCCCAGCTCTAGAGGGGAATATACAATGTGAGGAGACAGAGGCTCAGGGCTCAGTCTGCAGTCGCCCAGCCTTGGTGAGGTAAGTCTATTTTATTGTCTTGGCTGTTTCACTTTTCTGATCTTCAGCTTGATCCCCAATATCTGTCTCTGGGTTTTTATTATTTGCACTATAAATAAACACATTCAGTAATAAAAATAATGGCCATGAAAAATGAGAAAAATGCCTAAAGTTGTACATATGAGAAAAGGAAGGTACTGAAATAAGTTCAAGTACATGAAGATTCACAGTAAATCCAAATAGGCTACAGATATCAATTTAAAACTACTTTAACATTTAAAAGAATTAAATGTTTAAATGCACTCCCTGACATTTAAGAGTTTTCAAGAACTTATAAACAAAAATATTTCTAAATATAGAGGTAGAAAAAGATAATAGAAAAAAGAACAGAAAAATAATATCATTAAAAAAGCAGATTTTAAGAAAAACAGCTCTTTGGGGTTTAGCAAAACACTATATGAAGGTAAGTGATTCAATTAACTAAGAAAATATATTAAGTCCACTGGGTTAATATAATAAGTAGCCTCATGATGTGGGATTTTCTGTATGCTGTAAATACCATTTGCTAGTAAAGAAATTGCTTTGGGCCTCTTGCAGTGCAGAATAGGGCAACGTGGGAATTCCAAGTGGAAAGATGAAGAGAGAGTAGGTGAAATCTAAAGATGTCATGTAGCTGCTTCAGGGGACAGATGCACTGGAACCTTGCCAGTAAACCATGAGCCTCGTGGTAAATTATAAAATAATAGAAATGGGTTAATTAAAGTTGTAAGAGCTAGCTATAAATATGCTTAAGCCATTGGCCAAACAATATTGCAATTAATACAGTTTCTGTGTATTATTTCATGTCTGGGCAGCTGGGAAGTGAACGAGCAGCCTCTGACAACAGCCTCAAACTAAGAATTTTTAATGAACTTAAAGAAAATGGAAAAAGTGTAGTATTAGGATGGAAAATTCTAAGACAACTATCATAATTTAATTCAAAACAATAAACAAATATAAGACAAATTAAACATAGAAGTTTCAATGGCTGGACATAAGATTTGTTTTTATGTTCAACAGCTAAATGATATTCAAATTTATAAATGAACTTCAATAAGTTGACTTCTTACTAGATGTCATGAAGAAAGTATTCAAGAATTAAATCACACAACTTTCCTGGTAATAGAGAAAATACATAAATTTTATGAAAATCTATAATTACTCTTACTTGGAATACAACCCCCCCTGTAAAATCATTTATGAATCAATGAAGAAGGCATAATGAAAAGGTATAAAACTAAACAAAATGAAAATATGACAAATTAAATTTTATCAGACACATATAATATGTTGGAAATTTTTAGGTATTAGAAGAGGAAGACTTGTAACAAAAGAAAAATGAAGTAAATTTATGTGGTCAGGTTATTGATAAAGAATAATTTAGAAAAAGTATTAATGTAGGTGTTATCACACAATTTGGTAATTTTAGCTATTGAGTGTTTCAGAATCACTGAAGTTAAGCAATTCAGTACATTTGCTAGAGGCAAATAAAGATCAAAAACCTGAAAACTCAAATAATATTAAAACCAATCTGTGCATAATGGTCATATTAATGGCAAGCATCTGTAACAAAAACATGGCTTTTTTTAAAGACCTGGCAGTGGTGGTGCCTTTAATCCCAGCACTTAGGCGGTAGAGGCAGGCAAATCTCTGTGAGGTCAAGGCCAGCCTTATTTATAAGAGCTAGTTCCAGGATAGGCTCCAGTGCTACAAAGCAATCCTGTCTCAAAAACAAAACAAAACAAAACAAAAAACCAAAACCAAAGCCAAAACAAAACAAAAACCATGACTTTTTTTAAAGTGCCAGAACACACATATATGCATGCACATGTGCACACAATCCCACACATACTTCTCGCTTGTTTCATTGATTTCGAACAGAATGCAATAGCTAATAAACAAAGTCTAGTGGGATTAATTCTCAAGTAATGGAGAGCAATCTAATAAAACTGCCAGTTAAATATGATACAGGCACCTCTGTAGTGGCACTATGCCCAGTTTTACTAAATTACTTGATTCTCAGTGGACAGAAGAAAGTGGCTTATATTTAATAATGTCAACTGATTTTCTCCCCTGTGCTAAATATTTCTCCTTTACACGGGTATATCTGAATCTTCAGAGGTGTCTTTAGGAAACAAGAAATGTAAATAAACAAGAAAACTAAATAAACAAGAAGTAAACAAAGACACCTACTGCATCTTAGACACAGACAGGCAGTCTTGCTGTGAAATTCTAAATTACCCCAAATTCTTCATCTAAGAAAGTCTGTATACTAGGTCTTTGTTTTCTCCTATCTTTAATGTTAACATAAAGTGACAATCTAGTAGAGTAAAGTCAGGTGTTAAATCTGAACAGGGATATAGGGAGAAAGTAGGCAGAGTCAGGGGGATGCCACATAGCTGCTGATGGAGAAAGTCACCAGTCACCAGCCAGAAACTTACCAGTAGGCCAGAGCCTCATGTTGATACACAGAATAATAGAAATAGGTTAATTTAAGATGTAAGAGTTGGCTAGAAATATGGCTAAGCTATTGGCCAAACTATGTTGTAATTAATATAGTTTCTGAGATATTATTTGGGTCTGGACATTCAGGAAAGAAATGAGCAGTCTCTGCCTACAGTATTTCTTCAGAGAACACATAAGTATTACTGTGAACATGAAGAAGGTTTTGGTGATCTAGATAGATGAGACCATATGCAGTTTTCCCTTAAGCCAAAACCTAATTCAGAATGGGAGCCTTATTCTTCTGGTCTATGAAAGCTAACAAAAGTATTAACAGTACAGAGAAATGGCAGAAATTAGCAGAGTATAGCTGAGGAATATTAAGATCACAGACATCTCCATAACACTAAGCATAAAGTAAATTAGAAGGTGATGATGTTGAAGCTGTAGCAAGTGATCCAGAGATTGAGGAGAATAACTGATTGCATAAAATAAAACACAAGGTACCATATAGAACTTTTACAACCGGTGAGAAGCCCATGCTTGCCTTCAGTGCTTCAAAAGACAAGACAGTTGTATCAAGAACTGACATAATAAATGATTTTAGTTGAAACCTGCCGCACACCGCGCCCCCGTGTCTGCACTCGGTGCGCTGGCACCCAGTTACCGAGCTTCGGGGCTGGAGGCTGAGAGACAGATGCAGAGATAGACTGACACACGCAGCTCCAAACTCTGGTTCAGAAAGCCCATCTTTATTAACAGCATGTAGACTTAAATACACTGCAGTTAATGGTCAACAGGTGATCCTCTGATCCTCTAACTAGGCACAACTTCTAGTAACTTATATTAGAAGGTTCTAGGAGGGAAAAGCAACTGAAGGCCAGGACTCATTAATCCCAACAGAAACCAATGTTCAATACTATTTTCAACGTTCTAGAACTATTAATAATTAGGGTAAATATGTCCTAACCATAAGCTATAAATGTGAAAGCAAACCTTGCATAGTAGTGCATTTGTTTATTGTTTGTTTGTTGTATTGATATCTTCAGCTTAAAATAGAATTCTTTAAAAGTATCACTGCATGTAAATCCCGCATTTTGTCACCCAGGAACCCTTATGGACACTTACATTGAGGTTAAAACTATTTTCATAATATAAGATTAACATAATATCGATTCTGCTGCCTATACACTAAGGAGTGATGTCAACTTAAGTTTCATTATTTACCAAATACAATTTTTAAAGCATGGCTACTATAAATTGTGATTCTGCTGAGAAAATCTGAGCAAAACAAATTGCAAAACTTTGTAAAGTATTCACAACCCTAGATTCATTAAAGACATTTGTGATTCAAGAGAGGAGGTCAAAGTATCAACATAAACAGGAGTTTTGAAAAACCTTATTCTAGACTTTATGAATGACTGAGGGCTGCAACATTCAGTGGAAGCGGTAATTTCAGGTACAGTGGCTATTAAGAGAACTAAAATTTTAAAAGAAGTCTGTGCCAATAAATATGAAAAAATGCTCAAAATCCTTATCCAAGGGGAAATGAAAATCAACATTACAGAAATTCAGTATCACCTCAGAGTGGCTCTCATTAAGAGGACAAACAACAACAGATGTTAGTGAGGATCTAAGGAACTGTGAAGCCTTTAACATCGCTGGTGGGGATATAATTAATATAGCCAGCATGAAAATGAATAAGGAACTACCACTTGATCCATTTCACCACACCTAGCTATATGTTTGAAAGAAATGAAGAAAGCATACCGCACCTCTGAGGACACATTTGTCATTGCACTATTCGCAACAGTTAAAATATAGAGAGAAACTAGATGCCCCTTCAATGTATGAATAGATTGCAAAAGAATAGATCACACAATACACTGTGTTATTTACCATAAATAAGAATAAATTTCTGTCATTTAAAGCAAAATGTTTGTAATTTGAAATCATCCTGTTAAATTAAATAAGCCAGACACAAAATGATGAGCATTACATGTTTTCATTTGATATAAAAAAAAACTTTTTAAGTAGGGGAGAGATTAATAAAGAAGAAGAGGACCTGGAAAAGTAGAGAGAGAAAAACGATGAGGCAGTAGAAAGAAAGAAGGATAAATTCAGAAACTAATTTTCACTGTTAATATGTACTAATGGCTATTATAATAAAGAGAAAGAGAAGCTGAAATCAGCATTAAGTTTCAATTTTCAAATAAAATTTCTTGCCTACTTCTTACAGTGTGATATAGATAAAATTTTTATATGTACCAAAATACAAGTAAACAAAAATAGTGTCAATGTCTAGATCTATGAAATAAGTTAGCTTCCTAAGAACCATAATGCTGGCACAGAGTGAACTAATACTAATTTTTGTCTACATATAAGTGGTCTTAAGCTAAATAATGTGTGTATAATAATAATAATAATATTATTATTATTTGGGTTTTCAAGACATGATTTTTTTGTACTTCCCTGCCTGTCCTGAAACTTGTTCTGTAGACCAGGCTGGCCTTGAGCTTGCAGAGATCCCCCTGCCTCTTACTTCTGATTACTGGAATCAAAGATATGTGCCACCACTGCATGGCTATTATTATTATTATTATTATTATTATTATTATTATTATTATTATTATTTCACACTACTTATGAAAATTGAAGAATAAATATAGTAAATGTCCAAAGTCATTCACTGATCTAGGACATCTGGGAAGGAACGTAGAATTTATATTGGCTCCACTTCCTTGCCTTCCTGCTACCTATTATTCCAAAGTGCTTAAAGCATTACTGTATTAATGTACTTTGCTTCAGAGGTAGTGGCTCAGGAAGAGAATTCTGTACAAGAATTATATTCCCTTTGAATTTGAAAACAAGTTGTTCTGTGTTGAATGGTGATCTGTGAAGTACATTTAGTCAGAAGTTTGAATTTTATAAACATATGATTGAATAAAATTTAATATATGATTGAATAAAATATGACTAAATTTTATAAAAATAAAAATAGAATTAATTATGCTAGAATAATAATAAGCAGTAAAATATGTATATACTTATAAATCGTGGCCCTATTTATCTAAACATTTTTAAATGTACATTACATTTCTTGGGAGCCACTGCTTTTATCCTTATGTAGGATCCCCAGTCAGGAAGCTGGCTCATAATAACTTCACTGGTAGGATTACAACAGTAAGCTGATAGAACTAAACTCAAGTGCATTGTACCAGTGTGGTTATGAAAATCTCCTGGGCACAGTTGCAGGCATCCTGTAAGCATTACCTTTATAAAAGCAAATGAGAGTAAGTAGCAATTAGGAGAGGAACAAACCATGACCTTGATAAATGCACTTTAGCTAAGGATCATTTAGAAAGAATATAAGAAACAATAAGATAAGAAGATCAATGGGGCTAAAAATAAGCGCTTTCACCTAAGCAAACCAACAGCTTTCATATATTAAAATTTCCTGGACATATCACAGACTGGTCAATTTACTTGTTTGGTTTAAACTGAAGCAAGGAGACATGTCTGCAGAGTCTCACCTAGTTATCCATATGGCTGTCATGGCTCTGCAGAAGCTTTTTACTATACAGGAGTATAGAGTTTAGGTAACATAAAATAGGGTTATGAGGATTTTCTGGACATTGTGCACACTTTTAGCAGCCTTCTGCTGTGTCTTGGTCCCTGTCCCTGCTGCTTCCAAGAATGATGAAGTTCACTCCAATGGTTATATAGCAAAATAAGAAAACTGTGAAATTTATCAATATATATCCTTTTTAATGATAATCAAAAACCTATGTTTTTTAACATAATTTACTTCTTCAAAATTCTACTATGCAATTTAGGAGGGAATTGAGCATTTTCACCTAATTTTCTAAAAACTAAGTAAGATCATTGTATACTGATATTTATATTAATGCCTTATTATATTCATTTTCTTCCTTAGTAATTATTAAAATTAATTCAGTATTACTGTAGCCAACATGCATGACATTATAACAGTAGATTACATTTGAGCTTGTTTTTTTCTCTAGCTTTGTTTCAGCATAGTCAGTTCAGCAGTGTCTGCTGTACTAGCATCACATAAATACAACTAATTGTAGTTGTGTTTCATTTTATGTCTTTATTATAAAATTTGTGGAATCAGATGGTGTGTGACAATGGTGGTTTAATTACACATCACAAAATATAATGTTTTAAATTTATGAATGTATTATGAACTGTCATTTTGATCAATACTATAAAAATATTTCATAATAAAAAAAAACACCAAAAGTCACTGGTTAGTAAACAAGGAGCATTTAGGTAGGTCCCATGGTGTTTAACAAAAGTCACTCACTGAATGATGTATAAGTATTAGAGGCAAAATCAATGTCCTGACCCTTTCTTATTATTTTATTTTATTTTATGTTTTAGCATTCAGGAGGAAACCTAGGGATCCGAGGTTGCTGATTAAAATTAAAGGCATCCCCGAGAAGCTAAAGCAGTTTGGAGAGGAGTTCCCAGGCTTTTATGTTGCTTAGCTCAAATACAAACTTCTATTGGTGGGGAAATCTAGTTGAACCTCTGTTGTGATATTTTATTTGTGTTCTGACAAATAAAGCTTGCCTGGAAATCAGAAGGTGGAGCTAGTCACTAGTTAACCATAGAAGTCTGGAGGTCTGTACTAGCAGGAGAAAGGAAGGGATATGGCTGAATAGAGAGAAGTGATAAGGCCGAGCATAGACAGGATTTTTGTCCTTTTCGGGCTGAACTGTCTGAAGGGCAAGAGGTGACTGTGGCTGGTCCTTTACCTCACCAATCTTTCAACTTTTACCTTGATAACTGACTCTGGCCTTTTATTACTAAGACTAATTAGGATTATGATTCTAACCTCTGTTTCTTATTTGATAAAATGGAACTTTCATACTTAGAAATCAAAATAATTACAAGAGCATCTAAGGAGAAAATAGTGTGAAACAAAAGATACACATCACCTGTCTCATCATAGAAGAAAGCTAAGTGTGGTAGTGAATCCTGATTATTAACGTGACGGGATGTAGACTCATCTCAGAGATCGGCCTCTAGGCATCTCCATAAGGCTTATCTAGATTAGACTGAAGTGGGAAGATCCACCCTAAATGTGAATGGCATCATTTCTTTTGTCTAGGGTTCCTTATGAACACAAGTGATCATGGCTCAGTGCTTTGTCGTTTTGGATGCAATGTGACCTTCTATCCCCTGCTCCTTCTGCCATGAAGGACAATATCCCCTGGGACTGTGAGTTCAAATAAATTCTTCTTTATTTTGCTTTTGTAAAATATTTGTCATAGGAAGTTAAGTAGCGAATAAACTATTCCAGAATGTTAAGGTTCTTAAATGGAGTATGGAAGCAGCTTCCAGCAAAGTGATATTGGAATTTTGGGTTGTCAGCCTATCCTTTAATGGTTGATCCATCTCTCCAGTTCAGCAAGGTGCTATTTTAACACTTGCCCAAAGGGCAAGCTCTGCAAATGGAATACGCACCTCGAACCCTGGCATGGACCTTCTGCAGCTGGTTTGTGTGTCTTTCTCAGAGAGAGGAGTAATTTTCCTCTAACAAGCCTCTTCACAGTCTGGAGATTCTGTGAACATTAAAATTTTCCTCTGTAGAGAGAACAGGGCTTGTGGTTCCATGGTAACCACAGCTGAATCATTCAAACTGAGAAGCTTGCAAAATGGCAATTTACCTAAGGATGTTTTTTTATAACCCCTTATGCTATAATCCTAATGAAAGGACTTGTAATCAAGACTGTTATTATTACAGGAAAGTACACACACACACACACACACACACACACACACACTTGTCAGTATTTTCTCAGAGAGTACTACATGCAGCAACTGAAAAGGAGGATAGGTATACTTAAACAACACTCAATCTCCTTTCAATACTTGAAATAAGGCTTCGTTTTTAATTCTAGTATATCTGAGGTAGGGCCAGAGGAAGAGCACCCTAGTCAACAGAAACACTGCACCTGCAATGCCCTTCAGACATTTTCCTGGGTACAAAGAACATTCATATCAGCACAAAATGTACACAGCTTTCTGAAAGCACTCAGAAGCATTCACACAGTCCTTATACACAACAGCCAGCTGGAGATTTTTTTAAATTTCAGAGTTGAAGATTCTATCCCTATTTTTTATTCTGTGCATCTAAGATGTAGCTCAGGAGGTGGTATTGTTTTAAGCTTTTCTTGGATAATGTGCTGTAAAAATTGGCAGTCATTGTTACCATAGTTCATGTAGCAATGTCTGAACTAAAAATTGCACCCAGGTTAAGAGAAATTAACTCTCTTCCTACAATGCCTGCATCTGAAGTTAGAAGGAGAGGAAATGTGTTGTATATTAATAGTTTTCATTTTAAGTGTATGAATCCTCTAATATTTTATTTTTATGATTTTACAATTATTTTTCTATTGCTTGATAAACCTAATTTATTACTTCAAGGAAAAAAGCAAAACATAAAACTTATACTTAGTGCTTGAAATAAGCAAAACTTTTAAAGAAACATGAAGGGTTACACAGTATCTAGCTTTTCCTAGTAAGATGTGAATTAATAGAAGAGCTACTATGAAGAACAATACAATAAATGTTAGAAATTTAACACTGACTACTTGCAAAGAAATGCCATACATCCTAAGCTATCTAGTTTTTCTGTAAAATACTGAATCTAGAATATATTCTTTCTGTGTTTTCCCTTTTCCCCATGAATTTACATGTTTTCCTACAAGTAGCTTCATATTATTTTATCCTCTTAATCTACTGTTTTATATTTTTTAGCTAAACTACCTTTTATTCTTTCGACCTCCTGAAGATTCCTTCAAGTCACACTGAAGAGTTTCCATTGCACCGAACCTCTGCTATCTGTTTTCACTCATAGCTCCATCCTAAATGAAAATGTAGTTGGGATTCTTACTCGGACTTTCTCTTTTAAGTACATCATCTTGTGTTTGTGATTCAGACACTGAATCTCTATTTTGCCCAGGTAAATAAAAGAACAGAAACATATCTTGTTATTTTGTTTCTTTTTGTGCCTAACTACATTCAAAAGAGTTGCTATTTGTTGCTTCCAATACTCAGCAAACAATAGAATTGTGGATAAAACATAGAGCATGTGAAGATTTGACTTACACTGTCTTAACATTTTATATGTTTTCATAGAGACACAGTATTTCTGAAAATCTTTTTGCTTGATTTTGGAGATACTAATTTTTACCTTTCTGTTTTTAAGTCATTAATGTTATAAATTTGAAATGTATTCTTTTAATTTATTTACATTATTAAATGTTCAAGTGTGTGTGCGTATGTGAAACATGCTGAATTATTTCAATTGGCATGGTGTGAGCTTTATATAATAGTGAGAAAAAAATTGAATTCTGCTTCTCCTGGAAAATGAACAAAATGAAAATTTTGTTTGAGAATTTTTATGAATGGTAGTCATTCTCCAAGTACTAAGCCGAAACTGGGGACAAAGACAGAAATAAGTGAGAATCTCTGTGCTTGCAGATTATGCTATTTAATGTAGAAAAGTTGAAGCTCCCAATAAACATTGACATACTGTCTAATATGAGCTGTGATTGAGGTAAGAACAAATAGAGAAATTTTCACATTTGTCTGAAGCCAACTGTCTTTAATTTTAACAAAATCTACAATCTAAGATGTTTCTCCAGTGACACTTTTCCTTCATGAAACATGTGTTTTACTAGGAAGAAAGCATTTGGATGGCAGAAGTTTTACCGAAGGGAAATATGATCTAATCAAACTTCTCTTTCTGTTTTGCAGTTATTATCAAAATATCCATGACTACTCAATAACTATTGAGATCTATTTTCATCAGAGGGTTAATCATGATCATGGTAAGAAGATGACTATTGTAGACTCCAAAATCCTAAGAGGGAAAAGTATGAAGCCAGAAGAATAGAGGGAGTCCAAGGCCAAAAATAGAGAAAAGAGAAAGAACGGCATCCATACTGATGCTGCAGTTGATATAATTTATACAAGATTGTGACGGTATGCTAAAACTGCAAAATAAAGCTGTCTGTGTAGAAAAAATATGGAGGGGGCAAGAAGGAAGAAGGATGGCAGTGCCCTAAAGGACAGGTTTGTATCTGACAATATGTAAGCTAATGAGAATAGAACTAAAGGGTACAGTATTTAGTCTGTAATGAGAGTACTTTAAAAAGCCTAGGCTTGGGAAAAGTCAAAAATAATGATGTTGGTGCCATTGTATCAGAGTAGCATCAATCTTAATTAGGTGTGCTGAGTTCTCTCTGTCATACACATCTATATTTGTATGTCTGTGTTCATTACAGGTTTGTTCATGTATTGCATGCATGTTTATGGGGGTACGTGTGAAGGACAATATCAGCTTCTAGTATCATTCCCCAGAAAATGTGCACCTGTTTTTAGGATTGGATCACTCAACAGCGTAGAATTCTCCAAGACATTGAAGGTAGCTGGACGACAAGCTATCTTCTTATCTCTGCCTCCTCAGATCTGGAATTACAATGGAATGGTCACCACACACAGCTTTTTACACATGTTCTGGAGGTCATACTAAGATCTTCATTGTTAAATGGGAGGCACTTTATCAACTGTAATATCTTCCCAGTCCTATGGCATATTTTTTGAGCTACTATTACGGTGAATTCTCTACATGTAATTATACAGGATTGTGAGAGGGGAGGGTTTCAGGGACAAGGGAAACACCATTCAATCATTTGAAAACTATGCTATGTTGACTTTTAGATGACAGGAAACTGAAAAGTTCCAGGACTGTGTGATAGACTGCAAAATTCCAGTCAACCATTGTAATACACTCATAGACTTCTTTTTGGAACTCTGTGTCTTATGGCCTTTTTCCACTGGTTTGACATCAAGCTCAGAAATAAAATGTAGCCACTGTGTCTGTTTAACTCTCTTCTCTTCCCACCATGCATAGCAGTTTTTATATTCAACTCCCAAGCTTACTATTAAGAAAACCAACAGCAGGACAGGAAGGGGTGGTACATGCCTTTTTAATTCCAGCACTTGTGAGGCAGAGGCAAGCAAATGTCTGAGAATTCAAGGCCAGCCTGACCTACTGAGCAAGTTTCAGGACACACTGAGAAAAATTCTCCTGAAAAACTAAAGAGAAATGGAGGGGGGGAAGGAATATGAGGAGGAGAAGGAAGAGTAGGAGAAGAAGAAGAAAATCATTTTCTCATTTGACAGATGGTATCAGTCTAGAAAAACAAGAGACCACAGGAGAAAGGAAGAAAGAGACAAGGTAGGAACTAATAAAAATTCAGTGATCTTTTAACTGTTAATCTTCGTCAATGAAAAAAAAAAGGCAAACGTTGAGTCTAAAGAAGTTCTGCCTTTGTTTTCACAGAAAATTCTCATCAAACCTATGGATTCATTACAGGCTAATGTGGTTTGATGGAACAACCCCCCCCCCCGAAAGGTTTCTGTAAACCCTAAATTTACTTCACCCAACAACAGGAAGCAGTTTGGAAAAAACTATGCCCACATTTCAAAAACGATTGCTTAAAAATATTCATTTTCATTACAAAAGGGTTGGTTATAAATGGTTAATGGTCACAATCAATTTCTAAAAAAAATAAAAATGTGGGATAAGATATAGAGATGAATAATTTGCATTGGTATGTAACCCCAATCAGCAGGAAGTATCCTGAAAAACTATGCCTGCAGTCTCAAGAAATGAATTATGGGTGCTTTACTTCGTTTAGATTGTTGGTTACAAGTTGTTATGGATAGTGGTCAGGAAGAAAACTAAACGAAGGAGATGAGATTCAGAATTCTTGTTTTGAAAAAAAAAGGAGGGGAAAGTTCTGTGGGGCAATGATCTTGTACCCCGTAAAGATTTATCAGTGTATTGTTTTAATTAAATACTGATTAACCAATAGCCAGGCAAGAAGTATGGGGAGACCACAAGGTAGATAGTATTGGTGGGATGACAAGAACAGGAGAATTCTGGGAAGAGGAAAGAGTCAGTCTGCAGATGACACAGAAGAAGCTGTACACAGAGGAAGCAAAATGAGAATGCCTCGCTGATAAAAGATACCAAGCCATGTGACTAACATAGACAAGAATAATGGACTATTGAAGATGTAAGAATTAGTTAATAAGCCTGAGCTAATAGACCAACTAGGTTATGATTAATGTAGACCTCTGTGTGTTTCTTTGGGATGAAATGGCTGTGGGACTGGGCAGGATACAAACTTCTGTAAGCAATTTACTATGAAAAATTTTAAGCCTGTTATAAAGTCAAAAAAAGTTGAGGAAGTCTAATTGATTGTCTTAATTCTTATTGAAAGGGGAACTATAAATTTTTATTAAGATGGATAAGAGGGATTTAAAAGATATACACTTTTTTCAGTACTCAGGAAAACAGTGATAGAAGGAATAATCCAATGAGGAATAGTTTCAAATGTTGTTCTGTGCTCCTATCTTGTGTCAGACAGTAGGGATTTGCAGCACTGTGAATCAGCCATGAAACTAAAGGTAAAATGGGGCTATAGTTTGTAAGAAGGAGTACAAGTTTGGTTGACATAGGGAAATCAAGGGAATAATTTTAAACATATAAAATACTTCTGTAAGAAGTTCTTAAAACAGTTGTTGGATGCATTTACAGCCTTCCTTAAAGTTGTACTAGATACAGAAGAGCCCCCTAAGGGGGCTCAGAAACTAGGTAGATAAGTAAAAGTCTACTAGCAAATGAGGAAGTGAAATTATAACAGATTTAAAGCTTAGAAGTCATTTTTTGAGAGAAGACCAAAGTGAGTATGAAGGAGCAGGTGAATGTAGAAAGAGTATAGGAGACCTGTGTTGCAGCTTTGTGTGAACCCACCTGGGAAATCTGGTATAAACATCTTCTAAGTAAAGCTCCTCAACTTTATCACATCTGCAGTTCTTTGTACTGCGTGAGGTATCTTAAGTTCTGGGATCTCATGTGTGGACATCTTTTGCAAAGGAATATTATCTTGCATGCTCTTTCAGGTATTTAGATTCACCACACCTGCAGAAAGTGCACAAGTCAATGGCATTGGGCAGTTCCCATGCGTGAAATTGTTTGTCTTCTCTGAACAAAAACATATGAGATTCCTACTACAGCAGCATTAAAGTGTTTGAGGGCAAACTGAGTATAAGAGGCTTCAAAGCAAGGCAAAGAGCCAGGCCAATGTTTTATATGGCCTGTCAGAAACTATGCAAATACAGTGGATATAACTAACAGATTCTCATGACTGTGGCTGTAATTTCAGAGTAGAGCACTTGCCTAGCATGTACAAAGCCCTGGGTCAAATACTGGAACCACAAATAATAATAAGAACACTACATTGTCTTCTGACCTGTCAGTATTTAAACAGACAGGCACATTCATGGCCTCTCTTCATTATATTTTATTGCGGAAAACATCATTTACATTCTTCACGTAAGTTCTGATCTCACCATTTTCATACTATGGAATGACTAAGGTTATAAGGACATGATCACATTAAGTTGTTTCCCATTAGACCAATCTTAAAAGAAAACAAATATAATTTTCCACGAAAGTTCTGTGTTTTCTAACCTAAATGAAATGATTAAAAATTGTCTTTTTCTTTTTATTTTTATGTTTTTTTTATTGAAAAAAAATTTTCTGCCTCCTCCCCGCCTCCCATTTCCCTCCCCATCCTCCCGCCCCTCTCCCCCTCCCCCCACTTTTTCTTTTTAAATACTAAAATCAGAGATTAATGCTACTGCTTCACCATGTTACAACTGTGGGACTGAGAATATAATGAGATCCTTCCAAGCCTTTGCTTTCATATTAAAAAAAAAACATAGGAGCAATTTCGTAAAATTTATTAAATTTTAGTAAATTTATTAAAAATAAATAAATTAAATAAACATAAGACTCTGGTCCCTGGACTGGTGAAGCCAGTGAAAGTAGAAAGCTAACTCAATTGATTTGCTTGAAAAATGAGATTTAGATATTAGAATATAAAATAAAGACAGAAAATTATAAATAATAAACTATGGCAAGAGGCTAAAGTCTTTTTTTGAGATCCTTGGAATCAGGAACAATTGATGCTAAAGTTTAAATTGTATTACTCAAAGAAAAATGCTTTTATGTTTGCTACATCTTCAGTAAAGTCATGCTTACACAAGGTTTCATGTGAGTTCTTTAGGTGACATTTGTTTAACTAACTCATCTGATGCAGGGTAGAACCATGAAACGGCAAACAACAATGGAAGCAATCCTTAAACGCAACCGTATGTATCAATAAAAGTACTAGAAAACCTCAAAAAACTATGAAAAAATTTTTGAAGAGTTTATATCTCTGCACGATATAGAATTAGAGTTTCTGAAATTACTTCTACAGAAATAAACACATAGCCAATTTCTGTTTCTTTTTCATGTTTTGTTGATAATATTCCATAACTTTATGTTGTAATCTTATATATTGTTGATCTCCAATTAAAATGTAAGTACTGGCCAGGTAGTGGTGCCTCAGGCCTTTAACCCCAGCACTCAGGAGGCAGAGGCAGGTGGATCTCTGTGAGTTTGAGGCCAGCCTGATTTACAAGACCTACTTCCAGGACAGCTAGGGCTATTACATAGAGAAACCCTGTCCTGGAAAAAAAAAAGAGTAAGTACCTTGACAATAGTTTTTTGGGTTCTATTGTTGGTACAAGGAGCTTGTCAGGGATATATTTGCTTCTTGGGTCAGCTGTTATTACAAAGATAATTTTAAGTTCATTTCATTATTTGAACCCTATTTCTTTAATTATTCTTATATACACATTACTAAGTATATAAATACAACCTGCTCAGTCTGTACAGTGGTATTTCTAAGTATATAATTTTAGATCTAACAGTCTGTTAAGTATAACGATACTTTGAACACAACAAAGCTTTAAAAAAAAATGTGTTGAGTATCAGAATGTATGATTGTATTTCTTTGCTAAACTGCAAAATAGACATCTGACAATTGAAATTACATCTATGTATATTATGCATATTATATAAGGTATATTATATTATATAAGGTATATTATGCCCTAAAAAATTGAGTGTGCTTTTCTTCCTTTGCCCCTATTTTCTATCTAACTTCATATTGGTCCATGAGCCTGTCATTCATAGAAAAATATTAGATGAGAGCACAGAACCAGACATTAGAGATGGCTCAGCAGTCAAGAGCATTTGCTGTTTATGCAGAGGACCAGGGTCTAGTTCCCATTATAGTTTAGCTCCCAACTATAAATCCTAAACCCTCTTTTTGTCCATATGGGCACTGGACACACATGGTGCACAAACATGTAAGCAAAACACATATAAATTAAAAATAAATCTTTAAAAAATAAATTGAAGAGATTGAGTGATTATCAAAATAATGCAACCACTAAATAATAAAAACCTAAATGGATTCTTTTTATTGTCACACTGCAAGTTACATTAACATTTAATAATCCAACAGCTATAAATTAAATGCTAATCTTTCTGTGGATCCTACAGTTTCAAAATTGATTAATAATTCTGAACATTACTGAAGACTCCAAATTCCTGACTCTATCACCAAACACAAAGTAATCAAACAGAACTATTGTTCACAGCATAAACCAAAGGTTTTTCTCTCCCATCGCAACCGTTGAATGTAAAGAATAGCAATCACATTCATGTGATTTGAGCACCAGTGTAAAAGAATTTGTTTTTGGAAAAGAATATTTATTTACTATCATATTTTACCATAGATTTTAGAAAGTGGTTAGTCATCCCTGTGACCTTTCTGATGAATATCACTGAGTGCAACTACTTGGTTTTTACCTGCTTCTTATTTTTAGTATGTTCCTGTCAAGTAGCTATGTGATCACTGATTTGTAGCAAACACCAACCATGAGCAACCTACATTGGGAATAGCAAGAGGACAAAATAACTATAATCATTGTTTCTCCATTGGACTAGGCACAATTTAGTAAAAGAGAGATGATTAGACTTGCACACATATTAGCTCATTTCAGCCTGGTAGTACAAATGTGGAACAAGCAATGCAGGATAATTTGCACAAAATTATGAATAAGAATTCAGCTTCTTCATTTGTACATAATGATGTTAACTAAGAGGTTAGTTGTCTTTCTTGCTTAGCACATGGCCTTGCATATGTTTTTCTATTTATGAGCCTGAAAAATCATTGAATTCTGTGACCCAATTAAATCTGTTTTACAGATGAGATCCCTTTAGAAGTGTCAAATCTTTGCTCAAGGCCAGAACATATTCTCATTTTCTTTCCATTTTGAATTTAAATTTTTAAATCCTCTTGTTCTATAATTCTATAAAATTATAGAATGCTTTAATATACAAATATATATAGTTTATACTGTACTCAATTTAGTATCCAATCCTTTTGTAAGTACATTACATATATATTTGTACTACATTGTGTTGCAGTTCTTGAGATTAAGCCCAGGTTTCATGCAAGTTAGACAAGTGCTCTATCACAGGGTAACATTACCTGCACTTATTTTAACACATTTGATTAACACAAATCTTTACATAAACACTATTGATGCCTTTACTTTAAAGATAAAGAATCTAAAAACTAAGAACAAATTATTTCCATTCTTAAACATCTGTGCCCAAATCAAAAGGGCACCAACATTTATAAAAACTTACCTATAAAAGCACATCAACCCTAAATACATTGATAGTGGGATACTATAATACTCCATTCTCACCAATGGACAAGTTATCCAGACAAAAACTAAACAGAGAAATAGTGGAGCTAACAGATTTTTTAAACCAAATGGACTTAATCATTATCTACAGAACACTTTATCCAAACACAAAGAGTATATCTTTTTCTCAGCACCTCATGTAATTTTATTCAAAATTTACATTATAAGTCACAAAACAAATGTTAATATATTCAAAGAAATTGAACTAACATCCTATCTGCTATCATACCACCAAGAATTAAAGCTGGATTTCAAAAACAACAGAAACAGAAAATCTACAAACTCATGGAAACTGAACAACTATATACTGAATAAAAACTGGGTCGAGACAGAAATGAAGAAAACAATTGAAGACTTTCTAGAATTCAATGAAAATGAATACACAACACAACCAAAGTTATGGGAAAGAATGAAAGATGCACAAGGAGTACAATTAATAGTATTACCATAGAAGTTTTGTCCAACAACAGATGGAAACAGAGGCAAAGACCCACATCAGAGCACTGGGCTGAGTTCCCAAGATCCAGTTAAAGATTGGAAGGAGTGAGAGTATGAGCAAGTAAGTCAAGACCACGAGGAGTTCATCTACTGAGACAATTTGCCTGAGCTAGACTACTCAGTGCCCAGCTTAAGGAGACATTCTAAGCAAGAAATAGTTAGTTAGTTAGTTAGTTAGTTAGTTAGTTAGTTATCAAAGATTTCTGCCTCCTCCCCGCCACCGCCTCCCATTTCCCTCCCCCCTCCCCCAATCAAGTCCCCCTCATTCATCAGCCCGAAGAGCAGTCAGGGTTCCCTGCCCTTTGGGAAGTCCAAGAACCTCCCACCTCCCTCCAGGTCTAGTAAGGTGAGCATCCAAACTGCCTAGGCTCCCACAAAGAAATAGTTTTGACCAGGGACACTATCAATGCCAGGAACCACACTTATGGCTAAGAACCTAGAAGTGTAAAAAGTAAGATTGTAGAAATGACCACAATGCAGAAAGTGTAATGTCCACCTAGTCAAATAAAAATCAAGTTCACAAAAATTGTATTCTTTGCAATGAAATTCTTGAAATAAAATGTTTTCTCTCTTGTTCATGTGGCCCTCGAGTGATAATTGTAGCATCACTAATGGTAAAAATTCCTGATAATTTCCCCTCTAGCTCTGCTATCAGTTCTCCTTTAACAACACTGTTCTCTTGTATTATTTTTTGGTGGTTAAATCTTTAAGCTATTTACAATCCAAATGAATATTTAATGGAATACTCATTACATACCTTCTAGGTACCATTTTTTTTATCAAGGTAGTGACATTGATGGATGACTAAGATGCCAGTGCCTATTTCCTGTGAGTTTCACCTGGATTTTTGCTGCCCTGATGTATCTTTTTTATCATCATATCTGGTAATTAGACTTCTATGATGATATTGTAAAATTCATATTAGGTGTGAAGGAAAAAGTCATTATTTATAATTAGAAGTTATGTATATTAGAGGATATGCTCATTTTTCACTGCCCTTTTACATGGGCAGCAAGGGTAGAGTGATGTAATTTCAGCTTGCTTGATGTGTTTCTGGGATGGAACAAATATCTGTGAAATTAATTTGGAAGTCATGCCATGGCCTGGCTACAGCATCTTTTCAAGCTTTCAGCTTCTTCATAAGCGTGAGGAAATCAGGTGCAGGTTTGTTCTATTATCCATCTCATGATGATTTCCACCCAAATGAAATGAATTAATAGAGGGAGCATCTATAAATAATCCAGTTCTGTTGAAAGTGCCTCTTTTAAACAAGTTTGTTTCTCTATGTGAGCTGGAGAATATGTGTCTGTACAGTCCTGCACAAGAGAAAGAAAAAACAGCCTTTATCTAGAGATTATTACTGTAAGAAAATTGAAAGGAAATATAACAAACAAAATCAAAGCAAAAGAATGAATGTTAGATTGATGTCACTGACCTTTCCTTTTCTTCAGCTTACAGTTACCGAGATCCAACTAAATACCTGGTAGTAAGAAGTATACTGTATCCTAGTTTCTTGAGTTTCGAGAAAATCTTCAGTAAATTCTAACAGCACTAACTCATTAACTATTAAACATACACACACACACAATTAACCACTTTGGATATTTTGTTAGAGAATATATTTTTGTTTTGTTTTAAAACATATTCCACATATTCCTATCTATACTAGGGAAGATTTTTTTTTAAAGACCCTGTAACTATGTTCGCTTTCTGAAGAATTACTTTTATTTTATTAAATATAAATGTTATCTTCTTTAAGAGAAAATTCATAAAGAACAGTTATATACAAGCTACTTGGTGTAAATACTTACATTATTAAGAACTTCTCAAAAGGTTTTTTTTTTGCCTATTCATAGCTACATGGGCTGTGAAAATCTATCTCTGAGAAAAATTTGACAGACACCATATAGGGAAATGGCATCTTTGCCCACGATTATGGTGGTTTTCATGCAGGACACCCAAAGCATTTCCAGTTTCCTGTAATTTAACTGGATGACACAAATCACAGAGACTGTGTAAATCCTTATCATTAGCAGAAGCTGTAGTCATTCCCACCCATAAGCTCTGCTTTGCTCTCCACTCTGAACAGCTTCCTCCTACCTGCAGCATTGCCAAAGGCTTATCCCCAATACTGTTTTCTTCATTGGCTATCTTTATTTGTTTGGGAGTTGCTCCTTGGCAGAGGTAGTACTCTCCATGTTATAGAACTGCTTATGCAGGACCTCTGTCCCAATTCTTTCCTGAATAGCTAAATTGCAACTTAGATTGTTTCTTCTATCCTTTGTGCTTTGTTGATACATACATTTTACTTAAACATATTATACAAACACAAAACACATTGCAATTATCTTTCCTTTAAATAGTCAAATTTTGGAAGTGATTATAAATAAGCAAAATATTTTATGTTTGGTTTCCAATCATTCATTCTTAATTTTTCTATTTCTATCATTTCAGGTCTGACATCACAAAAAACTACCTGAAAAATTCTTCAACACTTTCATTAGGTGTGTTTTCTGAGGATGAATTCTTTAGTTTTGTTTGTTTGAAAAAATGTTTTCTTTTACATCTTTAAAGATGTTTTATTTTCTGGGTATTGAATTTTGAATTAATAGATATGTTTTTTTAGAAACTGAAAGATATAACTCTGAACATTCTGGTTTGTTCGGTTTTGATGAGGTATTTTCTATGTTCCCCATCCTTATTTCTCTGTATACAAAACTTTTTCTTTCTATAGTGTAGAATATTCTTTTGTGTTAGCTTTTAGAAGATTGAATATTATATATTCTTTTTTCAATTTAATAGTACTTGACAGTCTCTGAGTTTGTTGACTCTGTTTCAGTGACAGTCTTATCTCAGAATCTAGCTTTGACTGTTGCTTTAGTTTTAGAATTTTTTCAGGCATTTTCATATCTCTTTTGCTTTTCTAATTCAAAACCACATGTTTATATAGGGAAGTAAGCTAGAAAATATATATTATGTTTTATACACTTACACATGAATTTATGAATATGGGCACATCCTTTAACATGTCATTAGTATGAGTTTTTTAATTTGATACAATTAGGAAGTGGGCTACAGCCTGGGTTAATATAACAGGTACCGAAGAGATCCTTCATCTCTCTTATTGAGAACAAGATCTAATAATGTAATTATCTAGTAGGTAATAAGAATACTCTGCTTGATAATTTAGCAGGAAAATATTTATACAGTTTCTCTGAGTTCCTTATTAGACACAAACATAAAAGGGAATTGTTTATGGCTGCAAATGGAGAACAAGGATGTGACCCATATGTTGCTGACCAAAGTTTCCCAGATAGTTCCCAAAGAATTCAATGTGTCACAGTATTCAGGAACCCAAGGATTGTTCTTTTTTAGTTTATTTCCATGGTGGTATATTTCAGGTTGGTACAACTCTGGTGATGGAGGAACTGAAGCATTGGTTACCTATAATATGGAGCAGTGTCTCAAAGCATAGCAACTGAAAATCATTACACGAGACTTGCTATACTGTCTGCATGTTTTAGATTTGAACTGAAGTATGTACTTATTTTGTATTAAAATAATGAGAACTTTTTTAATGTTTTTGTGGGACTCCTAACAATGGGAGCAGGTGTGTCTCTGACTCTTTTGTCTCACTTGGGACTCTTCCCTCTTATTGGATTCCTTTGTCTAGCCAGATATGCAGGTTTTTGTCTTCTCTGATTGTATTTTGTTTTGTCATATTTGAGTGTTGTCTCTTGGAGAGCTGATGCTTTCTGAAGGGAGACGGGGGGGGCGTTAATCTGGGGAGAGGTGTGAAGCTTGGAGGAGTGAAGGAAAGGGAAACTGTGGTCAGGACATATTGCATAAGAGAAGAATCTATATTCAGTTTTTAAAATACCCTCTGCATCCATTAACCAACATCTTAAAGATTCATTTTTATTTTTATAAATATATATATATATATATGAGTATTTTCATAGATATATGTATGTGGGCCAATATTGCTTGGTGCTCTCCAAGGCCAGAAGAAGGCAATACATAGCCTGAAACTGGAGTTAGAGTTGTGAGCTGCCTCTTGGGTACTGGGTTCTGATCTCGGGTTCTCTGCAAGAGAAACAATGCTCTTTTTATTGCTGAGCCATGTTTCCAGCACCAACACAAATGCTAAAAGAATGGAAGACACAAAACAGATGCATTCTTTAGGTGCCAAATTTTGCTCTCATTCTACCCAAATTAAATTTATACCATAATAGGCTTTCACATATTTGCAGATGTACATATGCCTCAGCCATATGAAAGACATGAGAAAGATCACTGATGCCCATTGGACTTGATTGAAACAAAAGGATCTAGGAAGTAGTATGTGGCATGCTTTATTTGTGACTAATCTGAGTGGTATGATGCCATGATGATGGAGAAACACCCAGTAAAACACTGATTCGGTACACTGAAGACTACACATAAAAGTTTGAGATAGGCCCTTTTTTATAACCTATGGCCTGACATTCACACCTCTCTAAAAATAAGTGACTTGGTACAGTGTTGTGGTACAGTGAAAAAGCATAAATGGTGCCAGACCTGGACTCCTAAACAACTCTAAAGCACTTGCAGAACTTCAAAATTGAACAAAGTAATTATTTTCCATGAGTGCAGCTACTTCATTCTTAAAATTGGAGACTACTATGATGCCTAGATTGAAAGGTTGTTTGGGGAACCATATTTTTTTAAAGAACACAAACACTTTGTGGAGAAAGTAAAATTTTATCCTTGTTATTGTTCGTAATACTTCATCCCATCTTTTCTTTCAAGAGGTAAACTGTTTACTCTTAAGTTTTTAATATTATTCACAAACAGCAATGTTTCCCTTATCTGACTTTGGGTATTAACTTCCTGATCCATATTTGCAAATGTAACACATAATCATCAATTTAGTCTGTTAAATTCTAAAGGTTAGAAATCTAAAATGTTTTTTTCATGACTAAAATCAAGTTGGTGGTATTTCTCCTGCAGGTGCTGAAGGTCAGAGTCCTTGTTTCCTTTGCCCAAATCTCAGCACTGAAGTTGATCTTGATCTCTCCTTCAATTCTCTGCTGCTCAATCCCTTATATAAGAACCTTCCTTCTTAATCACACACATATTCCTTCATATGCATGAAGTTATCTTGCAGATATCCCTTAGTGGTAGGGATTAAAATGTGGACAGTTCAGGATCATTTTTTTGGTTCATGTTTTGCTGAGTGTCTGTGCATGCTAAGTTGCAGTAGAGTTTAGGTCCTCTGCCAGTACTTGATTCCACCTGGAACATTCTCTGTCCTCATTAAGATCCCTGTAGCAAAAGAACTATTGTTTTTCTTTGCTTGCTTGTTATAGATTTTTTTAATCAAGTTTGCATTCTTCATGTAGCAATGTTCAGTGAGCATTTTGGCCATTACTTTTTCCTCTACTCCTCACTGTTCATGTTTGTGAAAAAAAGGTTCAAAACTATGAGGAGATCCTCATGAGATACAGCTGGGAAAGAGGATGTCAGGCTTTCTAGGTCTAGCACACTGTAGCACTGAACGGAATGCATTAGAACATACCACAGTGGAGGACTGGAAAGGAAAAATCTGCCTGCCCAAGGAAGGTAGCAACCAAATGATGAAGGGGTTATATTGTTTACTTCCATAAAAACCCAAGAGTTTCTATTGCTCATGATAGAGATAGAAGGGGGCTCTGTAGACACTGTGAACACCTCCCTGCATCTTTTTAAATATTGTTTGAGTAAAAAGAGAAACAAGAAAGACCCTTCCTTCCTTTCTCTCTTCCTTCCATTTATTTATTTCAAACATTATCTCCCATGCAGCATTTGAGTGTGTAATATTTCTGTCTCACATTTCTGAGGGCTGGAATTACTGGTATGTGTTACTTTGTCCAACTGGTCAGTTATATATTTGTTCAGGAATCTCTGCCTAGACATTCGGATAAACGACTTATATTATGAACATATTCATAAGGCCCAAAGGGATTTTAAATGAAAACTTTAGTCAGCTAATTTAGAGGTCATAAGTTTAGAAAAGTAGTAAGTGTTTTTGGTTACATTGCATTGGACTAGAAGGATAAGACTTCTCTTACACACATAATAATAGACAATGGACATTGTTGTTTTGTTTTTTAGATTTTTTTAAGATTAAAATGAGGGGTTTTTCCCAGCTAAAAGACACAAATTTTTGCATAGTAATTTAAGTCCAGCATAGTTGTAACTGACATTGTAGCTTAATAAAAATGTTAGATGTTAGAAATTTTTTAGCCTTCTTTAAAGAAAGTTACTACGAAAGGATTTGTCCACAAAATGAAATTCTTTAAATGCAGAGAAGTTTTAATTTTAAAAAACTTGACACTTTCCTGTATCTTATGATAATTATATAGACAATGCAATACTTACTGTATTGAAGTTTGAGAAAACAGTAATTGTGGACAAGGGCAGAGACTACAGTGCTTTAAAAATGAAATATAACTACACACGGCAACTAACAGAATAAAAAGGCTATAAGCTGATCAGAATTCAGCAGCAGCAGAGTTTAATTCCATAGTACTGTATTGTTATCTGTCAAACATTCATACAATTAAGAAAAAATATCTCCCAGCGTTTCCATGGTGCTTGAGCATTCCAGTGGAGCAGGCAGCCCACACAAGGCCAAGGAGCCATAAAATATTAATTTAGTACAAGCATGAATTCGACAGTCTGAAAATTTATTATAGGTTAGAACAATTTTGCCCTAACAAGTGACTCAGTTAAAATGAACACTGCCAAATATTACAGAACAGGGCATACATTCCTACAATCTTACAAAGTGTTTTTTAAAGCTTAAGATAATAAAAAACTATCTGCATGACACCATTGTTTCTAGTTATACCTCCTGAGAAATGAAGAGGAGGATGATTAAACACCAATTAGAAAGGTGGTTATGGTTTTCACAATAATAGGATGGGGTGGGGCATGATGAGATTGTGGAACAGGCAGGTTTGTTTCCTCTAAAACACATATGTTCAGGACTCAGAGAATTGATGAAATTTTACTCAGAAAAATAAAAGGATCTTGGTCATAACCAAAGGGAGCTCCGAAAGGGAGCAAGAGAGCTGGATTCTGTCTGGCCGTTCCTAGCAAGAGTTAGTTCATCAGCATTGCAGAGAAAGCTCCTCAGAAGAAGGCCTCCACATGTGCTTCTATCCCATATTAGAGGTATGGAGATCTATAAAGTTTTGACCTGTATTAGGACCTATATTGTGTACAACTTTTGAATGAAAAATCTTGTTTCATTCCCAAACACCTCCTTCACTTTTTGAAAGTATTTGTAGAGACTGATATTTACAGCTCACTGTTTGAAAAAAAAATATTTTAAAAGCATAAACAGAGGGCTGGATAGATGGCTCAGAGGTTAAGGGCATTGCCTGATCTTCCAAAGGTCCTGAGTTCAATTCCCAGCAACCACATGATGGCTCACAACCATCTGTAATGAGGTCTGGTGCCCTCTTCTGGCCTGCAGGCATACACACAGACAGAATATTGTATACATAATAAATAAATAAAATATTAAAAAACAAACAAAAAAGTATAAATAGAGCATTCCCTGCATATGATTTCAGTTTTGTTTGAAGTGGCTCATATGGCATTACTCATTTCATTAACACTCCCTGAGGGCATTTGTGTCTGCAATCATATGGTCAAGGATGCCTGACCTTTAGTAGATGCCATAAAGCTATCATGTTAACATCATGTTGCAAGGAGGGCCTGCTTGTTTGTCCTGGCCACCTGGCTAGCTTAGCCCCCTCCCCCAAAAAAACACACAGCAACTGTATTAATTAAACCACTGCTTGGCACATTAGCTCTAGTTTCTTATTGGCTAATTGTTACATCTTAATTTAAACCATTTTTATTAATCTGTGTATCACCACGTGGCAGTGGCTTACTGGGTAAAATTCCCAGCATTTGTCTCCAGAGGATCAATGGCGTCTCTCTGTCACTCTGCTTTCTTTCTCCCATAATTCAGTTCTGTCTTCTCCATCTACCTAAGTTCAGTATTTAAAAAAAAAAAATAGAAACTGTATTGTCATTTCCTGGCTGCCCAGACCCTAGTAATCACACAGAAACTATATTAATTACAACTTTTTTTGGCTGATGATTTAGGCATATTTCTAGCTAGCTCTTCTTAAATTGACCCATTTCTGTTACTTTATTTTTTATATGTCTTATTTCCTCAGCAGTTGGCTGGCATCTGACTTGATGCCACCTTTTTTTTCCCTCTATATCTGTGTGTAGATTTCCAATCTGGCATTACTCTGCTAAGCCATTGGCTAAAACAGCTTTATTATTTAGAAACATATATACAAAAGGACATCCCACATCATTTTTTAAAGATATGGATTTTATTTATTATTTTAAGCAAAAATGAATGTTTCTGAGTACTGGAGTAGCTCATAAATATGAGAAAAACTTGGGAAATATGATGCATAGTTATAAGAATATTGTAGCAGAAACAAAAATGATCTATACTTCTATTCTTAGGTAAAGTCTCTTTATAGTATGGTGTATTTTTCAGTGAATATTTTTATGTGATCTGACTTTAATCACTTATATCTAGAATAACTGCTTATTAGTAAATATTTTTCTCATTGTTACATTTGAAGGCTCTATAATACATTATATATCATTTTATTCTGGTGTAATAATATTTAATTAATTCTACATTAGCGGACTCTGATTTTTTACTACTTCCAATTGTCTTTACAGGTTTTTTTTAGTTAAATTGTTACTATCCAGTCAGGATAAATTTCAAGATCTTGTATGTAATACAATTTATAAAGATTCACTATGTAGCTTGGAAGTGGTGGCACATGCCTTTAATCCCAACACACAGGAGACAGAGGTAGGTGGATCTCTGTGAGTTTGAGACTATATTGGTCTACAAGATATCTGTGCCAGGACAGACAAGGCTCTTACACAGAGAAACCCTGCCTTGAAAAACCAAAAAATGAAAAAGAAAAGAAAAAGAAAAAGAAAAAAAGATTGGCTATGTGGAGTTCAGTTTTTACACTATTCATGCTTTGCTTTTCTGTTGCTTCTTGCTTCAGCCCTGAAACGTTGCCTAAATATTTCTTATTTGAATGACTGACATACTAAAGGGAATGTATGCAGGGAAGCACAGAATGCATTAAGCCATATGCCAAAACATCTCCCTGACAAAGTAACTTGCTCAAGTATAAGCACATCTAATTCACCTGAAAGATTGTCCTGACCATTTCAACTGGTTAAGAACTCATCACATGACTTAAATTTATAAGATAATAATGAATATCAGAATAGAGTTGGTTGCATAAAGACAGTCTTCCTGTGAATAATGTGATGGAAACCTAGCTCCTGGAATTCTGTAGCCTCATTGCTCTCATGAAAGTAGTCAGTTTCAGCACACTTCTGAGAAAGAGGGTTACAAAATTGTAGCTCCATCATCAAGCAGTCATGCCTGAAAACAAGCTCCCCTCTGTAATTAAAACCTGTCAACTAATCTCTCATGATGTTATCTTGAATCTGTGGGCCCCTGTATCTATTCCCATCAGCTGCTGGAGGAAGCCTTTCTAATGATGATTGTGCTTGGCACCTGTAGTGATATTGTATTTGTAATCTAACAAATAAAGCTTGCCCTGAAGATCAAAGTGCAGAACTAAGTCACTAGTTAACCTTGGAGCACAGAAGTGGCACACACTTTTAATCCCAGAACTAGGGAGAAAGAGGCAGATGGGTCTCTGTGAGTTCAAGTCCACCCTTAGTTACAAAATATTGGTTCAGGCTCAAAGAGAAACAGAACCAGGCAGTGGTGGCTCACGTCTTTAATCCCAGCACCAGGAAGGTAGAGATGTGAAGTCATATGACTGGGCAGAAAGAAAAATATAAGGCAGAAGATGGGAGCTAAGATGCAGTGTGAGATGCAGTCTGAAGAGGCAGTCTGAGGACAGAATCACCCTCCCCCCTTTTTTTAGAGATAAAAACTCTCTTAGCTGGCTACTCTTCTCTGATCCTTCAGCTTTCACCCTCTAATATCCGACTCTCAGTTTTTATTATTAAGAATAATTAGAATTTCTGCTACAAGCACCAATCTATGATCCCAGCAGAATATCATTAGCAATCATTTGTTTATTTATTTGGTTTGTTTGTTTGCTTGCTTGCTTTTCCAGTCGTGTTTGTTACTAACATAGGTCTTTGAACCATCCAGCTTCCTGTTCCTGGCCATCCAGTTAGTATCTAGAATTGACTCCCTCTGGAAGTATGGGCCTTAAATTAGATAAATCATTAGATGGCCACTCCCATAAGCTTTGAGCCACTATTTCCCAGCCACATCTTGCAGACAGGACAGATTTTAGGTAAAATATTTTGTGACAGGAATTGGTGTCCTAGTCTGTAAAAAAAATTTTTTTTTGAAAATTAGTGGTGATTTGTAGATGGAAGTTTCTGTCCCACCTGGTCCCACAGCCATTCCGTTCCAAAGAAGCATACAGAGGTTTATATTAATTTTAAACTGTTTGACCTGTTGCTCAAACTTACTATTAATAAACCCTTACAACTTAAATTAACCCATAATTCTTGTCTATGTTTAGCCACGTGACTTGGTACCTTTTCTCAGGGCAACAATCTGGTCTTGCTTCCTCTGCATCTGACTGGTGACTGACTCTGCCTTTCTTCTTCCAAGAATTCTCTTAGTCTATTTGACCCAACTCTACTTCCTGCCTGGCTACTGGCCAGTCAGTGTTTTCTTAAACTAATACAAGTGACAAATCTTTACAGTGTACAAGGGCATTATCACACAGCATTTCCCCCTTCTTTTCTTTTCAAAACAAAAACAAGAACTCTGAATGTAATCTCCTTTGTTTAGCTTTTTTCTTGATAATTATCCATAACAATCTGTAAGCAACACTCTTTTAAAAAAAGGCAAACATCCATAATCTATTTGGGGGGAATATTGGCCTAGTTTTCTAGGCTACTTTCTGCTGATTGGGGGTGCTGATAATCTTATGAGGACCCAAAGAGAATTTAGAAATATGGTCAAGTACTGACAGGAGTATTCTGTGAGGCTAGATCATCTCAGTCACTAGTCTTGAGACTGTTCTGGATGCAGAATTTAAAGGAAATTGCAACAGAGGTGTTCTGAAACTTTGAATCATCTGGGCCATCCATGTCCAATAGAATTTCTTCAGGGGGTCTTCCTTGTTCAAACCTGATTTTTCTTAACCCAGAAATGACACACAGCCTCTAATTTTCTGTGGAAATAAAAGCAAAACCTGTTCTCCAAAGTAACATATCTTTTGACTTAAAATGTGAAGTCAAGGCATTTTCAAAATATATATGTTGGATTAATCCAGCAGCACTTATAATCAAATGTCCTTTAGCAGCTGTTGCTTCATCCCTAGCAGTCAAACAATTCAAAGATAGCACAATAACATGTAGTATCCAGATTCTCTGTGTATTTTCCATCTTTACATGTTTTTTAAACTATATTTCTTTTATTTTTATTTTTAATTTTTGGTTTTTTTGAGACCGGGTTTCTCCTTGTATCTTTGTTCTGGATCTCACTCTGTAGACCAGATTCACCTTGACCTCACAGAAATTCACCTGCCTCTGTCTCCCAAGTACTGGGATTAAAGGTGTGCACCACCACACTACTCCATTTCTTTTTTTTAAAGGACTTTCTCTCCCAAACCTACATATAACTTTAAATACACTGTAAACCATTTAGAGGATTTTTTTCTTGTCTGCATCTGTCTTTAGTGTATATCTCTATCTTTTTCTGGGCACATAAGTCTAAAATCTGCTAGGCAGCATGGCTAGTATTAAAGCTGCATCTTTGATGACTGACTTCTTTCGATTTGTTAGCTTTCTGAGAGTCTAACTTCATTTTGGAGGTACTGGAGCCATGTTTGTTGCAACAACTCTGAGGAGTTTCTAGGTACATTCCACCACCAAAAGCCTGCTGCCAACTTTTCAAAATAACTATTTAAGTGTTTGGTGGCAGGGCCTCTTAAGAGCTGTGAGGATTTTACCTCTAATGCTGAGTCAGGAAGCTTCTCTTAAAAGAGTGGTGCCTCTGCTCACTCCCAGCAAACAGATACTTCCAGAGAAAAGATGGTTACCAAGAAGCTGCATTTGATTCTGTTCTTGTCTGTCTAGAATCCTTTTTTTTTTTTAATAAAGTTTTTTCAGTCCCCATGTGGAAATTGTTGCCAAAAGTTTGGGCACCATTTGAAGATGGAAGTTTCTGTTCCACACCATCCCACAGCCATTCTTTAGGGGTACATTATTTGTATTTTAATAAATAAATCTTGCCTGAAGACCAGAGGCAAAGCTAAGTAAGCCACTACAGGTCAGGTAATGGTGACACACACCTTTAATCCTAGGGTTTGGGAAACTATCTCTGTGAGTTCAAGGCCACCTTGGGCTACACAAGATCAATGCAAAAACAAATCCAGGTCCCAGCACCAGAGGAAATATAAAATGAGAAAAGAGAGGGGTTTACTCTGTTTAGTCTTGGATTCGGTTTGCAAGTATTTTATTGAATATTGTTGAAAAAAAAAAAAATATATATATATATATATATATATGAAGCTGGCCTTCTCAACATAATCAGATATTATAATTCTGTTGTGGCTTGAGTATATTCAAGGATTGACAGGTCCCCAGTGTGATGTTATTTGGACGCAATGTTATTTCTGAGGTGGGGCCCAGCGGGAAACTTCAAACCATTGAATATGTGCCTCTATAATTTATCTCTTGTAGGACTCATTGATAGTTCTCATGAGAAGGGTAATATCTTAGTTTGGCACCAGCCAGCACTTCTTGTCTGTTTGTGATGTGCACATTCCCATCACTGATGATATAAGGACGTAACATAGCTTTTTTTTAAAAAAAAAAAAAAAAAAAAAAAGCAAACAGGTTCAACATCTTTCTCTTGAGAGGTATGAGCTACCCTGATCAACTGTTTCACCACACTGACAAAAAGCTGACTGGAACAAAATGGTGACTTTCTCTTGAGAGGTATGAGCTACCCTGATCAACTGTTTCACCACACTGACAAAAAGCTGACTGGAACAAAATGGTGACTGATTTATTTCCTCTTCTAAACCTACCTGTCATAGAACGTTATTGAAAAGTGTACTTCTGAAAACAAAATAACCAGAAATCCAAAGATTTTTGTAGTTCAGTAAATCTATGATTGGTGTGAGAAAATTAACAATTTATGACTTATTGGATATAGAGGGACAAGAATAAATGTGCCTTCTCTTACTGTCAGTCTTTTTGGAGCTGCAAGACATGTTGTAACTGAATACAAGAAGTAAACATGCCATCCCATAATTCCCAACAAGAAAGTTACCTCCAGATAAATTAAATTTCTTTGAATTTAGGAAAATGAGGTCATGTAGCCTCCAAGAAACACTACATAGTGCTGAGCATAAAAGCAAACAGGACTCTTATTTGAGGAGTTTATGGTAGCAGAGACTTCCTGGAAAGAGGATGATGTAGAATTTCTCTCTGAGAACAGATCAAAACACCAGACAAATTTCAAACCAGCCACTGATCCTAAATTTGCTGCATGAGATTACCATGGAATGTAACCAATCATTTAAACTTTTTAGTTAATATAAATATACACAGATACTAAGGCAGAAACAAATTACCTATACCAGTCAATTAAATGCCATAGTAATTTGAAAGCTAAAACAAGATTCCCTTTGATAGGAGATGACAAAAATATTCATGATGAGTCCTGTTTCCTAAAGAAGAAATTGCTCTTCTGGGGAAATACTGGCATCAATGTTTCTTGCTCTTTACAAATAACAAAAATGTAGCTGGGTGGTGGTGGCACATGCCTTTAATTCCAGCACTCAGAAGGCAGAGACAGGTGGCTCTCTGTGAGTTTGAGGTCTACAATAGCTAGTTTCAGGATAGGCTCCAAAGCTGGAGAGAAACCCTCTCTCAAAATACCAAAAATAGTAATTATAATAATAATAAACACATAGGAAACTCTATTCTTTATAAAACTAATTATTTTTTGCTATGTTTCCTTAGATATAACATATAATATACATACAAATACATACTTTAAATATTGGCATCTGAAAACTATTTTTGTGTCTTACAAGAAGCAACACCACCATCATGTGGCAAAAGAGAAAAAATAGTCATAGATGAAATTTAAATTCACACTGTGATGTTCCAAATAAACATATACTACTTGTATAATATCCTTGTCCTCATTTTAAAAATGCAGTTTAGGTAAATTGTAGTAGAGGAAAATTCTTGAGCTTTAGGTGTGGAGGTGTTTGTAAAAGTATCCACTGGGAGTGGGTTCCACAACTCTGCATTTTAACTGGTTGTAGTGTTCCGCTATAGTCCCTGTCTGTTGTGAAGAGAAGTTTCCCTGATGAGGGGTGAAGAATGTAGCCATACTTCACTGTGGGTATAAGAACAAATGTTCATATATTTTTGTTAGGGATTATGCAGGTTTAGTAAAATAGTTGTCATAGATTTTCTTATACCCATAGAAGCTTCCTTTAAAGATGATAGAATGTACTGCCTGTATTTTGTCATTATTCGGCTTATGTAATATGACAAAAGAGCCAACTCTACCTTATACACTTATGGTTATATTTTTGTTTTAGTTCTAAAATATGTTCTTTGATATTTCCCATTTGCATTGGAGTTTCTCGGTGTTTGTGTAGCTAATTGGGAACTATTGAAAACTATAGTTGCTCACAGAATGAAGTTTTGTAATTAACATATTCTACTACCAATAATTTCTATTTGGTTTGTTTATTCCATACTTTTATATGTCTCTATTTCCTTAACTTTGCTATAATATTTTAAAATAAAGTTTTATAAACTCTTGAAAATAAATTTTTTCACAAGTACAAAAGTAATCCAAAACTACCCTACAGGAAGGAAGTTGTAAGTTATATATCTGATAAGGAGTTAGTATTGAAAATATTTAAGTAACTCAAGCAACTACATAGTAAAGTAGCAAATCATCCAATTAAAAGTAGACAAAAAAAGTGAGCAAATATTTCTCAAAAGAAAGATATTCAAATGGCCAGCCTGAGATGAAGAGCTCTGCTCACTCACTATTAGGGAAATGTAAGACAAAACTACAACAAAGTATTACTTCACAGTTGTTAGATGACTTTGATCAAAATGAAGAAAGAGAAAATACATAAAAATGGGAACTCTTATACAATGTTGGTAAAAATGTAAATTAACACTGCCCTTATGCAAAATAACATAGAAGGTTTTGAGAAAAACTAAAACCAGAACTAGCACATAATTCTGTCATCTCACTTCAGGTTACATATGAATGGAAGTCAGTATGTTAGAAGAATATCTAATTCCATGTTCACTGCAGCAATATTGAAAAGAGACAAAAGATGTAACTGACCAGAATCCAATAATAGTGAACTATTATATACAATGAAATCATATTCATCTTTAAATGGAAAAAATCTGTCTCATTCAATATGAACTAATTAGAGGGCATTGTACCAAGCAAAATATGCCACATGTACATCACTGTCTCACTTACATGAGAAATTTTAAAAGGTTGAAACCACATGAAGAAAATAAAATTATGGTTTCCAGAGTCTGGAAGAAGAACGTGTAGCTACTAATAAAAGAATAACAAGCTTTAGTGGGTTTTAGCTTCACTTTGTAAGTCACACGTGTGACATGCTATAATTTTCCCTTGAAATTCAATTGTTTCTTGCATATTTTCTCTTTAAAATTAACAGGGAACCTAATGCTTCTCAAATTTCTTATGTGGAATTACTAATTACAACTTCTAATCTTGGGAACTTTTCTGATTTTATAGAACCATTTAGGTACATATGAGAAAACAACACTGGAACATTAACCATGTTTCACAGTTCTAGAAAGGAGAGTAAGACATGCATACACAGAATAGAGAAATTGCCAATTGCACATATTATAGTGAGTTATCATAAAAATAAGGAAAAAGAAATTAAATTTAAATTCATAATTTCGGTTTTCAATAAATCTAATAAATGCTATACAAAAATAAACTTTCTTGGATATGAATAAGAGACCATGTTAAAAAAAAATGAAGAAGGGGAGGGGACTTAAAATAGTGAGTTAGAAAGTCAGTTAGAGTGAATGGTCTCACAATCTGAGAGGAAAAATAAGAAAATCAAAATTATATATGGAAGTCAGAAAAACTAAAAAGTTCCATTAAATGGAAACAGTTTCAGAAACATGAAGGAAAACAAACTACCATAACTAAAATAGGATAAAAATTATCTCAGGCAAAACAAATATTAGATAAGATTGGTGAAATAAAATTTATAACTAGACATTATATTACAGAATGACTAAGTCTTAAAATTTAAAGATAAATGAATCTTACGGAAGTACTTTATTAAAAGTTAGTTAGGAAAGAAAGACAATTGAGTTGCATCACTTACAGTTCCTTTCTAGTGCTAAGAAAAAAGCATTCACCCAGTTATCAAATATTTATTAAATTATTACTATGTGCTGGTTAGGGAATAAAAATACAGCAATGAACACAGTGGTTAAATTCTCTGCATTAGATCTGATGTTTTAGTAAGAATAAATAAAGATCCACAGGCAAAACAGAGAATGCCAACCAGAATCATTTATAAGTAGAAAAACATTATGCTCTGTCATATTTAAGAGATGATACATTTGTGTCCATTGTGTGTATGTATGTGTGTATGTATGTATGCGTGAAGTGGGGGAGGGGGTGTCATTGCATCAATTAGCATTGGGTTCAGTTATAAAAGTCACAGAGGCTTGTATTTCTTTCTATCTTAGTTGACAGTAAAATAGTATGTAGGCATTAAAGAAGCTCTGCTCAGCTCCACACAAACATTAGAGTTGCAAGGTCTTGAATCCTAAGGAATATCCTCTGCTCTGCATATATCCCTTCCCCCACATATTGTTTGGAAGATTCCAGGGATAATATATTCCAATGATCCTGACAAGTAGTCTATAACACATTCTGAGAAATCATTACGAATGGGAATGAGAAAAAGTATGAGTGACTAAAAATAAAGTGTAGTAATGGAAACAAAATTAACACAAAAATTCAAGCCATTCAATTAGAACAAGTTAGGTTTTCATCACTATGATAAGTTCTCTATAGAAACAACTTAAATGGTGGAAATACAACCTACTAGAGGGTACTGTCCTCATTCCAGACTGGTCTTCCTTTCTGACTTACTGTTCCACATGTCAGTCTCTGGAAATTCCCACAACATAAAACTTAGAATTGGGTTTGATTAGTACCATAGGCATCTAAATCTAATTAAATTGAAAATCAATTTTAAGCTTATCCCAATCAATAAGTAATTCCTAAGAAGAGAGATATGCAGTTAAAATAAAAGAAAATCCAAAAGTCAACTTTTGTAAAAATCTGGCTTCTAAAATTTTTGTAACTACAGGCATTGCCAATATGATATAATGAAGTAGAATGAATTCATAGACTGTTGGGAGAATTTTCTCACTATTTATCATCTTCTCATATGGTTCCAATGAAAGGCCAAAGTTCAATTCAAATCACTGGTTTCTTAGGTTTAGATACAGAACATGGGGGAGTGTTTATGGTCAGGAGTATGGATGACCTTAAAGCACTGGAAGGTCTGCTCCCAACGTGGGTGAAAGTTTCCCCACAGCTTCATAGGTACAGAGCCCTTCCTTAAGTCTTCCAAAGTCTATATACTCTGGTCCCTCCCTTAAACCTGAAGTCAAGTACAATTAGGACAGAATTGCATAGAACTAGCTGGGAGAACTGACTGGATGCATGAGTTAGGGTCCAATGACCCTCCTCACCCACTTCTCTTATTTTGGGGGGGGGGGATGTCAACAAGAAGCCCAGTCATGATATTTTGAAAGCAGACACTGATTGTCTTAAGAAGATGACAGCTATTTGGCAGGATAGTTTAACAGAAACAGACCTCTCAATCACTGTGCTGAGCAATTTCTATTACCAAATAGTTACAGAATGCTAACAGAGCTTTTATTGTTTATTAAAGCAAGCCTGAAATCGGCAAGGGGTTCTGAGACTTTATGTAAATCTCTTAGCTCAGCTTAGTTTTGTCATTTGGGGATGCATTTTTAAAGACACCCGTAATGTTCTAAGTGTGTGGTCATGTTTAAGCATAAGCCAGGCTTCTGCTAAGGATATTGCAGTAGATTTTCTTTTTCTTTTTTTTTAATTTTTTTTTATTGAAAAAAAATTTTCCGCCTCCTCCCCGCCTCCCATTTCCCTCCCCCTCCTCCTGCCCCTCTCCCCCTCCCCCCACTCCTCTTCTCCTCCCTCTCCAGTCCCAGGAGCAGTCAGGGTTCCCTGCCCTGTGGAAAGTCCAAGGTCCTCCCCCCTCCATCCAGATCTAGGAAGTTGAACATCCAAACTGTCTAGGCTCCCACAAAGCCAGAACCTGAAGTAGGATCAACACCCCGTGCCATTGTCAAAATAGAAAATACTATCCTGAGTGAGGTAACCCAGACCCAAAAAGAAGATCATGGGATGTACTCACTCATAATTGGTTTCTAGCTATGGATAGGGGGCTTCTGAGTCTATAATATGTGGTCCTAAAGAAGTTAAACAAGAGGGCAAACCCAAGGAAAAACATATAGTTATCCTCCTGGCTATGCAGTAGATTTTCTTAAAGAAGGCAAGTTTTTAGAGGAACATCTGCTTATGCTCCATTCCAGTCATGGAAGAAGACGAATTGGAGGCAACATTTATTTTACTTAGACCCTAACCATGACTCTTACTAATATGTGTGTGAGAGAGAAAGAAAGACAGGGCGGGAAGTCGAAAGGAAACAAGCAGACTAACCCATTTAGGTGCAGTGTCCCGGTAAAGCCCCGCCTGGTTTATATTAGTATTGTTGAAGAGCCCCTAGAATCAGGAAGGGAGAATCGTTTTGCTGTTGTACTGTTCACGAGGTACACAATTCCTTCGGTTCTAGAGTGCACAGTTCCCTTAAGCGACTTAGTCAAAGCTTGTACCACCTACACAGACTGAGCGTCAGAGTAACTCCTCTTTCCCCCTTCCCCCGCCCTCTCCCGGCCGACAGAGATTGCCACGTCATGCGACTCATTGGCACCACCAATCAGCTCCGCTCCGAGATATTCAAATCAGCAGCGCGGCAGTTGTGCAGACCTGGACACCAGGCTAAGGTTCCAGCTACAGCGCTATTTCCGCCGCCTTTATGAACTCTGCCTGGCACTGACAGCATGGAGGATCAGGGTGCTCCTCTTGGACCTTACCGGGCCACCAAGCTGGTAAGAGCGTGGGCGGTCGCTGAAGGACAGGGACCAGGAACCTAGGTCTCCTGAGGGACAAAGAGATCCTGGGGACCTGGGTATATGAGGGATTTAGGTTTCCTGAGGGGACTCAGAGATACTGGATTCTTGATGAGCCAGAGATCTGCTACCCTGAGGGACACAAGGAGCCCAGATTTCTGAGAACGGTACTGAGGGACACTGGTTAGTAATGGCACTGAGTTGCACTCCACTCTGGTCTCTCTCCGCTTCAGATCCAAAGTGCAGTGCCCCAAAGCTGCACAATTTTCTGTCTCTGCAGGACAGCTGCACAGGTGTCTTCCTTTCCCTGATTCACAAATACCATTGTTAGTCACTTCTCATGTGTTATTTGCTGCCTCCCGGAATTAGAAATTAAAGTTTCAAATCAGAAGTTCAGGCATGGCAGTTTGACCTGTTGGCTCTATAAAATTTACTGTAGGACATGTATGCTAAGTAGCACTAGAAAAGACCTGTTGAAGCTAAACTCAGAGTACTTTTAGTAACCTCTGAGGGTTGTCACCAGGGCTGTACGTTTGGATTTTCTATCCTATAAAGTAGTAAACTTCTGGTTATGTGACATGAAGAGATTCACCTAACCTTGTTTTCCACACTGGCACAGGGGCCTTGTAGGACATGTCCTATGAGAATGTGTGGTAGTCTATAGAATAATACGCAAGTCATCCTCTCACAAATGCCTGCTCTTCTTCACCAGTGTGGAAACCAAGGTTCAAAGAAAGGACTCTCTGAAGACACATAAATGGTAAATGGAAGAACTAAAAAATTCACCTCTTTCTGGCATGGTGATCTTGACATATATTCTACTGCTCAGCAAGTAGTTGGTGGTTATGTTTATCAATATAAAGGACAGAATTTAGTGCTGTAAGGTACCTTAATGATGTAATCTTGCCACCTTAAAAATTTACTCTCTTAGGTGAAAGTAACACAAGCACACTTTTAAAAAATTCACCGAATACTTACAAATACTTTACATAAAGTCTTTTTTATTACCACATGATAAATATTAGTATAAAAATATTGAGGTACAGAAAAGAAAAGAACAAATATTCATAAGCAAGAAGTAAAGCTTAAACAAATCTTAAATGTTTCACTTTATAAACACCCTGCATTTCAAAACTGTTCTGTGCTGTCTTTACGTTCAGAGTCACATGTCACTTTAGCAGTTCAACAAAGTTTCTTGAATGTTAGTCATAGAGAGGTGTGGGAAGAAAAGAAATGCAGTTCATTTCTAATGTATGACTTTTTCTATTAAAAAGTGATGTATTCATTGTATACCACCACTTTTATATTTTAGTGCTAATGTCTCAAATCTAGACATTCGACTGACGGTAGTTCAGAAAACAAATACTTTTTAATGCATAGGTTCATTAAATGTGCGATGACTTCATTTATTTTATCATTATATGTATATGTCCTATGTTCCATTTATTTATTTATTTTGAGACAAGTCTTTCTATGCGACCCTGGGTGTCCTGGTACTCACCATGAAGGACAGGCTGGTTTTGAACTCACAGAGATCCAACAGCCTTTGCCACCATGCCCAGAACTACAGGGATTTTCATAAGAGATACTATACTAAATGTCTGGCATTAAAAGCACTTTGCCATTATAACTGTTACATGCCAGAAGTTTTATTTGACTAGTACAATTATTGAGTACAGATTCTAGGCAGAATTGCTTAAACCTGGTCTTTTGTTGCTATTGCTTCTTCATTTGTTTGTTTGGATTTTGGGGTAACTTATGGCATCCGTTCTACGTTTAATTTGGGGACAGGATTTCACTAAGTTTTGCAGGTTGTTTTTTAACTCATTCTGCATCCCATCTAAGACCTGAACATAATAAACTTCATGCCTCAGCCTCTGAAATTGCAGGCCTGCACCGCCAGACCCATCTAAACCTGGATTTGAATGCTTATGTTAATCATTTAGATTAACATGCAACCTGTGGGTTGTGACCCCTTTGGGGGTCATATATCAGATATACTGCATACCAGATATTTGCATTAAAATTTATAACAGTAGCAAATTACAATTATGAAGTGGCAACAAAATAATTTTATTGTTGGGATTCACTTTATAGGGAACTGTATTAAAGGGTCACAGCATTAGGAAGGTTGAGAACCATTATTTAGATATATGATCCTGGTCTAGCTGTCCATCTGTGCTTCCTTTTTCTTATACGAAAAATGAAATAATAGTAACTTCATAAGACTATGAGATTTATAATTAAATAATGAATACGAAGCATATTATTAATGTTAATTAAAGTAAAAAACCTAACAGAAAATGTTTATCAGGGACTAAGAAACAGGTGCATTACAGTTCTTTTCATTCCTAAATTTCCTAAGTGGAATATCCAATGAATGTATAGTAAAAAAGCCTATTACCAAGAAAATATTATTTTGGCATTAGAATTAATAATAAATTAGTTAGATATAAGATTTTATGTAGCACAGATAAGATGATTTCTTCAAGAATATTTACAGTATAATTAGTTTGAAATAAAGAATTTTCTTTGTCTAATAATTTTCTTTATTTCTTTTGGTTATTTTGAGATAGGGACTCACGTAGTCAAAATTAGCCTAGAACTGGCTACATACCCAAATCAATGAGATTTTACTTTTTTGTATGATGTTTTTTGAATGGTATTTTTCTTCTCTTCACAGTGGAATGAAGTAACCACATCTTTTCGAGTAGGAATGCCTTTAAGAAAACATAGACAACATTTAAAAAAATATAGCAATTGTTTCACTGCAGAAGAAGCAGTAGATTGGCTTTATGATCTATTAAGAAATAATAGTAATTTTGGTCCTGAAGTTACAAGACAACAGACTGTTCAACTATTAAGAAAATTTCTTAAGAATCATGTGATTGAAGATATCAAAGGTAGATGGGGATCGGAAAACCTTGATGACAACAATCAACTATTCAGGTACTGAATAGATGTGTAATCATAAAATCTAATTAGTTCTGCTCCCAGCATTTTACTTAAGAAAAATAGCCTCCCCTGGTAAAGAGCCCCCAAAATAGTCATTCAATACCAAATGGTCATCCCTGAAATCATATGCATACAAGTAACTTCATATGAACTGAGCAGGAAGCATTGATCTATTTAGAATATTCATGTACAATATATACGTGAATTTGAGAGAGTAAGGAGGGGTACAAGGAAAGCATTGGAGGAAGGAAAGAGAAGGGAGAAATCATGTAATTATGTTTTAATTTCAAGAATGAAAAAATAAACACAAATAAGAAAAAACCTGAAATTACATTGAAATTGTAGCTTCACGTTTGTTATGTTTTTGCAGCAATAGCAGCTTCTTTCAGGGAAATAGTGATTTTTTTTTAGAAAGGTATTATTGATCTTTCTTTCCACTTTCATTGAAAATAGATTTTTTTCATATAATATGCTCTAAGTAAGGTTTCCTGTCTCCCATTCCCACCCAGATCCACAACCTTTATTCTCTTCTTAGAAAACAAAATATGTCTAAGGAATAGTAATAAAATTAAATAAGATAAATGAACAAATAATTTAAAATATGATAAAACAGCCAAACAAGAAAAAGTACAGGAAACCCCTATGGTTGCTGAGACGTACACATTCACACACTTGGGAATCCCACTGAAACCAAAATTGAAAGTGATAATATATATGCAAAGGACTTGTAATGTAGAAAAACAAAACAATGTCTTGACTTAACATTATTAGACAAAGAAACTCCAAAGATGTGGTTGAATTTGCTTTGTGTTTGTTACCTGCTGCTGTGCATGGATCCTACCCTTAAGAGCGTTCTGTTTTCCCAGGGAGGCCCTTTTGGAGAAAAAAGTTTTCATTTTCAAATGGTTATCAATTGGAAATAGCTTCTGTGTTAGGAATGGGTATGTTTCTACTCTTCCTTTCAGCTCTAGGACCATCTGATGCAGGCATGTTTAGATTCCGTGTGTTTTGCCATTCTTTGTGAATTCATGTGCCAGTACTGCTATATCTAGAAGGCCTTGACTGCTTGCTGTCTTCGATCCCCTATGTCTCTTAGACTCTTCACCTTCCCTTCCTTAGAATTCCTTGAGCCCTGAGGGGTGGGATTTGGTGAAGACCTTCTATTTATGACTGTGTTTTCCAAGGTCTCTCGCTCTTTGCATAGTATCTGGCTGTGTGAGTCTCTGTATTTATTCCTATCTGCTGCAGGAGGAAGTTTCTCTGGTGATAGTTAAGCTTGGCACTGATGTTTGAGTATAACAGAATGTCATTAGAAGTCATTTTATTGCTACATTTTGTTTTGTTTTGTTTTAAAACAGTAGTTTTTGGGTTTTTCCTATGTCCCTGGCTTATCTAGTCTCAAATTTTGGTTGATTACTCCCACAAGTTTTGTGCCTTTGTCGCACTAGCATACCTTGTAGGGAGGACACATAGTAGATGAAAGGGTGATGTAGGATGTCTTTCTGTGTGCTATGACTATGTGTTTCTCTTATTGGTTGGTGAATAAAGCTGTTTCAGGCAGTGACCAGTAAGAATATACCTAGGCAGCCGGGCCGTGGTGGCGCACGCCTTTAATCCCAGCACTCAGGAGGCAGAGGCAGGCGGATCTCTGTGAGTTCGAGGCCAGCCTGGTCTACAAGAGCTAGTTCCAGGACAGGCACCAAAGCTACAGAGAAACCCTGTCTCAAAAAACAAAAACAAACAAACAAACAAAAAGAATATACCTAGGCAGGAAATCGAAACAATGATAGGGAGAGAGAGAAGGTAGAAGAAAAGAGATACCACTTACCCGCTGGGGAAGTTGAAATGCCAAGGCATCTTGGTAAGTCACAACCAGGTGGTGATACATAGATTAATATAAATTTATAAAAGAGAGCTATCCAGTAAGACACCTAAGCCATTGGCTAATCAATTGTAACTGATATTAAGCCTCAGAGTGGTTATTTCATAAGCAGCTGTGAGGACCCGGTGGTCAGAGAGGAACCAGTCAAGTGGGATTTGCAGAATGGAGAAAAATCTCCATCTACAAAAGGGTTTGTGTCTAGGTTGGTGTTTACATTTCTCTTTTGACATTGTGCAGAGTACTAACGATGTTAGAACATGGAAGTGAAGGATCTATGTAAGCATCAGCTTACCTTCTCCATGTTCCAATGAGTTGTGTAGGTATTGTCTTTTGTTTTATTGATCTTGGCCAGTTTGATTGATATTAGATGAAATCTCAAAGTAATTTTGATTTGTGCTTTCCTGATGACTAAGGATATTGAACATTTCTTTGATTGCTTCTCAGCCATTTGAGTTTCTTCTATTGAGAATTCTCTGAGCAGATCTGTACCCATTTTTTAATTGGGTTATCTAATTTCTTGACATCTAGTATTTTGAGGGTTTTTTTTATATATTTTGGATATTAACTCTCTATCCAATGTGTAGTTGGTCAAAATCTTTTCCCATTCTGTAGCCCACTGCTATGTCAGAATAATGGTGATCTTTGCTATACAGAAGCTTTTCAGTTTTATGAGCTCCTATTTACTGATTGTTGCTCATAGTGCCTATGTTATTGATGTTCTCTTCAAAAGACATTTCTTGTGTCAGTGTCCTATTTTTTATGAGATTCAGTGTATCTGGCCTTATGCTGAAGTCTTTGGTGGTTCTGAAGTTGAGTTTTGTGCAGTGTAATTAGTATGAATTTATTTGGATTTTTCCACATGCCATTCAATTTAACTACTACCATTTTTTTAAGATGTTCTATTTGTGGAAGTAAAAGCCAAATAAACCGTTTCCTCCCCAACTTGCTTTCTGGTCGTGGTGTTTCATCACAGCAATAGAAATCTTAACTAAGATGGTTCCTTTGTGCTTGATGTTTAGATGTTAACAATTCTAATGTCCTCTTGGTGAATTTTTTTATTTGATGTCCTTCCATATCACTTCTGATTAGTTTTGGTTTAAAGTCTATTTTGTTGGATATTAAAACAACTGCACCAACTTCCTTGGAATATTTTTTTCTTTCTGTTTACCCTGAGGTGATAGCTATCCTTAATGGTAAAGAGTATTTTATGCATTTATCAGAAAAACTAGATTCTGTTTTTGAATCCATTGTTTTGGTTTGTTTGTTTATTTTATTCCAGAATTGAGTCCATTGATGTTGCATTATCAATGAGCAGTATTTGTTGATTCCCCTATTTTGTTGTCGAGGAGTGCCCCCCCCCACCTCCTTTCAATTTGCTGGTCTAATATTTGTTTTTCATGTTTTCTTGGGTATGGTTAGATTCTTCAGTTGGAGGTTTTCCTTCCAGTGCCTTCTATAGAGCTTAATTTGTAAATAGACACTGCTTGAATTTATCATGGAATGATTTTTTTTCACCTGATGTAATAGAAAGTTTTGCATGGTATAATAATCTGGGCTGAAATTTGTGGACTCCTAGAATTTGGAGAATATTTCTCTAGATCTTTCTGGCTTTTGTAGTCTCCACTGAAAAGTCAGGTGTTATTCTTATAGGTCTGCTTTTATATATACTTGGGTTTTTTTTTCCCTAGCAGTTCTTAAAATTTTTTGTTTGTTCCGTACATTTAGTGTTTTTATTATTATGTCATACTAGGAATTTTTTTCTGATGCAATCTATTTGATATTCTCTATCCTTCTTGTAACTTTGTAGGTCTTCTTTTGGTTGGGAAAATTTTCCTGTATGATTCTTTTTAAAATATTTTCTGTTCCTTTGACCTGGGTTTCTTTTTCTTACTCTGTTCCTATTATTCTTCAACTTGATCTTTTTATGATGTCTTAGATTTCTTGAATGCTTTGTGCCTGAATTTTCTTAGACTCAACATTTTATATGACCACGGTATCCATTTCTTTTTTACTTCAACAACTGAGATTTTCTCTTCTATCTATTATATTTTGTTGGTGAGGCCTATGAATGAATGAATTGCTCAATTTGAGTGCCTAAATTTTTTTATTTCCATTTGTCCCTCAGTTTGGATTTTTATTATTGATGCTATTTCTACTTGCAAATCTTCAATTGTTTTCTTCATTTCATTCCACTGTTTCATGTTTTCATAGATTTTTTTAAAGGACATTTATTTCGTTTTTAAGGACCTCTTACATATATTCATAAAGGCTATTTTAAAGTCCTTTTCTTGTGCTTTAGCTGTATTATATTTCTCAGGGCCTACTGTAGTATGATTGCTTGGATTTAGTAGAGATATATTGACATATTACTCTGGCTATTTTGATTCTGTTTTTATGCTGGGTCTAGGCATCTGGGATTTGGGATCATTTAATTCTAGGTGCTAATATCTGGTCTTTTCTTTAATGGGTGGAAATTCTATTCCTTGGTTTCTGTTACTCTCTTTGATTCTTAGGATGTGATTTGCCTGATAGGGACTGCTCCTGAAATTCAGCCAGGTGTGGCCACTGATGGTTCTGGTTAGAATGTGTTTAATTGGTATTGGGAGCTAACACTTAGAGATGTGCTAGAAATGAAGAATGCTGAAGGGAACCACAGTAGGAATATAAACATGGTTTATCATCAGTATCTGCTTAGTCTTGTGGGAATTGGGGCAGAGAAGAATGAGAGACCATAGCAGGTGACCTGCTACAGAGCTGGAAATGAGGCTGGGAGGTTGAATTTAAAGGACAGGAGGTAGAGTGAAGATCTGAAGATTGCCTACCTGCTTTCCTGGCTTACATACTTCCCAGGGAGTGCCTATGGATGTTGGAGACTGAGACATAGGAATGGGGTAGAGAGGGCAGGTGTAAGGGAAGATAGTCATGATCTTCTGGAAATGGGAGCAGAGAGGAAGGAGAGATGGCAGTAGGTGGTCTACTACAGAGTTCAAGATTATTAGACTGTCGGATTAGATTTAGATGAGAGGCAGAGTGAAGGTCTAGAGACTGCCTAGTGTTGCTGCTCTTAAGTAATTAAAACTATGTAGAAAAACTGTATAGTTGAAAGTTGTGAGCTACAAAGTTCATAATTTTGAGTGTTAAGTAGTGTACTATAAAGCAGGAAGTTGGAAGGATAGCATATACTAGTGTTTGTGCATGTTGTGAAAGTCAGAACGTTTCAGTGATGTTATTATTGACATTAAATTTCATAAATTCTCTAATTCCAAAACAAATTCATGGGTCCTTGTCTTTAAATGATATATAATTATTATAATAACATGCAATAAAATGGTAGAGTATTTTATGTAACAAAATCAGTGCTGGCATTGGTAGAGTGCTTGTCATGAATGTTCTCTATGCCCAAGACCCTGGGTTTGGTCCACCACAGCACCTCATTTTTGGAGACAGGGTGTCTCTGTAGCTTTCAGTGCCTGTCCTGGAACTAGATCTTATAGACCAGGTTGGTCTCAAACTTACAGAGATCCACCTGCCTCTGCCTCCTGAGTTCCTGGATTAAAGGTGTGCACCACTACCACCTGGCTTGTGGCTTCATTTCTAAACTGCCACCTTTAAGCCTATAAACCTCATGTCACAATCACTGAAGTTTAGATTTTTACCTAAGAGTCTTTTCAATATCTATAAACCTAGGAGTTTATGACTTATTTGAATTGAACCATAAATGACAAGTTCTAATTAAAAATCATTTTTACACTGAAAATAAAGAGCTCTTAATCAATTTTATTTGACGATTGTTTCACTCATAATTTCAAATATTTTCTTCATTATTGTTCAACACTTTCAATATAATATATACGAGAGAGAGACAGAGACAGAGAGACAGAGAGAGAGAAAGGAGACAGAGACACGTAACAAGAAATCAACCACAGGATATAGAAACTGCTTAATTATTTGTGTACATCCCAGTTTAATCTCTAAGAAAGCTCAGCAGGGATTCATTAAACCCTATTTGCAAATGAGAATGCTGAGACCCTACTTCAACAAATCTTGCTTTATCTTTCTGAAAGTTTCTTCTCCTTAAAGCACTGTATACACTTATCATACTAATTAATAAACTTCCAAATATCTTCTGATCTTGGCTCCATCTTGTACTATATCATAGCCTAGCAGAAAAGCAGAAGGACAAGGAATGCAAAGAGGCAAACATGAAAGGTTCTTATGTTTTAGTAATAATATTTGAGTCATGCAAGAAAAGAAATAGAAAAGCAGACCATGTTTATAGGTAAGATAAGTAAACTCTAAAATTCATCTTGATAAAGGTCTAAGACATTTCAGAGAACAAGGGGAGAAGATTCCCTCACCTGATAATTGGGTCTAAAACAATTACATACAAAGAAAATACATTAATACATAGGTAGAAATTTGATAAAAATGTATTTGTAATCCCATCGACACTACAGAAACAATGTTTGAAGGTGGTAGGAGTGGCAAGGAGAAGGAATTGAAAGGAAAATGTTGAGTGAGGATATGACCAAGATACATTGTAGATTTGTATAAATTCTCAAAAAATAAAGAAAAAATGTTTCAAATAGAAAAAGAAAGAAAGAAAGAAAGAAAGAAAGAAAGAAAGAAAGAAAGAAAGAAAGAAAGAAAGAAAGGGATGCTTTTGTATAATTTAATATTTTTGTCATTTGTTGTTCTTCCCATTTGGTATGTTAATCAGATATAATTCCAGCACTTGGGATGTAGGTGCATCAGAATCAGAAGTTCAAAATTATTCGTAGTTACATAGGTGTTTAAGACTAGCCTGGGCTAGAGACTATTTTTCAAAAAACAAACAAAAAAGGTTGGGGATGGAGAGATAGTTCAGCACTTAGAAGCACACACTGCTCTTTCAGAGGGTATGAGTTCAATTCCCAGCTCAAGGTGAATCTGATGACTCTGGTCTCTGAAGGCACCTATGCCCACATGTATATACCTACATACAGATACATAATTAAATATTCTTCAAAGCAAAACATTATACCTGTTTTAAATACCTCAGTATGAAAAATAAAATTTATATGGGATAATCTAAAAATTATATTATAACAAGGAAAGAGCTTCTAATGCCACTAAAATGTTAAGTATGAATTTAATGTGTAATTTAAAAAATACCAAAAAAGAAAACACAAAAGTATATTTATTGAAACCCTAAATGCACACACACATGCAAAAAAAGATGTTTATTATTTCCTTTAAGAGAAGGTTAAAAATTTAAATAGGTCAAGGACTTTCTTGTACTTAAAAATGGAGAAGTATTTGGTGAAATATCAACAACTTCATTTCTTTATTGTTGCCTATATACATGTTGGTTTATATTCTGTTCTATTTGTTCCATTGAAATATTTCACATTAAGATGATAAAAATGTATCATAGTCAAAAGAAGAAAGAGACTACATCCTAAAATTGGGACAAACTGTCAAAAGGCTGGAAGTATATCCAAACTCTTTCTTTTTTTCTTTCTTTCTTCTTCTTCTTCTTCTTCTTATTATTATTATTATTATTATTATTATTATTATTATTTTTGTTTTTTGAGACAGATTTTCTCTGTGTAGCCCTGGCTGTCCTGGAACTTGTCCTCTCAACCAGGATGACATCGAACCCACAGGCCTCTGTCTCCTGAGTGCTAGGATTAAAAGTGTGTGCCACCCTTGCCTAACTATGATGTTTTTCTTAAAGTGATATACAAAACAATATTCTAGAGCTATTTATATGTAAGTATTACTTCTTCAACCAGACTAATCCTGATTGTAGCCCTGTACTGTATACAAGCAAAACTGAAATGTGCACAGCATTTTGAAGAAAGCGGGAAACTACTAAAATATTTTAAATGTTTATTGGTAATATTGACTTATGTAGACTCTTCATTACTTGATAATGTAATTAAATCAATTTCTTTGTGTGACTTTTCAAATGTACTCTAAAAGTTTATTTTTTTATCATATCCTATTTCACTCCATATTATTTTTAAACCAGATTTCCTGCAACTTCTCCACTTAAAACTCTTCCACAAAGACATACAGAAATCAGGAGAACAAGCAAAGAGTACTTTTCCAAAGATAAAGACAGTATTTTTAAATTGCGAAACTTATCTCGTAAAACTCCTAAGAAGCATGGATTACGTTTCTCTCAGGTAAAATATCCTTTCACCAACCAGTAGTTTAAATAGCATTGTCATATGTTTAATAATAAGATTGTTAAAAGTAAATGATGCTTTAATATTTGAAGACAATCTTGTAATTCCTTACATTAAAATCTTTTTTAAAAAAATGTGTGAATGCATTTGGGACCTACAGAAACAGTGCTGAATTCAGTAATGAGTTTAAAAAGGAAAAGGGTTGCTCTAATTTAATATTTTGTCATTTGTTATTCCTATTTGGTGTATTAATTAGATTTCCACCGCTGTGATAAAACACCTGAGAATAGATCTCCAAGTAAGCAAGTTAAACCTTAGATTTCAGAAGTTTCAGTCCATATTCTCTAGTCTCTGTTATTTTTGGTCTTATGACAAGGCACTGCAATCATAATAAAGAGCATGGAAGGGAGGAAAATAGAAGGTAAAAGAAGGAAAATTGCCTGGATTGGGGTACCAATAGCTAGCTGCTCCAAAAGACTGCTACCTGTGATTGAGCTTCTTTGCACCAGACCTTGCCTCTTAAAGGTTGCCTCACCTATAAGTTCAGGTTAAAGACTGACTTCAATATAGGTCATTTGCAGTATACTCATTATTTAAACAATAGTTGCATAATTATATAACTCTTCAGTTTGTCTCTGTCACTACTCTTTTATAATGATAACCAAACTATAAAGTACATAGATAAGCAGTTGATTTGGATGTGTTGGAAAAGGTGCAAAATTTAAAACCTTTGCTATGTTTCCCATTTCTTTCGCACACTTTGTAACTCCATAGTACACTTTAACTAATAAAACTACAAGTATGAAAAACCCTGACTCAATAAATAAAGTGGAAATCCATCAAGGAAGACAGCAAATGTTAAATTCAGTCTGATACTCACAAGAAAGGAAGGAAATAGGGAAGGAGGAAGGAGAGAGAGAGAGAGAGAGAGAGAGAGAGAGAGAGAGAGAGAGAGAGAGAGAGAGAGAGAGAGAGAGAGAGAGAACAAGCAAACAATGAATCCTGTGTTTAAAGTGTTCCACTTTCCTTTATTTTGTGTATAGACTATTGTAAACAGAGACTGCTCATTCATTTTCCAGCCTCCTAGACCTGAACAATCACACAAGAAACTATATTAATTACATACTGGCCAATGAGCTCAGGCTTCTTATTAACTAACTCTTACACCTTAAATTAACCCATTTCTATTAATATATGTATCGCCATGAGACTGTGGCTTATCAGTAAGGGTCGGGGTCTGTCTATTTCGTCAGCTACATGGTGTCTGTCTGACTCCACATACTCTCTCTATTTCTCTTCCAGTCTGGCTATATTCTGCCATGCCATAGGCCAAAGCACCTTTATTTATTAATCAATAAAAGCAACACATATATAGAATGACATCCCACATCAGACTGCAACAAACCAAAACATTTTTTTTCTTAAGGAAAATACAGAAAACATAAATCATGAGAAGATAATCAATGAAGACCAAGAAAACTCAGCTGACAAGAGAGAAATAAGCCAAGAAGATGTTGAAGAAGTTTGGAGATATATTATCATGACCTAGTAAGACAAAATTGAGCCGTAGTTAAGACTGTTAAGTATGTGGATTATTAATTTGATTTTTTTCATCCAAATTTTCAAATGAATAAAAACCTTAATTTTAAAAATTAGAGTTTTAATATGCTTGTATGTTTTTTAGTAATTGATTTTGGTACAGATCCAGTACACAAAGAAAAGTTTCACCTTTTTAATTAAAGTCATCACTGTAGTTTGAGATTTTTATTGGATTCCTCTGAATTTTGTTGAGTAAGAATATATATGTAAAAGTAAATAGTAAATATAATTCTTGAATTTTTGACAAGAGAAAAATAAAGTACTCTGGTGGCTTTGTTTGTTGCAAGTCATATTCACATTTATATTCTATTCCTTTACTTTATAAAGAAAAATTATTTATACTCTTCTTTTTAGTCTGCAAAGCATTTTAGGTGTACCATCCATAGAAGACCTCATAAACCCAGATGAAGTAATTCCTCAGTATATAATGTACAACATGTCCAACACAAGTAAGCATGGAGTGGTTGTGCTACAAGACAAATCAGGTAGGTGTTTAGAAAAAATTGGGGGATATTTTTAAACTTGGTAACCAAAGTTGGCTTCATAGGGCAATGTAGACACCCAGATATAGAAAATAGAATCCTTTCCAAGGCTACATTCATTTATTTTTTTAAATTAAAGTTTCTAAAATAAACATTTTTAAAAATAAACTTTGTTCATACTATCATAAGAAAATATTTAGTTGCTAACATGAATTAATGCATGACTTTAGAAAGATGACATGGATAAGCATCTGAAATGTAGACAAAAAAAGAAACTATTATTAACCATTATTAGGTTTGAGAAAGCTGAATATGGTACCAACTTAAATATTTTAAGCAGATATTGGTGTAAAAGTTCCACAATATTCAGACATTGTTAATTTTGGTCAGAGGCTTCACCTAAATCAGTAATAGTCATGTAGCATAGTAATAGGACTAAAGAGAAGTAATGGAATAAATAAAGATGAGAATTAGTTTATATACACATACACCTTTCTCACATAATTAATTCTTGATTTTGGGTAGCTACTTGATTTAAGTATCATAGATAGAATCAAGCTCAAGATACTTAAAACTTTTTCAATTTTTTTTTGTATTTTAATATATTAATCTGTACTCAACCAGTGGTTAGCTCAGCTGGTAAAAATCCTTGGTACTAAGCCATGTATAATATTTTAAAAAAAATATTATCATAAAATATCTATGACTTAATATACATTTTTTGATTTTTGTATCTAGAGGACCTTCCACACTGGGTATTATCGGCTATGAAGTGCCTTGCAAATTGTAAGTTAAACCACAAATGTGTGTGTGTGTGTGTGGTATATTATATTGAAAGTGTTTAACAATAATGAAGAAAATATTTGAAATTATGAGTGAAATAATAGTCAAATAGAATTGATTAAGAGCTCTTTATTTTCAGTGTAAAAATGATTTTTAATTAGAACTTGTCATTTATGGTTCAATTCAAATAAGTCATAAACTCCTAGGTTTATAGATATTGAAAGGACTCTTAGGTAAAATCTAAACTACAATGGTTGCCACATGAGGTTTGTAGGCTTAACAGTGGCAGTTTAGAAATGAAGCAACAAGCCAGGTGGTGGTGGTGCACACCTTTAATCCAGGAACTCAGGAGGCAGAGGCAGGTGGATCTCTGTAAGTTCGAGACCAACCTGGTCTATAAGAGCTAGTTCCAGGACAGGCACCAAAAGCTACAGAGACAACCTGGCCCCAAAAACTTAAAATAAATAAATAAACAAACAAATAAATAAATAAGAAGCAACATAGGAGTGGAAGATGTTAAATCAGAATCCAAGTTTCATAAAACCCATGTCCATACTTTCCCAAGGTAGATTACTTCATAGGATGTATTGATAGAAAATGCTTTTAGTTATTTACAAACCACTGTTTAGCATTTTTTTGCTCAACCTTTTTCTTAGTAAACATTGATAGTTGGTTTACAAAATTCTTCCTGCTTTCAAAATATATTTTAAAAATTTGTAAAGGTAATTGCTTTCATGATACATTTATCTAATTATTCTTTATCAATAAAAATAGGGAGTTGGATATTAGAGTAAGATCCTGAAAGATCAGAGAAGCAGCAGAACAGCGACCAGTAACTTTTTATCTCTTCTGTTCCTCCATCCAGAAGGGTTGAGATCCTCTCTCAGTCCTGTCTTCCTGTTTCACATCTGTCCACAGTCCTCCAAACCTCTGCAGTTAACTTTGGTCAGCTAATGGCTAGCTCTGCCCTCTGACTCAAACAGGCTTTATTTTCAAAATGAAATTAAAATATTATGCAACACATTTAAGTCATCAAAAGTTAAAATGTACTTTAGGAATTTTAGTGATTGCTGAAGTTCTTTTAAAGTTACTACTTTTGGAAATGTAATAGAATTTTATAAATGTCAAAGATTATATTCCTTATTGTATGTCAAAATAACAGAAGAGTCAAAGAAATAGCAATTATATAAATAAGTTACATAAACATTTTATTTATGGAATTAGATAAAGAGCCTGTGTTTTTAAGCATGAACTTTTGATTATCTTCCCTACTCAACTGTCCTGCTCTCCTATGCCTCATGATTAACAACATAGATAAGCATTCTCAGAGGCATTTATCTTCCATCTTTAGAGATTTCTGTCTTCCCTCTCTTCCCAGCTCATATGGTACCTAGATGATAATAAGTATATAGCTTATTTGATTTTAGTTAATTACAATGTGTTATCTAGAGTCTATAGTAGTGGTTCTGAACCTGTGGGTCACATTCCCTCTGTCAAATCTCTTTCTCCAAAAATATTAGCATTGCAATTCATAGCAGCAAAATTACAGTCCTGAAGTAGCAATGACATTTATTTTATGGTTGTGGGTCACCACAACATAGGATCTCTACTAAAGGGTCACAACATTAGACAGGTTGAACCACTGGTCTATATGAAGAATAATTTTGAAAATTAGTCTGAAGAATACTACCTACAACTTTTTTCTCAGAGATGAAAATTAGTATTATCTGAACTCAAACCTCAATTATCTAACTATAAATTCTTCTTTTTATTTCTAGTGAACCTGTGTTTTCTGTGTTAGAAATTGTACTGCTGATTATTTAATATTCTATATATTAAGAATATTTATGTCTGCTTTAGAAAAATACCTTGTTTGGGCTCTAGAAAATTCAATATTAGTTTTTAAAGTAGTATGTTTGTGATTTGTCTTTTCTTTAATCATTTTGGAGTGTGTATGCTTACAACTTGTGTTGTCATACAAAAATTTGGAAACAGAAAGACAAAAAAACTTTATTTGGCTCAAAAAAAGGTTTTTGGTAAGGATAACTCAATGATATGAGTTAGCAGGAGCCTTAAAGTTCTAGCTCTTAAGACTTCCATTCAGGGTTCAATTAAAGAAACTATGAATAGCTAAAGGGGGCTAAAATTCTGAGGGTAAAGAAGTTTACTCACAACAGGAATTGCCCATCCTTGTTCCTTTATTCTGCTCTATTAAATTCATCGTTTCTCATTGTTCTTTGTTCTACCCATTTTACAAATGTTTCCAGTCATATATATCCTTAACACCAACAATTCCCAAGTCCTAGCAGATTCAGGGTCAGAGTTCTTTTACCCTATAGAAAGGTCAGATGAGGAATTTTACGTACTCACAGATCCATGGGAGTGGCTAGGACAAAGCTTGTGAACTCCTTAATGGAGAACGTTAGTTAAGAAAGTAATTAAATAATCAGGGAAATCTAGAGGGGAAGGTTAGTATGCTGTACTACATATTTAGTGGTCAGTAAAGTGCTAAAAAGTTTATTCCTAGCATGCCGTGTTTTTCCTCTCCCAGAATGCATCAGGTAATCAGGTAACCAAGCAACCTACATAAACAGGTAGAAACCTTGGCTCTAGATCAGATAACTCCTACACCAGATGCTGCAGTTTCTATGGGCTTACAGGTTTTGAGTACACACCTGAGCAGTAAAGACAAGGGGGAGAACCAGGCCTCTAAAATTATCAGTTCCTCGGTGTGCTGTTATCAACTGTTCTCTTTGGTGGGTGATTGTGGGGTAAAACAGAGCAGCAGCTCAGGCAAGCAGTAGTTCTATATCCTTGGAGATCTGGGAATATCTTAAATGAAATGCTCTACACCTGGACCCTAAGCACTGACCAAATGCCTGCTAATAAAGATAATTGCAGGAAAGCAGATCTCTATGTTTATGTAGAAAAGAAAAATGGAGGCCTGGCAGTGGGAAACTGTTCTGAACTAGGGAATTAATTCCCCAACGTGTAACAGAAAGGGAAGTCAGCTACAGTGAAAAATCTACAGCAAAAGACAATTCACAAAGCAATAATGCCAAAAAGCCTTGCTTTTTGTTTTAGCCTTTATCAGATCTCTCAGTTCTGATAAGTTGCTTGTGAAAAGATGACTGAGTAATTACTGTATAATGTTGCAGCTTGTAGCAATGAGTACATATTTCCTTCAGTAGGGAGATGTTCCCAAGACTCCAGTGCAGTTGAATCTTTTTTGTAAACCATGTCCTAGAAGATTTTTATAGGACAGAGTCCCAGGTCATAGTTTACAGACGCTAAATTAGAGATCCCAGAGTGAAGAGAAACACTAAAAAAGAAGGCCCATACTAGCTCAGAATTGAGCTAGTTATTTATTTAGGGGTAGACTCACAGATCACAGTCTTCTACTGAAAAGGGGAATAGCAATCAAATCCTGCAGCTAGAAAAGAGGCCAGATGAGCGCTTTACTTTGGCGTATATAGTATAAGGGGCCACACCCAAGTAGGCAGGTAACTTAAAGGCTACTGGTGGTGGGAATTCCTACAGCACCAGAGCAAATAATTCTATGGCAATATGTTCCTACTTCCCCTTGATGAGTACTAGATTGTGTACAGAAGTTTATATTTTTAATAGATCAACAATGATTAATAGTAGTATATAGTTTAAAAAGTAATATGGCAAAATATTAAAATTATTAAGAATTTTAAAGAGGGTAAATTTATTCATAAAAGTACTGACATACAAAAGATAGTTTAGAATTATTTGTATTATTCTTGTCTTCACAAAATAAATTGCAACAAAATCTCACTAAAATAATTGATGATTTTAAAATATATCATAAATTTTTCTTTCTTATAGTTTTTCATATGTAAAAAAAAATATTAAAACAAAATACCAGCCAGAGGCTGTTTAAAGTGATGTCCAGTGAAATAATGAGACCTGAGTTGATGAACTGCATATATTGTAACATGAATTGTTAAACATACCTCCCTCATGAAATACAAGCTTAAATTTAGGTGTACTTTTAATTATATTAAATTGAAATATAGTTTGCCCAATTTTTTTTTTTTTTTTTTTTTGCCTTCTGCTTCTTAGGGCCAAGAAGTAATGAAACTAACAATCCAACTTATGTTGGATTTGAACGTGATGTATTCAGAACAATTGCAGATTATTTTCTAGATCTCTCTGAACCTCTACTTACATTTAAATATTATGAATTATTTGTGAACATTATGGGTATGTATAAATTTTACTTTTTATTTAAATTTACTCTATTAAAATTTTAAGTTTCCTTGAAGTTAAAAGTCTAAAAACATGGTAAATATGAATGTGGTGGGCTATAAACTATTTCAAATACTATATTCTTGTTCAAATGGTTCAAATATGCTGTAACACTAGTTGCCTTGAGATCGACCAACATATAGCTATGTAGTTGTGACACAGCTTCCTAGACTTAGCCTTGATCTTACAGGAGAAAGGCTCAGATTCACAAGACTGTTTTTGCTTCTGGTTCTGGCAACAATTAAGTTCCCTGTGCTCCCACAATTATTCTCAGCCAATTACCAATTAAAAAGTTTATTTGAACCCCTCTGTAATTCTCTCAAGAAATCCTGTAAAGTAATTATGTTTGATATTTTGTTTTAAAAAGGATAGAACTCAGGAACAGACAGAAAGAAGAAATGCACGTGGAAGGAATGGGGGTACACAGGCTCTGTACCCTCTCAGGAAAACACCCAAACATCTGTGTGTTCATCAATCCAAAGCTGCCTTAGCTTCACTGTTTCAGAATTTAAAGTAAATTTTATTAGCTAGGTATGATCGATTAACTTATCATTTTATGCTATTAAAGTCAACCTCCATCCCCCTTTCCTTCCCAAGAGGTTGTAGGTAATGCTTTTATGTGGCTAAGCCATGAGTTACATTAGCACAAACTCATGCATGTTGAAATAGCTACTGATCACTCAGGAATTTCCAAGGATTTTAGGATTTCTATGCCAGTAACCAAGAACAGAGACCAAATACAGGTACCCTTGTCACTAGTCTTCATGTGCTGTTTACATACTCCTGGACTCAACAAATCCAGATTCAAAAATGTTTTGTTTTCAATGTAGCTACAGAGAATTTGCAGAAGGTGGGGTTCCTTGTCATTTTCTGTAAGCAATAAACATATACATAATGCTTGCTTTGTGTTAGTTATATATGTAATCTAGAGATTTTGTTGTATGTTTGTTTGATTTTTTTTTGAGACAGGGTTTCTCTTAAATAAATGACTATGTTATATGTATGTGCATAGAGCACCATTTTATATATGTGAAGATTTTGTTCATGTCTATCCCTGGAACCAGTCTTCCCATGAACACCAAGATGCTTATATGAGTGCTTCTATATACAGGTGTCTTATATTTGAAAGATTTCAAATACTAGTAGGATTAAAAAGAAATATTTTTAAGTTTATCTTGATTCAATTCTTCTAATTAGGCTGTTAAATTAATTTTTAGATAATTTATATCATAAACTTAAATATTACTAGTCAGTCTTGCATGTTTATAACTGAATGTTGCATGAGTCCTACTGAAGAGGCTTCCAAATTAAGGAACTTTTGTGTGTTCTCTACTAACAGTGTATATAATAGTGATGCTTATTTTTTAACTTTATTTTTGTTTTATTTTTATTCACTGTCTTGCACTTGCATCTTAATTTTTGTTTCATTTTCTGGTAGTTGTTTGTGGCTACGTCACAGTTTCAGATAGAGCAAGTGGGATACATAAAATCCATGATGATCCACGGTCTTCAAATATCCATCATTTAAGCAATTTGAATTCCTTCAAATCAACTGAATGTCTGCTACTGAGTCTGCTTCACAAAGACAAAAGCAGTGAAGAACTGGATTCTTCTAAGAGACTGCAAAGAAGTGATCAAGGATTTCAAGAAAGATATGCCAAGAAAATGCAGCTAGTTAATTTAAGAAACAGAAGAGCTAGTGCCAACGACATAATGGGAGGAAGCTGTCATAATTTAATAGGCTTAAGTAATACACATGCCCTGTCCTCTAACATCAAACCAAGGTGTTCTTCTTTGGAAGGAATTATAGATATGTCAGGGAATTCAAGTAAAAAGACATCCAGTATCTTCTATCAGTCTTTTCTGAACATAGAAGAGCAAAATCATAAGCAACCTTTAGTGCCAATGCCCAAACAGAAATCTCTATTTAATCTTCACTCAGAAGAAAATATTCAGCAGTCATACTGTGTTAGTCTTAAAAGAAGCTCTGCTTTGACTGTTCAAGACCAAGGGGAGTTATATAAAGAAAACTGTAATTCAAAACAGCTTTGTAGATCTCAGAGTTTACTTTTAAGAAGTAGTACAAGACAGAATAGATATATCAATACACCAGTGGCTGAAATTATAATGAAACCACATGTTGTCCAAGGCAGTACAAGTGTGCAAAGTGAGCTCGGAGAGTCTAGTACCACAATCAATAAAAGACTGTGCAAAAGCACAGTAGAACTTTCAGAGAATTCTTTACTTCCAGCTGCTTCTGTGTTGACTGGCACACAAAGTAAGGCTGTTTTCAGTGCATGCAATGTTAACGTTTGTTTACTAACTCTGCTTTGTATCCCTGACTTCTCTTGTCTGAAATTGCTTTTTTATTTTCTTGAAAAGAAATTTTTATAAAAGACTGATGATGGCATAACCAATGTTTATTCTACCCTACTTAAATCACTTAATTTCTTTTCCTTTAGTTTTACTTATTCTGTGTCACTTTATATATAAATGAAGGGTTTTAGTACTTAGAAATAGGTTGTAAAGTTATAGTGATTATCTTACTATACTTTTAGAGAATGGAAATTTGCAACTCTTAATTAAAAGGAAAATACTGTCAATATATTACACTCTTTATATGACTGCACATTCTATTTATTTGAAAATTATTATCACTGATGATTTTTGGGGAATGGGGGTCACTTTCCCTTCTAGGTTTGCTGCAGCCTCATTTAGAGAGAGTTGCCATCAATGCTCTACAGTTATGTTGTTTGTTACTTCCCCCACCAAATCGTAGAAAGCTTCAACTCTTAATACGCATGATTTCTCGAATGAGTCAAAATGTTGATATGCCCAAACTTCATGAAGAAATGGGTACAAGATCGTTGGTAAGTTGATTTAAATATAATTTTACTATATTATATATTCTCAAGAATTTCATACATGTATATAATGTGTTTTGACTATATCTACTCCCTATTCCTCTCTCTCCTTCTCTCTCTCTCTCTCTCTCTCTCTATATATATATATATATATATATATATATATTCTCCAACTTTATATTCTCATTTTTAAATAACTCATTGAATCCAATTACATTGCCCATATATACATGGTTATAGGGCCATTTACTGGAACAACATTGGCCTACTTGGGCCAAATTCCTAAAGAAAACTGACTCTTCTTCCCCTAATAGTCATCACCTGTCTATAGCTCCTCAAGTATGGATGGGGCTTCAAAATCCCTCCACCTCAATGCTGGAATGTTGATTTGTTTGATCTTCTGCAGGCAACTATTGCTGTGGGTTTATGAATTTATTAGTCCTGTCCTATCTCAAAGACTGTTTCATTCAAATTTTCCCTGACCTTTGCCTCTTCCATAATGTTCCCTGAATCCTCTGTGTGTGTGTGTATGTGTGTGTGTACTACTACATTTCACTTGTATTTTAATAAATAAAGCTGGCCTGAAGATCAGAGAGTAAGATCAGCCTTATAGACAGCAGTGTGACCAACACTGTTAATCTCAATTGCTACACTAGTTTGCCATAGGAATCATATGGTGCATGCCTTTAATTCCAGTGGTACACACCTTTAATCCCGGAACTAGAGAGGATTATAAAACAGCAGTCACAGTCTCATTCTGAGATTCCTTGAGACAGCCTGGCCATTTTGGACTGAGGTAGATGTTTGAGGGGCTTCTAGGTTGCTTCCTAGTTCTGGCAATTATGAATAATACTGCTATGAACATAGTTGAGCAAGTGTCCTTGTGGTGTGATTGAGTATCCTTGTGTGTATGCCTAAGATTGGTATAGCGGTCTTGAGGTAGATTGATTCCCAAGTTTCTGAGAAACCACCATACTGATTTCCAGAGTGGCTGTGCAAGTTTGCACTCCCACCAACAATGGAAGAATGTTCCCCTTACTCCACATTCTTTCCAATATAAGGTGTCATTAGTGTTTTTTAACTAGTCATTCTGACAGGTGTATCTCAGAGTCATTTTGATTTTCATTGAACTGATGAATATGGACGCTGAACAGTCATTTAAGTGTATTTCGGCCATTTGAGATTCTTCTGTTGAGAATTCTCTGTTTAAAGCTGTACTCCTTTTTTATCTTTTTTAATGATTTTATTGAGCTATACATTTTTCTCTTATTCCCTTCCCTGCATCTCTCATCCCCTTCTACCCTCTCCTATGGTCCTCATGCTCCCAATTTACTCAGGAGATCTTGTCTTTTTCTACTTCCCTTGTAGATTAGATCCACGTATGTCTCTCGTAGGGTCCTCATTGTTGCCTAGGTTCTCTGGGATTGTGATTTGTAGGCTTGTTTTCTTTGCTTTATGTCTAAGAACCAATAATGAGTGAGTACACATGATATTTATCTTTCTAGGTCTGGGTTACCTCAATATGATATTTTCTAGATCCATCTATTTGCATGCAAATTTTAAGATGTCAATTTTTCTGCTGTGAAGTACTCCATTGTGTAAATATACAACATTTTCCTTATTCATTCTTTGCTTGAGGGGCATTTAGGTTGTTTCCAGGTTCTGACTATGACAAACAAAACTGCTATGAACATAGTTGAGCACATGCCCTTATGGTAAGACTGAGCATCCTTTGGGTATACACCCAAAAGTGGTATTGCCTATCTTGAGGAAGGTTGTTTTCTAATTTTCTGAGAAATCACCACACTGATAACCAAAGGGGATGTACCTGCTTGCACTCCCACTAGCAAATGCATGAATGTTCCCTTTACCCAACAACCTTTCCAACATAAATTGTCATCAGTGTTTTGGATCTTGGTATCTTCTTCAATTTCTTTCTTCGAAGATTTAAAGTTCTTGCCAAACAAGTCTTCCACCTGTTTGGTTAGAGTTACTCTGAGATATTGTATGCTATTTGTGGCTATTGTGAAAGGTGATGTTGCTCTTATTTCCTTTGTTTCACTCAGCTTGAGGTTGCTTTCATGGGCCTGCTCTGTCAGAGGTCCTGGCTGAGGACTATTCGCTTGGTGGTCCTTGACTCAAGCCCAGACTCACAGAAGTCTCTGGTTCCTGCCTACTCCCTCAGAGGTCCCAGACTCACGCCCAGAACTGCAGAGGTCTCTGGTTCTAGCCTACTCCCTCAGTGGTTGCTTCCTTGAACCTGCTCCTGTGGAATTCACTGTCTCAGGCCTGTTCTGGCCTAGGTCATTGGCTCAGTACTTTTTCTGTAAATGTCCCTGGTCTGGGTCTACTCCTGCAGAGGTCCCCTGTGCTTTGTCCCACAAGGATCTCTGGCTCAGGTCTACTCCCTCAGTTGTCCCAGATTCAGGAGCCAGTTTGTGTTTCCTTTATTGCCCCATTTCAATTTTTTAGTCTTAAACTGTTTTCTTTACCTATTTGATTGCTTTTTCTTGGTTTTCTTGAGTTTCTTTAAGAGATTTATAGATTTCTTCCATTTTTTGTTTGTCTTTTCATCCATTTCTTTAAGGATATTTTTCATTTCCTCTTTAAGAGTCTCTATCATCTTCATAAGTGATATTTCACGTGGTTTTCTTCTGCTTCTTCTGGGTTAAGATGATGAGGTCTTCCTGTTGTGTGACCATTGGGTTCTGGCATTACCATGTTGCTTTTTTGTTTTTGTTTTTTTTTTTAATGAATTTTCACATTGATGCCTACCCATCTCTTCCTCCAATTGGTGTTGGCAGTGTCTTTGCCTGTTGGTTCAATCCTTGCAGTTGCTGGCTGTGTCTTAAGGAGCTGCTCTGTACAGTCACTGTCTCTGTCTCCAGCAGCCACTAAGGTCACTCTTGGCCTGCTTGCTTGGTCACTCTGTGCAGTTGGAACCTGTGCTTCTGAGTTCCTCTGAGGTCACAGAGGATGGGTGGGTTTGGGAAAGGACTCTCCTTGTAGGCGACAGGGTCCAATTGATGGGGTGGGGGTATTGGAGCAGCCTATCTGCAGGGAGCTTGCCTGCTACCTGTCTAGTGAAGCTGATACAGATGAGGGAGGGGCCCAGGGTTTTGCCCTGGTACCAAAGGCCTAGAGAGTGGGGTGCCCACCTGGCTGGCTGAGCAATCACTTCTTGGTCTGCGTGCATTTGCAGTCTGTGCTTCTGAGGTTGCAGGGGATGGGTTGGTTTGGAGTGGAGTGGGCCTTGTAGCTTACATGGTTCCATCAATGTTGTTGGAGCAGCCTATCTGTAGGAAACTTGCCTGCTGCATGGCCAATGAAGATGAGACAGGTCATGGAATGGCCTGGAGTTTTTGCCCTGGTACCGAGGGCCTAGATTGTGGGGTACTTAGCTGGCTGGCTGGTCATTCACCTCTTGGTCCCCCATCTCAGGTTTTATTAGTGTGCTTTATGTGTGTGTGGCAGTGGGGCTAGAGGGTGGTGAGGGTTTCTTATAATGGATTTATAATGTTTCTCATCATGGTTTATTAACAAAAATGATCAAGCTATTTGAAAGTACTGCTTATGTGATACTTTTATCTTATAATACCTCTGTAATAAAAACTTTCAGCCGGGCAGTGGTGGCGCACGCCTTTAATCCCAGAACTCGGGAGGCAGAGGCAGGTGGATCTCTGTGAGTTCGAGGCCAGCCTGGTCTACAAGAGCTAGTTCCAGGACAGGAACCAAAAGCTACGGAGAAACCCTGTCTCGAAAAATCAAAAAAAAAAAAAAAAAAAAAAACTTTCAACAATAAAATAAAATACAAAGTAAATCACTTGAAAGACTTGAAAGAAAACAAAGCACCCCCAGAAAAGTAAAGCCATGTGTGCAAAGCACAAAATAGACTTTAATAGTTCTTCAGGTTAAGTTCTTAGTTTATTTGTTTGTATGATTGGTCAGTTATTGTTGTTTTATTTTATGCCAAGTATTTGTATTTAAAAGTTAGTTAAACTTAAAAACAAAACAACCCTAAAATCCTGACCTTGTCTAGAGAAAACAGCGTTATACAAATTCTTTGTACTTTTACCTCTTTATGTATTCCATTTGTTATATATTCTTTTGGTTTGTGGTTTTTTGGAATTAGTTTAATAAAATAAGTATCTGTTCTCTAACAGCTTTTGGCTTAAGGATTATATCTCTATATTAATAGAACCCATGGTATTTATTAATAAAACTATAAAAATGAAAGGAAAACCCACTAAACATACTCCACTGGAAATCTGTCAACAAAAATACATAACAAATTCCTTTTAGAGTACTGTAATATAATAGAATTCTTTCCTTCATAACTATAATAAATTATTTCCACATGCTCTAAACTGAAGTCTGCTTATCACTTAGTTCCCACACATCATGTAATACAAATTGGAAATTATTTATATTGTCATTTATATGAAATCTTAGGTTCTTAAGCTGTCATCATTTTGTAGGTTATACATACTTTTTCTCGGTGTGTATTGTGTTGTGCTGAAGAAGTGGATCTTGATGAGCTTCTGGCTTCAAGATTAATATCTTTCCTAATGGATCATCACCAGGAAATTCTTCAAGTACCCACTTATTTACAGACTGCTGTGGAGCAGCATCTTGACTACATTCGAAAGGGCCATGTAGGTATTTTCACCTTAAAAACATCTCTGCACTAGTTATTCACTAGTAGCAAATTTGTCTCAGAGTCAAATTGAATACTAATAAGCTCACACAAACATTCACTAAATCAGGAATATATAGAGCCTATATATTCACACAACACTGAGACTCTTCTTGGCCTTTCATCATTAATTTGACTAGACAAAACTTCATGACTCCACCCTCAGCTCTGGGATTACAGAAACATGCTTCTTTGCCCAGTTTTTAGTAGATGTTGGGGAACATTTTACCCATTAAGCCATCTCCTCAGACCCTACATATGGACCCTTGATTGTCTAGTGCTAAGTTAAATGTCCATTTTTTTGAAAATCTGAGAATAAGTTTGATGGAAAGAGTCTTATTCTGATACATTCCATATAGTTAAAGCACAATTCATTCTGAAGAAAAGAAGAAGACTAAAATACATAGAATGGAAAAAAGTTTTCAGAAAAAGAAAAAAGCACTAAGCAGCAGATATCCACCATAATCAGGCATTGGCTGACAAGCACAGTTTGTGCTTTTTCTCATGTATATTATTATAATATTGTACTGATTTACCATAAATATAACTGTACCTTAAACTTCAATATTCATATATACATGGGCTCTGATTGTCCTCTAGTTCTCAAAAACAATGGATCAATGGTTCATTACTAAGTCAAAATATTAGTGGTTTAAACTGAATTAAAACACCATTTAGATTGCTATGTTTCATACTTCAAATAATAAAATCCATGATTAAGAGTGAGACTAATAGCTACCTTTAGTGCTTCTGTGTATATTTTCTCATGTAATCTTCATTTTAATGATGAGTAAACAGACCTGAAGTTAATTTGGCACTATACACTAGTATGCTGTAGGGTTTGGATTTAGATCCTGCTCACTTGCCCTACTGTATATTCAGTTTTATTAACACACAAAATGTTTTATTGAGGGAAAATGATAGATATTAGATTCTACCAAAAATGCATTGGAAAAATAAAACCAGAACATATATATTTTCACTATTTTGGTTTCTTCACTGACAGTTTAAAAATCCTGGAGATGAACAAGTTGTTCCTTTGTCAACATATTCTTACTGTAAGCAGATTAGTACTCAAGAATTTGATAAGCAGAAAGTTTCAACTTCTCAAGCTGCAATTGAAGAACTTTTGGAGAATATTATTAGAAGTAAAAACTTGCCTCCAAAGGAGAAAAGAAAAAAACTGAAGCAGGTACAAGAATGCACAATCCATCTTACAAATGTTTTCTAGTTTGTGATCAGGGATTGCTATCTTTAATGACATTTTGAGATAAAATTTTAACTTTTAAATATATAGCTTATATATTGTTGTTCATTATATTCTTAAAGTATATGAATTAGTGCTCATTTCATTTTACTCTATCTTAAATTTAAAATAATTATAATATTAATTGATTCTCTTTTATTTTACTTGTATTTTGTACAATTATACTTTGAATTAATCTGGGAAAGCTTATGTAAAATCTGGATTATAATATAATATCTCTGAATGATTCATCCCTACCACTGATTAAAACTCTCTCAGTTCTAAAGCTCAGTAACTACATCACTCCAGAAAGAACAAAACCTGAGAAACTCAAGAGAGAAATAAAAACTGCACCAACCTCCTCTGGCCTTCATGGGCTTTATCAGAGAGAAAGATTTGGGTTTAGAGTGAGAATTAACAGAAAAGAATCCTAGAATTTTACTTACAGGAGTCTGGAAGGTTTTATAACATTACCTTCACAAATGCGCAGAGAGTAGTAAGTGCCAGATGAAGAGATACTTGACAAACTTCATCTAGGGAAATAATACTCAGAAGTTTCTAATATTCTTCTCCTCCTTTTTAAGTTTCAGAAGGAATATCCCTTGATATATCAGAAAAGATTTCCAACCACTGAGAGTGAAGCAGCACTTTTGGATGCCAAACCTACCATCAAGCAACCAATGTTGAATTTAAGAAACCCAAAGCTTCACCGTCTGCGATACTGACTTAAAACTTTAATAAATGAATCCATATGTGAGGATATTTTTACTTAAAAGGAAATCTATTAATATTGTTGTTTCTGTGATAAGGACCAAAATAGTCTTTTATCCATGTGAAACTGCCAAAGCTACTGGCTCTTAGCTAAGAATACCTAACAAAAGTGAAGCATGATTAATAAAGACTTGAGAGAGAAATTGGGGCTCAACCAAAAGGCAAAGCAGTCAGCCACTGACTCTTACCTTGACCTCAGTTTGAAATGGTGATCCTGCTTCCAGGAATCTCAGAATGAGACTGTGTCTGAGAGCTGTTTCCTCCCATAATATACCCTCTCTAGTTCTGTGATTAAAGGCATGTACCACCCGGTTTCTATGGCAACTGGGATTAAAGGTGTGTGTTACCATTACCTGGTCTGTAAGGCTACCAGTGGGGTTATTTTACTCTCAGATCTTCAGGCTAGCTTTATTTATTAAAACACAATTAAAGTGGCACTATACAAAAGCCCATACCAAATATTTTAATTAGAAACTATAACTTTTAATATAATGATCTAGTAAGGTTATTAGGATTGTATCATACAGATGAAATTATGGTGCTGTTTTAAAAGAAAACATGCCTGTGTCTATATGTGTGCCTATGGGTATTACCTAAAGAACTGGCTGTTTATGATTGTTTATTTTTAAGTATCAGAATGTGAAGAATATTGTACTCTTGTATAATCTTTTTATACTTATGATCTATTTAAATGTGTTTAAATATACATGTGTAGCTTGGTTTCTGTTTATTGGAGTTTGGTTTATTGGGAGATAAAAGGGGTGACTTTATGAGATAAAGTCTTAATGTGTACCCCACTCTGACACCTCAGCCTTATACTCCTGAGTGGTAGGAATGTACGTGTGCCACCATTCCTGGCTTATATATTTGGGTTTTTTAATGTTTGTTCAAGGTTTTTGTTTTTCCCTAAACTATCTCAACTACTTCAGTCTTTTTTCCAGAAATATATTTGAATATTTACATTCTTTATCCATTCTAATACTGAAATAGATGTGTAATAGTTATTTAACATCAGCAATGTGCCTTTCATTATTTAAATGTGATGACAGCAATTTGCCTTTCATTGTTTCTTAAATGTGACCATGACAAATAAAGCAAAATTTCTTCACTTAAGACATTTATTTTTTCAATTAATGTAACTACATTTTACATGCCTTTAAAATAATAATATATTTACTGACATTGAAGTATGGGGATTCTTTCAGCTGAACACTGGCCTTTCTTAGAACAGTCTTTAAGCAAATGTTTTTAAGTTGGAGCACTTTGTAATTACCAAGGTCTGATAAGCTAATCAAGTCTATAATTTAGAGATGGTAAAAAAGAGAATGGTACTTGTGGTGGTTTGAATAGGTATGACCTCCATAGACTCATGTGTTTGAATGCTTGGTCTATAAGAAGTAGCATTATTAAGGGAAGTCACCTTGTAAGATGAAATGGATTACTACAGGGTGGGCTTTGAGGTCTTATATGCTCAAGCTATGCCCACTATGGCACATAGTCTTCTGCTGCCTGAAGATTAAGATGTATTAACTCTGAGGTTCTGCTCCAACACCATGTCTGCCTGTACACGGCCATGCTTCCCACCATGGACTAAACCTTTGAAACTGCAAGCCAGCCCCAGTTAAAGGTTTTTTGGGGTTTTGTTTTGTTTTTTTTCATAAGAGTTGCTGTGGTCACCTAAGCCACAGGACCCACCTGTACAATTTGGAAGAAGAGATGGGTAGGTGCCAATGCATGAATAAATTCAACAACAACAAAAAAATATGGAAACACCTGAACCTAGTTGTCCTACAAAAGAAAGACCTGAACATTCTAACCCAAAGAAGTAGAACAAAATGTCCTTAAATATAACTTTATGATGATAATAGAGACCTGAAATATGATTAATAAAAAATCATAGACAGATACTGGGGTTCAACCTGAAGACCAGAAAAGCAAAGCAGCCAGCCACTGACTCTTACCTGGACCTCAGTCTAAAAATGGTGGTCCTGCCTCCAGGAAATTTCAGAATGAGACTGAGACTGAAAGCTCTCTCTTCCATTTTTAATCCTCTCTAGTTTTGGGGTTAAGGTTGTGCACAACTACTGCCTCATTTCTATGGCACATTTCAAATGGTTCAAGACTTGAAAATGAAATAGAGACAACAAAGAAAACACAAACCAATGGAATTCTGGAAATGGAAAATCTGGGTAAATGAGCAGATACTACACAGGTGCAAGCATAACCTACAGATTACAGAGATGGAAGAAAAATCTTAGGGGTTGAAGATACGGTAGAGGAAATAGGTTCATAGGTCAAGGAAAATGTTAAATACAACAAATTCTAAACACAAAATATCCAGGAAATCTGGAATACCATAAAAAATCCCAAAAAACTTAATATTATCCTATTAAGAATAATAGGAATAGAAGAAGAAATCCAGTGCAAAGGTACAGAAAATATATTCAACAAACTCATAGAAAACTTTCTCAACCTAAAGAAGGATATGTTCATGAAAATACAAGAAGCCTCAAAAACATGAAACAGACTGGACTGAAAAAATTATGTGCCCTCACCATATTAAAACACTAAACATGGGGCTGGAGAGATGGCTCAGTGGTTAAGAACACTGCCTGCTGTTCCAGAGGTCCTGAGTTCAATTCCCAGCAACCACATGGTGGCTCACAACCATCTGTAGTAAGATCTGGTGCCCTCTTCTGACCTGCAGAACACTGTATACATAATGAATAAATAAATCTTTAAAAAAAAATTTAAAAAAAAATAAAACACTAAACATTCAGAATGAAGAAGGAATATTAAGAGCTGCAATGGAACAGACCAAGTAAAATATAAAGGCAGACCTATCAGAATTACATCCAAATTCTCAACAAAAACCGTGAAAGCCAGAAGTCCTGGACAGATGTGCTGCAGAAACTAAGAGACTATGGATGATGCATGCACAGATTACCAGTCTCAGCAGAGTTTTCATTGATTTAAGCAATTAAACCAGATTTTACCCGCAATATTTACCCACAAATCCAGCGTTATAGCAAGTACTAGAAGGAAAACTCTGATCCAAGGAAGTTAGATACACCCACATAAACACAGGCAACAGATAACCTCATACCAGCAAACCCCAAAGAAGGGAAACACACAAACACTACCAATGAAAAATAACAGGGATTAACAATCACTGTTTGTAGGACTATAAGGCCTACCAGGCCAAAAGGAACCAACCTGGAGTCCACCTGTCACAATCAGAGGTCCTGGCCATGCCTAGACAATAAGGAGCAAGTAAGTTGTGTTTGCTGAGTGCCTAGCTACTGGAGCTGCCAGAGGTCCTGATCGTGACAAGCCAATGAGGGGCAAGCATGAAATATTACCTGTCAACAGATCATACCACCCAGGTGCTGAACAGGTAAGTAAGGTTTAACCCTGTTGTCAAGTAAACAAGTCTGCTGTAAGCTTTCTACCTAACTCCTGTTGTCTGTGTTCATTAGCATCGCTCCTTTTCACCCCCTCCCCCAAGGAAGATGTTAGGACCCAGCAACACCTGGCACCAGAAACAGAGGCTTTTAACACAGGCTTTGAGCTCATCTTTTCAGAGCCGTTTTTTCTGTTGTGGCTGTAATTTTTGTATTTTGCCCTGAACGGGTTCTAGTCTTCTTCCTCTCCTCACTTGAGATGTTGCACAGCACCTTCAAGACAGTGTATTTTTGGTGAAAAATCCCTCGATCCCTTCAGCCAGTAAGCGTTGGGACCCTCATTCTTTTCTTCTTTTGTGTTGTCTGTCATGTTGTCAGTTAGAAAGGCACAATTCTTTTTTTCTGTTTCAGTTCACCCAGTGTCTGCATATAAGGGCTGATTCCTCCCAGGAGGCAGAACCAAGGCTAGGCTCCCAAACGCTGTCCCTCTTCTGGAGATACTATGTGGGCATAGAGTTGTGTAGAAGAATGAAAAGAGATACGTATCTACCCCATGCACAAAACTCAGATCCAAATGGATCAAGGACCTCAACATAAAACCAGCCACATTGAACTTCACAGAAGAGAAAGTGGGAAGTAGCCTTGAACACATGGGCACAGGAGATTACTTCCTAAACATAACATCAGTAGCACAGACACTGAGAGAAACAATTAATAAATGGAACCTCCTGAAACTGAGAAGGTTCTGTAAGGCAAAGGACACAGTCAATAAGACAAAACAGCAGTCTACAGAATGGGAAAAGGTCTTTACCAACCCCATATCAGATAGAGATCTGATTTCTAAAATATATAAAGAAATCAGGAAACTAGACATTAATATGCTAAATAATCCTATTAAAAATAGGGTACAGATCTAAACAGAGAATTCTCAAAGAAGAATCTCAAGTGGTCAAAAACACATAAGGAATAGCTCAAAATCCTTAGCCATCAGGGAAATGAAAATCAAAAGGATGCTGAGATACAATTTTACACCAATCAGAATGGCTAATATCAAAAACACCAATGATTACTTATGCTGAAGAGGATGCAGAGTAAGGGGAAGCATTCCTCCCTTGCTGATGGGAGTGCAAATTTGAAATCAGTGTGCTACTTTGTAAATCAGTATGGTGGTTTCTCGGAAAATTGGGAATCAATCTACCTCAAGACCCAGCAGTACCACTCTTGGGCATATACCCAAAGAATGCAGAACCATAGTACAAGGACATTTGCTCGACTCTACTATAGAAACATTATTCATAATAGACAGAACTTGGAAACAACCTAAATGTACTTCATCTGAGAAATGGATGAGGAAAATGTGGTACATTTAAACAATTGAGTAGTACTCAGTAGTTAGAAAAAAACACACACACAGAATAATAACCCTTGAAATTTACATGCAAATTGATGCAACTAGAAAAAAAAATCCTAAGTGAGGTAACCTAGACCCAAAGAGACAAACACAGTATTACTCACTCATAATTGGATATTAGATGTAAAGCAAAGATAACCAGCTTCTAGTCCATGATCCCAGAGAAGCTGGGGAAGAAGGAGAAGCCTAAAAGAGACATATGTGGATCTCCTTGGGAAGTAGAAATAGACAAGATCTGCTGAGAAAATTGGGATCATGGATAGGTGAGAAAGGAGGTCAGAAGGGGAAGGGGGAAGAAGGGCATGGAGGAAGAGAACATGAGGGGAAGAACAGAGAGGGAGAGCAAGGAAAGTGATATATTGATTGTGGGAGTCATTATGGGGCTAGCGTGAAGTCTGGCACCAAGGAATTTCCTAGGGATCCACAATGATAACCCCTGCTAAGACTCTAGGTGATAGTGGAGAAGGTGCCTGAACTGGCCTTCCTTTGTAATCAAATTGCTGACTAGCTTAATTGTCATCATATAACCTTAATTGAGCAACTGATGGAAGCAGATGCAGAGATCCACAGCTAAGCACTGGGCTGAGCTTCCAGAGATCAAAGAGAGGGAGGAACAATAATATGTGCAAAAAAGTCAAGACCATGATAGGAATATCCACAGAAACAGCTACCCTTAGCTAGTGGGAGCTCAGTGATTCTTGGCTGACAGTGGGAGGACCTGCATAGGATCAAACTAGCCCCTCTGAATGGGAGTGACAGTTGTGTGGCTTGGGATGTCTGTGGGGTCACTGGCAGTGGGACCAGGAGTTAACCTTAGTGCTTGAACTGGCTCGTTGAAGCCCATTCTTCTTGGAGGTATACCTTGGACTATGGTGCCGTTGTTACTTTGGTCTACCATGAGTTTCCTTACTGTTGATGAGTAAAGTGTGTTTCTCTCCAGGGAAAATATGTCACACAACAGAACATCTCATAAATAAGTGAAGTTTTAAAGAAAATAGTGGGTGTGGAGAGGACTGAAGAGATGTCTCAATAGTCAAGAGCACTATTTGTTCTTACAGAGGATGAAGCTGATCTTCCCAGCACCCATATGGAGCCTTGAAACAATTTGCAACTCAACCCCAGGGTATCTGGTGCCCTCTTCTGGCCTTTGTGGGCACTGTGTGTATGTAGTGAAAAAACATTTATTCAGGCAAAACTCACAAACATACAAAGTAAAAATCAGTGAGTTTGTGTTAGGGTTTCAATAATGTAACAAATATCTGAAATAATGTAACCTTCAATTTATCACCATATGGACTTTAGAAATGGCAGATACAATAGGTTGCCTGGGCAGTCAACCAAGGTTCTTCTCTAACATTGGGACAATCATATTCAGCCTACAAGCCTAGAATATCTGAAAAACTTTTCTACGAAGCAAGAATTTTGAAGGACTGTCATATCTCATCTTGGAAAAGTTTGGCAGTTTCCTTTTATATCATGTTTGTCCAATTTGAACAACGTAATGTCAGCAGTGGAGGCAAGGGAAGTTTCTTGCACAATGGCTGGCTTTACCACAAATGAAAGCAAACTCCACCTGCAGGTTCTTTGGTGTTCATCATCCTTTTTTGAAGTAAATTGATGACACCTGGATCAGATGTGTGTTCTTTTCCTAAAAAAGACCTATACCATTAAAACATCTTCAATGCCATATTATGTAGATCTCTGAAATGTTTGAAGACCATATAGCAATCCCAAATATATCTGTTTGACCTTGAAAATATACCTAACATGGCCACAAATTTTATTGCTGTAGATGACTATTAACTTGCGTTTCTTAATTATCTTAAGTAGTTTGCGGTTATAACTTTTAAGGACTAGAACTTTGCATTATATTGTTAAATTAGCTGCATCAGCAAAATACCTTAAACAAGATAGAAAGATATATACAGTGTAACAAAAGTAATCTTAAATTTATATCAATATACAAAAATACCTTAAACAAGAGTAAAAACATATATATGTTCTAATAAAAATAACCTTAAATCTGTAACAGTATACAAAAATCCATACCAATGTAAAACATTTGTGACTAGCAGTTGCTTTTTTTAAGTTTAAAAGTAAATTCAATAATCTATCTTTTTTCTTTCATTACTATATCCATCCTTTTTCATTAGAGAAAATCTAATACCCTATGTTTAGTTTCTTCCCTGACCATGAACAACAAAAATTGAAACCAACCCCCCTAAACAATGACAAACATCCATGATCCATAAAATGAAACAAAAAGAAAAAACAAAACAAAACAAAAAAATTAAACCATCTCACATTTTTGGAATTTGGGCATCACGTTCTTAAAATTATTTCCTCTTATCTGGAAACGATGTCATCTTGGAGGAATCATAGAAAATCAAATAATGGTCATATCCTGGGAGAGCAAGATTTTGTCCAGTCTTGATGTGAACAGAAAGTTCAGAGCTTATCTGAAGTCCCAACTGGAGTAGTCTATGAAGCTGGACCATCTCAGCTAAGTGCTTTGAAGTAGTCTTGAGCAATTTGTAATCCAAAGCAGATCTTTGGGTGGCATTTGTTACCAGGTAGATCTAGTGTTGCAGAGCATCATCATCATCTCAAAAACTTCATAGGTCACTGCCAGAAACGGACACACACTGCTGTAGAAAACTTAAACATTTTAAATTTTATATGCAGCAGATCTCCAAGAAATTAAAGGACCACAAAAGGTTAAGTACATTCACAGCTCCCAGTTACCTGCTTCAGACTCAAGCACAACGTCACATACAGCAGGCTAGATAAAGTCTATTTCTAGAATTAGTTAGTACTCTATATGATCATTAATATAATGACAAAAAGTTTAAATACATATTTTAATCTTATAAATTTTGAGACAATATTTATATCTTAAGAAAAGTTTTAAAGCGTCAAGATAGAAGAGATTAGTGCCATTCGTTGTTTAATACTGGTTTTCTTCTTTACCATAGAACATAGCATTTCTGACATGAGACAGAGATTTTGTATTTTCCTTTAACAAGCATGCTTGGGTTTAGAAAAAGTGAAATCTATGTTCCAATTCCAAAGGCAGTTTTAATTTTTAATTGAATTGGAACTACAAAAAGACAATTTGACTTACATATTTGTAGAGAAGAGCAAAAACAAACATTTCAGAAGATTTGCGAAATTGTATCCCATTAGAAATGTGCTAAATCATTAGGCTAATATTATTTTTCCTCAGATTTTTTTTTGATGGATCATCCTTCTCCTTCAGATGTTTTGTTTGTACAGTATAGATGTCAATCTCTATCCTGCCCAGTCCCACAGCCACTCAGTCCCAACAAAACACACAGAGGTTTATATTAATGATAAAGTGTTTAACCTATTATCTCAGACTTATTATTTATTAGCTCTTTACAACTTGAATTAACCTATAATTCTTATCTATGTTTAGCCACATGGCTTAGTATCTTACTCAGTAAGGCATTCTCATCTTGCTTCCTCTGTGTCTGACTGGTGACTGCAGACTGAGCCTTTCCTCTTCTCAGAATTCTTCTAGTCTGGTCACCTTGTCTAAACTTCCTACCTTGCTACTGACCAATCTCCATTTTATTAAACCAATACAAGTAAGAAATCTTTACAGGGTACAAGAGTATTAACTCGCAGCAGTCCAGTAGTCTTCAGATTCCTTAGTTGGATGCTATTATTCTCCTAGAAAAAAAAAAAAAAAAAAAAAAGCCCTACCCAACACTATCTTTGGGAGTTTCTCTTTTTGGCAGGTTGTGTATGATTAAATGAAAGGCATTTCTTAGTCTTATAAGTTAGTTTAGATTAAATGACCACCCTATCACCTTTCCAATAAAGAGTTCTCTCCATTTCGAATCTTTATCAACCTTGATGATATATATACATTTTCCTCTCTTCTGGAAATAAAAGCAAAACCTCTTCCTTAATATAACACATATCCTGGTATCCATTTTGAGGTCACATCCTTAAATTACATAAGTTGGTTTAATTCAGCAGGTTTTTCGATTATCCACTCTCACTTTTTCCATATCTTCCATTCCATTCTCATTAACACTTAAAAATCTAAGTTAATAAAGTATTGTGTAAACTATCTCTGGGTACCTTTATTGCCCCTTTGTTCTTATTAAGCATATTAGTGCTTGGTTGTACTTCATATTTTTACTTAAGTACTTAAGATACCTGGGGCTTAACTGGTGATAGATGAAGCTTTAGTCTAAAGTTTCCTTATCACTTTAAAACCAGATCCTGTGCCTGGAGAGATAGCTTGGTTCTTAAGAGCCCATGCTACCCTTGCAGAAGAGCTGAGCTCAGTTTCCAGCACTTTACCAGAAGGTTTATAACTGTGTGCATCTCCAGCTCAAGAGATGCAATGCCTTTTTCTGGTCTCTGGAAACACTGGCCCTCACATGCACATATCCATATGCATATAAATATTTGAAAGAATAAAAATAATTATTTTTTAAAAAATCACAAGATTCACCAAAAAGAAATGTTTTGTTTTCAAAATTTTATTAACCAAGGAAGATTAAACTCATCACACGGGAAATAACTGAAAATTAAGTATCACTATCAGAGCCTATGGGAATTTTGCACCAGGCTGTTGTCTGTTCTTCACACACATTAATCTCTTCTAAAATTCATCTACTAATCCTCAAAATGCCTGCTTGCCCTCATTTTCTTCTCTCTATCAGTATGCAAATTTCTGAATCTTATAGGATTACGGTTCACCATCCCAGAGGCCCTATGCATGTAAATAAATTTTAGCGGTTTTTTTCTCTCCTGCTGCTCTGTATGTTTCCAGCTATTTTCAGCAAATTTAAAGGGTAGAATCTTCAGTAGATGGAGAAATTCCCTCACCACTACAACATTTGCCCAACAAAGTCTTAGATGATGAGTAGGGTCTGACTCACAAATTGAGAATATTTCTAAATAATAATTATTTCAAAAATAACTAAGTTCACATCTCATATAAATTTACTAATTTTAATTTAATTTGAACATATGATAGATCTTATGCTTGTACCAATAAATGCACAACCTGAAGTTCCACTTGGCTCCCATATGGGAGGGGTGCAGTGTGTCTCCTAAATCCACAGTGTGCTTATGAGCGTGTTTCATCCTGTTAAGTATTGTGAACTCCAAGTGTTTCAGGCTTGCATAATCTCCCCAAATGCTGCTGTCCTTCCTCAAATACCTGTAAGGTCTTTCTGCTTGTATGTTCTATTCTGTATTTCTCTCTTGCAGATTGCATATCCTATGCATCCTTTGTAGCTCTGTACCTCTCAGCCATGTTGGAGAGCCATTACTTTGTGGAAATAATTTTATTTTTCCACCACAAAAAAAAAAAAAAAAAAAAAAAGATGGGCATCAAAAAGACTCCGTATGGAGTTGGTTAGCCATTTGGGCAAGAAACTGCTCTTGCCTGGACTGCTTGATGGTATGCTATGTGAACTGGACATGCAGGACCCACAGAGAAATAACTGTTGAACTTGTCTAAAGGTGAATGGTCCTCTGGTATTCCTGCTTCATGAAAGAATAGAAACAGTCTGCTAGACATTCTGCAGGACACAGACGAAAGTGACCGAGACACTGCCAATATAGGTAAAACTGTCTTTGAAATTTCTTGCTTCATGGAAAAGTCTGCCAGAAACTATGGTCCTTTAGGCTGAAGATGGATGCTCCAACAATACCGAAGAACTTTGGGTGACTGTCCAGGCGGCAAGAAGTATCTGTCAAAGCCGGGCGGTGGTGGCGCACGCCTTTAATCCCAGCACTGGGGAGGCAGAGGCAGGCGGATCTCTGGGAGTTAGAGGCCAGCCTGGTCTACAAAGGGAGTTCCAGGACAGGCTCCAAAGCTACAGAGAAACCCTGTCTCAAAAAACAAAAAAATAAATAAATAAATAAATAAAAATAAAAAAAATAAAAAAGAAGTATCTGTCAATTCTAGAGTTTTGAGAGTTGCTTGCAATGCACTTCCTGTTTACTTAGGTAATATTATAGCTTTCTGGAGTCTATGATGGAATTGAAGAATAGATATACTTTTCCTTAGTCATGATAAAAGATAAAATGGATAGATATAAATATTGTAACTATAATTTGTGCTTGATAACTATTTTGTTATATTAATTTTACTATGCTAAAGTTAAATCATTCATTTTCATTTAAACAGAAAAGGGGAAGAGATATGGCATTCCCCTTTGTATGCTGTGAATACTCTTTGTGAGTAAAGAAACTGCCTTGGCCTGTTGATAGGGCAGAACATAGGTAGGCGGAGAAAACTAAACTAAATGCTGGGAGAAAAAATGACAAAGTCAGAGAGAAGCCAAGTAGTCCCACTGGAGACAGATATCAGAACTTTAGCCAGTAAGCCACAGCCATGTGGTGATACACAGATTGATAGAAATGGGTTGAATTAATATGTAAAAGTTAGCCAATAAGATCTTAGAGCTAATGGGTCAAGCGGTGATTTAATTAATACAGCTTCTGTGTGGTTATTTTGAGGCTAAGCAGGCGGGAACTAACTCGTGGCCTTATTACAACAACAACAAAAACAATCCACTGGTTTATCTGACCCATATTGTTATTACACCTTAAACCTGTCAAGTAAACCAAGATTTTAACAGAGGTAAAGTCATCTGCTAATTACAATTTTTTTGCAATGTGTAAATCACTCCTAAGAGAGTTGCAGATAATATTCTCATCAAGAAACTTAATAACCTTTTCTTTTTTTTTCTTTATTGAATCTTTGTGTGCTTTGGGCATTGGGGTAATGGTCACCTCATAAGAAGAATTTGGCAATGTTTCTTCTGTTTTTATCATGTGGTACAAATTGATAAGTATTAGTGCTTGTTTGAAAGTCTGATAGAATTCTTCACTAAAAGGATCTGGTCCTGGGCTTGTTTCGGCTTTGAGACTTTTAATGACTGCTTCTATTTTCTTAAGAGCTATAGGTCTATTTGAATAGTTTATCTGATCTTGATTTAATTTTAGTATGTGGTATGTATAAATAAAATTGTTCATTTCCTTTAGATTGTCTAATGTTGTAGAGTACAGGTTTTGAAGTATGATCTAATGATTCTCTACATGTCCTTGGTGTTTGTTGTTATATCCAACTTTTTGTTTCTGATTGTGTTAATTTGGATACTCTTTCTCTTCCTTTTAGTTAGTTTGAATAAGGTTTGTCTATCTTTTTATTTTCTCAGAGAAACAATTTCTTGTTTCATTGATTCTGTACTGTTCTCTTTGTTTCTGTTTTTATTGATTTCAGTCCTCTGTTTGGTTATTTTCTGCTATCAACTCCTCAGCAATATTTGCTTCTTTTTCTTCTAGAACTTTTAGATGTGCTGTTAAGTCACTAGTGTAAGATTCCTCCAAATTCTTTATATAGGCACTTAATGTTGAGAACTTTCCTTTTACCTCTGCTTTCAGAGTGTCCATAAGTTTCGGTATGTTGTGTATTTATTTTAATTGATTCTAGGAAGTCTTTAATTTCTTTATTTTTGTCTTGATCCAGTAGTAATTCAGTTAAGAGTTATTCAGTTTCCATTAATTTATAGGCTTTCTGCTGTTTCTGTTGTTGTTGTTGAAATCCAATTTAATTCATGATGTCTGATAAGACACAAAACGTTATTTTAATTTTCTTGTATATGTTGTGACACACTTCAGCACTGAGTGTGTAGTCAATTTTAGAGAAGGGTCCAGGAGGTACTGAGAAAAAGGTATATTCTTTTGTGTTTGGGTGAAATTCTGTGTAGATGTCTATTAAGTTCATTCGAGTTATAATATGTTAGTTCCCTGATTTCTCTATTAAGCTACTCTCTGGCAGATCTGTCCATTTGTGATTGTGGGGAGTTAAAGTCTCCCACTTTAATGTGTCAACAAGGGATCTGGGTCCCTCCACTGGTCAGTGAAAAGATCCTTCCACCTATCATTTAGGAAGGGCCTTTTAGTAGGGATCCCCAATGTTTATGAAATCTATTTTGTTCATCTGATTTTTGAAAATTTAAAATATTGATGGTTAATAATGCCTTTTGCAGTTGTAGATGTGTGGAGACTTCTCTCCCTTTTTGGTTTATAAGGACCTCTTTGAGCTATTGGTGATGTCTTTCAACAATCGTTTGACCCTGAGGCTTATATGGGGTCCAGGTGGCATGGGATATATTTCATCTGTGGAAGAATTCTTTTAATGTTTTACTTATAAAACAGGGAACATTGTCCTACTTGACCTATTGTGGTAGTCCCAACATAGTGAAACACTGTAAAAAGTGGCTTTGGGCATGGGTTGTGTTTTCCCCTGAGTGGGCAGTAGCCCAGCATACCTTAGAGTACATATCTATGGTCACAAACATATATTTTAATTTGTGAAATGGAGGATAATATGTTACATCTGTTTGCCAGATAATATTGGGTCCTAGTCCTCTTGGGTTCACCCTCAGCCCTTGAAAAAGGGGGGCGTGGAGAAACTATTGGCAAGTCTTACATGTATAAAAAATTTCTCAGCTCCATGATGCAAGACAATCAGATGTGATAAGGAGTCAAGTTAAAGCAGGAATTCAGTTTATTACTGTGAGCATCCGCTTATATAGGTTAAGTGACATCATGTGATGTGAGGGTACCTCCAGCCAATGAGAGACCTCCCTCTGGCTGGATGGTTGTCTGTCAGACTTAACTGTCTTATATTCACTTGGTAGCTTTGGGACTATCCTTCAAACAAGAGCCAGGCTTTTTTCTATACTACAGGCCTCAAGGTACAGTCCCTGAGGTAATATTGGCCCAACAGCTGGAGTCAACTTAGTGGATTCCTGGGAATTCCTCTAGTACTAGGCTTCTTGCTAACCCCATAATGGCTCCCTCAATCAAGAAACCTTGTTCCTGGAACTCCCTCTTTATCATTTCCCCATCTTGATCATTCTGTTCCTTCAAGTTCTCCTCCCCTTCCCCTTGTCTTCTCCTCCTCACCTTCTACCATCCCTTTTACCTCAACCTCCAAACTCCCAATTTTCCCAGGAGATCTTGTCTATTTCCCCTTTTCAGGGGGAACCATGTATGCTTATTTTTGAGTTCTTTTGGTACCTAGCTTCTCTATGGTCATGGACTACAAGGTTGTTATCCTTTGCTTACATATAATGTCCATTTATATGTTAGTACATACTGTGCTCACCTTTCTGAGTCCAGGTTACCTCATTAGGATGTTATTTTGTAGTTACATCCAGTTGCCTGAAAAATTCAAGACATCATTGTTTTGTTTTATTTTTTAGCACTCAAGAGTGTTCCATTGTGTATATGTACCACATTTTCTATATCCCTTCTTCAATTGAGGGGTATCTAGGTTGTTTCCAGGTTCTGGATATTGCAAATAATACTGCTATAAACATATTTGAACAAATGTCCTTATAGTGTGATTGAGCATCCTTTGGATATAAGCTCAAGAATGATATTGCTGGGTCTTGAGGTAGATTGATTCCCAATTTTCTGAGAACACATCATGCTGATTTACAAAGTGGCTGTATAAGTTTACACTCCCACCAGCAATCGAGGAGTGTTTCACTCAGCATCCTCTCCAGCATAAGCTATCATTGGTCTTTTTTTTTTTTTTTTTTTGTAAGACCACTAGTTTCAGTTGTTGCCATATTCTCCTTAGGTTGTTGAATGTATTCGTGCATTGGCACCTACCTGTTGCTTCCTCCAATTGGTACAGGTGGGTCGTGTTGCTTAGGTGATCACTCTTTTTCCTAGTTCAGGTGGGGCTGTGTGTTTGGAAGTCATTGGTGTGGCTCTTGGACTCCTCTCCAGGGATAGCCAGAGCCAAGGCTCTGGTATTTAGAGATGCCCTGGGTGATGGCCATGGCTGGGGGGAGGCTGCTCCCTGGTATCTGGGACCTAGCTAAATAAGGGGGTGGGGTACAGGATGCGCCTCGGGAGGCTAGTGTCCATAGAGCTGAACGCTTAAGCCATGAACTCTGACACTTACCTCTCCAAGGGCAACCAGGACCAAGGCTCCAGTGACTAGAGATGCAGTGGGGTATGGCTGTAGTTTTCCTCAATGTCTTTAGGGGAAATTTTCATTTTTTCTTTAAGGGACTTTATCATCTTCATAAAGTTATTTTTAAGGTTATTTTCTTTTGCTTCAGCTGCAGCATTGTTCAGGATTTTTTGTTGTGGGATCACTAGGTCCTTGTGGTGACATATTGCCTTTTCTGTTGTTAAATGCATTCTTACACTGGCACTTACATATCTGGGTTTGCGATATGAGTGTTGGTTCTTATTTTGTCTTTATTGGGTATATGTTTTGTTCCCTTATTATTTGTTTCCTTTATTATCTTCCTGAAAGGCCAAGGGTTTTGATTATTGGCAGGTCTTCAGGTCTAATATGGTTGTCTCACCTGAGATTTGTGAGAATTTGGGTCCCTAGATCCAGCATATATATCTTCCTCTTCTTCTGACTGGTGTGGGCTGTTCCTGTGCCTATGGAGTCTGTTCTTCCAATTGATATGAGTTTCGTTTGTGCATATAGAATCCATTTGAGTTACAGAGAAGGTCAGGTCACAGAAAGATGAAGAAGTGGGTGGGGTTGGAAAGTGGAATGCATCTGGGGGGGGGGCGGGGACTCAGTGAGTGGCCACAATAGTGGTACAGACTTCTGTCAGTTCTCTCACTTTTTGGCAGACTGCAGGCGCCTGCACCAGATCAGTGGAGTTTCACCAGACTTTGGGGAGGAGTCCAGCTGCCATGCTGGGGCTGAGATGGGAAGGGGAGGGGCACAAAATGTGTCCTGGAATTTAGGGTCTGGAGGTTGATGTAGTTCAGCTGGGGAACCAATATCTGAGATTTTTATTAACTTATTATATTGTTACTATATGATTGATTGATTAATTCAATCAATTTGTTTCTTTAAATTCACATACTGATTTCCATATAATAAGAGTTTGGATATTAGAGGAGGAGGAAGCTCTAATACCCACTCCTGATGTTTTTTGCTTCTCTTTCAACATCTTCAAGAATCTAGTGATTTAGTAAGTACATAAATGATTTTTCCTATATAACTAGCAACATTCATGTAACGTTTCTGCAAAGAAATATCACTCCTGTTACAGTTACTCCATTTGAAATTCTAATTTTATTGATTATTTCTAAGGTATGTCTTTTGAAAATAACAGTAACATTGCAGAATCAGTGAAATTGCAAGGCTGTAAGTCTAGTTTTGAATAGAATTTCCTGTTAAAGTATCTTTAAATAATAAATGCAATAATAATATATTAGATTCTCAGAAACTTGTTCTCAAAATAATAAAATGGTAGTGACTCTACAGGAAATACAGCAGAAGAAAATATTTATTTAGAAGTGTAAACACAGCTGGTCAAAGTGTTTTTAAGGACAAGGTTCTTTGGAGAAATGCCTCACTAAGTAATCCCTGAGCAGTTATGATTATGCAAAGTAAGATTATGTAAGATTTACAAAACAAAGAAATACTAGAATTCCAATTCAATGTGAGTTTATCCATACAGGGATAGATGCCAGGAAAACACATTACAGCAGTTACTTGGAGTATCTTAAGCCTAAAAGCCATTTTCTCCTATTTTCAGCAGTTGTGCACTAATCAATAAGACTTCTTGGTAAGTTGTTAAAATCTACTGTTTTCCCCCCATTTTTTTTAATTTGTATGCACAATAAACAGATTCTAAAGGCAACTAATTCAAAAAATCTGATTTGAGTATCTAACGGGATATTTATTTTTTTCATAATTACATTTGCAACTCTAACAAATATTTGACTAGCTGTTTAGTTAAAAAAATAATAATACATTCCTATAACTTATGCATGATTTTCTTCCCCCCTCCAAGTAGTGCTGCACTGATGTACTGATTACAGCTAAGAGAAAACCTGCTGCTGCAGAGTTTTCTAAACAAACTTCTTTGGGAATCATGATTAGAATTCTGTGTATTGAATTATGGCTTGAGTTGCTTGACCTGAGCAAAAGATATCCCACATAATCTGAAAAAAAAAATGTTGTTGAGCATTCTCTGATGTGGGATTCCCCTCTGTGAATACAATCAGTTAATAAAGAAAGCTGGCTTGAGCCTATGGCAGGGCGGAGCAGAAGTAGGCAGGGAAGATGGAACTAAATGCTGGGAGAAAGAAGGGTGGAGTCAGAAAGAAGCCATGCAGCCCTGCCAGAGACAGAGGCCAGAACTTTAGCCAGTAAGCCACAGCCTTGTGGCGATACACAGATTACTAGAAATGGGTTAAGTTAATATGTAAGCGTTAGCCAATAAGAAGTTAGAGCTAATGGGCCAAGCAGTGATTTAATTAATACAGTTTCTGGTGATTATTTTGGGGCAAAGCAGCTGGGAACAAACTAGCACCCTCCTTACTTCAATTCTCTATACAGGTCCAAGTCTGAAATGTTATAAAATGCCCATATTTATTATTCTCTTTATCAACCATAAAAATCTTACCTTCAAATGATATAGATGCTATCATAGAAAGTTTGAAGTTATCATGACAATGTTAATATTAAAAGTTGAGGAAACAGCTTTTCCCAGCTGTGACAAAATGTTGGGAAAATCAACTTTAAGAAAGAAAGATTTATTTTACTTCACTGTTTCAGAGTTGTCAGCTTATCATAACTTGACTCTGGTACTTTTAGACCTTCAGTAAAGCAGAACAATCATGACAGAAAGATATAGAGACTAAAATCTGTCCATCTCATGGAAAGAGATATACCAGGAGTCCAAAGACAATATACCACTCATATGCACTCCCCTGTTGATCTGCTTTCTCAAACTAAATTTTGCTTCCTAATAGTTTATTAAATTTGAACACATTAATAAGTTAAATTATTTATAAAATCAGTGTCTTCAGAATCCAGTCACCTGCTACCAGTATGATTAAGTCTTTGTGCTCATGTCAGTTTAACATGAGCATTTGGGGGGTCACTTCATAGCAAAACATACTTAAACTACTGAAATAGTTGATTTTATTATACACAAACCTCTGTTGGAATTGAGAACATGTTGGCCACTCCATGCAAAATAACTCTCTTTACAATTATTTTTAGAATAAAAGATACAAACTACTTGTCGTTAATTTATTTATTCACTGATCCTTCTATATGCTTTGTACGGTGCTAGACAATGCAGATGAAGGGCTAAGTAATACTCCATAGCCCTTCTCCTACAAAAGTTGGCACACTGTTTGAAGAAGACAAATCTATTATCTGGAATAATGTAGCAAATGTTGTAACAGTGAAACAATAAATAATGTAATGTATGTTGCATTTGTTCAGTTAGCTGGCTTTATTTTCCAACCCCTTACTAGGAGAATATTTGATGAAGGGAGGGACTTTATTATTCAATTCTGTCTCTCTTTAATCCCTCCCCCTTCTTTCTCCCCACCCCTGTGTGTACATGTGTTTGTGTGAATGTGTGTGTGTGATTGTTTGTAGTTTACAAGTCTAATGATCATTCTTTGTTGATTTTTGTCTTGTTTTCTTTTGTTCTCCTATATTACAGAGTTTCTGTTACCACTGTATCATACCTAATAATTTCAATTATGAAACTCCATATGGTGGCACATGTCTTTAATGCTAGCACTTGGGAGGCAGAGGCAGGTGTATCTCTGAGTTTGAGGCCAACATGGTCTAACAGAATGAGCTCCCAGACATATTTCAAAGCAATTGTTGCTTTGAAAAACAAAACAAAAACAAGCGAACAAAAAGATGGTCAAGATATCTCCCTCCAACAACGACAGAAGAAAGCTATTCATATTCTGTATAAATCTGGGAGCTCACACAGATCTCCAAATGTATTTTAAAAGAAATTAATTTTAAAAGAAATTAAATTATTAATTGGAAACCTTCAGACTTCTGACAAGACAGAATACCAGAGGCCATATTTATCCTCTTGTATGAAACACTTTAAATGAATAAGATAGTAGTCTTCTATATATATTGGTCATGAGCTCATAAATAGCTATGATCACTAATCAAAGTAAACTACTCAGTAAGATAACCAGCTCTCTTGCCTATTTGTTTATTGAGACATACCCTCACAATTTAATCCTGGTTAGCTTCAAACATGCAATATAACTCAGGATAACCTAAAACTCATAAAGTTCCAGCCTCATCCTCCTGAATGCTAGAATTATGCATATGCTTATCATTCCTATCTGAGTTTCAACAAATTAGTACCAGGAAAGCATTTGAAAGGTAGTCTTAGAAAGTAACAGACTCTCTGAGCTGAGGAGATGAATTTAAAATCTTCAGGAAGAAATCATAAGAATTTGTAGGAAAGACAATATTGCTGCAATAGAGAGCAAACATTCAGAAATCTTGTACAGTGTATTCTTTGATAGTATCTGTTCCCACTAAGCAGAAAGGAAAAAGAACAAAAAGTAAGTATTTTTAATATTTATTAATAGTTGTTCCTTTTGTAGCGAATGAGTGTTTTTCTTGCATGTATGTTTATGGACCATATTTGTACCTGGATCCCATAGTCTTCAGAAGAGGAAATAAGATCCCCTAGAACTAGAGTTACAGATGTTTGTGAACCATCATGTGTATGTTATGAATTGAACTCAGGTCCTCTGAAAAAGAAATAAATGCTCTTAACTGATCAACTGTCTCTCTAGTCCTGATTTTTTTTAATAAAACATAAGTTCCATGTTTCATGGTCAATTTGGTTGAGTACACAAGGATCTCAAGAGAAATACAGTATTAAGAAAAGTAATGTTAGCCGGGCGATGGTGGCGCACGCCTTTAATCCCAGCACTTGGGAGGCAGAGGCAGGCAGATCTCTGTGAGTTCGAGACCAGCCTGGTCTACAGAGCTAGTTCCAGGACAGGCTCCAAAGCCACAGAGAAACCCTGTCTCGAAAAACCAAAAAAAAGAAAAAAAAAAAAAGAAAAGTAATGTTACAATGAGTACTATTTCCACCTAACAAATCATTAAAGTAAAATCCTTAAAGTTCAAACTGTTTCAAATAACACAAAGTCCCTGATAGGAACTCAAAACTGTTTAAGGAATACAGATTAAGCTCATTAACCAATGCAGGGAAAAATTAAATATCGGCCATCTAACCAAAACTTCTCATTCATATAAAGAACCAATAAAATCAATAAATAGTGACCTAAAGTTAATATGTTAAATTTAGCATGTAGATACATTAAAATATTCACTATAACTATATTTTATATATTCAAAAAGAATTAGAGCATATACTCCTAATTAAAAATCCTCAATAGGGCGAAAAAAAATTCTTAACCCTGTAGAGCATATATGTAAAAGAAAAAAGCTGACATTAGATGTAGTGATGGAAGACTCAAAGCATTTATCTTAAGGTCAAGAATAAAAAAAGAGATGTCCTTTCTCATCACTATACTAAAGTTTCCAGTCAGTGCAATAAGATAAGAAAACAAAAGAAATAAAAGACATCTATAACAGAAAAGAAGTAAAACTGTCTTTGTTTATAGACAAGATTTTCTGTGTATATTCAAATGGAATATACAAAAAGAAACAAAAACTAATAAAAGAGTTTCAAAAGATTATAGAGCACAAGTTGAACACATAAAAGTCAACTTTATTTCAATATATTAGTATTGAGTAATAATAAGTTCAAAATAAAAAGCAAGGTCATCTATAGTGTCCTAAAATATCTAATAATTATTGTTAAGTAAGGAGACTTTTTTTAAGTCACATATAAGAGGACTGCTTGTTGTACGGAGACCACTTGTTGGTTCCTGGCTGCTCAGCACCGAAATAATCACATAGAAACTATATTATTTAAATCACGACTTGGCCCATTAGCTCTAGCTTTTTATTGACTAACTCTTACATCTTATTTTAACCCATCTCTATTAATCTGTGCATCACCATGAGGTCGTGGCCTACCAGCAGTTTCAACACATCTGGCAGCTCAATGGCTTCTCTGTGACTCTGTCCCTTCTTTCTCCCCGCATTCAGCCTAGCTTTCCATGCCTAGCTAAGTTCTGCCATGCTATAGGTCCAAAGCAGTTTTCTTTATTAATCAATGGTAATCACAGCATATAAAAGGACATCCCACATCAACCACTGCCATCAGGAAAACTTCTAAGTGAAGAAACAAACAACAAAACAAATAATGAACATACTCTGATAGAGTAATAGACGTAAGTATGGACAACTCTGTTAACTTCTGTTTTCTGTCTGGAAATCCAGTTTTCTACCTGTAAGAAAGACCTCTTAAACAATACAATAATTCCATAAACTCTAACAGTACCACCAAGATTTTTAATGCTATCACAATAACTCTTTGTTTGATGCTTGCAGAAGGAAGTTAAGTAATTTTAATTAATATTTAAAGTGCTTTCATATTATGAACCAATTCTGTCACCCAGTTGGCAGGGCTGAAAACTTTCAAGAGTGAAACAAGCCTTTCATGGCTGAGCCACCTTAATCCAACAAGGCTGACTCAGAATCCCTTTTTGTGATTTTCAAGAATGTGACTCAAGAGCTGATTAATTAAAATCCAAGTATAATCAAGACTTTAGGTAAGATATTTCAAATTTTTTAGTAGAGAAAAAAGCCAAACCCTTAAGCACTCATTTATAAACAAAATTTTCTCTTGCCTAGTTTGTAAAAGCAATATTTCAGAGACCTCTATAAAACATTCAACAAACAAGTTTTAAGTACTTGTGTTAATCTTATAAACATAACTCTACCTATATGACTGAGTATGCTCTGACCCTAGATCTTTAAGATATTTTTATGTTTCCATTCATTTTATCTGTACTAGGCAAAAATATTGCCTAGGCTGGCCTTTTGCTGGGGAGACATATTTAGTAAAACAGAATCACACCACCTATTTCACTAAGACCTAGGTCAGCCAATAGATGAACACTTCTGGTTATAATAGCAAGCCCAGTTATGTCAGCAGATCCACATAGCCAACTGCTCATCTTATGGTTAGATGACATTGATATTTGATATTACTTTATGCTACAATATTAACAATAGAAAGTGATATGCCTTTCACTTCATTTTTCTAAAACTCATAGAGTGATCTACAGTGCAAATTCTGCAGCTGCATCTTAGTCCCGGAAGCTTATTTCCTATGTGAATTGTTCCATTGTAGTCTGTTGCTTTTATTTCTCTTCAGATACAGATATTTGTGAGAGGCTTATTCCCAAATCAAAGACTGCCTCAGTCATTCTACTTAACACCCTCTATCATCATCCCTGCTTTCAGAATACAGTCTTCACTCCTTACTGTATTTCACAAGCCCAGTGAAGTGGGTCGGGAACCAAGACAAAACAGCAATTTCAATTCCACTCATAGTAATGACTTCTTCAAGGAAGTAAAGAAAAAAATCCCCTTTCGTGGAAATGCTTTTTTACTTTAATTCAGGAAATATTTTGGTAAATGTACCAAAATACATCAAAATGAAATAGTTCATATAGTTGAACATGAGTATCTTGTTTTACGAAGTGATAAAAAGTTAAGAGAAATAGAAAGAGAAAAGGAAGAGTAGAAAAAATAATAATACATTGGAGAAAGATCAACTTCGGCCTCCAGAGGAGTCTACCTCTGAGTGTTATGGGCAAAGAAGCCAAAATGACACTATGGAATGGTGAGTACGACTGATCTTTAACTTTACACCAATGACAGAATAAGTGTATATTTCATCAAGAAAATATTAGATATAAAATCAAACCTCATGAAAATGGACATTAGTAGGTATTGTTTGATATTTATATTAGCACTTTTGGCTAAAATAACTAAATAAAAAGTGCATTTGCAAAGCTGGGGGTGGGAATACAGCTTAATAGTAAGTGCTTGTCTAGAATCCACAAGTGCTCTGGTTCAATCTCCAGTGTTGGATGAATGTTTTGCATATTTCTGTACTTACAACTAATTGACTCAGGAATCAATGAAATATCCTCATAAATTAGAAGTAATTGATGTTTGTTTTTGTTTGTTTGGTTGGTTGGCTTGTTGTTGTTGCTGTTTGCATGTGTATGTATGAGTTTTCACTTGTTATTTGTTTGAGATATTGAGGATTAAAGTTAGGGTCTCACACAACTAAACAAGCAATCTACTACTAATCTACATCCCCAATCCCTTCTACTTTTTATTTTGAGTTGGGGTGTCCCATTACATGGATTCACATAAGTTTAGAATCCTCCTGCCTCCATCTCTCAGGTGACTGAGATTATAGGCCTGCAGCACCAGTCCTGTTTAGAAACAAGTTTTCATCTTGATTTTATCCAAGCATGCTAACTTAACATTCATGATTTCTTAACCTAGAAGCCTTCCATAAATGGCTTGCCATGATTTTTACTTCTGAAAACATTCCTCAAGAAATTAATTTCTAGCATCTATCCAGGTAAAAATATAAATAATACCAAAGGTTCAAAACACCATATAGACACACTCCAGTCCTAAGACACACCAACCCAGAAATACCAAAGAAAGACACTGTGGCATGGAGGGACACCAGAAATACTAAATTTTTTATTTCCTGGGAAATTGGGAAGTATATAGTATTATGATATGAACAAAATATCTACACCTAAGGAAAGACTTGGAAGAAAATTATATCCAATAAAAATAAAAGAGATAGTCCTGAAGCATGACCGTCCAAATTCTTGGAACCTTACTTTCTGTTTTACTACTATCATGCTCCTTATTGTAGGTCTCTCTCTCTCTCTCTCTCTCTCTCTCTCTCTCTCTCTCTCTCTCTTTCTCTCTCTCCCTTCTGTGGATTCTCCCAGTTAATTATACTAGCATCTATTGATCATCTCTTTGGTCTTTAATTTTTTTTCAGAACATTTACTAATTGCACAGTTTGATCAGACCTCCTCTAAAATAGCTCTTTAATTTGACCATGTATACCCATCTTCAGTGTATTCTTCTATAAAAGCCATCTTCTTTTGTTTGATATCTTTTTCCCTTTGATTTATCTATCCCAAATTACCATTCCAATATATTGACTATAATATAGGTCTTTAAAAATGCTAAGTAGATCATGTCATTCTTCAGTAAAGCCTCTTCTCATGACAAGCTATTGATTTCCTTACTTGAGAAAATGTTCTACAAAATTGGACCTACCATTATCTCTAGACCAATGTCTTATTAAGGTTTCTATAACTGGGATTAAACACCATGATGAAAAACAACTTGGGAAGAAAAAGGTTATTTACTCTTACTGCTCTCAGGTCACATTAATTTGCTAAAGTAAATCAGGGCAAAAAATCAAGGCAGGAATCTGTAGGCAGAAACTGTAGCAGAAGACATGAAGGAGTGCTGCTTACTAGTAGCTCCCATGTTTTGTTCATCATTCTTCTTAAAGCACCCAGGACCCCCTACCTTCCCGTGGGTGGTACCACCTATAATGGGCTGGCCCATCAATGCAAATCACAGAAAAGGCCACACAGACTTAACTACAGGCCATTCTTATTGATGCATTTTCTCAGTTGTGATTCCCTCTTCTCAGATAATTATAGCATATGTCAAGTTGACAAAAAAAGTTTCACTTCTTTTTAGTTCATTGTATTATATTCACATGTAAACTATATAAATTCTCTGAGCTTGGCCTGAACTCTGTATTGCTTGCACTTTGACTGGCTTTTATATAATCTTCCTAGCTCAGATTGCTCTTTTTCTTCCAGGACTTCCTAAAACAAACAGAGGCATTCCTCCTGACTACCATTATTTTATAGAAACTGGACCTTTAGTTCCAAACAGTGAAAACAATTTTAGCAAAGTAAAGCAGTATGTTCATAACCAAATGATTAGGTATCTGGCATAATCTCTAGAGTAATTAAAAGATGGAACTTGGAAACTTAACTGTCCAGTTACAACCTAAGTTCCATGGTGTCTTAAGTGGTCTAATGACTCTTATGCATGAGCAGAACCATCAATGAGATCAGGCACTGGGTGCTACCACCACCCTTTCATTCTGCTTCTGTTGGGGCCACTGCCTCTGCTGCAATCAAGCTGGGAAATTTCCCAGTATCTTTCTGAGTACTCAGATTGCTATAGAAGGGTAAGTAGTCATAACTATTTATTAAATTTAAATTTGTTTGTTAGTTTTCCTGGAAAAAATGTTCTCATTGCTCTCTGAATCTTATCTGTTTTCCTAATACTTTAATGGACAGTGTATGTCTGTCCTTAATAATAACAGTAGCTTAAAATGAGTATGTATATGTGAATAAAATAGCATTGCTTAGTCTCTGATTGCAGAAAAAAAAGAGCAATGGTCAGGACAGTGACGAACAATAGGGAAGCAGTGGTGAAAAGCCGGAGCATGCAATGTTTTTCCTCAACAACAAATGACAACTAAAGTTCCCTGCCTTGTTGAAAGGACCTGGGTACTGAACTGTGCCAAAGAAGGATAGCATGGATAAACCATGCAACAACAGCACCTCACACACCTCCAAAGTTAGCACTATCTAAATATTAAACAGTGCCTGGTCACCATAACAATTACTACATGAGGATAGTGACTTACTATATATAACAAATTCTAGATCATGTAAAATAGATATTTTTAAATAATTGAGTAAATTAATTAGGGTGAGAATGATAGCAAAGAGGTATTGGGCAGAGGGGGCACCAAAGAAAGAGTGGGACTGAAGTCAGCTAATGGACTGTAATGGCGTGCTCACACAGTTCCTTTCTTTTTTTTTTTTTTTTTACTTATTTATTTATTTTTCTTCTTTTTTAATTAAAATTTCCACCTGCTCCCCATTTCCCATTTCCCTCCCCTCCTCCCAAATATTGCCCTCCCCCCACTTCCCTCCCCCTATCCCCACTCCTCTTCTCCTCCCCCCACTCCATTCCCCCTCCCTCTCGTTACTGAAGAGCAGTCCAAATTCCCTGCCCTGCGGGAAGACCAAGGTCCTTCTATCTACGTCCAGAAAGGTGAGCGTCCAAACAGGCTAAGCTCCCACAAAGCCAGTTCATGTATTAGGATCGAAACCTAGTGCCATTGTCCTTGGCTTCTCATCAGTCTTCATTGACCGCCATGCTCAGAGAGTCCGGAATCAACCCATGCTTATTCAGTCCCAGACCAGCTGGCCTTGGTGGGCTCCCAATAAATCAGTTCCACTGTCACAGTGGGTGGGTGCATCCCTCGTGGTCCTGATTTTTTGCTCATGTTCTCCCTCCTTCTGCTCCTCATTTGGACCTTAAGAGCTCAGACCGTTGCTCCAAATTGAGACTCTGTCTCTACCTCGATCCATCGCCAGATGAAGGTTCTAAGGTGATATGCAAGATATTCATCAGTATAGGATAGGGTCATTTCAGGTTCCCTCTCCTTAGTTGCCCAAGGTACCAGCTGGGGACATATTCCTGGACACCTGCGAACCCCTCAAGAGTCAAGTCTCTTGCCAACCCTAAGATGGCTCCCTTAGATAGGATATATACTTCGCTGCTCCCGTATCCATCCTTCCTATATCCCAACCATCCCAATCCTCCGAGCTCCTCCCATCCTCCCCTTCTCATATTTCTCATCCCATTTCCCCTTTGCCCCATGCCACCTCACCCGCAAGTTCCCAGTTTTTGCCCTGGAATCTTGTCTACTTCCCCCTCTCCATGCGGATGACTATATATTATGAACACCTAATTTTTGATAAAGGAGCTAAAAGTATTCAATGGAAAAAAGAGAGCATCTTCAACAAATGGTGCTGGCAGAACTGGTTGTCAACGTGTAGAAGAATGAAAATAGATCCATATCTATCACCATGCACAAAACTCAAGTCCAAATGGATTAAAGACCTCAATATTAGTCTGAACACACTGAACCTGATAGAAGAAAAAGTTGGAAGTACTCTACAACATATGGGTACAGGAGATCACTTCCTACGTTTATCCCCAGCAGCACAGACATTAAGGGCAACATTGAATAAATGGGACCTCCTGAAACTGAGTAGCTTCTGTAAAGCAAAGGACACTGTCACTAAGACAAAAAGGCAACCCACTGACTGGGAGAAGATCTTCACCAACCCTGCAACAGACAAAGGTCTGATCACCAAAATATATAAAGAACTCAAGAAACTAAACTTTAAAATGCTAATGAACCCAATAAAAAAATGGGGCACTGATCTGAACAGAGAATTCTCAACAGAAGAAATTCAAATGGCCAAAAGACACCTAAGGTCATGCTCAACCTCCTTAGCGATAAGGGAAATGCAAATTAAAACAACTTTGAGATACCATCTTACACCTGTCAGAATGGCTAAAATCAAGAACACCAATGATAGCCTTTGCTGGAGAGGTTGTGGAGAAAGAGGCACACTCATTCATTGCTGGTGGGAATGCAAACTTGTGCAACCACTTTGGAAATCAGTGTGGCGATTTCTCAGGAAATTTGGGATCAACCTACCCCAAGATCCAGTAATACCACTATTGGGAATATACCCAAGAGATGCCACATCAAATGACAAAAGTATCTGTTCAACTATGTTCATAGCAGCATTGTTTGTAATAGCCAAAACCTGGAAACAACCTAGATGCCCTTCAATGGAGGAATGGATGAAGAAAGTGTGGAATATATACATATTAGAGTACTACTCAGCAGTAAAAAACAATGACTTCTCGAATTTTGCGTGCAAATGGATGGAAATAGAAAACACTATCCTGAGTGAGGTATCCCAGACTCAAAAAGAGGAACATGGGATGTACTCACTCATAATCGGTTTCTAGACATAAAATAAAAGACATTAAGCATATAATGTGTGATCCTATAGAAGCTAAATAAGAAAGTGAACCCAAAGAAAACACAGTTCCTTTCTGTTCAGCCTACTTCTCGTTCTCCTTGGGAAGAATTCAGGTCTGTGGAAAACAGCCAAAACACTGCTATGGAAACACCAAGTCCAAATAATGTGTAAGCATCTAAAGTGCTGAAAGCCACTTCTGTTACCCTCCATCAGCTGAGGGGTGGAGAGGATTCCCAGAGCTACAGGCACTTCCGGGGGGATTAGATGGCATACAAAAAAGCCCTGGCTAAGGACTTGGTTCCTTGTCTTACAGCTGCTACCACTACTCTCTAATCTTCACTGGGAGAAAATGTCTATCCAGTAAGTATCTCTAAGAGAACTTCTGTCATGAATTAGTGGCAGTAAATGGAGTATTTCAGGATGTTCAAGAGAGATAATATTAGGTAACAGCTTTCCTAAGTCCCTTGGGCCTGGCTGGAGTTACTTCTCCCTTCACTGACTGAATATGCGAAGTTTAAATGGTGGTGAGAGATCTGTATGAATTGCAATGCGCTTGGAAGGCAGTTGTGAACACTGAGATGAGTTTTATGTCTTGTCTTGTCATTTCCTAGCTGTATGTCTTTGGAAAATTACATATGCTTTTAAGCCTAAACTAATTAATTCTTAAAGGTTTTCAATTTCAGAAGTAATATATTAAGACTACTTACCCTACTGTAGTTTTGAGAGACTTAAATGTTCAAGTATAATATAAAATTCTTTTTATAAAGTGTCTAATAATAACTAATTGATAAACAGTAATTAAAATTAAGAGGTCTAGACAGGGCTGAAATTTAAGAAGTTATAAAACAGAAGCAAAGATAAGACAAAAGAAATAGGCACACACAAAACGTTACAGAACCTGAATCTCTTGTTCTAATTTTTGAAAGAGCTACAGCTCTTGAGGATTGGTGGAGACATGAGATGATAGGAAAAGCTAATAGCACAGTATGGTGAATAATAAAGGGTGGTGCATCTGACCCTGAGTGCTGATCTCATTCTGTGTGAATGAATGAGTTCATGAGAAGGTCAGAGATGCCTCAACTTGTGTGTTTCTAGGACAGGGTAGTTCTTGAGAACTTTGTGGGTATCACAATTCAGGAAGAGAAGTGAACACAGCAGGACTAGTTGATATGTCTTCAGAGGCAAGAAAAACTGCAGAAAGTAAGTTTAGGACCAATGCCGCAGTTAGGAAAAGTGAGGATATTCTCTTTGACATGAAAGGAAGGTCCTAAGCAGCATCCTATAAAACCCTAAGTAGACGGGGCTGCAGCCAAACTGGAAGGAGTCCTTAAAGCATCTTTCTCCAAGTACACTGTCTTTCACCTCCTAGAACTTTTTGAGAATAACCTAGGCTTCTTTATCTTTACCCCACATTTAGAATTGAACATCCTGCTGCTGGTTACAAGAAGTTATTCGAAACTGTGGAGGAACTGTCCTCGCCAGTAACAGCTCATGTTACAGGTGAGTCTCATCGTTATTGCCTTGTTCATTGTTTATTCTAAATTAGGGTCTTACTGTATTGCCTAGGTTCGTGTAAAAAAACATGACACCCTCTTGCTTTAGCCTCTGAGTACTGAATTTAGGTCACTACAGTTTGACTCTGCTGAAAGCTTTCATTTTTGTCAAGATCATTTCTCTCAGGTTTCGTGTTCACTCAGGTTTCCTAGTACTGGTTATATTTCCACAATACAGGGAAGGGATTATGGGACTCATTTGTTTTGTCTTCTTCTAAAATATTTACTAAATAAAAATACATCAAATAAACCTGAATACAAGTCTAGTGTGACTAGTGAGTTTTTATAAGCCCAAGACTTATTAATTCATGAAAAAGTCCATGAGGCAGGTAAGACAGTTCTTGCCACCAAACTTGACAAGCCTGAGTTTGGCTCCCAAAACCCACATCTAGGAAACCAACATGTTTTGGCACATGCCCATATGTATATAAACAAAGCGAATGATTAAAAAATTGAAAGGATCTGAACCTAAAAGAAAAATGAAAAGTAAGATGAAAACAAACAGATTTAAGACATCCAGGACTTTGAGAATTGCTTCTGATGCTGTCTTTTGGAACCTTGGGTATTAATATTAAGAATTTATTTCCTCTCCTTTACCTCCACTTGGCTTTCTCAATGTGGATATATGTTATTGAACTGAAATGCCTTGACAATAAAGACTATACCTTTGTCCTCTTCAATATTGCAGTGCCTGTTCAATGTCCTCCATACAGAAAATATCTTATGAGTGTCTGTCCAGAAAGGTCTTGAATGAGAGCCTAGTGACAAGAGTCTGAGAGTTTTACAGTGAAAGTTGGTGGTGTTATACCTGTTACATCAGAAGCACTTGCAGATGATAGTATTCTTATAATACTACTATTTCACCATCTGTGGTTCCTATCAGCAGCTTAAATATTTTTGGATGGACATCAGTTCCTTCTCTTTATTTTTTCATTATTATTTTATTTATTTACTTGTTTTACATACCAACCAGTTTCCCCTACCTTCTCTCTTCCCATTCCCTCTCCCCACCTCCTTTCTTTTTTTTTCTTTTTATTGTTTATTTATTAAAGATTTCTGCCTTCTCCCCGCCACCACCTCCCATTTCCCTCCCTCTCCCCCATCAAGTCCCCCTCCCTCATCATCCCTAAGAGTAATCCAGGTTCCCTGCCCTGTGGGAAGTCCAAGGACCACCCACCTCCATCCAGGTCTAGTAAGGTGAGCATGCAAACTGCCTAGGCTCCCACAAAGCCAGTACGTGCAGTAGGATAAAAAACCCATTGCCATTGTTCTTGAGTTCTCAGTAGTCCTCATTGTCCATTATGTTCAGCAAGTCCGGTTTTATCCCATGCTTTTTCAGACCCAGGCCAGCTGGCCTTGGTGAGTTCCTGATAGAACATCCCCATTGTCTCAGTGTGTGGGTGCACCCCTCGCCGTCCTAAGTTCCTTGCTCGTGCTCTGTCTCCTGCTCATGATTTGGACCTTGAGATTTCAGTCCGGTGCTCCAATGTGGGTCTTTGTCTCTGTCTCCTTTCATCGCCTAAATGTTTTTCTTTGGGTTCACCTTCTTAATTAGCTTCTCTAGGACCACGCATAATAGGCTCAACGTCCCCTATTCATGGCTAGAAACCAAATATGAGTGAGTACATCCCATGTTCCTCTTTTTGGGTCTGGCTCACCTCACTCAGGATAGTGTTTTCTATTTCCGTCCATTTGCCTGCAAAATTCAGGAAGTCATTGTTTTTTACTGCTGAGTAGTACTCTAATATGTATATATTCCATACTTTCTTCATCCATTCTTCCATTGAAGGGCATCTAGGTTGTTTCCAGGTTCTGGCTATTACAAACAATGCTGCTATGAACATAGTTGAGCATATACTTTTGTTGTATGATAGGGCATTTCTTGGGTATATTCCCAAGAGTTGTATTGCTGGGTCCAGGGGTAGGTGGATCCCGAAATTCCTGAGAAACCGCCACACTGTTTTCCAAAGTGGTTGCACAAGTTTGCATTCCCACCAGCAATGGATGAGTGTATCCCCACCTCCTTTCTACACCCCCTCATCCACTCCTCCTCTGTCTCCATTTAGAAGGGGTAAGGCCTCCCAAAGCATGGCATATCAAGCTGAGGCAGGACCAAACCCTTCCTCCTTGCATCAAGGCTGGGTAAGGCATTCTACCATACGGAACGATTCCAAAGAGCCAGCTCATGCATCAGGGCTAGAAAAGCTCATGCACAAAAGACCAAGCTACACAACTGTCACCCACATGCAGAGGGTCTAGGCTGGTCCCATGCCAAGTCCCTAGCTGTCGGTCCAGAGTCTGTGAGCTCCCACAAACTCAAGACATCTGTCTTTGTGTGTATCCCCATCATGATCTTGACACCCCACCCTTGCTCATATAATCCCTTCCTCTATTCAGTTGGACTTCTAAAACTCAGTCCAGTGCTTGGCTGTGAATCTCTGTGTCTGGTTCCATCAGTTACTGGATGAAGGCTCCTGTTTATCTTTCTGGGTCTGGGTTACCTCACTGAAGATGGTTTTTTCTAGTTCCATTCATTTGCCTGCAAATTTCATGATGCCATTATTCCCCCCATCCCACTGAGTAACAAATATTCCAGTGTAGATACCACATTTTCTTTATCCATGCCTCAGTTGAGGGACATCTATGCTATATGGCTCAGCCATTAAAAGCTAGGCTCACACCAAAAAAAATCCTTCACTTTATAAATGTCAACATTTATTTTGTGTGGATATTGTGAAGACTAAGAGGCAATTTAAGTAGATTGACTAACCCAGTATTAGACACCAAGTAGGCAACAGACAGCAATCACTGTTACCATTATCAACTCTCTCCGAAGACTCCATGTGACTCATCCAGGCCTTGTTGGGTGTAGTAGGGTGCTATGCGAAATGTCAGTGCTTAGGCAAATCTTTCTTTTCTTCCTGTCCTATAAAAGTCAACACTTCTCAGCTAGATGGTAGCACTGACAATATAACCCTAGTATCAAACACCAAGAATGTGCTTTCATTCAAAGCAAACATTGTTTTCTAAATTTTTGTTTGTTTGTTTTTTAAAAACAGGATTTCTCTGTGTAACAGTCCTAGCTATCCTGGAACTAGCTCTTGTGAACCAGGTTGGCCTCAAAATAACAGAGATCTGCCTTCCTCTGCCTGCAAGTACTAGAATTAAAGGCACCACCACCACCACCCAGCCTCTAATTTGTATCTAATGTCTGGTAGGCTATTAATCTTGATTTGTAGGCTTCAATACATTTGTTTGAAAAATAAAGATAAGGTAAGAATTAAGCAAACATGTGTTTTTCTGGAGGTAAGAGGACAGAGCAAGCCTCACCATGGAAGATGGAAGTCCCCAGTGAAATCCTGGGTGCCCCTCAATTTTCAAATAAACAAAGGCTTTTAGAGAGTATCCTGCATCTTAGTTCAGGCCCTAACACCTAGCTTTGTACCTTCTCTGCCACAGAGGATGAAGTTCATCAAACATGTTGATTTATACCCAAGAGAACTGAGAGTTTTAGATTTTAAAAACTCAGCATTCCTGTGGCTTCATTTAAAAGGTTTTTCTATGTGGGCATAGTGGTCTACAACTTTAATCTCAGTTTTCAGGACACAGAGGCAGATGAATCTGAGTTTGAGGGCAATTTGGTCTATAAACTGTGTATAGACCATCAAAGGTGCCTCAGTGAAACCCTGACTCAAAATTAAAAAGAAAAAAAAAGTTTTTCTATATCAACATACCTAATGAAAGTATTTTGATCCATGCTCCTAAAATCCCTCTATTTTTCAATCCACCAAATTGCATAAGAAAACCTGATGTTCTATCCAAGGGTAAGCTGACAAATGGACAGGCATCTAGGGAATCTGGTGAGTGTTACCACATGCTCTCTCATTTCACTGCAGGAAGAATTCCCCTCTGGCTCTCTGGCAGTCTCCTTCGATGTGGGCCAGGGCTCTTTGAAGTTGGATCTGAGCCCTTCTATCACCTGTTTGATGGACAAGCCCTTTTACACAAGTTTGACTTTAAGGAGGGCCACGTCACATACCATAGGAGGTAAATCAGCACTGTCCTCACCACAATAGATCCTATTTCAGTTTGCTCCTTGTGTGAACTTTCATCTTCCTGAACACCGAGCAGATCTCCAAACTCATTTATTTCTTATTTCTCCATGCTCTATGAAGGTTTGTGTAACAGCGAGGTCACCTAAGAATGCTAAAATGGGATAACTAGGGTGAAGAACTCAGAGTCAAACATGGCTCTTTTCAAATCCTGAATCCACCAGGCACTGCTTGTCTTCACTGATGACTTATGGAAGGAAATTGGCCTAAAATTCTTTCATTTGTCATCTGTAAAATGCAAGAAATGAATCTACTCAACACTGATGACTACATGAGTACTAAGAATGCAGTATTAAGAAAAGCTGCTATTAATTAGACTACTATTAATCTTGTTTCCTTTCATTTTTATCATCAGAAAGGTCTGAGAGGGTGGCTGGTGAGATAACTCTAAGGTAAACTTTGCATGCCACTAAGCTTGATCACCTGAGTTCAATTCTTGCATGGCAGTAGAAAAACTGACTCCAGCAAGTTGTCCTCTGAACTCTATATGAATTCAGTGGCACATGCACATGTCCTGCGTATATGTACACCACACACACAAACAAGTGTTTAAGGAAAAAGAAAGGGTGATACAAAGGAGGGAAGGGTCAAATATATCACAGAAACACCAGAGATAGATGGACCGGTACAGAGAAGAAACACACAGGGGGAGAGGAGAGACACAGAGAAAGAGAGACATAAAGTTTTTTTTTCCCCTTTGGTTTTTCGAGACACGGTTTCTCAACATAAACTTCTTTTTTTTTTTACAAGAGTTATTTACTAAAGGGCTAAAGCAAAGACTCAGTAGCTGCTCTGCCAAAGGATCCAGGATTCAATTCTCACACCATGGCTGCTGCAGTTCACAACTGTTTGATACTCAAAACCAAGAAATACTAATGACCTGTCTGGCCTCTGTGGTCAACAAGCACACATGTAGAACACATATATGCATGCAAGTCAAATTCAATGCACATAATAATATTAGTAATAAAATTTTTAATAAAAAGATCAACAATAAATAAATAGTTATTGCTAAAGTCAGCATTCTAAGAATCCCCCACATCAACACAGTCAATACCCGATTCCTATTTGAATGTTCAAGCCTGCTAGTGGTATGATCACTATGAATTTCAAGTGTTTTGAAGAGATGTCAAAGGAAGAGTAAGGGGAAACTGGAAATAGGATTTGAAATGTGACAAAAGAGAAATAGCGTCTGCCAAGCATAAATTTTTCTAGGAAAGCAAATTTGGAATTTAGACAAAGTTTTCATATATCTTCAAATGTACACTTTCATATACAATCCTCTTCATAAACACACAAAATCAGAATTTACTTTTCCCTCCATGTGATAAACCTTAAACAGCATTTGCCAGGTAGTCTGGGAAATAGCTCAGCAGATCTATTATCTGCTATATATCTGTGGGAGATATAAAATTCAATAATAACTGAGTTTTAAAGTATACCATGAATTCTGAAATTAAGAAACACAAGGTCAAAGGGATAATGAAAAGAATATAACCCAGCACGTTGTATCCTATAATGTGATGAGTTGTGTGTGTGAAGAACCCATGTGTCATAGTTTGTTTTCTATTTCTGTAATAAAAATCATGGCCAAAAGAAATAAAAGAAATAAATCCAAAAGGATTAATTTCATCTTACACTTTACAGTTTATCAATACAGAAAGCCAAGTCAGGAAGGATTGAGGAAATGGAGGGACCATGGAGAAATACTGCCTACTGGTTTGCATGTTCCTCTCTCTCTCTCTCTCTCTCTTTCTCTCAATATGTCTTTGGAAATTTTAGTTCATGTGTATGTTTGACTGCTTGTGCTACATTCATTCATTTTCTGCAGAAGCCAGAAGAGGGTGCCAGATCTTCTGAGAATGAAATTACAGACAGTTATGAGCCATCACACAGGTTTTGGGAATTGAATCCAAGTCCTCTGGAAGAGTAGCCAATGATTTTAATGGCTGAACCATCATTCCAGCCTTCAGCCTGCTTTTTTTGTTTGTTTGTTTTTGTTTTTGTTTTTGTTTTTGTTTTTCGAGACAGGGTTTCTCTGTAGCTTTGGTGCCCGTCCCGGAACTAGCTCTTGTAGACTAGGCTGGCCTCGAACTCCCAGAGATCCGCCTGCCTCTGCCTCCTGAGTGCTGGGATTAAAGGCGTGCGCCACCACCGCCCGGCCTTCAGCCTGCTTTCTTATACCACCTGCTCAGTTATGGTGCCAGTGTGAACTGGAATCTCTCATATCAATCATTAATTTAAAACTGACTGCCCCATGGATTTATATAGGAAATCTGGAGGTTTGGAGGAATATGGAGGCATCTTCTGAACTAAAGTTCCCTTTCCCCCCAAAGACTCTAGTTTATGTCACATTGATGAAAACTACTGATCACACTGTGTATGATATAAGACATTCACTTTGTCTAACTTTGACCACTGTTTCAATCACATATGTCAATCATTTAACTTTTGGCACCACAGTTTACCTATCAACCACAGATAGTTTTAGAAGACTCAATTTAAGCTCTTTCCTTTTATGGTCATTCCAATTAAAAAAGTTGATGATTCTCTCCATTCTTCTTGAGTTCCTGATTCCAATTTGATGAAAACACATTGAGTGACTCCCAGCTTCACCTGTCCTGCATGAATGTATCCTTTCTCCATTTCTCAACGTCCTCCAGATTCATCCGCACTGATGCTTATGTCCGGGCAATGACCGAGAAGAGGATTGTCATAACAGAATTTGGCACCTGTGCTTTCCCAGACCCCTGCAAGAATATATTTTCCAGGTTAATAAAACCAAACTGCACTTTATATCAACCTTTTTTATTCATGAAACCTAAAATTTAATAAACTAGAAAATCATTTGCTTCTGCAGGTTTTTTTCTTACTTTCGAGGAGTGGAGATTACTGACAATGCCCTTGTAAATATATACCCAGTGGGAGAAGATTACTATGCCTGTACAGAGACCAACTTTATCACAAAAGTTAACCCAGAGACCTTGGAGACAATTAAACAGGTAGGACATTGTGCTCAGAGAATATTGCTCAAGTACATAAAGTTGAGAACTTAGATTTAAAACATTAGGATAAATTCAAAAGAAAGAACATGAGACAGATTAATTTTCAACTTCTTCCTGGTCACCAACTGCTAGATATGTAACATATAAATGGTGATATTTCTTTCTTTTTTGTCTTTGTTTTTGTTTGTTTTGAGAGAGGGTTTATTTCTGGTTTTGGAACCTGTCTTGGAACTCACTTGGTAGACCAGGTTGGCTTTGAAATCATGAAGATCTGCCTGTCTCCGCCTCCTGAGTGCTGGGATTAAAGGTGTGCACCACCACGCCTGGCTAAAATTTCTTTCTTAACCTATGATATTTTAAATACATACATTTAAAACAACTAACATTCATTCATTTGTGACACAAAGTCTCTGAGACCTTTCCATGTATCAAAACTTCTGTAAGATACAGGGATATATCAATGAGTAGCACAGCACTGTCTTTGACCCATAAGATATAAACAGCAGTATTCAAAAACTAGCTATTAATGTTGAAAACCTGCCGTTGATAGTTCTAAACAATTACATTGCACCAATTTGTCCCTTGTAGATACCTCTTATTATAGATAAAGCTGTATTTTAAATGGAATAGCATTAATCAAAATATTAGAAAATGATATATTTTACTGATGACTTATACAATATTCTTTAGTATTTCTTAAAATAGACACACAGTCTCAACCAATATGTATTAACACATTTTTCAAGATTTTGTTCTTGTCTTTAGTAAGCTTAACCTCTAGATGAGGAAATCAAAGAAGAACCCAATAGCAGGATTCAGAATGTAGTGAATCTTTTAAGAAAATATAAACCTAAGGAAAGAAGATACAAAAGTATGTCTCAAGGAATTTGTTTAGGGTAGAGAAAACAGGTAGCTTCAGTGAATTTGGTCAAAGAGCATTTAGAGTGAGAGTTGCATTATCAAAGGCACAGAGATGGAGAAATAAGGGACCTTTTTTCATAAACTGAAAATAATCTTTTTAGACTAGATGTGCAGTAGTTCTCTGTGGAAGCTTTGGGCAGGAGATGACTCTTAACTGAAGGGCTGTCCCACATGTTACAGAGGCTTGATGGTCCTGATCTTGTCCACTAAATACCAGAAATGTCCTTGATCACTATGCAATTCAAAAATGGTTCAGATATTTTAAAGTAGGGGTCAATCTTTAAACTGAAACTAGTCATCTAGAAGTGTAAGTAGTTTCAAAGGGAGCAATGGTACACAATTGCATAAATCTGAAAGCTTAAATAATTGGCTAGAAAATTGAAAGAAACTGTTTTCCTGATGGAAAGTTACTGAAAGTCTTTGCTCATAGAAATTATATAAGCATTTATACTTTAAGGTGTTTACTTAGAAATGGGAGTACAAAGGAGATAGGGCTATCTAGGAGATCAATCATGGAATTCAGAACTATAAATAACATTAATGTGATGTTATTTTCAAAGAGATAAAAGGAAGGAGCTTGGATATTCTGGCATTAGTTAATTGACCTCAACCTCAATAATAAACCCAGTGCCCTTTTTCACATAGTTTACAGCTGAAGCTGACAGGGCAGCTAACATCCATGTTTTATTGCACAGGTTGATCTTTGCAACTATGTCTCAGTCAATGGCGCCACTGCTCATCCACATATTGAAAGTGATGGAACTGTTTACAATATTGGCAATTGCTTTGGAAAAAATTTTTCAGTTGCCTACAACATTATTAAGATCCCTCCACTGCAAGCAAGTGAGTCTGTTATCAAAAGTGCTGGAAATAGAGGATATAGATTATAGTATCAGAATTATTCTCAGGCTTGATAAGACTTCTCTCATTCCTATCCTACCAGATGACTAATGTCCAGAGGCAAGACAATAAACAATGGTGACTTCAAAATCCAGAAATCAAGGGGCTAAGTTCTGTTTTACAATGTTTCAAGGCCTAGTGCATTTATATTTAAATATTATTTAAATTTATATTTAGCAAACATTTATTGAGAACTTATTCATATGCCAAGCAAAATATTGAATTCCTATTTGGGTAGACTGAGAAATTTTGGAATGAGGACCTTGCCATGATTTAAGAAGTCATTTATATTATTTTCTCATGCATGAACTTTAGCATGCATAGTATTTATTGAACAGAACTTCATATTGGACAGAACTGTTGATATCACTCATCCATGCTGTACTTTTAAGGAACTTTACAGTACTATGAGGGAGTTTTGGCTACACTAAAGCACTGCTTTACTTCCCTGGGCTTAAACCTGACTTCCACTTGTTCTAAGATGTAACTGTATAGTACTCTTCCCTGTGTGTTTTTTCAAATTTGCTGCTATTTGGATTTTCCTAGGTTAGGGCATCTTCACAATGATGGGAACTCAGCAGAACATAGACAGAACTGAGAAATGAGATGAGCCTGTTAAAGATGAGCAGTTTGGTGCTTCCAGGGTGGGGGTAGCTTCGCCTCCCTGAAAGAGACACTGTTTCTGACTGTAAATGAAAGGCTGAAGGAAAAGAGCCTATTAAAGGGAGGATATCAGGGCCAGAAAAAAGAGGAAGGCCTGAGAGAAGAGAACCCCTAAGAGCCTATAAAAACTCAAAGTGGAGTTGGCCTCTGGAGTTTCTCCTATGTCCTCAACAGGAGCAGTTTGTTAAACCCCAGTTTGGGGTGTTTGTTCTTTAATGTCCATCTATAACTCACTTTCATTCCGTCAGATTGTACCTAAAGTTTGTTACTATCTGTACAGAACCCTCAGCTGCCACTTTCCTGTCTTCTGTCTGAGTTCTTTAGCTGATAGCATGTTAATTCTTTAGCTGATAGCATGTTAATTCTTTAGCTGATAGCATGTTAATTCTTTAGCTGATAGCATGTTAATTCTTTAGCTGATAGCATGTTAATTCTTTAGCTGATAGCATGTTAATTCTTTAGCTGATAGCATGTTAATTCTTTAGCTGATAGCATGTTAATTCTTTAGCTGATAGCATGTTAATTCTTTAGCTGATAGCATGTTAATTCTTTAGCTGATAGCATGTTAATTCTTTAGCTGATAGCATGTTAATTCTTTAGCTGATAGCATGTTAATTCTTTAGCTGATAGCATGTTAATTCTTTAGCTGATAGCATGTTAATTCTTTAGCTGATAGCATGTTAATTCTTTAGCTGATGATAGCATGTTAATTCTTTAGCTGATAGCATGTTAATTCTTTAGCTGATAGCATGTTAATGGCTCCTCTTATGCAACTGTCACTTCACTTTCCTGAGTGAGGCTCCTTTCTAAGACGTACAAATTTTTGTTCTTACCCCAGAACGTGCTTAGCAGAACCCTTAGGTAACCACCACTCACCCAAGAACCCCTTAATAACATGAAATTCCACTAAGATATCCCAGTGACTGAGAAGATGAAAACACGTTCTGAAAAAAAATTGAAAATACACCTGGAAATGCACTTTTTGCTTGTATAAACTGTTTAATATGCTTTATATGAAGGAAAAGAAAATGAGGAGGAGAATTTTTATGATAATTATGATGATCAAAAGCCTTTAAAACCACTTTATTTCAGACAAGGAAGATCCAATAAACAAGTCAGAGATCATTGTGCAGTTCCCCTGCAGTGATCGGTTCAAACCATCTTACGTACACAGGTAATTTGAAGAAAAGCTCACATGTAAAGATCTCATTGGTCTACCTGATCAAGACAGTTCCTTGTAGAAAAAAAAGTTTAAAACTAATTGATTTCATGTAAACATTATAGACCTGAATAACTAAATATACCTTGTGTAGACCTATTTCTTAGTAACCAAGAACTAGCCTGCCTATTCACAAACACATTTGTCTTTCTGAACAGTTTTGGTCTGACTCCCAACTATATCGTTTTTGTGGAGACTCCGGTCAAAATTAATCTTTTCAAGTTCCTCTCTTCATGGAGTCTTTGGGGAGCCAACTACATGGATTGTTTTGAGTCCAATGAAAGCATGGGGGTATGTCTGATTAATTTATTTGTTTGTTAAGTTGTGATACTGAGAAAAGTATTTTATATTTTTTTCCTTTATAAATTTATCAAAACATTTTCCTACCTTTCCAGGTTTGGCTTCATGTTGCTGACAAAAAAAGAAGAAAATACCTCAATAATAAATACAGGACCTCTCCTTTCAATCTTTTTCATCATATCAATACTTACGAAGACAATGGGTTTCTGATTGTGGACCTTTGCTGCTGGAAAGGGTAAGAAAATATGTTGGATAAATGTCCCATCTCCAATTTCTTCTGGAAACAAAGAGCTTGAATAGAGGTGGGGGTCCTTATCCCTTATTGTGAATATATAAAAAAGAAATGGTATAAAATAGTAAAAAGTGTAATTGATAGTAATCAGAGAGTTTAGAAAATCAGAAATAGACTGGCCATCAGAACTATAGTTAATAATGAAAACCAACTGGATCTGAAGCAGACCTGAAAATAGAAGGTTCTGAGACTCTAAAAGCAACTTTAAATTTCGTAAGTTCTGTAAGGTTTTTTGAATCCTCCCTCATTCTGAATAAGAGAAGCACACAAGCTGTTCTCTGGCTAGTCATTAAAAATACATTGATTCCTAAGGACACAGAGTGGAGGCAGTGAAGCAGAACAAAGAATATATAAAACTGCTGTTATGGCAACATATTCATGAGGCAGACTCTTCATTTTCCCCTCAATGAGTAGGAAGAGGAAATGGTTATGAGATTCTTTTTGTCAATAGCAGTCTTGGTTGTGGCCTAAAGAACTAGCCATGTGTGCTTTCAAAGTCATGAATCATCTCTAAAATTGTTTTTAATTGGTTAGGTGTAATGGTGCATGCTTTAAATTCCAGTGTTTGAGAGGAAGAGGCAGGAATATCTTAAGTTCAAGGCCAGCCTGTGCTACATTAGACCCTGCTTCAAAACAAAACAAATTATTTGTAATTGTGTTCATGTTTGAATTCTTGTTTTCACAGGTTTGAATTTGTTTATAATTACTTATATTTAGCCAATTTACGTGAGAACTGGGAAGAAGTGAAAAGAAATGCCATGAAGGCTCCTCAGCCTGAAGTCAGGAGATATGTACTTCCTTTGACAATTGACAAGGTTACTTCCTTACAATTGTGATTCATCTCTCTTGGAAACTGTCATGTCTATTCATAATCTTGACATTTCAAATCTGGAAGGAACTTTAAAAATACTAACTAAATGTCTTATTTTACAAAATGAAGAAACTGAAACTGAAAAAAATGCTATGATTTAGAAAAGATAATTTCCACAGAACCCAGATGAGATGTAGTTTTCTTGATTCTAATTTCATGGCTTTTTCAATCACAAAATCCCTTTGAAAGCATATTTAATGACTATAGATCCAGTGACTCCTAGCATCCTTTGGCAGTTGTATAAATTTTCTAAATAATTTTAAATTATGGTGATGTAAAAGATCAGAGAGCATTCTTGCAAGGACTTGGTTAATTTATAAAGGAATTTGGTATTTTATAAATCTGAAGATGACATCAGACAACAAAAATAACCAATAATATTATTGATTATTATGGAGGTATTCAGAATATCCCTCTGGAAGTTTGGTAAATGAAATAAATGCAGTAGGCATACTGGCAAGAGAAATAGCATTAAAATTTGTTAATATATAAATAAGAAACTTTAAAAAACATGAAACTGAAAGTTGAGTCTTAAATACTCTCTTGATAAGGTAAAAGAAAGTTGTGATCCATGAACACTATAGAGAAGGGGTGATTTTCAGAAAAAAAAAATAACCTAGAGAGCAGACAGTCTCTGAAACAAATGTCCTCTGGGATGCAGACATGTTTTCTTCTGCAATGTGAGTTTAATCTTCCTTTGGAAATGAAAAGTTTGAAGGTAACTATGAGACTCTACTTAAGTATACTAGGTGACTTCTAGGAAAGTCCACTCTGAACCTGCTGTTACTCATCTATGAAATACTGTAGGAATCAGTGGGTCTATACTACTATTAAGAAAGTATGCTTTTAAAGAAACTTAGTGCTGAAAGAATGGCAAACTTAGAGTCAGAAAACACAGTTCTCATGAATGTCTGAAGAACTGGTTTTCTGAACCGCCACACAACCATCTCTTTATTTCTACATGTTGGTCTCTCTCTTCAGTATTTCAGAATAATACCAACAACATCCATAACTTTTAGTGAGATAGAAATATACGTCAAAACCAAGAAAAATATCATTTTTTCTCATGTAAACACATGAACACATAACATACTCTCTTTGTCTGTGTGCTTACCTATTTGGACAAAGATATTGAGGCAATTACATTGAACAAAAGACTTAAATCAGATAAAGCAAAGCAAATGCAGCTAAGAAGGTGACTGTCTTGCCTTTAAGCATATCGGCAAACTGCAAAAGAATGATAGTTGGGTGAAATTGGGCTCTGCAGATGGGGGAAAAAAGACTTCTATAAAGGCAAAGAGTTCCAAAAATAAAAATGCAAATGGAACTTAACAAAGATGCGTAACTGAGTTCCTGGAATGCCTCATGGTGAGCAGAGAAGATGCTGGAAAAATGGATTGGAGTGAGACTATACAGGGGCTTTCTTTATCAGACTCTGGATAGCATATAATTGGTAAGGGCTCACTGAGGAAGTTTAAGTGTATAGGGTGTATGTATGACATGGTTCCCTCTAGCACAGTGGCATGAAGAACAGATTGAGTAGGTGACAGTCTAAATCTAAAATTCCTTTTAGAATATAAATGATCCTTTGCAATTTTAATTCACTCCATTCTCTAGCTGTACCTTTCATATTTTAATATTACATGCCCTACTTATATAAATTTCCTTCCATTGAACACATCACTTGCTATCCTTTATTACCCTGAAAATTTCACTTTTCGTTTTCACTCAATTTATCTGTCACGGTCAATGATTTTGTACAACTTTATAGGTAATAATTTCCTTACCTGTTTATCAGACTTGTCAAAAATCACATCATAGTTCAATTAGATTATCTATCCTCTCTATATTTGTACCTCTTCATCTAAATTTAAGTGCTGTGAACACACAGTCATGCTAATTGCTTCAGCTTTAAATGTCTGACCACAAATCTTACTATTTCATTTCCTAACTTCACATATTGTCTTACTTTGCTAGTTAAATATTCCCCCTCCTCTCCTCACTTTTATACTTTCCATACCACTTTCATGTATAATATTGATGCTTTCTCTTTATCTGAAACATTGAAGTAATCAGAAAAGAATCACATCACCTGCCAGCGTCTGTACCTATATCCTGAATATCTATCTTTCTAACCAGAGCTAATCTTTCCCATCCTTGTAGTAGATGCATCACTCCAGCAATTCTCCCCCTCCCTCCCTCCATCTCAGGTCATCCTTCTCTACTATTTTAATGTTTCATAATTAATAAACATAATATCCTCACTAGGACCTCTCAACATATTTTGCCTCAATAAACTATCACTACACCTTCCTTTTCTGGTAGGCCCTATCACTCAGCTTTTGATCCCATACTGTCTTTTAGTATCTCCACTGTTTAGATATATTATTTTAAAGTACCCTTCATAACATCTCTCCCGGTTTATGAATCTCAAGGTTCAAGTTATCAACCACCACCTCCACTTTTCCTTTAATATTCAGAAACAAAACCTGAATTTTTTTATCTCCCGCACCCACCAAAAAGTACACTCACCTGTAACAATTTCAAGCATTCTGGGTCAATTACCAACCTTTAATTGTTTAGATTAGATACCATGGTGCAGGGTTACTGCCTCTCTCACTTTCAAACTCCATTCACCAGGAAACTGTCAACTCCCATCTACCTTGTCTCAATGTTACCAGCCTAGCTAGAATTGTTTTCTCTAGATTGGATTTCTATAAAACAAACTGGTTTTGCTGAGTCCAATCTTTCATTACTATCCACATTCACAAAACAAATACCCAAGTATAGACTCAACAAAGCAATCAGAGGGATTTCTTTAAGAATAAATCACAGTGTGTTCCTTATCTACACAAAACCCTCTGTAGCTTCCCCTCATTTATCCACAGTGAGAGCCCAGGTCCTCACTATAACCCATGTGCCTTACACAATCTAAACCTACTAGCTCCCCACAAACTCTCCTAAATACCACCACACATCTTTAGTGCTTCTGGAACATATTCATCATATTTTTCCCAAGATTTTGACAATTTTTGTTTTGTCTTGGGGGATTGTTTTGTTTTGTTTTTTCTCCCTGCTTGAATACATTGCAGGTTTCCTCATCTAAGAGTTTTGTGTCAAATGCCACTTTTACAAAGAGGCCTACTCAGATCACCTATTAAAATTTCAACCCACAAATCCTTCACACATTGAGTCCCTCTTTTATTTTTTGTTCCTACAATTGTGCTATACTGTATACTTTACTAAATATATTTGTTAATCTCCAAATAGAACATAAGCTTCACTGCCCCTGTGAAATTCCCCTCAATACCTAGAAGAAAGTGAAAATTTGATCCAGAAGTATTTTCCACTGTTTTCATGCAATCATCTAAAAAGTTGTGTGCATGTTTATGCATACTACTACATGCATATGTGAACAAATAAATGTCTTTTTTTAATTTGACAATTTGACTACATGTCATTTTTATATATCCTAGCTAGAAGGTAGTAACTGTCTTGAGCAGTTGACATATTCTTTGTTCTTCAAAACATCTTCTGACCAAGCAGATGGTTTAAGACTAAGGTGGAGGCACACCCTAGCTCTGTTCCTTAGCCATGGTGCTTCATCTAAGGTACAATTTTCTCATGTGTGAAATGGGGGAAAGACAGGAACTTACCTGCTGTGAGGGCTAAATGTATATGATCCACGCCAAATGCATTGCACAGTGTCTGGCATCTAAATAAAAACTACTGATACTGTTCTCTTAACATTTTCATGGTGAAATAGCAGTGTTCTGCATTCATATCAGTGATAAAAGGAGATGTCAGAGACTATTTGGCTGTTGTTCCAGTCCCCTTTGATAGTGCATGGTGGATGTGATTATGATAATTCTGTGTATAATGTCATCTCTTCCCTATTGCCTTTCTTTACTATTGTTTTTTTCCTTCATGTTCTCAGTACCATTTTCTTTTTCACTCAGTTTGGCTTTACCATTGTACATGTAGGTTCTTCTTTATTTATATTAAAATATTTTATTAGTTTAATACACTTAATTAAAAAAGAAAAAAGGACTTATTTATTTATTTATTTATTAAAAATTTCCACCTCCTCCCATTTCCCTCCCAATCCCCCCACTCCCTCTCCCTTTCCCTCTCCAGTCCTAAGAGCAGTCAGGGTTTCCTGCCCTGTGGGAAGTCCAAGGTCCTCCTCCCTCCATCCAGGTCTAGGAAAGTGAGCATCCAAGCAGACTAGTCTCCCACAAGGCCAGTCCATGCAGTAGAATCAAAACTCAGTGCCATTGTCCTTGGCTTCTCAGCCCGCCCTCATTGTCAGCCACATTCAGAGAGTTCAGTTTGAACACATGCTCCATCAGTCCCAGTCCAGCTGGCCTTGGTGAGCTCCCATTAGATCAGTCCCACCGTCTCAGTGGGTGGACGCACCCCTTGCAGTCCTGACTTCCTTGCTCATGTTCTCCCTCCTTCTGCTCCTCATTTGGACCATGGGAGAGTTACACGTAGGTTCTTTTCAGTCTCTCATTAATTACTCTTTTCCCCACTCTTCCCCTGCATGGAGCTCTGTCACATTTCCCGAACTTTTTGAGTCTTCAGAAACTTTGAATGGGTAGAAGCAGGAAACCATCTCAATGCTTCCAGGCTGTGTCTTTAGTCCCATAGTCTGGCTTTCTCTGTTTGGGTCCCAGTCTTACCATGGTTCAAAACTTCTGCTTCTCACTGTCATCAGGACAATCTTCCAGTCATACCTGCTTTCTCACAAGTACCTAGCATGCTGATTAATTCTATACCACTTTTACTCCCTGAAAAGTCCTTATTTCTTCCTGAGTTTTAAAGTCCTGTTCTTGTTTTAATCTGAAGTCAAACTTCAAGTTCAGACTGTTCTTAGGCCTTGTATTTTGACTCCTTAAAACAGACAGAACATTTCCTACACACACTTGACATGGACATACTCACTGTCTTATGTTCTGAGCCCTCTGTAATGCCCTGTTCTTCCTACCCACAAGCAAGTGCTACATATGTTCTCCTTTATCCTACAGCATTACAAAAGCCCTGGATTTCTGGGCAATGGTGGCACATTCCTTTAATCCCAGCACTTGGGAGGCAGAGGTAGGAGGATCTCTGTGAGTATGAGGACAGTCTGGTCTACAGAGCAAGTTCCTGGACAGGCTCTAAAGCTACACAGAGAAACTTGGTCTCAAAAAACAATGAAAAAGTCCCAGATTATAATGCTTTTATGTGCTTTCCCAAAATCTACATTCACATGTCACATGGGCCATTTCAGCCCTTCTTATAGCTCTCTCCCCAAACCTAATATAATCCATGATCTATAGGAGATGCTCAATAAGTACTTAGGAAGTAACCAAATGACCACATTTTTGGTCAATTGCATTTGTAGCAGAGAAATTGTAGACAATTGGAGAATCCTTAAATATCCCTTTTCTTCCTAGCACCTAGTATGGTGCCTAGCACACACACAAGTAAATAAATGGTTAAGAAACCTATTTGCCTCACTGATTGGCTACATAGAAGAATGAAGTTTCAGGACAGGAAAGTGCCATGTGCTACCTTTTCTGAAGTATAAGATAATTATCCAGAATTTTAAACTAATTAATATGACTGTCACATTCAAGTAGAGGTTGACATTATTTCTAAACAATGTGTTTCCAGTGAATCACTTATAACCTGCCAATATGCCATCTGAGAGACTTTCTAGTCTGATACAGTAGCCAGCCTCCTAGTCTGCTTTTTGTTTTGTTGTTCCTCCCTGTATGGTGACCTCTGAAAAGAGGAGGTGAAATTTGAGAAGTCTGCATTTACAGATGGTTGGATTTCCTTCCCTGATCACTGAGGTCTCTATTATCTTCTTCCTAAGGCTAACACAGGCAAGAATTTAGTCACACTTGCCCATACAACTGCCACAGCCATTTTGTGCAGTGATGAGACCATCTGGCTGGAACCTGAGGTTCTCTTTTCAGGGCCCCGTCAAGGTAAGCTGATCTAAAGAAAACATTACAAAACGAAGGTGTCCTACTTAAAGAGACTGAGTTTTCCTATGTCTGTGTTTTGTTTTGAAGCCTTTGAATTTCCCCAAATAAATTATCGGAAATATGGGGGGAAACCTTACACCTATGCATATGGACTTGGGCTGAATCACTTTGTTCCAGACAAGGTAATGAAGCACCTTAGTAACACCCAATAGAACTTTGAGTCATGTACTAGTCAACTAAAGTCACTCATAAACTAACCAATTGCTTTTTCTTGGGCACAAACAGCTCTGTAAGATGAATGTCAAAACTAAAGAAATCTGGATATGGCAAGAGCCGGATTCTTACCCATCTGAACCCATCTTTGTTTGTCATCCAGATGCACTGGAAGAAGATGATGGTAATGAAAGCAACACACATGTCTGAACTTCCCTTTGTGCTGTAACTCTGTGTGTTTGATATTAGGAAAGGGGTTAGGCTGATTATTCCCTAATTTTCAAAACTGATTGGCGGGGGCTGGAGAGATGGCTCAGCGGTTAAGAGCATTGCCTGCTCTTCCAAAGGTCCTGAGTTCAATTCCCAGCAACCACATGGTGGCTCACAACCATCTGTAATGAGATCTGGTGCCCTCTTCTGGCCTGCAGACATACAGACAGAATATTGTACACACAATAAATAAATATTAAAAAAAAAACTGATTGTCAAACTGTGAATTGTACAACACTCAAAAATTGAAATTTCATCTGTGGTCAGGTCTTATTGATTGCTAATAGTAAAAAACAAATAAGCAAACAAAAACAACCGCAGCAAAACATCTTTTGTGTCATACTGGAACTCTGAATGGAAAGGATGAGAAAACAGTGTGACAGCAATAATTCTAGGTATTTGCTTTTCCTGACCAAAATATATTTCTGACAAAGTAGTAGAGTTATAGAAGACAAATAGAATATTCTACCAGATCAATAAATGCATAGCTCTGGAACTCAATTAGTTTTGTTTGTTTCTTTGTTTTAGAAAGTTTGGGCTAAGAAAGAATTCAGAGCCTCAGTATATACTGAGCAACTGTAATACATATCCACAAGTCTCAGTTAAGCATTAATGCTAGAAAACATGGAGAGCTAGGTCAGTGACTCAGAACATTGACTGCTCTTGTGAAAATTGGGGGCAACTCCAATTGCCTACATTATAGCTGACAACCAGCTATAATTCTGGTTTTCCAGTATCCTCTTCTGGCCTCTATGAGCACCATACATATAGATAGGTCCACAGACATTTATGCAGGTAAAACACTCATACACATAAAAATAAGATAACTTTTAAAATTAATGCAAATACAGGAAAATACATTATACTCTACAAGATTAATATATTAAAATATAAAAAAGTATAGAAGAATGAAATAATTATGGGGTCATTTTCTGGTAAATAGTTTGTACATTCATACTGCTCATTCTAAAGTATAAAAGGTATGCTTTTATTTTGTCTGGAAGAAGTAAACTTACATATAGGTCTTGAAAATTATAACTAAAACACACCCTTTTGCTTTAAAATTTTAAAGCATGCACTTTGTCATAACTTTTTGTAGTAAATAGAACAAAGACTATAGCATTATGTTAAAGATAAAAACATAGATCCATTAACTTAGTCAACATTAGTGAGTTTCTACTTTGATCTAATAATTGTAGTAAGATGCTGTGGTTGCAGCTGTAAGAGAAAAAGACAAGATCATTCCCTTTCTGGAGTGGTCCTAGTCTAGGAAGGAACAGTTTAGAGAACTCTTTCAAGTGGTCACACAGCCAGGTAATTGAAGAGCCAGAACAAGCTAAGTCACATAGTTTTCTATATTTGATAATGTAATACCACCTTACTATCTACATAATTTTAATGACAGATAATCTTAAGACCTGATTTCAAAATTTCAAAACTGCCTTAATTAACAGGTGTGGTTCTGAGCGTGGTGGTGAGTCCTGGAGCAGGACAAAAGCCTGCATACCTCCTGATTCTGAATGCCAAAGACTTCAGTGAAGTTGCCAGGGCTGAAGTGGAAACTAATATCCCTGTTACCTTCCATGGACTGTTCAAAAGATCATGAACATATTCCAGGTCAGCAAAAATGACTGTGGGGTAAAGTCACTTCTTGCCAGGCAAAAATCTGAGTTCAATCTCTGGAGTCTACATAGTAAAATGACAGAACTTATTCCTGAAATCTGTCCTTTGACCTCTACACACACACACACACACACACACACACACCATGGCATGTACATTTCCATAGGCAATAAATAAATGTAAATTTTAATTAAAAAATAAAAACATCAACATGTTCTAGCAAGACATGTTTCTAATGACAAAACCAAGGTCATCTAGCTTGCAATCTATCATCAAATTCTGCTCTAGCTTGAGATCTACCATGGTTTTAGGTTGAAAGTATATATGATTTTTCAGTGTTTTTCAGAAATTACTTAGTTAAGCAAGTATTTCTTTAAAAATTAATTGCTTATTTATAAGATGATACATTTTCTGTGAGATAGACATAAACTGAAAAATTATTTGAAGCATTTAGTAATCAGGTAAGAAAAATGTAAACTTTTAAAGCTGCCTATTCTATAATAACAGAATTGCCTTTAGAACACTATCTGCCTACATATTTCACATTATTGTCTAATATTTAAGAATCAAAATCTTGTATACTTGATTTGTATGTAGCATTGCTCAGTCAAGGAAGAGAAAGTATACTTACTGTCAAAATAAACATTTTTCTTAGAACTGGGAATGTCATTCAGAACTACATAGCAATTATTGTGTGTATGTGTGTGTGTGTGTGTGTGTGTGTAATTGCTAAAGAATTTTCAAACTCATCAACTTTAACTTTCTTATTCTATAAGTTAATACTTTATTTTATTCTATTTAATGTAATCAACATTTATATCTGATTTTTCAATCAGAAAACCTGTGTATAACTGACTGAGGACCCCATCAAATAATGTCTCAAAAATTAAGTTAACTATTAAAGGCTTATGTCATTAATAAAAGTAGGTATGATAGTGTATTAAGGTTCTCTGAAGAAATAAATTTAATAGAATTAACCAATATATAATGGAAAAGTAAGGGAAATTAACACATAGACTAAATTAATTAAAGAAATTTTCTTTTAAGGTAAAGCTATCTACTTGAGAGACTGAGAGAATCATGACCTTTCTAGCAAAAAATAAATCTATTTTAAGGAGAAAAAAATTCAGTTGAGTTAGTTTAACTCTACCTGATAATAGCAGTCATATTTAAAATGACATCTTCTTATAGATAAGGTCTTTTTTTCTATTTTGAGTATTTTATATTCACCTTAGGCAATAGGGAAAAGACAATAAAACATCTGATGATCAAGAGGTTATTTGATGGCTGAGTGTAAACCTTTAATCCTATCACTTGGGAAGCTGAGGTAAATGGATCACAAATTGAAGTAAAACCTAGCATACATAGTGAATTTAAGGGCAATTGGCCTACATAGCAAGACCCTATATTAAAAGAGAGAGGTGGGGGAGAAAGAAAATAAGAAAGGAAGGAAGGTAGGAAGGAAGGAAGAAAGGAAGGAAGGAAGGAGTAATTAGTAACCGTAAACAGTCTTGACAAAATCTCTTGTACTACATTATAAAGTAGAAAATGCAAACAGACATCAGAGAGAACCAATGTTCTAAAATCCTACTGCATTATGACTCCAATACTCCACAATTATATTAAGTAATAAAATACCATGCTTTCTTATAGTGGCCTGATAGGAAGTGTGGTGTCTTGAATAAGAATGGCTCCCTATGAATTTTTGGTCATTAGGGAGTGATGCTACTTGAGAGAGAACAGGAGGTGTGACTTCATTGGAGTGTGCATGCCATTGTTGGCGTAGGTATGGCCTAGTTGGAGGAAGTATGTCACTGAGGGTGAGCTTTGGAGTTTCAGAAGCCCAAGCCAGGCCCAGTCACTCTCTCTATCTTCCTGCTACATGTAAATCCAGATATAGAACTCTCAGCTACCTCTTGAGCAACATGTCTGCCAACCATACTTCCCTCCTGTCATTACAATAATGGACTAAACCTCTGAAACTCTAAGCCAGCCCCAATTAAATGTTTTCTTTCATAAGAGTTGTCCCAGTCATGCTGTATCTTCAGAGTAATAGAATATTGACTAAGACAGGAAGAATCTAGACACATCCTCTGAAGAATACAAAATTTATTAAAATTCAATATTGATGGGAAATAAATTCTGAAAGTAGCATGTAACACTTATGGGGTACCTACTATGAACTAAACTCCTTCCTTCCTACATTTATGGTATAAAAATGAGACGGGGATGTTTAGTTATTCTCTTAAAGAATAATAAAACTGTCTAGGCAGTGGTGGTATACACCTTTAATCCCAGCACTTGGGAGGCAGAGGCAAGTGGATTTCTGTGAGATCGAGGTCAGCCTGGTCTGCAAGAGCTAGTTCCAGAACAGGCTCCAAAGCAACACAGAGAAACCCTGTCTCAAAAAAATAAATAACAATAATAATGATATTAATAAAAATGTTGAGTGAAGTCTACATTGAAATAAGACACATTCTTCTAAAATATTTAGTTTGTAATAAAGCCAAAAATATTCTAATTAATTTAAATTTTTACTTCAAATAAAACTACTATTATACTACTTACTTAGTCACCAAGTCTAAGCACAGATAAAAATTGTAACTGCTCATTAAATCCTACAATCTATTTATGAGTCCAAACCATTCTTTTTTTTTCTTTTTTTTTTCTTTTTTGAGACAGTTATAAAGGAATTGCTGATACATAAAACTGATGGAATTGTAGTGAAGTTATGAGTGTTGGGAAAGAGATTCACTGTATCCTTTGGGTATCTTTCCAGCACTGTTCAAGTTCTCACACCTGCCTTCCACTGATGGAAGTGAGGAATCTAGATGGAAGTAGGCTTCCTCTGAAGGCCCAAAAACTGTCATCAGTCTTGCTGATGGTGGCTGTAGGAACTGTGCTTACCCTATGACTGGATGATCTTTCAATCACTTTCACAATCATCTGGAGACATTTTTTCTGACTTGGGTGGACCAGACCTTGTTCTACACCTTCTTCATTCATTATACTCAACTAAACCCCACAGCCACTCTGTGGAGTAGGCATTTTTCATTTCTATTGGACTTGGTTCCCTTGTCTAACATGTCAGATGACTAGATTAGTGTAGAACAAGTTTCATAAATCCATCTATTTACTAAGAGAGCCAAATCTAGGTCATAACTTAGTGGGATTTCTGACTTCACTATGTCTTTCCCAAATATTAATATTATTAAAGTCAAACCTGCTTTTACCGACAGTAGCACTATAGCTGAAAACAATGTTTCTACAATCACCTATGGATTGTTTCTGTCATCAAGGAATAGTTCTACACTGTTCATAGTTGAGAAATAACTAAAATTCACATTTGTGGTATACCATTTAAGATATATCACAACCGTTAACATGGATTAGAATTTGTTGCCAAACCAAAGATGTTGTATATTTAGGGAAAACAACTGTATAGAGAAATGTAGTCACTATAGAGCCTGGGCTCAGCTACTGGCAAGATCTGTTGACTAGGAATATTTATTTTAAATCTATGCCACATTATTCACTATTCTAGAAAACAGTCACGGGGATCCCCTGTTGGCCAAATGCAAATTTCACACTGTAGTAAGGAATAAACAAAGATAGATAGATGATAGATAGAGAGATAGATAGATGATAGATGATAGATAGATAGATAGATAGATAGATAGATAGATAGATAGATAGATAGATGATATATAGATAGATGCCAAAATACAATATAAGAAAAAAAGAAGTAAATAATACAATAAATTTGTATAGAGACTAGAAATAATGAAAACGGGACAATCTCTGTAACAGCAGTGACTACAGCAAGAAAATCACTTAGGGGATGATGAACAGAGTACATAAAATGTGACTAAGAATCTATAGTGCCACAGATAATGGCATTAACCATTTACCAGGTTCCTCCTTATTGGCTCTGCAGAAGGATTTATTTCTGAAGATCTGCATAATTCTCCTCACCAGTTACAGAGGTTTCCGCGACTTTTATTTTCTATAAAGGAAACTAAGAGCCAGAAAACCTAAGCAACTTTTAAATGACAAAGCTTACTTGAACCTATTCAGTTCTAAATTCTGTTGTCTTCTTAACCTCCACAGAAGCATAAAGGACATTCTTCAGAGGAGAAAATTAAGCTTTAATAGAAATCTTATCATGACTTTTTCTGAGCTATTCATTAGGAATAAAACATCTTCCTACCACTAATAATGTGGTGCACACCTTTAATCCCAACACTCGGGAGGCAGAGGCAGGCGGATCTCTGGGAGTCCGAGGCCAGCCTGGTCTACAAGACCTAGTTCCAGGACGGGCACCAAAGCTACAGAGAAACCCTGTCTCGAAAAACCAAAAAAAAAGTAATAATAATAATGTTATTCAAAACTAGTTATTTCTAAGATTAAATAATAAGGATATTTGGATGGTATTTCATTTTTGGAGCTATTTAAAAGTTATTAAATAAAAATTAAAAATCCATCAGAGTTGTTCACTGTAAGGCTCTTTCAAAAAACATTAAATTGCTCTTCAAGAGAAAAGGAATAACTTTTTGGTTGTTGTTTATCTCTTCTTGATGACACAAGTTTGGTGTATTAATGACATAGAATAAATGTAGTATTTGTTAAAGGAACTAATACTAAAAGATTAAACTGATCTCCAATCAAAAATAAACACTTATTGTTCAAAAACTCTACATGCTCTATTAAAAACAACACACACATGTATGTATTTTATACAATGAAAAATAAAGACAATGATAGGCATAGTAAATTCATAAAGATAAAGCAGAAACATGGAGAAGAATCCAAGGAGAAATTGTAGGATATTGAAAATCTGGTATTCAAATCATTTTAAACCCATTACTAAGATGTGAGTTACAAACACCAACCTTGCGAAATGAACGTAATAGCTCAAAACAAACTGACCTAGTTGTGTAGATCTGTATTTCAGTTCTTCAAGAAGCTGTGCATAAGGATCCTACAGGTTCATAGAACTCATAGTTCTACAGAATGTGTACAAAGTGAGTTTGGACAACTTAGTGAGACTCTGATTGTTAATCTCACTTGTCAACTTGCTAAAATCTAGAATCGCTTGGGAGATGGGCCTTTTGACATGACTTGCTGTGGTTATTTAGATTAAATTAGTTGAAGTGGGTAGACCTGCCTGCCCATTCTGAGTTGCATTAATTCAATGGGCTGGAATCCCTGAATGAAAGGGAAAAAATCTGAACACAAACATTCATCATACATTGTTTCCTGATTGTGGATTCAATGTGACTAAACACCTTTTCCATTGTTATGCCTTCCCTGTCATAATGAACAATATTCCCTGGAACTTTAAGCCAAAAATGAACTGCTTATTTTATAAGTTGCTTTATTGGATGATGTGTTACAGCAACAAGACAATTAATAGATAGTATAGAACAACTGAAAAGTGTGAAGAAACTTAAGAAAGGCACCAAAAATAAACCAAACTGAACATAGTCATAGTTTCATTGCTACCCATTTCAGGGAAAGACATAGGACCTCATCCAAATGTATGCCAGAAAGCATACCTTGGATGTCAGTCCTAGCCTCAGGACCAGCTCAGAAAGAGCTTTTAATCCAGTTGCGGGTTTTAGTGAAACTGATTCCTCTAGTGGATGGGTCAACAACAAGAAAATACTATTTTCTTACTCTATAAGACTTTAAAGACATTGAGAAGCATCTTATGTTTTAAAACTTAACTACACTATGTTTCTGAGAACAAAACAACAAGACAGCTGTTCATCACCTGGCTATTTAGTGTGATAAATGCCCAGGGATTTGGTAGTGGAGAGAAGGAAAGCATGATACCAAAAAGTTGTAAAAGAAAGAATATGAGTCTCAGCTCAGGCAGTGAAGTGCAGAATCCTGATGTTAGTGGTCAAGACCTGATCTCACCAATTGGGAAGAACATCAGACATTGGTAACTCTGAGGTCAACAGGTAGTTCACCTTCTGGAGTCATATACTTGAGCCTAAGAACTCTAAAGTATAGTCCTTCAGCAAGGTATTTAGGAGATTTTAAAAGTGTTGTCATTGCTTTCCACACCCCTAGTGTATGTGAGTGATATTTCAGCTAAAACCTTAGTCACTCCACGGAGAACAATCTAGAGATACTCGAGAGTGTGAAAAAAAAAATATATACAACCCATAGACTTCAAAGCTCAGCGTGAGAAGTTTATATTTAGGAATACATACATGTATACATATGTGTATGTGACAGCAATTAATTAAAAAATGAAGCCACAAATTTAAAAAAAAAAGGAAGAGGTATATGGGAGTGTTTGAAAGAAAGGGGGAAATGGGAAATGATGTGATTATATTATACCCTCAAAATAAAATAAAAAGAAATTTAGGAGATACCAGAATTATAAACATATACATACACATGTGTGCATGCAAAAAAGGAAGGAAGAAAGGAAGGAAGAAAGAGAAAAAAAGAAAAATAAAGAAAAAGAAGCAGTGTGATCAGCAGAGAACCCTGGAACACAGAAAATTTAGAGCTACTAAAATGAAGATCCTGTCCAATACAGGCTCAAGAAGATTCCATTACTTTAGCTGAATATCGACTCCTAAAAATAATTGGAAAATAATTGAGCTGAAAGTACTCTAAAGTTCAATGTTTTTATTCTCAAGGATATTAAGCCTATCACCAGGGCTTCTTCTCATTTCTATCTTTTGTTCACAAGTATCAAAACCTAAACTCTTCTACTTTTTTAAGTATCCAGGTATATGGCCAGACTGCTCTGTCTTCTGAGTACACTCATCAGACATGTTTAATTTGTGGCCTGCAGTTTTCACATAGTCTAGTATATTTATGAATGCAGGTCCAACACAAATTGTAGGCTAAGACTGTGTTGCCATGTTTTATGCCTTTGTGATTTTTGTAAATAAAATGTTTGGTTCTTAAGTCTGAATTTTGTAGGTGATAATGTTGTGTCAAATTGTCAAAAGATTGGACAGGCTTAAACCTACATAATCCCAAACAGGGTTAAGACACTTCTGTGGGAGGCATGTATAATGCAATATAATGTATAGGCAGTCTTCATGGTCTAATTTTTCTGATTGTTAATGTTTTGCTGTCATGTTTGTAATATTCCTTTATATGTCACAATGATTGATTTAATAAACAAGCTGGCTGGCTAATGGTTGAATATGATAAATTTAGGGGGGGAAGCAAACTGAAAATGATGAAATGAGGATGATCATGTGTACTCTAGGGCATTTGTGAAAGTCAAATTCATAGAAACCATCATGCAGGTTTCAGAGATCAAACTCAGGCCATCAGGTTTAGCAACAAGTGCCCTTATTGGCTGGACCATCTCATCAAACCAACTCTTTTTTTTTTTTTTTTTTGAAACAGCGTTTTCAATGTATTTAGACTGGCTTTGAACTTGCTACGCAGACCCAGATCGGCCTCATACTCATGATCCTCATGATTCCATTTCCACGTTGATTACAGGGCTGCATTGCTATACTCATCTTTGGGGATGGGTATATATCTTACTTCCATACAGAACTGTTACTGGGATACAGTAATTATTGATATCTGGGGGGTCTCTTACATTATGGTTACTGGCAGAGGTGGGTGTGGGGAAAGACTCATTTTTACTTAAGAGGCTGTTCACCAGGAGTTTGACCATGCTCCAGTGATTATATGTACAACACAAATTGAACTTTTTTTTATTTGTGGGACAACAAGGGTAGGGAAACAGATCTTGGAGGACTGGGGAATAAAAGTGTGTGAGTACCTTGTGCGAAATTATAAAATAGTTAATAAAAATATTATGCTAAAAGTAAATTAAAAAGAAAAATTCAGGGATATTTTATTTGTATTTTAATAAATAATGCTTTCCTGAAGATCAGAGTGCAATGATAAGCCACTAAGAGGCCAGGAAGTGGTGGCACACACCTTTAATCCCAGGACTCTGGAGACAAATCTCTGTAAGCTCAAGGCTACCCCGAGATACACAAGATTGATCCAGAAACAGATTCGGGTGATGGGCTCATACTTTTAATCCCATTACTAGGGAGGTGATGATAGGAGCAATATAGCTGGGAGAGGGGAATATAAAGAGAGAGTCAGGAACTCACTGGAGTGTGGAGTCTGAAGTTTGGTAGAGACACAGTGCAGTCTAGGCAGTCTGAGGATCGACCCTTTGGTCTGGCATATTGGTAGAGAGGTAAAAGGTCTCTCTAGTGGTTTACTGCTATGCTTCTCTGATCTTCAGCTTTAACCCCTATGTCAGTCTCTAGATTTTTATTATTCATGCTACAAAAAATCATCTTCTAACTATTTCCTATAAGCACCATATAAACTTAATTTTCTAAGGAATTGTTACTTCTTTCTAACTAATAGATCCTGGGGTAAAGAAGCATAAAATAGTCTTCAGAAATTACAGAATAATAAATAATATTTGCAGTTCACGGTACATATATCCACTTTGGTGCTGAAAATATCATTCCATAATTTATTAACCAGAGTCATCACAACATAGAACCATTTAAAAAAAACTACAGATGCATATAAAAGTAACTAAATTAGATGATGGAATTTTAAAAAAATGCTGTAAATGTTTGTAGTTACCAAAATACAAGGACAAGAGGATTCATTCTTTCCTTGAGAAGAGCAGTTTCTTCAGAAGGTATTAAAGACCTCTAAGCCTGGTGATTCCCAAGGACAAACTTATACAGGAGATGACTCATTTTCCAGGTTTCATCAGTAAATCACTGTTGAGATCACCCATACTTAATCTGAGTACTTCAAATATATGAGTCACCCCACAAGTCTCTGCATTTTAAATTAGAAATGAGAAAAGATTTTAAGATAGTTAGTGAAGTAACTCCTAAGGATTTTCTCTGAAATCTAACATTTTCTAGACTGAAAAAATACAGCACATGTATTCTATACAGGCAGCTCATGACCAAGTGCACCCCCTGACAGCCACCTGGTATTATCATGAGAAAAACCACTTCCTGTGGTTAGAGGATAGAGGGAATTCTGGGCCATCTGCTGAAACCACAGGTCCAGAGACACTTCTAGGTATGAGAAAACTTGCCAACAAAGGCCCAGGTATTTTTTTACTTTTATAGAGATGTTATCATGTGAAATTATCTCCTCTAATGATGCTGTCATCCAGAAAGATGCCCACTGCCAAAGATGAATAACCCAATATCTAGTCACAGCTCCTTTGATGCTTGTCATATCAGTGAACTTCATCTCACATATCCAATGTATATTGCCCACATGCATCCTAGATTGCTATAACTGTCATTATTTGAAGTCATTCTGATTCTAAAATATAAAATTGAAATACTTCACATGCTGTGTTCGCTCTTTCTCTCTCTCCCTCTCCCTAAAACAGAAACCTGGAACCTAACTTCTTTAGTCAATTACTGAAGTTCTATTATTTTGCACATTTACTATTATAGTATTAACAATAATAAGTAATAGCAATTAGCAACAACTCTTAACATTTGTTGAAGTGTTAGTTTATGCTGGATTAGATGTTCATAATATTTAATGATGCTTTCTATCGTTTAGCTCCAGAGACTAAACAGACTAAGTGGTAAGGGTCTTCACTTGCTCATGCTAAGCGTTTTCTAGATCATGAACCTCTCCTACTCTGCTCACCTCTACAACTTAAGTACTCATATGAGAGGACTAGTAAGGAATCCTGCTACATATTGTCTGAGTCTCAGACTGTCTTTGAAATCTGAGAGAAACCATGACTTTTTAACTCTTGAGTTTTCTGTGTCTGAAAGAGCAGCATCATACACATCACAAAAAGATATACCACCAACACAAGCAGCAGGCAAGCCAACTTAGACCAAAGCTACATTGATTGATGTCTCAATGCTTGATTAGCTAAGCTACTCAATCATGGAGAAACAATTTCCCAAGCCGCCTGTTTATGGAACGTGCCCTCTTCTCAAAGGGAAGTCTTTCAAGACAGGAGAGATGGTTCAGCAGGAAAGGTGCTTGCTGCTAAGACTGAGGATTTCTGTTCAATCCTGCCAATGTTGAGTCAAGAAGTCTTCTCTCAAAGGAACATGCCTTTGCTCACTGCCAGCAAACAGAGCCTATCTAAAAATACACAACTACCAAGAAGCTCTAATTTTGTGGGTCTAGAAGCTGTTTTTAAGCTTTCTTAGGCTTTATGTAGATACATATTGCCACACATTGGGCACCATTTGTAAGCAAAGACTGCTTTTTCATTTCCTGGCCACCCAGACCTGAATAATCACAGAGAAACTATATTAATTACAACACTGATTGACCAATGGATCAAGTGTATTCCTAGTTAGCTCTTATATCTTAAATTAACCCATTTCTATTAATCTATGTATCACCATAAGGCCATGGCATGCAGGTAAGTTTCTGGCATCTTTCTCCTTTGGCAGCTACATGGTATCTCCTTGACTCTGCCTGCTGTCTCTCTATACCTCTATTCAGATATCCCACCTGCCTTTATTCTGCCCTTCTGTAGACCAACGCATCTTCTTTATTAATCAATAGTATGGATGGGAATCCCACATCATTACACTATAATGAAAACAAACACTTTTAAGGGAAATTTTCAAATTTGTACTTTCTCATGCCCTTTATAATAAGTGGGGTCTGGCCAATTTCAGAAATGCCTTCAAGGAATCACTTTATTTTTTTTTTTAGATTTTGTTTTGAGAATTTCTTACATGTTTAGAATATGCACACCATTTCTACCCTTCCCATGTTCCCCTCCAACTCCTCCCATGTCCTCTTCAGTCCCTCTCAAATAACTTCTTTATTATTGAACATCAATCCTGCTAAATCCATTCAGAGTTGCTGTTTTCAAGGTTGACCACTAGGGATTAGATAATCTATCATGGGGCTCATCCCTGAAGAAAACTGAATCTCTACCCCCAGCAACAATTAATAGCCTATTTTTTTTTATCTATGGTGAGGCCCTGTGAAATTGTTCCCATCTACAATGACAGATCAACTGGTGCTACCATCATACAGATCTTCTTTAAATGATCACATTGTTGAGATTTTTTTGACATAGCATTTCACAACAGACATCTTGGTTCTCTAACTCTTACAATCTTTATGCCCTCTCTTCTGCAATGTTCTCTCATCCTTAGGTGTAGAGGTGTAGAGGTTGTATAATATTTGGTGCTTATATCGGTCTTATTTCCAGAAGACAATGTTTCGTAGGACTCTTTCCCATCCTCTACTGTTAAAATATTTCTGTCCAATTTTCTGTATTGTTTCCTGTATTTTGGAGGAGGTGATAAGATTTCTTATTTAGGGTTGAGCACTCAACAGCTATTTATTATCAATACTTTGACAAGTTATCAATCTCTGTATTAATTATTGCCCACTGCAAAAGAATTCTCTGGTCAAGGCAGAGATAGTAGCACCAGTCTAAGGATGTAAATGTAAACATTTAGAAGGCGGTTTGGCTACATAGCTATTTAGCTTGATATCAGTAATAAGTTCAATCCTCTCTAAAACCCTTTGACATGCACAATTTTTAGTTTTTACTAGGTTTACAGTAACTAATATGTAATTCTTCATGAAAGAAGGCTTTAAATACAACGAGAAAGTGGTTGGTTAATCATTATTGTGGTAGTGTGATGCTTTGAATGAGAATGCCCCCCATAGGTTCATATATTTGAATGTTTAGTTCTTAGTTGGTAGATTAAGAGGTATGGCCTTGCTGGAGGTGTGTGGAGAAATATTTTGTTTAGGTTGTGAACCCTGAGATTGCATTAGTCAAATGAAAATCTGAGGTCAGGAAGTGAAACCAGAAGCTAGTTGTAGGAAGTAGCTATAGGGCATAAAGAAGGAGTCAGGAAGATGGATAGAGAAATGCATTGAAAGTAGAAGGGAGGGAGATAGTTTTGCAGTTTCTTGTGGATTGGAATGGTGGGAAAAAGAGTTCTTGCTAAGACACTGCCTAAGGAAGAAGGTCAGTGAGTTGCTCTTCAACTTCTTTAAGCTAGCAGGTTTTCACTCCAGTCTCTGACTTCTGAGTCTTTATTGGTAAAAATAATTTTAGATAAAAACAATAATTGGTACTCTGTCAAGTAGCATGATCTCTTGTCATTCAGCACTATGATGACTGCAGCTGACACTCCTCCACATGTGCAAACAATATACTCCATTCAGAGTGCTGTCACTACCCTGACCCATCTCTTGCCATGTACCTTGGCCTTGAGTGCAGTTGCCATGCAGCCTGGCCCAGAGTGTCACACAGCCCTGAGCCAGAGACAGCTAGCTAGCTCAAATGCAGAGGTAGCTGCAGAAAAACTGAAAACTCAGAAGAATTGATGAGACACCTGGGATGTCTTTAAGGAGAGAGTTAAGTAACAATAAAAGGAAAAATCTTTCTCACATTAAGAATGGGAAATACCACAGTGCAGAGTGCTAGGACCCTGTATAGTGCTGCTATAAATAGCTTGAACATGGAAGCAGTAAATGAGGGATACATTTAGCTGGGATTGACGTAATGCCAATTGTCAGTGTATTAATTCATATTTCATCATTAATAGTCAAAGTGATTTCATGTGCCAAATATAAAAAGTGGTCTGATAATTTTGTCACATATGAAAAGCTCACTAATAAGATATAAGACTTAGAAAGACTTATTTATAAAACTATGGGAAATACTCAGATATAGACAGAGAAATTTAGATAAGAATCTATTGTACCACTGCATGATAAAACAGAAATAGGGTGGTCCAAGGTTGTTACAAAAACAACCTTAGTTTCTCCAGCTGTTATACAAGAACTACCAGCAGATGGCAGGTGTCCTCAAGGTTATGAGGAAGCTAAATGAAATCCTATAGAAATATTAGATTTGAAAAGATTTAATGAAACCTTCATTTCATATGTTATGCATTCACTCTATGTGAAGCAGATGTAAAATTCATGAGCAACTCAGAACAGAACTATCCCCCAAGACTGGAAAGATTTAGTAACAGCAATAATGGAAGCTGGGCCTCAGTTTCAATGGAGAACAAGGTAACAAGAGGAAGTTAGGGCCATAGAACAACAAAATAGGAGCTATAGCTATTGATATTTCCCAATATCAGTTACTAGGTAGGGCCAATATGTTGAATTTCAAAGGCAGATTGCTTTTGATGATACCTTGGCCCTTTGTTATTTAGAAGCTTTTAATGCATGAAGCAAGGTAGAAGAAACATGAAAGAGGAATGAGTCATTATTAAAATTATACAAGGCTCAAAATAAGCCTTCACTGCTTTTTGCAAAGATCGGCATCAGCTGTAAATAAAATAGTATCAGATCCAGAAGTCAGAGAAATATTAATTGAATCTTTGGCCTTTGAAAATGCTAGTTCAGAATGAGAAATGGTGATAAGGCCTTTTAGGCAAGATCAGCACCAATAGAGAAATGGATTAGAAATACAGCTGATATGAGATCTCATGCTTATGATGTTACTCTGATAGGAGAAGTAATGTCTAAGATTTTAAAGAAATATAAAAATGTTAGATGTCCAGCCTGGTCTACAAGAGCTAGTTCCGGGACGGGCACCAAAGCTACAGAGAAACCCTGTCTCGAAAAAAACAAAAAAAAAAAAAAAAATGTTAGATGTTTTGATTGTATCAAGCAAAGTCATTTGAAAATGAATTGGTGGTAAAGCATTCCTAGAAACAATGTTTTTTTCTAGAGATGATACAAACAGAAGGCCCCTGCCTTCTTAAGTATATAGAAGGTGTGTCAAAGGCCTGCATTGTACTAATGATTGTAAATCAATAAGGGACAGGCAAGTTAACCCTTTGCCATTGTGAAATGACTTAGGGAGCCTTCCTCAGGCCCAAATATTAAATTTGGTTGAGTGGTTCCTTATAAGCATCAGAGAAACTTATCCACATAACAATTAAAAGATTTAATGCCTGTTGTTAAGAAAAACACTGCTCATGTATTACAGGAAGTGGTAGCACATGCCTTTAATCCAAGAACTTTAGTGAAAGAAGCAGGCAGATCTCTATGAGTTCAAGGCAATCTTGATATACAAAATGGTTTCTAGGAAATCTAGGGCTGTTGCACTGAAAAAGTCTGTCAAAGAATCTAAAGAATAAGAATAAGAAGAAGAAGGAGAAGGAGAAGGAGAAGGAGAAGGAGAAGGAGAAGGAGAAGAAGAAGAAGAAGAAGAAGAAGAAGAAGAAGAAGAAGAAGAAGAAGAAGAAGAAGAAGAAGAAGAAGCAGTAGTTCCAGAAGTAATCAAGTATAGAACAGCTTCAGTAGACAAAACAAAAATTCATGGGAGACCATAAAACAAGTATTTTGACAAGCTTCTATAAATGTTCAAAGATCAGAGCTAAAAATACAAAAAAAATGAAAGATAACTGGACACAGTTTCAGATGCAAGAATAATTTCACCAAAATCTTGGTATCCATATTGGCTTCTTCAAGAAGTAAATATTCAGGTTTTAGGGATAGGAAGTTTATCTCAGGTAAAGAAAGTACAAGATAGGTCAAATGTATATGGCAAGAAGAATAGGAAAATTAAATCTGTATATGACTGACATAGCAATAAATTTATGGGGATGTGATTTGTTGCAGCAATAAAAAATGCAGATTAATATTCCTCCAATCTCAGAAACAAACAAAGAGTGCTTTTGAGAAATATATTAAAAGGTATAATCAAAAACAGTCACAGACCATTGAGGTTGCACATATCAGGGCACAAAAACTGTTGGTCTTTCAAAGATACCAACAGCCTTACCTTCAAAATGAAAAACCTGTGTGGGTGGAACAATGGCCTGTGGCATCAGAAAAATTACAGGCACTAGAATAGCTGGTAAAGGAGCAGCTAAATCTTCAATTGAATATGTTTCATCTTTCAGAGTTCGGAAAGTTGAAGTATGTGCACCATACCATAGATACATATTCATAATTTCAATGGACAATAGCTTTAAGTTCTGAAAAGGATGATTCTGTAATTATACATTTATTAGAAGTCATGGCTATTGTGGAGATACCTGTACAAATTAAGACTGACAGTGCTCCAGTATATTTCTACAGTAAAATAAAACAATTTTTCACATATTATAAAGCATTTTACAGTTACACCACAAAAATCATACAGGGCAAACAGTTATAGAAAGATCTAATTGCACTTTAAAATATATGAATAATAAATATAAAGTGGAAAAGGCAGAGATAAATTACACTGTTCTTTTTTAACTTTAAATTATTTAAATGTTATTGAGGAAGAAATAACAGTTGTGGAGAGATACTGGACAGTAGAGAAAAAAAAACTGCTGAACTAAATCAGCCTGTGTATGCTAAAGATGTGTTAACCTCAGGATGGAAACCAGGATATGTGTTATGCTGAGGAATAGGTTTTGATTTTGTCTCCACAACAGAAGAAAACTATGGATACCACCAAGATTAATAAAGTTTAGGTTGAAACAGGAGAGATTTCTTGATTAGGAGAGGCAAATTCATCTAATAACTTGGTCATTCAATCTAAACTACCTTATAAGACTAAAAAGTCTTTCATTTGATGAAATATTAAAATATGATTAGAAGATAATACATCAGGAACCAGGCAACAGCATCCCCTCTGCCCACTCCACCAGCCCCTACTGCATCAGCAAATCCCTGAACCACAGGCCCTACCTACAACCTGGAGGAAGAGGTGAGTGTCTAAGCTACAAGGTGAACAGTCCTGTTCTCTTGACTTTAGCCCTCTGGGGACACATCCTATGCCCACCCCCAATTCCCATATCTCCAGTAATCATGCAGCAGCAACTTCTTTGCCCAATCCCACCAATCCCTGCTGCATCAGAGACCACCACAGCCACAGGATCCATGTGCACCTGGAGGAAGAGCAACCTGGACTGCAACTATTAGAGGAAGAGGTGGGCAGACCGCAATGAAAGAATACATTCAACATGATAAAAAGCAATTTGGCAACAGAAATGAGTGGTTTTATAACAGAAAATCTGAATATCCCAACACAGATGAAACAAAAGAAAACAATCTTAAAATTAAATTTATGAAAATGATAGAGACCCTTAAAGAAGAAATGAAAAATCCCCTTAAAGAAATAGAGGAAAAGACAAACAGTAAATTGGAAGAAATCATTAAATACTTTAAAAATAAAGCCGAGAAAACCAAGGAAAAACAATACACTTATGCATGTTTGCTAAAGGAAAATCTAAAATTTATGTCTCAAACAAGAAAAATCAACAAAAATTAAGGGACTGTTCAATTGTCACTAATTTCGTTATTCATTGGCTTTCCTTCAACTCTTTACAACTTTTTCAAGGTATAAATATTATCTCAAGATTGTTATGCATATAAATTTTGTTTGATATTGGTGGTCATATAGAGTAGGAAGTAATTCTAGAAATATACTATGTCATCTAGTTTTCTATGCATGATTTTGAGTTTGAGTCTGAAGCAAAAGCATGTAACTAAGAATTAAGTGTGTGTACCCCAAATGTTTTTATCAGAATGTGGTCTTTTAATCTCTTAGAGATCTTCAGTAAATGACATTTAAAATGTTAAAAGTTTTCTGAAGTAAACAATGGCTATGTCTAACAGTGACCTTTGAGATCTCCAAGAAGATAATGGGACCCTGCAATTATGCAAGCACCTGATTGTAGTAACACCACTACACTGAGGAACATTATCCAAAGATAAGCTTCTGACCACAAACTGGACAACTTCAAAGCTAAGATGGTCCAATTTTACATACTACTCCAGTCAGGACTTTAGATAAGCCCTGCACTTAGTCATCATGCATAGACTAGACAACAAATGATACAGCTAACTTTCTCAGGACTTGACCATTATCCTAATTTTCTCAGGGCCCCCTAATAATGTCATTGCCCCCAGACAACGGGAAGTAATTTTAAGAACAGAACACTCACATTACCAAGAGTTGGGGCAGTCATTTGGTGGGTTATGGTTATTTTTCATTGTTTAGGGAGTTGGTGGCAAGTTGTTATTGGTCATTGTTAAGAAAGAAACTAAACAAAGGAGGGTTACATTATGGTATTTCTTTCTTTTGCTCTATCATTTCTATTTTACCTTAAAATGGGGGTGGGATAGAGGAATGATACTATAAAAAGGTAGATTATTAAATCTGCTTTTAAACTAGTCTCAAATATTTTATATTGGTATGTATTTTTGTATATTGATATAAACTTAGCTATTTTTGTTACAGCATCCTGTAAGGTGTTGTACTGATACAACTAATTTAAAATTGAGCTGTAAAGTTTTATTCCTTAAAAGCTACCATTTCGAACTGTTCAGGATAATTAAGATAACAACCAAATTTGTAGTAAGGGTGTTTAGATGAAGACAGAAATAAGTTTTATTTAACCTCACATATTTTAGAGAGATAGGTGGCCTTCAAGCACTTCAGAGAGCTAAAGAATATGACTTTTAAGATGTTTTAATAATATAAGACTTTTAATGACAATAAGATACATCTGCTCCTGGTAGCACAAACCTATTTCAAAGAAGGTGATGGATATCGAAGAACCTCCATGTTAAGTTTGCTTCAAATGTGGTAAATCTAGGTATTGGGAAAGAAATTGCCCTTGCCTTGATTTCTGACAATTTGGACAGAATGCTGAACAAATTAGACAAGTAGGACACAGAGGAAGTCAATTGCTGAACTTTGTGAAGACAAGGTAGGCTAGTCCTTCAAAATTCCTTCCTCACTAAAAAGTCTGCCAGATAGTCTAGGCCTATAGGCTAAAAATAGATGATCCAACATTGCTGCAGAACCTTAGATGAGTGTCCAGGAAGTCAGCTGTCTCTGTCATTTTTATAGCTTTGGAAATTGCTTGTTATGTACTTCCTGTTGCCTGAGGTTTTCTGTCCCACCCAGTCCTGCAGCCATTAAGTCCCAAAGAAGTTTACATTAGTTATAAACTGATTGGCCTAGTACCTCAGACTTATTAACTGCTTTAACTTATATTAGCCCATTATTCTTGTCTAAGTTAGCCACATGGCTCAGTACCTTTTTGGCAAGGTAGTCACATCTTGCTTCCTCTGTGGCTGGGTCACAACTGCAGACTGCAGAATCCTCTTCCCAGAATTCTCCTTTTCTCATTGCCCACCTCTACTTCCTACATGGTTGACCTGCATATACTTCCTGTCTAGCTACCAGTCAATCAGCATTTTATTAAGCAAGTACAAGAAACAAACATTTACAGGGTCCCACAGCATATTTCTTGTGTACTCAATAATATTTCATCCTTCTTGGGTCTCTGTTGGAGGTGAAGACCAAATAGATATAACTTTATAAGTTTCCTTGTCACTGAATTCCATAAATACAAATGCACTGGGCATTGTGGATGTAATTATTACCTAGTAATTGTTCTTATTGCATAACATTTTACTGTGTTAGAGTTAAAACCTTTCTCTTTTTATTTAGACAAAAAGGAAGAAACATTGCAGAATATTTGATTGCACTGTGCACCCTGAGACTGCATTAATCAAATAAAAACTGGAGGTAAGGAGGAAGCGCCAGTAGCAAGAGTTAGCTGATAGAAAATATTTATACCGAGTAAAGAAAGAGTCTGGAAGATGGATAGAGAAATGCACAGGAAGTAGAAGGAAGGGACTGAGAGTTTGTCAGTCTCTTATGGATTGGAGCAGTGGAAAAGGAGCTCTTGCTGTGATACTAGCCAAGAAAGAAGGTCATTGAGTTTCTCCTCAACCTCTCCAAGCTAGCAGGTTTTCACCCCAGCTCCTGACTCATGAGTCTTTATTGGTAAAATCATGAGATATACATTTAGATAAAACACCCAAAATATATAACAGGGTTGTGGGTTTTCAGACTTCAAAAGTTCATTCTCTCTCTCCCTCCCTCCCTCTCTCTCTCCCATCCACCCTCCCTCCCTCCTTCCCCCCTCCTCCTTGTGGATCAGATGTAAGCTCTTGGATACTGTTCCAGACCATGTTTGCCTGTCATTCAGCTTTCTGCCATGATAAAATGGACTAACACTCTGGCACTCTGAAATTATAAGCAAGCCTCCAATTCAATGTTTTCTTTTATAAGTTGCCTTGATCATGGTGTCTCTTCAAAGCAATAGAAAAAGTAATTAAGTCAGCCACTATTGCATTAGTAGAAACATCTTGCCTGATGGTTTGGTTAAAATAATAATTCTTTACCAGGAAGTAGACGTTCCTTAATGGGCTTCAACAAAGCCTGTCTACCTCTACCTTATTCTTTTTTATTTCTAATCCATGCTATGCTTTTATGTGCTATTTTAAATTTTAAGGAAGAAATGTTGTGATATTTCAGTCCACCTTAACCTACCACTGTTTTTCACTTTCAGAATTAGTGTGTTACCCGAACATAGGAGGCAGGGTCCAAAGCTGCCTAAAAATAGAGAACCATCCACAGGACCTCCATGCCAGCTCATCTCGAACTACAGCAGCACAGTTTTTTTCTAAAACACTTGAACATGACAATTAGGATTACAGCCCATTTCACAGTCTATTTGGTTAATTTCTTTTGCTCTTGAAAAATTTATTTTTCTTTTCATGAGAAGGTAAGAGAAATTCCACAATAAAATTGTGGCAATTTCTACAATCAGAAAAAGAAAGAGAGAGAAAAAGAGGATCTTAAATGTTTCTAATAAAGTTGAAATTTCTGAAGGCTCAAGAATAGCAGCTTGAGAGACACTCAACCTGTGCTAAAATTCTAAAACTCATATGTATATATCTGGCACACAAACAAAAATGTTTTAAGAAAACCTTTCTCCTTCCTCCCCTCCTTGCTTTTTCTAAGATTAATCCAATTGGTAATTTTAGCCTCAAACTCCTACAATAAAAGGGGAGGGGTCAGGATCAGAGGCCTGACATGCTCCCTTGACAGCTTCTCACTACCACAAAATCTTGAAAATGATCTCTTTCCTCAACATCATTTTCCTGCAGCAGAAAAGCAGTTTCTAAACTATGGGCTTTGTAGATGTGGTAAAGGCTTTCAAAATCTCTCTAATAATAATAATTAAAACATTCAAATGGGTTTTTAATTTTCTTTCTGACTAGGCTATTTCTAGTCCTCTTTAGGAGTTCCTATTGTTCAATCTTGACAGGATTCTCTGTTAGAAATTACAGCCTCATGCCGCTCAGCATCTTCATTAAAATGCAATGCTGCCAGATATATCTGCATGCATATGAATGAAGCATCTATAGAATAATTAAGTCATGAATAACACATCTCCAAGCATGGTGGCGTCTGAATAGGGAAAAGGTGTTATTTATGAACTCAAAGATTTTAAATTATACTAAAAATAATTGTCAATAACAACCATTATTTGAGGATCCATTACTTTAAATTATAATTGCCTGTTATCAACTAAATTTTTAATAAAATGGTAATATACAGTAGAAAGTGGTTGTGAACTTTTATGCCATTTTGTTTTGTTTTGCTGAAAAGGCCACCCTTTTGGTTAGAGGGTGCATAATTTGAGACTCTTCTTTTGTTTAGGTTATAAACTAAAGGCCATTAGCATCAGAGCAATTTAATGTGTCTGGTTTCAAACTTAACAGAGACATATCAAATGAACCAAATAGATGCTATTTGAGACAGAGTATATTTATAATTTTTCCCAGATTCTGGGGCACAATTTATACAACTTTGTCATTTTTTTAAGTGGCTCTCTGTCTTTCGTTTCTCAAATAGCTCTATGATAGCCCTGGAAAATGATTGAAAAGCCAGTCTTTTTGTTATTTATAACAATCCCCTTTCCAACACATATCCCATGTACTCACTCATAAGTGTCTTTTAGACATAAAGCAATAAAAAATCAGCCTATAATTCACAATCCCAGAGAACCTAGACAACAAAAAGGACCCTAAGAGAAACATACATGGGTCTAACATACATGGGAAGTAGAAAAAGACAAGATCTCCTGAGTAAATTGGGAGCATGGGACCATGGGAGAGGGTAGGCAGGGAGGAGACAAGCAGGAAGAGGAGCAGAAAAAGTATAAAGTTCAATAAAAACAATTTTAAAAAATAGAAGTTTTGCCTAGTTACAAGAGATTGATGGCTCAGGCTCCATATCCCCTTTTGATGGACTCTTAGCTAGGATTACCCTCACAGATCTCTTGGAATTTCCATTGCTCTTGGTTTCTAGCTCATTCCAGTTGTCTCTCTCAGGACTCTCTCCCTCCATCTTTCCCTAACCTGATCCCTCTTGTTCCCCATTCCCAGCCCCAGGCCCATTCACTTGCAATGTTCATTCTATTCCCCTTCATGATAAAATTCATACATTCACCTCTTCTTGAGCCATTCTTGTTTCTTGGCTTCTCTGGGTCTGTGGTTCCTAGCTAATACTTCAGGGCTAATACTGACTTATCAGTGAGTACAAACCATGTTTGTCTTTCTTGGTCTGGGTTACCTCACTCAGAATGATCTTTTCCTGTTCCATCCATTTGCCAACTGGAGGGGTGGTTCAGCCATTAAAAGGCTAGGCTCAGAACCATAAGCTACTTTTTAAATCCAACCAAAATGAAGCTGAGCAGAAGTCCTTCTTGGGTAAGTGAGGTGCATACCTCTTTTGGCCACTAGCTGGCAGGATTGTCACATCTTCTTGTCCACCTGTAGGAGAGACCCTGAACTAAAACAGGTTAGTCCCACTTACTGTGCAAAGGGACCATAGGACTTTGTCTCAAACCCAGAGAAGGGGCAAGAATTTCAGGGGGGCAACTCACTCTGGCCTATCATATATTTTAGTAAAAGACTAGGTATTCAAAACACAAAATCACCAAGAGACCCTGGGAAGAAGCTGGTGCTCTCTCTCGAGAACAATGCTTCATTAGATATTTGTGAAAATGTAGAACTGGGGTTTAAAATGCAAATAAGTTACTTTATCTTTGACCTTTGATTTCCTATTTTGTAAAATGAGCATAAACTAGGTCTCTTAACTGTTTAGTCAGCCTCTTAATGCAACAGTCCAGAATACTGGAAAGAATATGGGCTTTGTGAAAACACAGGATTGACCACTTCTTTGATCCTGGTTCAGATTCAAGACACAACACCCACAATTATTACATCTTGACTTCTGAGAAAATGTCAGAAACAAGAAAATCTCTTTTTTTTCTTTCACCCTTCTCTTATGAAGCAGGTCACAAAGGCCTCATTTTAGAGATGGCTTTCTACAGCCAGAGGGTATTCAACTGGTAGAACTGCTTGTGAAGGATTGGGAAGTGCACCCTTGTTGGAAGAGAGATGTCATTTGGAGGAAGCTTTGGATTTCAAAAGATTTGTGTCATTCTGGTACTTCCTGCTTGTGAGCTCTCAGCTGTTCCTGGCATCCTGCCTTTGTTCTGCCATCATGAACTCTAACTCTCTGAAACTGTAAGTCCAGTTAAACACATTGTTTTACAAGTTTTCTTGGCCTTGGTGTTTTGTCACAATCATTAAAAAGTAATCTTAAAAGGGTAACATATTATCCAGATCTAGATCTCCTTTAGTCAGAACTAAAATTCTAGGATCATAAACATTGATTTTCCTTCCCCCTTCCTATAGCTACTAACTGCTAATCTATCCTGACTCTATGAATTTGACTATTCTTGATAACATGTATATGGAATAATATGCTTGTTCTTTCACATGGGAATTATTTTTATTTTAATTCACATAATATCTTCAGTGTTTATCCATATTGTGGTATGTACCAGAACTCCATTCACTGTTATGGTTAAACAATATTCCAGTTATATAAATCTTATTTTTTTTAATTTGTACCTCTTCTCTATAAAGATTTGGGTTGGTTATCCTATTGGGCTGTTCTGAATAGCACAAACACCGGAGTTTCTCGTCTCTTTAGGATAACATCAGAAATAAAGACCTGAATTATATGATAATTTAATACATTATATTTTGAGAATATTTTGCCTTCTGTGTGGGCAATTTTTTTTTTCAACAGCATCTGTACTATTTGCATGTCTACCAGCAGTACAGATGAGGCTTTTGATTTCTCAACATCACATTTTCTGGGGCCATACATGTGATACCGCCCTGAAGGGTACAATGACATCTTAGTGAAGTTGAGTTTCCTTGTGGTGATTTGCATCTATAATCTCTTAATCAACAACATTAAGCCTAATGTCATATTACCTTTAAAAATATATACTTTGCAAACATCTATTTCTTAAGGTCAATGTTTTTATAACTTAAGTATATATGTGAATGTAGTACAATTCTTATTAAATGCTCGTTCCAATTCAGTGTCTTGAGTAAATACCAGATACTTTCACACACTCTTAATGGTATTATGACTGCTGTTCTGAACACTTTATTAGAAAGGCTCTAGGATACAAAACAGATTTGGTCAGGCTTAGATGTCATGCTTGTTTCCTACGGACGACCTGTATCAGTTACTTTTCTCCTTGATGTGACAAGGTACATGCAAAAAAAAAATCGACCTTTTAGAGGAAGGGTTATTTTTTCCTCATAGTTTGCACATAGGCTTGTTGGTGGGAATATATAATGCAGTTGAAAGCAGAGGTAAGTGTTGATTCTCAGCTCACTTTCTCCTTTTTTCATTTTTTTTTCAGTTTAGGGATTCCAGCCTATGGCATATTGTTATCCATAATTATAGTAGGTCTTCTCTCTACAGCAGTTAATCCTTTCTAGAAACACCCTTACAAACATACCCAGAGGGGTTTCCCTTATGGGATTCCAAATTTAGTAAAGTTGGCAATGAAAAATGGCTTGCACATCACCCTTCTGCATCTCCTGCTTCAACAAAACTATCTAGGCATGTTCATGCCTGTATAAAAGAGCCTATAGTCCTGAGTTTTCTAGAACAAGAATTTGTGTGCCACAGAGAACTGTCAGCAGGAAAACTCATACAAACCATACGCTTAGACCATTTTACTCTGATAAAGACCTATATAGTGTTTTTTTATACTTACATTATATAGTAGAGTATACTAATCAGAAACATTTTCAAGCTAAAACATGAAACTTCAAAAAGATTCTTCTGTAATGGCAGTGTAGATCCACATCTTTAGAGTCTTTTTGTAAGACTTATTTATATTTTATGTGTATAAATTTTATGTGCCTTAATGTATGCCTGTATATACAACATATGTGCAGTACCTGAAGAAATCAATAGAGGATATCAGATCCTGTAGAACTAGAAATCATAGATGGTTATGGGCCACAACCTGGATAACTCTGGAAGAGCAATCAGTATTCAACCAATGAACCATCTCTTTAGTTCCCACCCCTTGAGTCTTCTTCCTATTTCTATTGAAAGACTGCATTGAGAAGCAAGCCATCCTGATTTAGGATGAGGAAGGGATGAAATAAAGCAAGAATGTCACAGCCACTGACAGGCTAGCACTTAGAGAAAGTTTCCAGAGAAAAGTCAGCACAAAATTCAAAAGAAATCAAACTTTTATTTTATTTATTTATCTATTTATTTATTTATTTATTTATTTTTGGGTTTTTCGAGACAGGGTTTCTCTGTGGTTTTGGAGCCTGTCCTGGAACTAGCTCTTGTAGACCAGGCTGGTCTCAAACTCACAGAGATCTGCCTGCCTCTGCCTCCCAAGTGCTGGGATTAAAGGCGTGCGCCACCACTGCCCGGCTGAAATCAAACTTTTATAATCAACTTATGTAATCAGTACATAAATGTGCCTTTTGGTACAGTGGCAGTGCATGTGTTTTTCTAACAAGAGAGATATGAAGCAATCCTCCAGCCTTGTTACCACTCTAGTATGACAAGAAAGAACAATACCTATGTTATATAGCCAGAAGATTTAAATTAAGGAGCCTGAAAAGATCAGAAAACACTGGGTCTGGACTTCAGGGACAGCAGGACTAGAGATAAATGAGCATGGAAAATAGTGATTTCCAAATGACGTTTTGTGACAGAAATTACCTCCTCAGAGAGAGGAGAAATATAAAAACTCCTCTGATGGGGCTAGAGAGGTGACTCAGCAGTTAAGAGCACCAACTGCTCTTCCAGGGTACCCAGGTTCAATTCCCACCACCCGTATGGTAGCTAACAACTATCTGTAACTTTTGTGCATCTAATGTTCTCTCTGGTCTCTAAAAGCACCAAACATGCAGTACACAGATATACACGTAGGTAAAATACTTGTAAACATAAAAATTATAAAACAAAAATTTAAAAAATTAAACTTTGCTGAGGATTTTTGGGAGGTGGAGGGCAACTGAAGTTAAATTTACCATATGAGTTAAATTGGTGACTGACATATCCTTGCCTAAAATAAAAATTGTTTTTATTATTTTTATCATTATCATTATTTTAAGACATGGTCTCATCTATTCCAGGCTGGCCTTGAATGTGTTGTGTAGCTAAAGAAGACCTTTAACTTATGATCCTCTTGCTTCTGCCTTAAGGGTATTGGAACCATATGAATGTACCACCAAATCTTGTTTATTAGGTACAAAGGATTAAATCAGGGCCTTGTCCATACTAGGCAAATAATCTACCAACTGAGTAACAATTCCTGGCAGAAATTACTCTCTTTTTCTTTTTCAGCCCTTTTTGGTCTCTATATCCCCTATGTAACCCAGGCTGGCTTCAAAGTTACCATTCTGCCAGTCTTCCAGTTTCATCAGGCTGAGGGCAACCCATACCATTTTTTAAGCTTTAAAGATCTGTGCGGCTCTGCGACACTTTAGTACTTGTCTTTACTCTCAGAATTTTGAAGGAATAAGAAGTAAGATCTAAAATGAATTCAGGCAAGTAAGTTATCAAAGCCTTAGAAGTGGGTTTAAGCTAGCCATATACTCAACAAAATCACTGCAACAGCAATTAAAGCAAATAAAGAAGATTAATGTACTCCCAAGTAACATGTTTTAAGATAGAGTCTCACTGTGTAACCCTGACTGGCCTCAAACATACTATATAGATCAAACTGGCTACAAACTCATGGAGATCTGCCTGCCTCTGCCTCTCAAAGGCTAGGATGATTGTACTCTGCCCAAGTAACTTAGTTGTGTATATGAATTTGATTTCAAGGAACTCAACTGTAACTGAAAATAAATTTCAATACATTAAATATTATTTAAATTAAATAAATGTTTAAAGGGTTGAAATTTTTTATTTCCAAAACATAAATTTAAACCTGGAGGCATATTATCTTATATCTGTAATAGTTTGACCATTGAGACAAAGGCAGAAAAATTTCTATGAGTTTGGGGCTAGCCTGGGCTATATAGTGAGTTCCAAGCCAACGTAGGTATATAAGATCCCATTTTAAGAACAAAACAAAAAAATATTGAGTGAGGTAACACAGACCCAGAAAGACAAATATAATAAGTGGCTTTTAGACATAAAGCAAAGAAAAACCAGCCTACAATTCACAATCCCAGAGAACCTAGACAATAAAGAGGACCCTAAGAGAGACATATATGGACCTAATATACATGGGAAGTAGAAAAATACAAGATCTCCTGAGTAAATTGGGAGCACAGGAATCATGGGAGAGAGTGGAAAAAAAGGGGGGAAGGAAGGGAGAGGAGTGGAGAAAAATATACAGCTTAATAAAAACAATTTTTAAAAATGAAAATAAAAAATAAATATGTAAATAAAATCTTACATACAATAAAGTTAGCAGGAATGGGGCAAGAGTATATCTCTGTGATCAATACATGAAGTCTGGGGCTTGGTCCCTAGTATTGAAGAAAAACAAATTAGAAGGACCCTCAGAAAGTAAAAATTAAATAATCAATAATCAGAGAGGAAATATTTTCAAGTAACAGAAATAGATACAGGAATACTTCAGATAATACAGTCTGCCCAGGAATATGAAACAACAGTTTAAAATTAAAAGCTAGAAGAAGCAGCAGGATGAGAAGGGGAAAGAAGAGCATTTAGAAGATGGAGCAAACTGGTAGAAACAGCAACAATGTGCAGAGTCACTCTACATTTGCAGTAAAATGAAGATTTCCTCTCTGGACTGTGTTTATTGCACTGTATTTGTTTTGTAGCAGAGAAAACACTGAAGGTAAATCCAGCACAGTTAACTGAAGTGTAAGTCAATCATGCTTAGATGAATTTGCTTTCACCCCATCCAACACACTGGGAATATTCATATCTGTTTAATTTTTTTCTGTTTTTCAACAAACCTCTGTGATAAAATGTGATTAACTATTCCTGCTCAGTGCAGTAAAGAGTCAAGATCTTCCTCCTTCAAAGCCATAGGAAGTACCAGGGCAGAGAATATACTTCTTCTCTTTTAAAATTTATTATTTGATTTTGTATGTGTGTGTGCTACACATAAGTTTGTGCACAGCATGCCTGCTTAGTCCCAGAGGAGGTCAGAAAAAGCTGTTAGATCACCTGAAGTAATGAGATGTAAGTCACCATGTGAGTTCTAGGAATTTAAACTCAGTTTTCACAAGAGCAACAAGTACTCCTAACCACTGAGCCATCCACCTAGCTGCTGGAACACCCAAGGTAAGTCAACTGTGATCCTGGCACCCACAGTTTCCCACAGTGAAGTGGGAGCTCATCTTTGGTTTTTATCTTTGTCCTCTCAGCTTTTACTACCTCTCTTCTCTCCCCTTATCCCTCTCCCCTTTCTCTCTCCCACACTGTTCTGGGCCATGTGATTTACAGTTATAAAGCCATTTACTCTCTATAAAAGAAACCAGACTTTGAGTAAACCTGATGAAGAATGGCATGTGTGTATGTGTGTGCACTCTTGCACATGCACATGAACTCATGTTTGTTGTGGTGCACAAAGTACAACAAACCCAAATAAGAATGTTGTTGAATACTGAAATCAATCCAGTGTCACATTGCTTTTGATTTCCGCTTACCATGCAGAAAGAATCAAATCTCTCTACTCGTGTCACATATTTCGAAATGTTTCATTTACTTGCAACAAGATGTGACTTATGGTATCAACACTGATTTACTTGAAGAACTTTTCTACATGACAGACAAGGTATTACTCAGCTGTGGTGGTTTGAATAAGAATGGTCCCCATAGGCTTCTATATTTAAAAGCTTAGTTACCAAAGTGGCATTATTTGAAAAGATTAGAACAATTAGGAGGTATAGCATTGTTGGAGGAAGTGTGTCACTGCTGAGGGTGGAGGATGTGGGGCCTTGGTCTTTCAGTTTTCAATATCCAATGCCATGCCCAACCTGTCAATCTCTGCTTGCGGATCAGAATGTAAGATCTCAGCTACTTCTCCAGCACCGTGTCTGCCTGCTGCCACACTCCATGCCATGAGCATGATGGATTAAATTTCTGAGGACATTCCTAATTAAATGTTTTCTTTTATAAGAGTTGCCTTGGTCTCTTTATAGAAATAAAACAGTGACTAGCACACCAGCCAATACATATATTTTGTCCATATAAATGATGATTCTCAAATGCAATTAACAAATTACCAAAATTTTTCCAATCATGGAAGACTTTATTTAGCATGACTTGTTTATTTATTATATATACTTAAGTATGTCTTAACCTAGCATAATGGCTCATCCCCAGCAAGGTCAATGATACCATATGTTCAGAGTAATAGTCTCAAGAAGGGAAAACCCTAGATACCAACATCATCCTTTAGGACTGCAACTTATGAGTCCCAGACTGCATATCTCCCTCTGTTTGTGGCTTCTTTTTACCAAAGTCTAGCTCACAAGATTCCCCTACAAGTGCCCTTTTAACTGGCAACATGATCATTAGGTGGTTAATTACATCATAGGCTTAAAATCAATAAAACAAACTTTTGTTAATTCAGAAAGGTCTTTTCTCCAATTAGTGTAAATTATTGATGTTCTTAATATGAATACATATGTGTTTTTGTTTCCAAAATTCTATTTATGAATAATGACTGCACATCCCACCCACAGACCATATGGAAATGATTTGGGATCATTAAATAAAACAGGATTAGGTCATTTTCAGCACGTAATCACAGCAATGGTTGTGGTTAGGCTTGCTATATAAACAGATGGTGAAGAGGATGACTCATGAATACCAGGATTATAGAGACTTTAGGTATTCTCAACATGGAACTTCTAAGAAATTAGTTTGAAGACTACTGAGCATGCACAGTGGAGCCCAAAAGTGAAGGATGTGGCCAGCCCTTAGTCATTGTTTGTAGAGAGTTAGCTACAACTTGAGTCATAAAAAGAAACATAGCTGCTTCCTTGCTCTTCCTTCATCCCTTTCATCTAACATTCTTTCTTTATTTTTTCCTTCTTAAAATCATCTACTGATAGTCAAATATATGACACTTATTGGCTAACTTAAAAAAAATAACAGTGTTGGAGAAGGCTGCTTGTTGGTTTCTGGCCACCCAGCTAGCTTAGACCTGAAATAATCACACAGAAACTGTATTAATTAAATCACTGCTTGGCCCATTAGCTCTAGCTTCTTATTGGCTAACTCTTATATTAATTTAACCCATTTCAATTAATCTGTATATTGCCATGTGGCTGTGGCTTACCGGGTAAAGTTTCAGCATCTGTCTCCAGCAGGGCTACATGGTTTCTCCTTGACTCTGCCCTTCTTTCTCCCATCATTCAATTTAGTTTTCCCAGCCTAACTAAGTTCTGCCTGCTATAGGTACAAAACAGTTTTTTTATTCATTAATGGTAATCATAGCACACAGAGGGAAATCCCACATCACCCTAGGGCTTGGTAGTGGTGGCACATGCCTTTAATCCCAGCACTCTGGTGGCAGAGGCAGGCAGATCTCTGTGGGTTTGAGACCAGCCTGGTCTACAAGAGCTAGTTCTAGGACAGATAGGGACAGAGAAACCCTGTCTTGTAAAAAAAAAAAAAAAAAAAAAAAAAAAAATCTAATCACCTGGTTCTGTGGCCTTGACCCAGCCAATCAATTCTCTAAAACTCAATTTTAACATTTGAAACCAAACACAAGACTGAAAGTATAGCTTAGGGATGGAGTGTGTGCCTGCTATGAATTATGCCATATACACAATTCTGAACAGAGAAGTCAAGAAAGAAGGAGGGAAGGAAGGAAAGAAAAGGAAGAAGGGGGAAAGGCAGGTGCCTTTGTGTTTCTACTTATAGGTTTGTTTGAAAACCAATTAAATTAGAGGTTTAAAAAAAGGAAATTCAAATTTTCTGTGGCACATGCTATGCTTAACACCCAACAGCTCTCCAGCCATAGTGATAGCAGCACCCAGGAGCTCAGCTTTTGAGCATATGCTATCAGAAAACACAGTTTCAATTTTTAGCTCCACTATTTAACAGCTGGTGAATTTCTCTTACAATCTTTAAGCCTCAACAGATTGGCCAAGAAATAAAAAGGTCATAATAAATAAAAATGAGTCCCTTTTGATTAGATTAATTACATTAAGGGCTAACAGAATGAATTTTCAGAATTGCATTGCCCCAGAAGCCATCTGAGGGTCCTCTGAATACCAGACAAGCGTCTTAAGCTCTTTCTCTGTGCATTTCTGTTTCTCTCCTGTTCTGTGTAATCCAGACTATATCCTCAAGTTACTATGGTGTTGTGGCCTCTCACTATTTCAACATTAGAAACAGGTGGGAACAGCATATTGGGCAGAAGGTAGGGATTAGAAAGTCCCCATACTCCCTGCATGTTTAGTTATTGGTGTTCTAAGAATGAGGGTATTCTGGCATTGTGGGAGAGATTTAGATTGTAGTCAGAAAAGTACAGTTCTTAGAAGAAAAATAAACAATTCTTTAGGCAGAGGCTGCTTGTTCTTTCCCTGCCACCCAGACCTGAAATCAGCACACAGAAACTGTATTAATTATACCACTGCTTGGCCTATTAGCTTGGGTTTCTTATTAACTAACTCTTACATCTTAAATTAATCTATTTTTATTATTTTATATTTTACCACAAGGCTTGTGGCTTACTGGTAAGGTTCCAGGGTCTTTGTCTCTTTCAGCAGCTACATGGTGTTTCTCTGACTCCGCCTTCTTTTCTCCTCTACCTGTTTGGAATTCCCACCTTGCTCTATTATGCCCTGTCATAGGCCCAAACAGCTTCTTTTTGCTTTAACCAATAAAAGCAACACATACAGAAGGATTTTCCACACCACAAGTCTTCGTTGCATGAATAAGGGATAAAGAGAAGAGAACAAGTATAAAAGGCGGGAAGAGAAATGGGGGAGACCAAATACAGTAGATAAACAGTACATAATATTAAAAGGAAATCATAAAATCAAAGGTAAAATTTCTTAGTCATTCTTGCTCTAAACAGCAGAGAAAGTCAGTATTACACACAGGTTTTTGGGGATAAAATCTCTACAATAATACTAAGAATGGAATTTGAATATTTAACATGATACTTAGAAATGTCATAATAAATTCTTGCTAAGAACCTGTCTTAGCAAAATGACATAAATTGTGTGACTTATACACAAAAGTTTAGAAGCTGGTGAATCTAAGAGTAAAGTGACAGACATTTTGATGTCTAGTGACTTCCCACTTCCTTATTTACTCTGCTGTCCTCTTTTAGTAGTAGCTAGCCATAAACTGACCCTCTAGGTTCTCTTTTAATGTCTACAGATTCTCCTAACCTAAATTATGTCCCAAAGGCCCCATCTTTTAACATCCTGGCCTTGGCAGTTAGGAACTCAATGATTACATGTTTTCTCTTCAAAAAACTAATAAAAAGAAAGCACTTTATAGATTGGGAAAATACGCAATATAAAAGTTGAACATGCCACTAACAAAATACTCTATTTCATGTCTCTCTTCCTTCTTGATGAAAATAAAAAGACTTTTATAAAAGTATCTTAAAAACACTGGGAAAGAATATTCATCCAATGGACCAGAAAGATGTCTCAGTGATGTAGCATGAGACCACTCATTTGTTTCCTGGCTGCCCAGACCCAAATAACCATACAGAAACTATATTAATTACAACACGGTTTGGCTAACAGCTTAGGCATCCTTCTAACTAGTTTTTATATCTTAAATTAACCCATTTCTATTAATCCGAGTATTGCCACGAGGGTAAGGTTTTGTTATGGCGTCTTTACCCTTAGGCATACCCTTATATGGCGACTCTGACTCTACCTATTCTCTCTCTATATATGTTCTGATTTCCCACCTGGCTTTACTCTGCTAAGCCATTGGTCAAAACAGCTTTATTCATTAATCAATAAAATTATCACATATACAGAAGGACATCCCACATCACAGTGAGTAAAGGTTTCTGCTGCTAAACATGATGACCTGGGTGCTCCAGAATCCACAAGGTGGAAGAAATAAATGACTCCTGAAATTTGTTTCCCAACCTTTAGCAGAATGTTGTCACACATGTGTGCAACATACACTCACACAAATACACATATAGTTTTCTAAAAAAAAGAAATATATGTATATTCAAGGGAAGTACAAGAAAGGGATTGGAGGAAAGAACAGAAAGGGGGAAATGATTACTTAAAATCTTTTTAAAGATAAAAACGTAAATAGTCCAAGTTTTTTGAAATTGTGTGTGTGTGAGTGTGTGTGCATGTGCTCGCCGTGTGTTGACAGAATCTCATTATGTAGCCCTGACTCTCCTGGAACTCTCTATATAAACCAGGCTGGTTTAAATATCTGCCTGTCTTTGCCTATTTAATGTGTGCCAACCTTAAATTAGTGTATTAAACTAGCAGGAAATTGATTCCAAGATAAATTTGATTAAAGTAGAGAATTAGGAGTTAGAGAGATGGTTCAGGGGTCAAAGTACTCACTGTGCAAGCATAATGATCTAAATCCAGATCCTCAACACTCACATAAAAGCATTTGTGTATCAACGTGTTCCTACAATCCCGATACTGTAGAAAGTAAAGAAAGGAAGACTGCTCCCAGGATTTTCTGGCCAACATGACTATTACAATAGGTGATCTTCAGGTTCAGTGAGACGCCTTGTCTCGAAATAGAAGATTAAGAGCAATAGAGCAAGACATCTGATGTCGACCAGTGGCCTCCACATACATGCACACACATTAACACATATGTATAATAAACAAAACTATTATTACAGGAACCCATAAAATTCTCCCTGAGAATCCTCTTCTACTCTTCTACTATCTTTCATTAGTCTAGTTGTTTGGGGGATTTCCAGGGGAATGAGTCATGAGTAGTTCTAAATTGTTTAGATCATAATTGTTCTGTGATTTCTATAGTGACTAAAATTATTCAATATCTTGAACTTGAGAGGCAGAAAAAGTCTGTTGAGGTAATTTAAGGAATTTGTAACTTTTTATGTAAGAAGTCCCAGGATTCAAGAACAGGGGGTCTATATTTGGTCATAAGTCTGCTCTGTTCCTCACTGCTCCCCTACAAGCACCCTATCCTTACGTCCTGATGTACAACTTATGTTTCCCACATATGCCAAACTCTTTTCATCTTTTTTCATTTCAGTTTCACTTTGGGATACTCTTCCTTTTCATTTTACCTGATGTCTGAGTCAGCTTGAAGCTACTTTAACCAAGTATGAATCAACTGAGTAGCTCGAATAACATTTATTTTCTTACAAATCTAGAGGATAGTAGACCAGGGAATGCTTTTAGACCCTTTGTTTTCTAATGTGAGCTCTGGTGTGGAAAAGGACACACCTTTTTTTGTGTTCCTTAGTAGAAAATATCATGAATTCCCTGATGCCTTTTATGAGAAAACTAATCCCATTTAAATAGCACTCCAGCCTTTATGACCTCATTTATCCTTAAAGAGCCTCTCTCCAAATGCAGCCAGTGGAGATTAGGGTTCTAACATACAGATTCACAGGCATTTACTCTATACCACCCAAGAAGCTTCTCTTAATACTTTAAAATATAATTCAAATCTCATTTCCTTCCCTCTGACCCCTGTGCTAGAAACTGTTGCCTTCTAAGTTTCTGTATTTCATATGATGTGGTGTTAGTCACACTGAACAATAATGAATATTTTATGTAGAATAGGGACAGTACTTGACTTGCTTTTTATCCTAACTTCTAAAACAATGTCTGGCACTAGGTGTTATTTAACATATTCTTTAAGAAAAGAGAGAAGAAACAAGCATTGCAACCTTAGCTTTCCAAACAAATAAGTGGTTCTGATAGCTCAGTAATAAATCCAACTTTTAGATTTAGTAGTATCTGACTTAAAATTATATTTTTTCACCTAGGAATGGTGGCTCGTGTCTATACTCCTAGACCTTAGGAAACTGAGACAAAAGGGGTGGGCACAAACTCAAGGTGAGCCTGGTGTACATAGTGAGTTATAGGCTAACTTGGGATACAAAATGAGATCCCATTTCAGATACAATGAATAAACAAAAAACAAAACTAATAAGTAAATAATACGTTTTTCAACTCATGAGATAATGGTTTCATTACTTACTGTGATAGATTTAAGACAATTCTTTATGGAGTGGGATAAAGTCTCATTATGTAGCTCAGCCTCACCTAGAATTTATAATCATGACTCTATCTCTCATGTTCAGGTACTGAAACATGTGTCACCATGAGATTTGATTTTCAGTGATTCTAATTTTATCAATAAGCCTCCTAGTTAGTAGAATTGACCTTTTCTCTTGGATCTTGGCTTGTCTTAGTAATTTGTCTCTGCCAAAAGTCACCATGTAGGGTTTCTGATGTTGAAATAAACACTCTGGAAGCTAAGGAAGAAGGCTAGCAAGTTCAAGTATAGTCTAGGCTGCATAACATGACCTTGTCTCACAGAAGGAGGAAGAAGAAGAAGAGAAGGAGAAGGGTGTGGGCAGAGCAGAGAAAAAGGAGGATATTTCATTATAACACAGTGTTCTTCAAACATTTTTTCCTGGAACCCTGTCTATCATAGAAGGAATTCAGCAATCTTGAGATCATCATGTTTTGAAAAAAGCTCAAGCTGATCATATGGAGAGACATGCTAGCTACAATTCTCAACTTTATGAAGCAGAAGTAGGCAGTCTTGTTGAACCCTATCCTCCAAAGTGTACAAAGTATCTTTATATTACTGCCTCTGGTCTTATGTGTAGAAATATGACTATGCCCTGCCTCTTGGCACTACTATAAGACATAAATGGGTTAGAACTTGTAGAGCACTTGCCACATCTGGTTCAGGATAAGTACTTATAAACACTAGATATTATTTTTATGGGAATGTTTTTATTTCTGTGGATCAAAGCATTAGTAAAATTAATGACGGCCCAGAGATAAGATCTATGAAGTTCTGATTAAAGGTCATGTTAACACTTTGATGAATTTACACTTTGTAAGATTTGATTAATAGCCTACATAGATATGAAACCCTCTTGCTAAGCATGCAGAGTTGCAAAGATAAAGGAACAGCCTTGCCCCCCCCCCAAAACAGCTAATTTTCTTTCTGAGTCCTCAGAACTCTGACCTGGACAGAGGAGCGTGGTCCTCACATGCTTTAGAATTCTTATGTCTACACTACAGTTTCTTACTTTTTTTCTCTAGTGGGATAATATGACACTAACCACAAAGCTCTGAAAAAATAGATAATGGTCCCTCCTCCCTGTGAACGAGAAACACAAACATAACACTAAAGAAGTCCTTTGTTCCCAGTCCTTTTGGCTTCACAGCAGCACTACCCTTGGCATCAAGACTTGCTATTGCAGATCCATTAGTTTGGGGGAAAATGAGTGTGTGGTTTCTCTCACCTCCTGCCTGTAAACCACTACAGCACCTATCATCTGACCTCTCCCTATAAATGACATTGTTTAACATACCCAAGGACACAATTGTGGTTCTTTCTTTCCTAGAAAAGTAAAATGTGCTGATGCTTCCCAAGTCAGTCACCTTAGTAGCAATGCAAAGCCATACTCTGGTATTTGATGGTCTCTATTATAGGATGAAACCCCCTTGATTTCCCTGTGCTCCTCTGTAACTGAAACTGGTAGACCAGTCTTTGAGTACTTTGTGATATGGTATGGTCCCACTAGTCTCCTTTAGGGCAGAATCTCTATGCCTCAAAAAGAGGAGCAGCAAGAAACAAAAGGGCCAAACTACAGTACTTCCTGTTACTACAACAAACACCTGATGTAACTTAAGAAAGGAAAGGAATATTTGGCTCACGGAGTCAGAGATTTTAATACACAGTCACTGAGCCCACTGTCTCAGACCTATAGCAAAGTGAAAACCATGTGGAGAAATAAAGCTGCCCTTTTCATAATGGCCAGGAAAAAGTGGAGGAGGGACCAGGGGTCCAATGTCCCTCTCAAAGGAACAATCTTAATGACCTTACATCCTTGGCCTAGGTCCCACTTCTTAATCTTTACTCCCCAACATCTTTCATGTTACATGTTATCAACCAACTTTTTAACACATGGTCTTTTCAGAACAAATCAGATTCAAACCATAAAAGAATGTAAGCTGTGAGTACACATAAAACTAGTATGGTAACTCAATTAACTTGTGAGAAAAGGGAAGACACTAGGTGGTACACATATTAAGCCAATTTGGGGTCATTGAAAATGTGTTAGTTTGGGGGCTGGAGAGATGGCTCAGAGAGTAAGAGCACTGGTTGCTCTTCCAGAGGTCCCGAGTTCAATTCCCAGCAACCACATGGTGGCTCACAACCATCTGTAATGAGATCTGGTGCCTTCCTTGCCAACAGTACATTGTATGCTTAATAAATAAATTTAAAAAAAAAAAAAAGAAAATGTGTTAGTTTGAAAATCACAGACTTGGGCTTTAAGTCTGCCTTGTACTAGCTGTTGGACCTTGTGAAAGTTATACAGATATCAGACTATTTGTAAAATATAATATTTAGTTCAAAGGACTATTTTAATAGAAGAGATGGTGTTGACCTCAAGAAATATAGCTTCTGCAGACACTGTTTATTAGAAGAAAGCATTTTCCAGTATCCAGGTTGCAAATGTGAGATTGAAGATGTTTTTGGAACCCAGGGAGTGATGCAAACTGTTTGGTTGTCTTTTGGTCCCATAGTTTTCATTCACATATATATTTTCTGTCCCCTGTCATGAGTCTCCTCCTGTCTGAGCCAATGATAAATCTTACTCTGGAGATTTCTAAGTGACAATCCTGAAATAAAATGAAGATCTTGTTTATTCTAATTGTTTTTCCTTAGCATGACTTTGGTAAAGTTGAAAAATTTGAGAACAGAGACACCCTGACAAAGATAACGCAGAGCAGGGCCTTCAGCAAGCTGCTTAAGTTCATTGCTACAGTTTCCTCAGGTGTAAAATAGGGATAATAGGATCTAGGCCACAGAGTTACTGCAGAATTTATACATATTGAATTTTCAGAATACTGTTTAGAAAATAGAAAATAACATTTATATGTGTTTTCTGATATTACTTTTGTTATCATTATAAGCATACATTACATATTTATGTATTTTTGAGACAGAGTCTTACTATCTACTTCAGACTGGCTTATAACTTATGACAAAGCCAAGGCTTGCCTTGAATTTGTGCTCTGCACACCTCAACCTACCCAGTGATGTAATTAAAGTGTACCATCACACATGTCCTGATTAAATATGTTGATTGCATCTTAGTAGTCATTCACATAGTTTAACACAATTTGAAATATAGATTCAAACAATTCAGCCTCAAACTTCTCTTTCTTATATTATTCAGTCTTTTAAAAAGTTCATCACTATTCTTCCATCCTCATTTATGATGGTGTTGGGTGTCAAGTAGAAACATAAATGTCTCGTGTCTTTAGGCCTTTCTACAGGGTAACCTAAGACATGAACCCTGCCATTCTCCCGTTCTGTCTACAGTGGAAAGTTCTTCCCAGATTACATGGACAATCAATTTGTTCTGTGCTCCAGGAAAAAAAAAAAAATCAGTATTCTTTCAATACTGAATCCACATCTTTCCTTCAGCCTGGAATCTAGGCAAGGCCTAAGGCAGCCTCTTTTTCAGCAGCTCAGTTCTCACTAGAGGAGGAAAATCTGCCTTCAGATGTTCCTTTCTCTAGGCCTTTTTCTGAGATAAGCAGCCCCCTTCCCCAGACTGTTTGATTATCAAATGTGTCAGCGGCACTCAAAAAAAAAAAAAAAAAAAAAAATCCCTGTATAAAATAAGCAACCAGTCCTCCAGGAAGACCTGAGGGTTGTCTTTGAACAAATTGAAGGAGCCTCAGTGAATTAATGGATACATCCTCATTAAGCTACAAATGCAGGTCACTGGAGTCTGACTCCTAGGCTGGAGGTTCAGTGCCTCTGCAGGCAGCCAGGATGAGGGATCATAATTCTCCACCCCCTGCAGAGCACTTGCTTCCAATATCTTTATACTCTCACGGTGATACCTGTAGAATTTTTTTCCTTTCTTTCCTTTAATCTTTCTCTCCAAAGCAGTCTGGAGCCCCTGCTATGCACCAGATACTGTGCTTACTGACAGTTACATAAGGAAGATTAAGACACCATTCTTACTTTTAGAAAATTCGCACATCAGATAGAGAAGCTAAAATGTAAAGAATTCTGTAACATAATGCCAGGCTAAATTTGATAGCCAGTTAATACTCTGATAGCACTTGGTACTGTCTCTTTCTGTCACTTATCAGTAGTTGGTAGATAAGCTCATATATTTCTTTAATATATGTGCCCCCAAATTCACAATGTAAAGTATGAATTTTGCACTAATATATACTTAGTGATTAACACACATAAGACATAGTTTTAAATGTCTCCCCTGTACTGACTTCTAATCTTCACAACTACCTTAAAAGAAATACTCTAACATTATTCTCTTTTTACAAACAAGGAAACTGAGACATGGAGAATTTATGTGTGTCAGATCATACAGCTGGTAAGACACAACCTAGACATAAACATATGCAGCTTGGCTACAAATCTCTGCTCTCAATTACTCAGCTCTACATAAAAGGGAAAATAGCAACACTTTTAAAAAAGGATTTCAACTGTGATGATTTACAGTTGTTAATTTTTTAGAAGAAAGGTTCCTAAGTATACACACATTCTTTTAATTAAAATATAATTGCATCATTTCCCTCATTCTCCTAACTCCTCTTATGCCCATTCCCAGATTCTCACCTGGTTTCAAAATACCAGGTAAGGAATCTGAAGTTGGCACGTGCTCGTGTGCACACGCGTGCGCACACACACACACACACATCACACCCTGCTGAGTTCATGTAGTATTACTTGCAAGTATGTGATTTCAGGGCTGACCACGTAGCAATGGACGACAGTTGGGGGCTCCTCCCTAGGAAAAGATGATTTTTGCTCTCAGCTTCCCTTAGTTGCCTTTAGTTTTTTGTCTAAGAGTAGATCCCTGTGAGATTTCCCCTTCCATGTTAGCTTGTCTGTTGATGTTGTCCTTGTTTAGGTCCTATTTAGGTAACTACATTCTTGAAGTACCATGGGTTAAGCTTCCCTACCATTTCTAGGAAACATAATATCATAGCAGATTTCTTGGTCTTCTGGTAGTAGATGTATCCATTTCACCAGGCATCCCACAATTTGTTATTCTCTGGAGTTTGGTCAGTTGTGGTTTTGTGTAAAGGTGTCTATCTTTTGCAAGGAGAAATTTCTTTGGTGAACTTGGAGCTACATTTATCTGTGGAATTAAATATCAACACTTTCTAAGCTGTTAAAGAAGTGCAGTCTAGAAAAATTTCTAAATTATTTCTTTCAACAATGATAATTTTCATTCTTATAAAATCTTCTAATGTTCAGTGTTAAATCCAAGTAAATGATGTATTGGATGTAGTCCATAAAAAGAACAGAGGAGAAATGGCAACACTTAAACCAGAAATTAAAAAGAGTATTTACTTTGGGAGCATGAGGACCATGGGAGAGAATAGAAGGGGAGGGGAGAAAAATATATAGCTCAATAAAAACAATTAAAAAAGAGAGTATTTACTGAAAAACACCACTGGAAAAAGTTCCCATCCCAAACACAAAGATCATATACACACTGTCATATTTCTAACTTGATATTTGTTGTTATGAAAGTCAAGAAAGTCAGCCAGCTATTTCCTAAGAAAGACACTCTCCATCACCACTGCAACAACTTAACTTATTAGCCTACAGGTAGGTACTTCTCATCTCCTCAACTAAAGTCTATTATAATTTAAAATGAGCCAGTAAGATGGCTCAGCAGGCAAAGTCACATACTTCAGAGTGTGATGATATGAATTTTATTCCTGGGATCTACAAGGCATTGTGGAAGGAGAGAGCCAATTACTACAATTTGTCTTCTAACCTCCATGTGCACACTAGCATATAAATACGCACACACACAAATAGTTAAATTTTTAAAACTAAAAATAGGTGTTTTTCTGTGACTACACAATCTTACCAGATTTGTAAATTGTTTAATTATTCTGTACCTTTTGAAATCAGAGTGTGGAGACATTTTATTGATATGTTAATTTTTCTTGGTATTTAAAGCATGACATCACAAAAATTAGGTTTCAACTAATTTTCTACATAGATTTGGAAACCTTGTTTAGCTAACTGCAAAATCAAGAGGCTGAATTAGGACTGAAAGATTCTTTTGCTCTCCTATAGCTTTCTCAAATTTGAGATTTTATCAACTGTTTTACTTGCCTTTTAGTACTGGGGATTAGACCCAGGTCCCCACACATACTATGAGTGCATTCTATCATTGAGCCACATTCCAATCCTATTTTACCCTTGTATATCTCTGGGTGATTCTTTCTCTCCATTCAATGACATTAGGAAACAATGTTGATGTTTCACTGTAGTTTAGATTCTTTCCAACAGCACTTGCTTTAATAATAACCACTGCATTCCCTTAGAAAATAAATTAGAGGTTAGACTTAGTATCAAACAAACAATGCAGTTTCCAAAGCATTAGGACATGGAAAGGAGGAGGACATCTGTTATAAAGCTAAAGCTTACTGGTGTTTACAAATACCAGTTTTCTGCTTTTCTTCTGAACCCATGGCTAGACCACATCCTGCAATTAATTGAAATCATGTGTCTGAAAGTCAGTAAATGGAAAAAGAGCCAACATGGCATATACCACATCCAAGCATGAAATGTTGAGAACTTTTTGCATGCATTCCTGGACTTTCTTTCCCACTCACTAGCTAAGAAGGCAAAATAATGGAAATGTAGAGAAGAGTGGAAATACAAGAAAACAAAAGTCTTGTATGAACATCTAGAACAAAACTCTTTTATAGACTTTGGATTTTTACCTTGAAAAAAGATATTTACTTATAATGAAGCACCAAAGTTGAAGCAGCAGCTTATTCTGATCTTGCAGATTTTTGTTCAGATAAAACTGTTTTGTTTTGGTTTTGGTTTTTTTTTTTTTTTTTTTTTTTGCACCTAATTCAATCCTGAAGGAAGGCAACATCACAAAAAAATTTCTCAGAAGTTCTTATAACAAGAGAAATTGTGGTGTGTGCTTGCAACTCTTACTTTATACCTAAGGTAGTATATAATCTACTACTATCTAATAAAATACTCCCCCACTTTTTTAAAAGAAACACTTCTGTGAATCTTGAGCTGACTTTGAAATCACCATGTAGCCAAAATGACCCTAAACTCTTCCTTTTGCCTCCATCTCTTAAATTCTAGGATTACAAGCTTACACTATCATACCACATATATGTGGTGTCTTAGACCAAACCCAGGGCTTTCTGTGTAGGGACATAGCCCCACCCATTGGGGGCGTGTTCGCCTCGGGCTAATGTTTACGGATAAATCTGCCGGGCGGGAGCCCAGCAGCCCTTTTTGTCTTTTGCTCCGCCGCGGGAACCTGTGGTCCTGTAAGTCTATTTCCTTATTAAAGCTGTATATATCTATATAATCTGTCTACATTCATTTGCTCCGCCACATTTGGCGCCCAACGTGGGGCGCCACTCTGTTGTAATATGAGCGGCAGGGCTGCGTCCCCGGCACCCGGCTGCCCGCATGGCTAGCTTATGCCCCGAAATAATTATATGGAAACTGTATTTTTTTAAACACTGTCTGGCCCATTAGTTTCGGCCTCTTATTGGCTAGCTCTTACATATTGATCTAACCCATTTTTAATATTTTATATAGTATCATAAGCTGGCTTACCAAAAAAAATCTTAACCTGTGTCTGTCTAAAATAAAAAAATCATGACGACTCCCGACTCAGCTTTTTTTTTCTAACATTCTTTTTTATTTACTCCACCCACCTAAGGTTTAGCCTATTAAATAAACTAAAACAGTTTTTTTTATTAGTTAACCAATAAAAACAACAAATAAAATACAAAAACCGGGGCATAAGCTAGCCATGCGGGCAGCCGGGTGCCGGGGACGCAGCCCTGCCGCTCATATTACAACATTTCTGCATGTTGAGCAAGAACTCCACTAAGATATGTGGAGTTCAGCACTCTAACCTCTTTTATTAAAATAGGTTACCCTAGTTTTTCTAGTGCATTCACTACTTCCATTTCCTCTCTGAAGTCAGTTTTCCCTCCTATCTATGTCATCACTAGTTCCCTAATTGCTCCATTATCCCAATCTGTTCTTTCTTATTTTTTGTTTTTAATTTAATTTTAATTATTTGTATTTGTGTGCATGTGTTTGTACACATGAGTGTAAAGCCAGAAGAGGTGATTGAATCCTCTAGAACTGAAGGAAAGGCAGTTGTGAGCCACTGGATATGGGTGGTAGGACCCAAACTCCAGTCTTCCGACAGAGGAGAGAACTGCTGAGTCATCTCCCCAAGTCTCCTCTTTTAGCAAGTACAGTTCATCTGTTGGTCATTCTTTTATTATTTGTTTCCCTTTATTGCAACAATTCAAAATGTTGAGTTTTCAAATCTATCACATTCTTGTAACCTTTCACCTCAGTTAAAACTTATAAATGAAGCCCAGCATGGTGGTATAGACCTTTAATTCCAGCATTCAAGAAGCAGAGACAGGTTGATTTCTGTCTACATAGTAAGTTCCAGGAAAGTCAGGGCTACATAAAGAGATCCTGGGTCAAAAGTGAAAAACAAACAAATGAAAAACCTTTCAGATGCATAAGAAACCTATCTTGAACCTATCTATTTCTCCTGCAGTTCTGTCTTTTCCTCGTGAATTTTGTAGCTCTGTTATTAAATACATTAATATTTGACAGTCTTGTGATCCTTGAAAGAATGAACCTTTATAATTATGATTGCGACTTTCTTTATTCCTAGTAACATTCTCTGCTCTGAAATTCACTTGGCCTAGGTTCTGCCTCACTGTGGCATTTCCTAGGACTCCTAAGGGCAATAAGTAGAAGTTCTAAGACTTACCTGACCTGTTTCCCATGTCTCAATGATGGTATGGTGGTGCACAACTGAAATCTTAGTACTTAGGAGATAAAATCAAGAGGCATATAAGGTATTTTTAAAGATGTGTTTATTATATTTATGAGTGTTTCAGATAGCTATGTCATATCCATGCTGCTGCCTGCACAGGCCAAAAGAGGGCATTGAATCCTCTAGAAACAGAGTTATAGATAATTATGAGCTACCATTGGGTTCTGGGAGCTGAACCTGGGTCCTCTACAAGAGCAACAAGTGCTCTTAATTGCAGAGTCATCTCTCCAACACCAAGAACGCAAGTTTGATATTGGCTTGCACTAGTGGACCATACCTTGACTCAAAAATAAATAAATAAATAAATAAATAAACAAACAAAAACTATGAGGAATTACTGTCATTTACTTTTTGATGCCTACTTTCTTAAAATAATTATTTTATTTGGCCAGCTGCTTACTTTTCAGCCACTATTGTAAATCTGTATGTTGTTTTGTTATCTTGAGCTCAAAGCTCTAAGTAGGTTTTTTCTTTTTCTTTTTCTTTTTTGACTTGACTGTCTTGGAACTCAATCTGTAGACCAGGCTGGCCTCAGACTCAGATATTCACCTGCCTCTGCCTCCCCAGTGCTGGGATTAAAGGCGTGCACCACCACTGGCCAGCACTTGAAGTGCTTTTGTGCAGCATTACATTTGACCTTCACTGGAATCCCACTAAATGGTTTTCATTCTTCTAAATAAAAATTTCTCAGAGTCTTGGTCTGTTTAAATAAATGGTTTTAGATTGCATTGCCAATAAAATCATGAAATAAATAAAAGAGAAAATATTTGAGTGATCCATTCATATTTCTTGAAGGCAAAATTGGATGCATAGCATAACTTTACTGTGGTTTGTGAATTTATTTACATAATAAATGTCACAGGATTAAAAGATCAAAATGAGTTAATATGTAATCATTTATCTAAATGGGCAATAGTTGCAGTATATGAAATGAGGTCAGTTTCAGAAAGTTGGACCTTACACATTCAAATACTTGGTGAGAAGAATAAAGAAGTATTGAAAGCAATCAGACTGAAAGAAAGTGATAAAAATCAACAAAAGTTGTTTTCCATAAGAACTGTACTGTACCTTTGCTGCATCTAAAGTGTCCTTCAATAAAGCAATCCTGAAGCAAATATTTTATTATTGATAGGCAAGTTTAAGAGAAACAAGCAACTCAAGCATGTGAGTGTGTGTGTTTGCTTAATCTGGTGTTCCTTTTCCTCTTTGAGTGAACAGAAGGTAAATAACCTGCAGTGACTGGTATATGCCACAAAAGAAGTCCTAGGGTATATAGGCCTCAGTTTAGCAAAATTTCTACAGTAGGTTGAGTAGGGACTGTAAAATTCCTAGTTCAAAGATTCTTTTTTCTTTTAAAACATCCATTATCTTGTCTGGAACATCAGACACACTAGAGTCCCTCCTCAGGTCTTTCTAGTCAGAATGGATCAGACCAAATATTTGCTGTTTCACATAGGATAAGCAATTGACATACTTCCATGCAAGGCTGGGGACCTGTCAAGCTTAATTTGTCTTTAAATGGAGGCTCTTTATTGAATATGTTGTGCCTGAGTCCAAAGACCCCCAAGAAGACCACCACAGAGCCACACTTCTGAATGCAAAACAAGGTTTTGTTTATTAAGTACAGGCTAGCACAGGTCCTCTGCCTCACAGTCTGACAGGACACAGCAGATGGAGGGAGAAGGACCCTGTCTATTTTTGTAAGGGGTTTATAAAGACAAAAACCACAAAGCAGTCACAAGGTTACAGTCTCAAAGTACAAAATTATTTATCCTATATCACAATTGGCTAAAGGTGAGGTAAAGCTCAGCTGTTAGCTCCTGATTGGCTATTAGTATCTCAGGGGGATAGCAACAGCCCCCTGGTTACATCCTCCAGACATCTTCTGACCCTGTGCTAATCTCAGGTGCAAAGCAGTGGTTAATCAGGTACCTACAAGGACATTTGAAGCAAGCAAGTAGATGTAAACAGATGTTGTTTGAATACCCTGGTGGGTCACTTTGACCAGGGCAGGCACAGTTTCTTAGGAATGTTTATAACTTTGCTGGATTGCATTCAGCTTTCTAGTTAGGTCCTGTCTAAAATGGAATTCTTTTTCAAAATGGTGTATTCCTTCAGAATACGCCTCTTTTAAAACAGTGGCTATATAATGTTAACTTCCTAAGTGTATTTTTACTAATATATAATAATTACTCTTATCATAGCAGCATCTCTTTCCCACATGGAGAAAATACCTTGCCTGTCTGGCTAGAAGCAGTATTATAAGGAATGAGAGTATTTTTCTGTTCATTTATGTTCCAGCTATTATTTAGCTGAATTCTGTCTGATCATAGATTCTTAACTCTTATGTAGTATATATTCAGAGACATTTTGCTATTGCCACAAAACTGAAGTCAGCACTTTTTCTCTGAGTATTTATAATATTTCTGAGTATAATGAAGCATTTCTTTAAAAAGGAGATGAGGACTAGAAATGAAGTAAAATGGTAAAGTACTTGTTTGTTCAGCAAACAAGAAGCATTGAGTTTGATCCCAAACAGTGAGCCAACCGTGGTGTAGCAGGCCAGTATTCCCATAACTTTGGAGAAGAAAGGCAAATTCAAGGTCAGCCTAAGCTTTAAGAGTCTCTTTTCCCCAAACAAATAAATAAATAAACAAAAAGAAGCTCAAGGTCATCCAAGGCTACTTAGAGAGTTTGAAACTAGCCTGGGACACACAATAAAAATGAAAAGAAATGAAAAAAAGCAAGAAAAATAAACAGAAACAAAAACAAAACAAAAAAGGGAGTAAGCAAGCTTTATTAATCCACTGAAATTAAAAGAGAAGTCAGTATGAAAAATCATTGGAACTCCTGATTTTTACTATTTTGAAATACAAAGAGGATTGTTATACTGAATAAACAAAAACATAATTACACAAGTGTCTGATTAGATAGCTCATGTTGTCGTTGAACACAACAGCAAGAGTTCATCTGAGCCTCTATGACCATCACAGCATGTTCTAGAAAGAATTGGAGAAAACCATGAAGAAGAAAATTAGAATTTTGCTGGGACTTGGTTCCTTGCCCCCATTTTGCCACAGAGAAAACCTGTAAAGTAACAAATGACAGGACCACATATGTTGAAGAGTTATGAAAGTAGCCACTGAATTTTAAAATGATCTGAATCTAGTTATGAGTCATGGACAAAAAAGATGCTACTGTTGACCCTAAAAGTTAGTTGCTTCTCTCCCAGAAGGACTAGGCATATTTTTCCCACTAAAATTTCCTATTTCAGATAGTGTTCTATTTATGAAAATTTGATGATGAGAGTTTCAAGACATACTATCCCCAAATATGACATTTAGCAATTGAGGAAACAACAAACATGAAAAGTTCACTAACCTTATCCTTCCTCTTCTCCTGAAGCAGGACATAAGACTCTGCTGGTCTTTGATGGATGTAGAAATCTTCAAGACAGAGGTACCCACTCTATTTCCGGAGGAAAACAACAGTCTAATTCTTGAAGACATAGAGACATTAAAAATAAAGAAAAGGAACAAATACTGTTCAGTACTACTCAGTTTATTACCATGGAATTGTATCCCCATTTGTTCTCCTCATCATACCTATCTTTATGTGCTCTCTTCACCAAACCTGAAGAGAAATACATATATACTTCTCTTCTGCTTTTAGGAAGAAAATCTTATCCAATGTATACAAATCCTTATGTGTCCTATGGTAGTTTCTACCAGAAGGAAACATTTCTTCCAGGAGAGGGAGGTATGAGACTTAGTTGGTAAACAATAGCTCACAAGTTTGGGGAAAAATAATAAAACAAACTTGAAAGATTCTCTGTGGACCCTCCCCAGCAGTATAAATGGACTAAAGAATTAATCAGGGAAAAGACTGACAAGTCAAACTGCAGAGAGAAGGTATTCTCAGATTGCCCAGCTGCCTGCAAGCTATATGGAGACCTCCAAGGTTGCAAATTTTCTGTGTGGTCACTCATGTGACTGAAATTTTTGATGATTCAGCTTTTGAGTGATTCCTGCTTCTATCGATGAACCTTCATCATTCCTGTTAGTAACCCTAAAATCTCATTGGTTTAGCAAGTTGGACTTTGGTACAGTTGTTACTTTGGTCTTTTGAGATGAATGAATAGGTATTGGTGGTGGTGGTGGTGGTGGTGGTGGTGGTGGTGCGTGTGTGTGTGTGTGTGTGTTGGCTCTCCCCAGAAAAAGTCTGTCACACAACAGTTGTCCTTGTTTTACAAGTAAGGAAACCAATATTCACAAATGTTGATGATATGCCCATAGACACAGATTTCCCAGTGGTGACTCTTGCCCAGGTAGATACTATTGACTGTCATACAAAGAGAGCTGGGGCTTGCAGATAGATTCTCTGCAGGCCTTGACACAAATGGTCACTGCTTCATTTCTCTATTATTCATCCCTCCCTGGTAACTGAAATATTTGAGTTCTCATGTCATCCCTTGAATTTTTTACTTTTGGCCTTTGGTTTTGGTTTCCTTTGCTCATTTCTTTTCTCCTACAATCCTCATTATGAAGCTCCCAGGGGTCAAATTCTGGGTCTTCATTTCTTCATCCTCTCCTTATACTCTTCACTTTCTGCTGTGGGAACTCCTTCAGTCAATAGCCTTTAAGATACCGGTCCACGTTGGACTTGGTCTCTAAAATGTCAACGAAAAGCGTGTGAGAGCCTCTCGGCTGCTGGATGCAGTTCCATTCCCATCACATGCAGAGGACTGCTGATCACTGCTATTTCTGTGAGATAATCCCCTAATAAATAAACCTTTGTTGCACTCCATCCCAAGCTATTTTGCAACTCTTTTGTATGACAACAACTTTTGATTACAGTACACTCTTCCCCACACATATCTTTTTGTCTGTCTCTCTCTATCTATGTCTCTCTCTCTCTCCCTCTCTCTCTCATACACACACATACACATGGAAAAGCACACACAAATACCCACACAAACTATATTTGATATTTTATTTGCATAATAAATTTTTTGCATAGTATAGAAAGAAGAGCAGAACCTATTAATAGTAGTTATCTCTGAATGATAGTGGATTTTTTTGTTTGTTTAGGTTTACTTCCTTTTCCTCCTTAATATATATTTGGGGTATGTATGTGCATTATGGTGAATACAATGAGAGTATAGCTTTTCACACTTGTGTGTTCTATTGTTTTCTGTATTTGCCTTGATATAGGATCCTTTAATGAACCCAATAGTTCTTGACTAGGCTGGCTGGCTAGTAAACTGTCCAGAACTGCCTGTCTCCTCCCCCAAATGCTAGAATTACAATCCACACAATAGTGTCTCACTTTTTGTATGGGTGATGGGGGTTCAAACTGAGGCCTTCAAATTTGTAAAGCATGTATTATCACTAAGCAATATCCACAGTCACTCAATTTAAAACACACACACAGTGTACTATATTTTAATATGACATTTTCAAATATAGTTTTGGGGTTTTTTTTTGTTTTTTGTTTTTGTTTTTTTTTGGTGCTCCTCCTTCTTACTCCTCTCCCCCACAGACTCCTGCTATCCTGTGTACCCTTTCACGTCTAGTATTCCCCTTTGTTAAGTTCCATGTGTGCTATCACCCTTTTCCTTCTTCCTCTAACCTATTTTTCCCTTCTCAGGAACCCTTTTCAAGTTCCATAATCTACACCCACAGTCACTCCCACATAAATACACATATATAAAATTTAGAAGCTAGCATTCATATATAAGCTAGAGCATGCGGTCTTCTAAATCTGACTTACCTCACTTAATATAATCATACACAGACATAGATAGAAAAACCTTTCTGTGGTTGGATATAGAATCTTTTGTGTATTCCCAGGAGTAGTAAAATTGAATCATAGGATAGTTTTATTTTCAATTTCTGAGAAATGTCTATACTGATTTCCATAATGGCTATACCACTTTATAGCCCAGTAGTGAAAAATTTGGGTACCTCTTTGCCCATGACTTCATCAGCATCTATTGTCAGTTTATTTTCTTGCTAATAACCATTCTTCCTTTAACAACTGTGCTGGCTGTAGTTGTGTCAATTCGACATAAACTAGAGTCATCAGAGAGGAGGGAGCCTCAGTTGAGGAAATGCCTACATGAGATCCAGCTGTAAGTCACTTTCTCAATTAGTGATCAATTAGGGAGGGCAATGTTTCTCATTTTCAATTATGGTTCTGCAAAAGAAGCTTCCTAGCCCCAAACAACTGGCAGCAGTAGAGATCACGGACTTCCACATGGACTTGCAGTCTTTAAGTATGTGGGATGTGGAGTTAAGGAAAATCATTTTCCAGTCTGTAAGCAGCTGTTTTGGCCTGTTTCCAGTGTTCTCTGCTTTCCAGAAGCTTTTCAGTTTTGTGAGGTCCGGTTTAATTGTTGATCCTAGGGCTTGCACTATCAGTGTTTTTAGGAAGTAGTCTCTGGTGTCAATGTATTCAAGGTTATTCCCTTGTTTCTCTTCCGTCAGGTTCAGTACATATGGTTTTATGTGAGGCTTTTGAATGACTTGGACTGGAGTTTTGTCCAGGCTGACAAATATGGCGCTATCTCCTTTCTTCTAAACACCAACATCCGTTTAGACTCACACTATTTGTTAAAGATGATTTCTGTTGTCCATTGTATATTTCTGGCTTCTTTATAAAATATCAAGTGTTCATAGGTATGTAGATTTGTATCTGGATCTTTGATTCAAATTCCTTCATTAACATGTCTATTTTTGACAATATCATGAGGGTTTTATTACTATAGCTCTGTAATATAGCTTCTGAAAATTTCTGTACCCTGATAAGCCTCTCTGCAGACACAGGAATCCAAATCAGACCAAATCAAATCAAATTAGAAAAGGCTTTAATGGGTAGAATGCTCCCAGATGATTTTCCAGTTCCCCTTGAGGGCATGAAAAGGAGGGACCAGAAAACCACATGTCTGCTTTCTGGGGTGGAGGGGGGCAGGTTAAATATCCTGTGGGAGTGGTCTTGAGCATCTCTCCAGGAGGGTTTATATTTGACGGACTTTCTCAAGTGCAACAGGGTTTGGAGAGAGATAGGGGAAGGGTCCTGGGGTGGAGTTCCCATAAGAACCAGAATCACCTGAGTTCTATAATAAGGTAGGCTTAGCAAACCAAGGAAGGCAGGCCAGTAAGCAGCAACCCTCCATGGACTCTGCGTCAGCCCCTGCCTCTAGGATCTGCCCTGTTTGAGTTCCTGTCCTGACTTGCTTCAATAATGAACAGCAATATGGAAGTGTAAGCCAAATAAACTCTTTTTTCCCCAACTTGCTTTTTGGTCATGGTGTTTCATCATAGCAACAGAAACCCTAAGACAACAACCAACAATCCAGTTCATGATAGCATTTTTTATTATTTGATGTTTAACTTTTACAGTTACTTATATATTCTAGCTATTAACCCCCCTGTATTTGCTTTCTTTCTATTGTTGGAATAAGATATTATAACCAAGAAAACTTATAATAGAAATCATTTAATTAGGTTTATGGTTTCAGTAGGTTACAGTCTAGGGTGGTGGAACAAAGATAAGGCAAAAGGTTACTAGAGCAGCAGCTGAGAGCTCGCATCTCGATCCACAAGCAGAAATCAGAGAGCACACTGGGAATGGTGCAAATATTTTTAAACCTCAAAGTTAGCCTCCAGTAACACATCTCCTTCAAAAGGATAACACCTTCTAATCCTTCACACATACTTCCACCAAAGTATTTAAACATATCAGCCTATGGGAGCAATTCACATTCAAACCACCCTGTCTGCATTGCAGCTGGGAAAGATTTTTCTTTCATTTTATAGGTTGTATATTTGCCCTGTAGATAGTTTCTTTTGCTATAATGGAACTTAAATTCACATAATCCCAATTGTTGGGTTTGGAGTGGGTGCTATTTCCTTTACTGTTGAAGTCTTACTGGTAAAGTGTTTGATTACAGAAAGTACTTGTCTATATCTTAAAGTATTTTCTCTAGCCATTTCAGCATTTCGGTTTCTAAGTTACGGCTATTGATCTGTTTTAAATTGATTTCTTTGTAGAGTGAGGTTATTGATTTAATTTTATTTTTATTGCACATGGATACTCAGTTTTGGCAGCACCAGTTGTTGACTAGAATATCTTTTATTTAGTACATTTCTTTATTAATTTACTTTTTTAGTTTGAAACAATCATTTTATGTTTTGCATAACAATCCCAGATCCCACTTCCTCCCCTCCTCCTGCTCCCCCCACTTCCCAGTCCCACCCCTGATCCACTCCTCAGAAAGAGTAAGGCCTGCGGGCGGTGGTGGCGCACGCCTTTAATCCCAGCACTCGGGAGGCAGAGGCAGGCGGATCTCTGTGAGTTCGAGACCAGCCTGGTCTACAAGAGCTAGTTCCAGGACAGGCTCCAAAGCCACAGAGAAACCCTGTCTCGAAAAACAAAAAAAAACAAAAACAACAACAACAAAAAAAAGAAAGAGTAAGGCCTCCCATGGGGAGTCAATGAAGTCTGGTACAGCAAATTGAGTCAAGATCAAGTCTGTCCCCCCTGTATATAGGCTAAGCAAGGTATCCCTCCACAAGGAACGAACTCCAAAAAGACAGTTCATGCACTAGTGATAAATCCTGATCCCACTGCCAGAGGCCTCACAAACTGCCCAAGCCACACAGCTGTCACCCACATTCAGAGGTCCTAGTTCAGTACTTTGCAGGTTCCCCAACTGTCAGGCCAGTCACTGAGTTCCCACTACCTCAGGTCAGCTGTGTCTGTGGGTTTCCCCATCACGATCTAGACCATTTTACTCATGTTATAGTGCCTCCCTTTCTTTGACTGAATTCCAGGAGCTTGGCCCAGTGTTTAGCTGTGGATCTTTTCATCTGCTTCCATCAGTTACTGGATGAAGGTTCTATGATAACAACTAGGGTAGTAATCAATCTGATTATAGGGGAAAGGCAGTTAAGGCACCCTCTCCATTATTGCTTGTTGTCTTGCCTGAGGTCATCCTTGTAGAATCTTGGGAATTTCCATAGTGGCAGGCTTATCCCTAACCCCATAATGGATCCTTTTATCAAGATCTCTTTCCTTGCTCTCCCTCTCTGTCCATCCTCCAAGTCAACCATACTGTTCTTTCATGTTCTTCTCCCTCCTTTCCCCTCCCTGTCTCCTTACCCCCTTGCTCCTAAATTATTCAGGAGATCTTATCTAATTCCCCTGCCCAGGGGAATCCATGAATGTCTCCCTTAGGGTCCTCCTTGCTTCCTAGCTTCTCTGGTGTTGTGGACTATAGGCTGATTATATTTTGCTTTATATCTAATATCCACTTATGAGTGAGTACATACTGTGTTTGTCTTTCTGGGTTTGGGTTACCTCACTCAGCACGGTTTTCTTACTTCTATCCATTTACCTGCAAATTTAAAGCTATTCTTGTTTTTTTACCACTGAGTAATACTCCACTGTGTAAATGTACCACATTTTCTCTATCCATTCTTCAGTTGAGGGACATCTAGAATGTTTCCAGGTTCTGGCTATTACAAATAATGTGCTGTGAATATAGCTGAGCAAATGTCCTTGTAGTATGACAAGGACATATATGCTCTTTGGGTATATCCCCAAGAGTGATATTGCTGGATTTTCAGGTAGAATAATTCCAAATTTTCTGAGAAATCACTAGACTGATTTCTAAAATGGCTGTACAAGTTTACCTTCCTACCAGTAATGGAGTAGTGTTCCTTTTACTCCACATCCTCTCCAGCACAAGCTGTCATCACTGTTTTTGATTTTAGTCATTCTGAAAAGAATAAGGAGGTGTCTTGGTTGTTTTGATATGCACCGCCCTAATGGTTAAGGATGTTGAGCATTTCCTTAAGTGTCTCGGAGCCAATTGAGATTCTTCTGTTGAGAATTCTCTGTTTAGATCTGTACTGCATTTTTAATTAAATTATTTGGTATTTTGATGTCTAGTTTCTTGAATGCTTTTATTAAAATTTTTTTCATTGATTTTTATTGAGCTCTACATTTTTCTCTGCTTCCCTCCATGTTTCTCCCCTCCCCTTCAATCCTCTCCCAAGGTTCCCATGCTTCCAATTTACTCAGGAGATCTTGTCTTTTTCTACTATCCATGTAGATTAGATGTATGCATGTCTCTCTCAGGGTCCTCATTGTTATCTATGTTCTCTGACATTGTAATTTGTGGGCTGTTTTCTTTGCTAATGTTTAAAAGCTACTTATGACTGAGTACATGTGATACTTGTCTTTCTGTGTCTGGGTTACCTACACAAAATAATGTTTTCTAGCTCCATCAATTTGCCTACAAAATTCAAGATGTCATTTTTTTTTTGCTGTGTAGTTCTCCATTGTGTAAATGTCCTACATTTTCCTTATCCATTCTTTGGTTAAGGGACATTTAGGTTGTTTCCAGGTTCTGGCTATGACAAACAATGATGTTATGAATATAGATGAGCACATGTCCTTGTGGCACAATTGAGCATTCTTTGGATATATACCTAAAAGTGGGTCTCGAAGAAATCTATTTCCTAATTTTCTGAGAAATCGCCACACTGACATCTGAAGGGTCTATACAGCTTGCATTCCTACCAGCAATGCAGAAGTGTTCCCTTTTCCCCCACAACCTTTCCATCATAAGTTATCATCAGTGTTTTTGATCTTGGCCATTCTTATAGGTGTAACATGGAATCTCAGAGTTGTTTTGATTTGCATTCTCTGATGGCTAAGGATGTTGAACATTTCCTTAAGTGTCTTTCAGTCATTTTAGATTCCTCTGTTGAGAGTTCCCTGTTTAGGTCTGTACTGCATTTTTTTATTGGATTATGATTTTTTGATGACCAATTTCTTGATTTCTTTGCATATTTTGGAGATCAGACATCTGTCTGATGTGAGGTTAGTGAAGATCTTTTCCCATTCTGTAAACTTCCATTTTGTCTTGTTGTCCATGTCCTTTGCTTTACAGAAGCTTTTCAGTTTCAGGAGGTCCCATTTATTAATTGTTTCTCTCAGTGTCTGTGCTACTGTGGTTATATTTAGGACGTGGTCTCCTGTGCCAATGTGTTCAAGTATACTTCCCATTTTCTCTTCTATGAGGTTCAGTGTGGTTGGCTTAATGTTGAGGTTTTTGATCCATTTGGACTTGAGTTTTGTGCATGGTGATAGATGTGGATCTATTTTCATTCTTCTACTGTTGATATTCAGTTATTCCAGTACCATTTGTTAAATATGCTTTCTTTTTTCCATTTGATATTTTTTGCTTCTTTGTCAAAAATCAGGTGTTTGAAGATGTGTTGATTAATATTCGGGTCTTCGATTCAGTTCCATTGGTCCTCCTGTCTGTTTTTATGCCATTACCAGGCTGTTTTCAGTACTTTGGCTCTGTAGTAGAGTTTGAAGTCAGGGATTGTGATGCCTACAGAAGTTCTTTTATTGTGCAGGATTGTTTTCACTATCCTAGGTTTTTTATTTTTCCATATGAAGATGAGTATCGTTCTTTTGAGGTCTGTGGAGAATTTTAATGGCATTTTGATGGGCATTGCATTGAACTTGTAGATTGCTTTTGGTAAGAGTGCCATTTTTACTATGTTAATTCTACCTACCCAAGAGCATGGGAGATTGTTCCACTTTCTGGTGTCTTCTTCAATTTCTTTCACCAAAGATTTAAAGTTCTTATCATACAAGTCTTCCAGTTGTTTGGTTAGAGTTACTCCGAGATATTTTATGCTATTTGTGGCTATTGTGAAGGGTGATGTTTCTCTAATTTCTTTCTCGGCCCATTTATCATCTATGTACAGGAGGGCTACTGATTTTTTTTAGTTAATTTTGTATCCTCCTATATTACTGAAAGTATTTATGAGTGGTAGAAGTTCTTTGGTAGAATTTTTGGGGTCACTTATGTAAACTATTATATCATCAGCAAATAGTGAGAGTTTGACTTTTTCTTTTCTGATTTGTATCTCCTTGATCTCCTTTTTGTGTCTTATTGCTCTAGCTAGAACCTCAAGAACTATATTGAATACATATGAAAAGAGTGGACAACCCTGTCTTATTCCTAATTTTAGTGGATTGGGATCACTGGGAGTTTCTCTCCATTTGGTTTGATGTTGGCTGTTAGCTTGCTGTATATTACCTTTATTATGTTTAGTTATGTTCCTTGTATCCCTGCTCTCTCCAGGTCCTTTATCATGAAGGGATGTTGTATTTTGTTGAAAGCTTTTTCAGCATCTAATGAGATGATCATGTTGTTTTTATTTTTCAGTTTTTTTATATGATGGATTTTCATATGTTGAAACATTCCTGCATCTCTGGGATGAAGCCAAATTCTTCATAGTAGATGATTGTTGCCTGAGGCTTCTGTCCTGACTGGTTCCCACAGTTGTTAGGTCCCAAAGAATCACACAGAAGTCTACATTAATGATAAACTGATTGGCCCATTAGAGCAGACTTTTTATTAACTCTTATAACTTATATTAATCCATTGTTCTTATCTATGTTAACCATATGGCTCAGTACCTTTTTCAGTGGTGCAATCACATCTTCCTTTTTCAGTGTCTGGACAGGACTGGGGAGGAATGGGCTTCCTCCTTCCCAGAATTCCCCTGTTCTCCTTTCCTCATCTCTACTTCCTGTCTGGTTGTCCCACCTATACTTCCTGTCTGGCTACTGGCCAATCAGCATTTATTTAAAAATTATTGACAGAATATAGACAATTTTCCCACACCAGATGATGGTTCTGATGTGTTCTTAGATTCAATTTGCCAGTATTTTATTTAGCATTTTTGCATCAATGTTTATGAGTGAGATTGGTCTGTTATTCTCTTTCTTAGAAATGTCTGCCTGTGGTTTGGGTATCAGGGTAATTGTCGCCTCATAAAAAGAGTTTATCAATGTTCCTTCTGTTTATATTATGTGGAACAATTTGAGGAGTGTTGATATTAGTTCTTCTTTGAAAATACTGTAGAATTCTGAGCTGAAACCATCTGGTCCTGGGCTTTTTTTGGTTGGGAGACTTTTGATGTCTGTTTCAATTTCTTCAGCACTTATAGGTCTGTTTAATTTGTTTATCTGGTCTTGATTAATTTTGGTAAGTGATATTATCCAGAAGGTTGTCCATTTTCTTTAAGTTTTACAATTTTGTGCAGTTCAGGTTTTCAAACTATGACCTGATGATTCTCTGTATTTCCTCCATGTCTGTAGTTATGCTCCCCCTTTCATTTCTGATTTTGTTAATTTGGATATTTCCTTGCATTGGCATTTTCCTTATCTGTGGGGCTGGATTTGTGATTAGGTATTGTTTATATCTGTTTTTTTCATGGAATATATCATTTTTTCCATCTATGGTTATTGAAAGCTTTGCTGGTATAGTGGGCTGGGATGGCATCCTTGGTCTCTTATTGTCTAAAGAACATCTTTCCAGGACCTTCTTGATTTCAGAGTTGCCATTGAGAAGTTGGGTGTAAATCTTTAAATGTTACTTCAGTACTTGTTTTTGATATCTGTCTTAGTTTCATTTTCAGTTGCTTTGATAAAATATCCTGGAAAAAACTCCTTAAGAGAAAAAGGGTTTATTTGACTCATAACTTCAGGTCACAAGCAATCATGGCAAAAATTCACAGTGGCAAGAGTTTCAGAGAGCTGATCACATTATATTCATAGTCAAGATCACAGAGCAGTGAATTAATACACCCATTCTAGGGCCTACCTCACTTTCACTACCTTTACACAGTTCAGAATCTCCTTCTCTGGAAATAGTGTTACCTACCATGGGCAGGTCTTCCAAACTCCATTAAAGTGCCAAGATAATCCTCTACAGATAAAAGTTTACAGTAACCTAATATAAATAATTATTCCTTGTGACCCTCTTTCTGAGTGGACTTTAGGTTGACACATTAAAACCAGCCACCACAACATCTTTGTCAAACATTAGATGGTAATATTGGCGTGGGTTTGTTTCTAGATCTTGTGTTTTGGCCCACTGATGCTTGTTTCTATGCCAGTATCATGATATCTTTGTCATGATTGCCCTTTATTATAGTTTGAAGTCAGGTATTCTGATACCTCCAGCAGCATTCTTTTTCCTTAGGATTATTTGGTTATCTGTGTTTAGTCTATTTTCATAAAAATTGTAGGATTGTGTTGGGCCAAAATTATCTCAGGGCCTGTACCTCAGTGCCTGTAGGACAGAGAAAAGCCTGGCCCTAGTTTGAAGGATAGTCTCAAAGCTACCAAGGATGAGACAGCAAAACCAGGTAGATGCCCCTCCAGCCAGAGGAAGGGCTTGGCTGTCTCTCATTGGCTGAAGGTACCTCCACATCACACAATGTCTCTAAATCCTATATAAGCTGACTCTCACAGTAATAAACTAAGTTCCTGCTTTAACTTGACCCCCTATCATGTCTGATTGTCGTGCCTAGTGGGGCTGTGGATCTGATTGCCCTGAGTCATCAGGCTGTGGAACGGGTGGAGAGCACACTCACCTTTCCCTGGGGAATAAGGCTAAGAAAGCCTGGCAGGAATGTTTTCTCTAGTTATATGGATACAATATGAGGAAAACACAAACCACTTTTCTGAAGACTAACATTTTTATCACTGACTTAGTCCTTTCTAAATTCTAAACTTTTTCTTTATCCAACTGTCTGCTTAGCATATCTGCTTGGCTATTTTAGTGACATCTCTAAATTAAACATTTCTGAAGTGAAATATTTGATTATTTCATTATCACACTCCTTTATGTATAATACTTCAGTCTTCTCTTTCTTTGAAAATGATAGCATAAAAACAATTGCCAAGACCTAAAACCAACATTCTCTCTCTGAGTATTCACAATATGTTAGTAAGTTTTAATGCTCTTCCTCCAAAGTACATACTCAATCTCTCATCTCTATTCTACACCACAGTCCATTTCTATATATTCTATCTTGGGGCTGTACCACTGCCTCCACCTTCAGTCTGCTTTGAATTTTAAGATCTATATGCACTATTCCAGTATCATCCATAATTATCAGCAGTTTTCAGGTCTAGAATCCATCAGCGACCCAAATGATCTTTGTCATTAAGAATAGATAAATACATAGTACTAGTAATTACTTCCCTTGTATTACATGTCTCCTTGCGATAACTATTTGAAAGAACCCTGTATTTGCAAGTTATATTCACATAATCTTTATAAAAAACTTAGATGAGAGATTTTAGCCCAACTAATAGGTAAATAATCTAAGGCTTAGAGAAGTTATGTAAATCATGCTTAGGTTAGGCCTATATCTAGTAAGAGGAAAAGCTAAGATTAAACTTGTCTTCTAACTACAAAATGGGGACAAAGTGAAATATTTTCTCTTTTCTAAGATGGTTTATACAAGTAGGTATCCTAACATTCTATTTGAATAAAAGAAAGGGAGTAGACACTCCTTGTCAAGAAAAGGGAATTAGAGAAATGCATCCCAATTGCAGTAAGAACTATAAGACTAAACGAGAACATAAACTCCAGCACCAAGGAAACTGCAATAGGCATGAGTAAATAAGAACATTGTTTTATGAGTTAGAAAGATTACTCATCAGTTAAGAGTAATTTGTGTTATTTTTCCAGAGGATGTGGGTACAGTTCCTAGCATCTACATGATGGTTCACACCTATCTGCAGTTCTAGTTCCAGAGGATCTGATCCCTCCTTCTGACCACTGCAGACACCAGGTACACGTGTGATACACATACATACATGCAGGCAAAACACAAAATAAAGCAATAAATCTGGGGGAAAAGGGAAGTAGAATTGCTTTAAATATAAACAGTATTACTAAACAGATACTTTTCCACTTTTGTAAAAAAAATACTTTAGTAATGGAAATATGGTCTAGTAGTATAGCATTTGCCTAGCAAATTCAAGATCCTGGGTTTGATTCTCAGGACTATTAAAAAAGAAAGGCACTGAACTAAATGTGGGTAAAAGTTCAACCAGAAGTTTTACACACACACGCACACACACACACACACAATTGTGAGTTAGTGCTCCAAAAACTTAAACTAAACCAAAAACTGAAAATTTAAAATTCTTCAATATACTTTAGAGTGATTTATCACCAGTGTTTTACTTACTTTATTTTTAGGGAGTTAGAGAGATACCTCAGTGGTTAAGACAACTAGCTGTTCTTCTAGGACCCATGTTGAAATCTTAGCACCTACATGGCAGCTCATAACCTTCTGTGCTTCTAGTTCCAGAGATCAGATGCCCTTCTTGGCTAATAGGCATGCACATGGTACATAGGTATATATGCAGACAAAACACTCATACGTATAATAAAATAATGTTTTTAATTAAAAAATATTTTAGGGAGTTGGAGAGATGGTTCAGTGGTTAAGACTACTTGGTCTAGCAGAAGACCCAGGTTCAGTTCCCAGCATCCATATGATGGCTCACAAACATCTCTAACTCCAGGGTAACTTTGATTTTAGGGTACATGATGCCTTTTTCTGACCTCTACAAGTACCAAGCACACATATGGTGCACATACATATATTCAGGTAATACTATTAAACAAATAAAAACAATAAAATAAGGGCTGGAGAGATGGCTCAGAGGTTAAGAGCATTGTCTGCTCTTCCAAAGGTCCTGAGTTCAATTCCCAGCAACCACATGGTGGCTCACAACCATCTCTAATGGGGTCTGGTGCCCTCTACTGGCCTGCAGGCATATACACAGACAGAATATTGTATACATAATAAATAAATATTTTTTTAAAAAAACAATAAAATAAATTTTAACAAATTAAATTGCATTTATTTTATTATTATTATTAGTAGTAGTAGTGCATTTGTGCGTGTGTGAGTGCATGTGTGTGTGTAAGTCAAAGGACAGCTTGAGCTAGTTAGTTCTCAACTTTCATTATGGGGGTCCTGTCATCAACCTTGGCAGCAAGCACCTTTACCTGTTGAACCATCTCATTGTCCCTTACTTATATATTTAAATTTAAGTTCTGTAATTGAACTCACATGTGTTGACCTTAAGTCTAAAGTACCTGAGACTGTGATGATATCTAATGGTTTGTATGTCCATTTCATAGATATCATCATTTTAGAATGGAAGTGCTTGTCTTCTGCTAGACAAGGTGTTCCAAACTTCAAATATTCAAAACAATATTCCCTGGCATGGTGATCATACACATGGTAGACAACAGTCACATGATAGGAAGAGAGGCTTTACAGAAAGAGTAAAAAAGCCATAATATTATGGAAAGCATTCTTAGAAAAGAAGAAAGATGAAAGTTACTATGCTTTTCTGAATAATTCAGAAATGTGAGCTTCCTTAGGACTGACATGACTACAACCCCTACAAGTTACTCCACTAAAAATAGGGATTTGGGGAGAAAAAGTCCAGTGTCTCATTAAAGAACTAATTATTCTGCCTATCTCTTTAGAATGGCTTAAGGTAAGCTTGCCTTCTTGGGGATGGTCCTTTGACCAGGTGATTGACCAGGACAACTGTGTTGGCAGATTTTTCTATTCCTCCTACTAGCTCCCAAATCAGAACATGGAGACTTATTATTAATTTTGAAAGCTCAGCCAATAGCTTAGTCTTGTTTCTAACTAGCTCTTATAACTTAAATTAACCCATTTCTATTCATTTACTTTTTATCTCATGGCTTTATTACCTTCACTCTTTGCTCCTTATACTACTTTCCTGCTTTCTCTGACTGGTGACTCTATCTCACCAAAATCCTGCCTAGTTATTGGTCGTTCAGCTTTTTATTAAGCCTTTCTGAGGGACAAATCTTCATAGTGTACAGGAAGATTATTCCACAACACATCTGGAATGTTGTCTCCATCCAGACCACAGAGTCTATTATTTTTTAAAAAACTAATTTATTTACTTGTGTTTTATGTACAGGTGTTTTGCCTGCATGTATGCCTGTGTAAGGGTGTTGGATCCCCCGAAATAGGAGTTATAAACAGTTGTGAGCTGCCATGTGAGTGCTGAGAAGCCAACCCAGATCATTTGGAACTGAAGCCAGCTCTCCAGCCACATGGATTCTACTATTTTGTCCAGGAGTTTGCTACTCTAACAGTGTTTATAAAATAGAGAAATAAATGAAATACCTTCCATTTAAAAACAATTTTTTGCAGTATTTGAGTTGGAACCCAGGCACATAAGAATGTTAGTAAGTGCTCTATCATTGAACTCTACTCATATCTCTTATAATAAAGTTCTTAAATAATTATGCAAACTTTATTATGAATATGAAGATATTGCTAAATAGTGGCTAAGAGGCAGTGTCCCATGAGAGAGCATGATCCATGAAGTCCAGTTTCAGTATATAGACATTATTTGGTCTAAGCAGGGATCCAGGCGAGAGATGAACTCGGTACCTTCCTGGGCCTACTCAACAAATGCCTCTGAGAGATCTTTAGGGTTATCATCTTTATCTTTAGTTCTCTCCTGTAGTCCAGCTATCAAAAGTGAAAACATAAGTTGGCTAACATTGAACATTGAATGGTTAGGCACATTCTTAGCTTTTACATGTTTCCCAATGGTTACTGGCAACAAATAACAAAAACTTCTATAATAAAATAAAACAACTTTTATAATAAATAAAACAACTCTTTATCTTGAATTCCCATCTGACATGGAGCAGTCAAAAATAAAACATATACCCTGTGCCATTCATTCTAAACATAGAGGGACAACAGATAAGCAGATAACTTCCAGAGTGACACAGAAACTAAGCAGGGATCCAGGCGAGAGATGAACTCAACAAATGCCTCTGAGAGATCTTTAGGGTTATCATCTTTATCTTTAGTTCTCTCCTGTAGTCCAGCTATCAAAAGGCTTTTGTGCTGAGCTGAGGGCCTTTAATTTTCTCTTAGGTTCTATGAAAACATGGGAAGTGGCACCTTTATCTCTTAAGCAACTCTATGCAGGATGGAGAAGTCAGTCTGAATGGCACCAGAAGCTCTTTACAATCATCTGGCAGGTTATAAACAGAAGGTGGTAAACAGGAAAGAAGGTTCTGACTCCACTTACATATTTACCATAGCTGTTCAACGGTGGCTATCTTTTAAACTTCTAAACTAACACTGTGCACCTACTCTGGAGAAGCTGTGTGAAAATTTAAAAGTGGCAGTGCAGAGGTACCCAGCATCTGCCACACAATATACAATCAACAAATGTTATTAATTTTTGTTCAGTCTCTATGTTGGCTATATAATAGCAAGAGGAGCCTAATAAAGCAACAAAGAATAAAGCTCCACTGTGACCCACAAGCAAATTTTATTCTTGCCAGTGGGGAAGGTTCACAGGGATGAAACTGGAGCTACAAGAGAAAATAGCATTTTGGGAAACAGCGAATTTAGACTAGAATCTCAGACATCCCAAAGCAGAATCTCCCCACCAATTCTTTTAGGGTGAGGGTATGGCCAGAAAGAGGAAGAGTTGGTGGCCAGAAAGATGAGGCAAGAGCCTACTTGATTCTGGATTTGGCCCCTCCATTCTTCGGTAAGGCACAATCCTAAACTAATAGAAGAGACAATCCTGGCCCTCAATAGCTCGGGAGTAGAGGGCCCCTTGCCTCAGACTTTTGTCTGCAAACCCGGTTTCCGAGGTGCCTAAAAGTGTACAAATAGTAAGGCCAGGCCCGGCAAGGCAATTCATCCCACCCCTCAGCCGGACAAGCTGATTATGGCTCTCCATATCACCTCTCCTCGGGGGTTCTCAAAAGAATCCGCAAATCCTCAGCATCACAGCCACGAATCCCCAGCACTGCCCATTCACACGCAGCGGGGTGGCTAGGGATTAATTGGAGGGGGAATGTTGTGAATTCCAGAGAGTTCTTTCTCTTTGCCTCACAGTCGGTGGCTGGGGATATTGCTACTTGAAAGCTTTGCTGTCAGTATCAATCATCATTGCGCGGGCTGTCACATTCCATGGACTGAAATGGCCTCATTTGGTGACTCCATCAGAGGGGTGTGGGCATTCCTGAAGGGCTGATAAGGCCAAATTCTGATTCTATAAAAATACCCAGTTCAAATTCTTTTTCCGCATTCCTCATTCTAAAGACGACTGAGAAAAAACAAACCTAGAGGACAGAGTAGTGCCTGGGTCTAGGAGAATAGGTCTAGGAAGATAGAAGCAGACAAAAAGTCCCAAGCCTTCTCCCTGCTTTGATTAAAAGTCGACTTTCTCTGGTGTCTCCTTCATTTCAGCCTGCCAGAGTGAGACCAAAGAACCTCCACACAAAGCAAGTCCAAACTTTGTATCGTCTTGGAATAGAAATAATTTGACAAAATAGATTTTATTTTAAGTGATGCAAAAATCAGATACCTTCGTTAACAAGAATTCCACTTGTTAACTGTCTCTTATTCACTGTAAGGTGTCAGATGCAATTGCATCTCACAGTAGGGAAGGAAGAGGAGGGGCTCCTCCTTACTGCTCTCAAGTCTGAAGACTCCCTATATAGACAGTTGGCTAATTTTTAAAGGCAAGACTTCGGACTTCTCCTCCCTTACACTGGCTGTGAACTCCAACATTCCTTACATACCTTTTTAAAATTTTTGTATTTTTTTTTTTTCGGAATTGCCTGAAACTCCCACCAAGCTGAAGACCCAGAAACACATCCTATAGTATCTACATGTTAGCCTCTGCTCACATTAGGAGGAACTGCTTCCTAACTGCCCTGAACTCTCATGAAGAGTTGTCTGAGAGCAGCTCTCTGAGAGACCCTCAGTCAGGGTGCTGGTTCTGTTTTAGTCATCTGTAAAAGTGATCATAATGGTAAGCATTTTGCCTATTCTGAAGTCCGTGCAGGGTTAATGAAAAATTGACCAAAAAGGGCCTGCAATCCGTAAGGCACTCAAAATAAGATGGTATGATTGTTAATTCCTTTCATTTGCAAGTGGTATGGGGGTGAGTTAGTGATCCTAAGAAAAGTCTTCCTCTGCAAAAACCTGTCCCAGAAAGTCCTTGTAAAGCATGCTTAGGGAGACAGATAAAGAGAAGCTATGATACATACCCCATCCCTAAAAGTAGGACCATTGCTTTTAAACAACAACATTTCAAATTACAGATAGCCAGAAGTAAGCACTATTATGTGGGCAGTATTTGTAGCCACAAGTCTGTTTTCTGTGATTTCTTTTGTTGTTTGTTTACTCATTTTGTTCCCTCTTAGGAACCTTGAATGCTAGCTACCCAATCGTAAGGAGATTTTTTCAGCACTTGGAAATTAAAAGAAGAAGGACATAATTCCTTACAGCATTTCATTATAATTAAGTATCCCTACTAATGTGTCTACCTTGCTTAGTGTCTCTTAAAACTGACAACTAAAGTCACAACCTTAGTGCTGCAAGAATTATAAAGAAAACAAGGTCAACATCCCTATCACCATTGCATCTGGCTAAGTCAAACCCTCACCAGTTTCTTCCTCTCAAAGCCTTTATCTCGCAGCCAAACTTGTTCACCTGCCTCTGAGAAATACTTTTCTCTTTTCTCTCTTAATTTCTTTCTTCCCAGCCACTGTCAGCTGACTCATCTGTCCTCAGTGGGAATCTGGTGGGAGAGTTTATATATATATACTTTTAATATATTTGCTTTTAAGGATTTAATTCTTCCCACTTGGATCTAGCCAGTTTCCACAACAAATACACCTCATTAGAAGTGTTCTTGGGTGGCTGGAGAGATGGCTCAGCGGTTAAGAGCACTGCTTGCTCTTCCAAAGGTCCAGAGTTCAATTTCCAGCAACCACATGGTGGCTCACAACCATCTGTAAGGAGGTCTGGTGCCCTCTTCTGACCTGCAGACATACATATAGATAGAATATTGTATACATAATAAATAAATAAATATTTTTTTTAAAAAAGTGTTCCTGGGCTCTCAAAGGCAAACAAACTTGGCTTTGCATCATAGACACCAAAGGAAAGAATTTTTAAGCTATTTTAGCCCATGGCAGCAAAAGTTTCTGATTTGTCACTTTGCTTCTCTTTATTGCAACCAGGGGCTTGTTAGATTCCCCAAAAGAAAGTAATGGTATCCAACCTTTATTAAAGAAGAATCCAAGTGGCAGATACAGTACACACACACACACACACACACACCCCACAGCCAAGTCTCGTCTGAAAGATTCTTTGTTCCAGCTGCTCTGCAGTTCAATCAAAGTAACTCTAGTTAACAAAAATAACTTGACATGAGGGCTGGAAGATGACTCAATGGTTAAGAGTAAGGTAGCTTACAGATACCTGCAGGTTCCCGAGGCTTTATCAAAAACTCTGTTCTGGAAAAAAACAAAACAAAACAAAACAAAACAAAACAAAACAAAAAAAAAACTAGCAGTCTCCAGAGCCTATTTTAACCCTATCCATTTTCAAGCATATTTTACAGGTCACTCCTGCTGTCTGGGCCAAGACCAATTTACAGAGTGTAATTATTCAATCACCCATAAGGCTGCACTTCCAGATTCATGTGGGCAGACCCTTGGTCACGCTCTGCGTGACCCACATGTACGCATGATTGGTTACCTCCATGTGCAACTCGACTAAAGCCCTTGTGCGCATGAGTGGGTCATCTGCCATCTGCATCATCAGTGTCTGACATACTCACACAAACCCCCTGTGCACATGTGCAAGGCGTGGGTGGCCCGTCATCAGTGTTTGACATAGTCATGTCTTTCCCCCTGTGCACATGTGCTAGGCGGCCTTTAAAAGCTGGACTCCCCATCTTTGCTCTCTCTCTCTCCCCCCATACAGTTTCCTCAGGCCAGCGAGCACTTTTCTTTTCTAATAAACTCCTAAGTGGGTTTGTTCGCGTCTCGTGTCTTCTTCTCACTCATGTTGGACATTTCACAGAGGGCCTTCCAGACAACACCAACACCCACCCACACTAGCTCCTGAAACTTCATTCACCATTGGTATCGCCTCTCCTGGCTCAAATAGACACCTACCAACTAAATCTGGTTTTAAAGGGTATATTGCTCTTGTGTCTCACTTGTTTACCCATTCCTCTTCAGTACAACCAGGGCAGTTCTCTGTCTCATTCTTTCTGGTAGTTAATGATCCTTCCCATGGCTAGACCCATTCATAGGGCTGGTAATAATATTTTTTTTTCTCCTAGCCACCTGCCTTCTCAACTTCCTCAAGGAACAGCCTGAGGTCTCCAGGATGACAGTAAACTGGATGCCTCTCCAACCACACCTCTTGCTGAGCATGAGTCTGTCCACCAACTCCCAGCTCTCCCCTCTCCCATGTGGCCCCATTGCCTGCAGAAAGTAGCCAGATTTGAGCTGGCACCCCTTTATCCAAAAAGAGTCTGGAATGTTTGGTTGGAAGCATTACTTCAGCTCCCTAACACCTCCTTATACAAAGAATCTGAAATGTTTAGTTGGGGGCTTCACCCCAGCCCTCTGGCTTCCATTTTGGAATGTTGAGCAGAAAACTCCTTTTCAAGTCGCCTCCCCTGGAAGTTGCCTCAGTCCAAACTCCACCTCTGAGAAAGCCCACCAAACACTGACCCATCCCCAGGGAAGGTCAAGACCACTCCCACTGGCTATTTAAACTGCCCTCCAGAGAACAAACACATGGTCTCTCAATTCTCCATGGTTGCTCTGGTTCTCTTTTCCCGCACTCTGTGTTTTCCTGGGGGCCACCCAGGAGCACCAGCATTCATTAAACCTGGGTTTCTTTTAAATTGGTCTGATTTGATCCAATTTGGTTTATTGCATCATCAGAGAGGCTTATTGTGACACAGAAAATACTTAACAAAGATAATAAACAAGTTCAAAATATCCGAACTTGTCTGACGCCATTAAAACCATCAAATCCAACTAAAGGTGGTGACACACATCTTTAATCCCAGCACTTGGGAGGCAGAAGCAGGTGAATTTCTAAAAGTTTGAGGCCAAACTGGTCTACAAAGCAAGTTCCAGAACAGCCAGGGCTACAAAGATAAACCCTATCGGGAAAAACATAAAACAACAACAATAAAAATTAGATCTATAATGCACCAGATAAAATATGAATTGGGTGAAGTCAAAAGCAATTCATTAGAGAACTTACTATAATTTGAAAAGTTAGAAATAACTCAGCCATAAAAATTATTCATAATGAATACTTGGCTTTTTCTGAACATCTATGATGATTATAAATAGAATAAGAAAATAAAGAGAAATGTAATAACAGAGTTTACCTTTGTGTATGAACAGGAGAGAACTGAACTTCAGCAGCTGAGCCTGCAATATTCTGAAACACACTTGCCTGGCCCTTGATTGGAAAAAAAAAAAAAAAAAGCCGGGCGGTGGTGGCGCACGCCTTTAATCCCAGCACTTGGGAGGCAGAGGCAGGTGGATCTCTGTGAGTTCGAGACCAGCCTGGTCTACAAGAGCTAGTACCAGGACAGGCTCCAAAACCACAGAGAAACCCTGTCTCGAAAAACCAAAAAAAAAAAAAAAAAAAAAAAAAAACATGGAAAAGTTTTATTTCACAGAGAGATTTTATAAGAAATTATTTTATCTTTCAAAATTATTTTAAGAGTGTGTTTTATTTACTTTATAACTGCAATGAGCTGGCTCCTAAAACTCAATTCTTTATGCTGTCAAGAAACTGATGAAAACTTTGAGACACCAGTCATGATTTTTAACTATATTATATACCTAGTTAAACCAGCAATGTAAGCAGTATATCTTGGAAACTTTACCAGCAAACATCAGTAACTATGTAGTCATAAACTGGTTATGACTACCAGCTGAAATCATGACCACAAAATTATAACTGTAAATTAACATATTTCATATAGATAAGGTCAAAAAATGTTCATATCTGCACTGAATGTCCCAAGCTCATTTTGATTCTGGAAGCTCAATTTAACAAAGAGAATTAACATTTCTTTTTATTTTAAGTGGTTTCTATGGATACTTCCTATCAAGAATTTCATTCATTCTATCCAATTTAAGTTTCTCATTTCAATGTAAATACATTTCAATTCCTCTCAAGTTCGTGTACACACAACACACACACATACACACATAAAAGTTCATCTAACAATAACCAGCGAAAACCATATATACACATAAAATTCTAGATTAATATAAATTTTTACAAAGAAAGAAAAACTTCTGCAATGCAGACATTTATAATCTCTAAATTGAAAATCTCTTTATTTAAATAATTCTTATCCAAATTCTGATCTTTAATCCTAATCTTATTTTCAAGTTTAATATTTTGTCTTCTTTGGTGCTTTTGAGGGTTTTTTTTCACACCTTTTTAAAATTTTATTTTGTTACATTGCAACTTTTCTTAATTAGTAAAGTGTGAACTAAAATGTTTTGGTTCCTACTATATTTAAAAGTCAACATTAGGAATATAGCACACCAGTAGAATCCTTACCTTGCCTGCATAAGAAGCTTAGTTTGAGTCTCCAGTAGCACCAAATAATAATAATATAAAAAGCAATAATAAAATTTTATTAATTATTGTTAGGTTTCTACTTAACAAAGAAAAATTGAAAAAACAAAAGTTTTAAGGAACACAATCTCAAATAATTGATATAATGCTGTTAGGGTTTTCTAAGCTAATAAAAACTTTTATTTTTCTAAACATGCTCTCCAAATGCAAATCTACTATGTATAGAAAAATCATCTCCAACTATAAATTTTTAATTTATTATCTACTTAAAAACTGAAGTCCTCAGACCCCTGCTGCTTTTAACCTCACCTCTGAGCAAATTCACTCTACAGGAAAATAGGCCTACTGAGTTCTCAGAGTTTTCTTGCTGACCTCTGACCTTTGCACTCAACATTCCCTCTCCCCTGGAAATGCTTCCTTTGGGTCCTGGTTTCTATTCTCTGAATCCTATTCAAGGCTTGTTCACAATGCTACTTCCTTAGAAATCCTTCCTTCATCCTCAAGCAGTGGTCACTGTGGTCTGAACAATCAAATCAATCCTGTGATTCTTTATAACACACTTGAAGATTTAGGTGCAAGGTTTATCTTGTATTTCAAAATGAAAACTCCTTTATATGGTTTATTTCATTTTGTTTTAATAAGTAATATGCACATACAATATCAAAGGATTTTCAAGGGGAGGATTCCTCCTCCCTCTCTTTCAGTTGTCCCTAGAGATATTTTCCTGAAAGGCCGTGTGTTTAGTGCCATTCTGCACTGGTATGGATGACATTGGAGAGGCCAAGCTTTGCCCAGGTTGTTAGAAAGGGTCTTTGTAGGAAATAAAGTGCTGCCCACACCCTTCTAGCCAACTGTTAATATTTGCTCTGATACCCTTGTGTCAAAACAAATAACGAAAAAGCTGGCATACTTTGGCAATGGAAATTCAAAGACAAGGAAAATTATTTTTGTGTACAGTTGTGTAGAAGTATGACAGGACATAAATGAATGTGCTCTAATGGAATATACTAGGAGAACTTACCAAAGTGGACTGGCAGCCCCGAATGTAAGGCTACAGAGTTCAGTCTCCCGAGAAAAGAGAGGGAGGTCATACAACCCATCTTACTAGTGTTTATGGCACATGCCTGGAAAAAGACAGGAAGGAGAAAGATATTTCCTTTCCCTTGCTGTTTTCTCATCTACCAGGTTAATGTTTTAGATAACCAGAAGTCACTGTTAGATACATTCAACAAGACTTTCTTCAAATTGCTACAAATTTAGCTTAGAAAACAACAGTCACTGTTGCAGATTCTACTATATGTTTCCTTCTTTCCTTCCTTCCTTCGTTCCTTCCTTCCTTCCTTCCTTCCTTCCTTCCTTCCTTCCTTGCTTTCTTTTTTCTTCTTATTTTGTTTATTTGAGACAGGATCTCTCTATGTAGTAGTCCTTGTTGTCCTGGACATCATTATACACACTAGGCTGACCTTGAACTCACAGAGCTCTGCCTGCCTCTGCCTCCAGAGTGCTGGGATTAAAGGCCTGTATCACCACACCTGGCCCTAGATTCTGCTGTGTATTTTCCTCTTAACAATTTAATTCTAGGGCTAAAGAGATGGCTCTTCTGATAAACGCACATGTAGTCAAACCCACATATGAACATTGGATCTCAAATGATAGGAACGAATTGATTCCTGCAAGTTGTCTCTGTCATGCTCAAGTTGTATGCTTGGGTGCACACACAAAATCAGTAAATGAATAAATGTAATTTTAAAATTCTATTCTACTGTAAATTATATTTTTTTCACTTTACACTATTATCAAAAAGATTCAATTGCAATTTTATGTTACTAGTTAAGAGATATGTAAAACACATTTTCAAGAATCAGTCCATTTCTCTAAATGTAAATATTTGCAAGTTATCAGTGAATTGATGTTATTGTGTTCATATAAAATAGATGGAAAATGCCTTTTCATAAATCATGAAAATGTAATTAATAATCACATTTATAATTACTTTTGAAGCAAAGATTTTTTTCAAACTTTTACTATACTGGGTTGTTTGCAGTTTACTAAATCTAAGAAAGAATGTCATGGTGCAATAATTATTTTTTCAAATTAAAATTTAATACACTGAGCAAAAATGCAAAGTGTATAGTTTCAATACCCTTAGGACTCACTGGGTGCCAGCTTTAAAATATGTCAAAATCCCAGTGTCTTATAGTTCTATACAGAATTCTTCTTTACTGCCTTGCACACCAGGAGTCCCCTTTGATGTGCTTCTGGCCTAATTTTTCAAGACAGAAATATCAACCTGTTTTTCTCAGAAAATATGTCATTTCACTTTGAATACTAAAATTTTTCAGACCAAGACCTCATTTCCTAAGATGAGATCCCAGAGACTTATTCTAATACCTGTGTGTATTTGAAAGTGATCCATATTATAGACCATACTTCATACTCTAAGACTTTTATTTCAAATGGCCCTACCATGTATCATGAAATGCTATATTAAAGTCAGGAATTTAGGAAGACAAAAAGGCATTTTCCATGCCTGTAAACTAGGTACATGACTATTTACAATGTCAGAGACATTTAATACTTAATGCTATTTAATGGCCTTAGAAAATATTTAAACCTTTAGCTTTTTAAAACACAAGAAATGAGTTGATCATTGTTTTCCATTTTTATACTGATTATTATCCAAACTCCTTTAGGCCTGAGGCTCAGGAAAGAACAAGCAAGGTGGTGGTCGTGGCCAAGAGAAGGGGCAATATGCTGAGTATGGTGGTCCATGCCTACATTCCTGGCACCATGAAGATGGAGGCAGGGAGAATTCAAAGTCAGCCTCCACTACAAACAGAGCATGTGAGTTCAAAATTTGCCTGTATTTTTCTATCTAGAAAGAAGGAGCAATATTTAATGTTTTGTTTTTTTAAAATTTCTATTGCATGGGAGGGATTTAAAATATTCCATTGCAGTATACTTTCTGTGTTACGGGCCTTTGAGAATATATTTCCCCCACTTCAGACTTTATTTTTTGATTTAGCTTTTGTTTCTTGAGAGAAGGTTTTGCGCTCACAATCATAGTAATCCTTCTGTTTTAGCCTCTTTGAATACTAGGATAATAGGTATGAGCCACCATGCCTGGCTTTGAACTTCCTTATCTGTAGCAAAACAATGTTAAAACAAAATTGAATTGTCCTAAGAAACTTGACTTGATGACAGAAAGAAATCAATTCCACACCCAAGCAAACATCCGTCATCCATTGGTTCCTTTTTTCTTCCATTTGAAGGGTCAAGGCAAACATAAATATGAACAAAAGTTAACAGGAAAAAAGTATTAGAGGGTCATTTAATCACGTTTAACACGATCATCAGGGAGACTTCCTAAAGAAAGACCCAGAGACACAGTACAATGGCCACAAACCTATAATCCCAGGAATAGAGAGGAAGAGTCTCAGAGAATTGGGAGTTCAGGGTCGCCCTCAGCTCTGAAGCAAATTTGGTGCCAGTTTGAGCTACCTAAAACACTGTGAAAAAAAGAAAGAAAGGAAGGAAGAAAGAAAGAAAAGGAGCCACGTAAAGCTACCTATTTTAATGCTTATTTTTGAGGCATAATGGACAACTATGGAGAAATGTGATTAGAAACAAGGCCTAATCTAGCTGCAAGGGCAGAAAGGAGACACACAGCATGACCTGTGTACAAAGATGCTTGTTGGCCTCTGTGCTACATTCATTCATTCTTGGTTTGGGACAGGAGCCTCTGGAATGAATCTTCAAGGGGGATGGGAGAGAATAATCTTTCTAGGTTTAATGGTTTACTTTTGGGAAAAAGATTTTAGGTTCTATGATTTACTGTGAGAAAGAGGAATTCATTCCCAAAACTCAATTCAGGGGAGTAAAGGAATGGAAGTTTGCAAGAAAAGGTCAGTAATACCTCAGGGACCTTTACAATCCTTTAGTTGAAAACACCTGCAGCATGCCAAATTGTCTTAAACACTTCTATAATCTTTTTCTTAACCTTCTGCTTCTAAAGACTCATATATCTTCCTCCCTCCCTTCCTCCCTTTCTTTCTCCCTCCCTCCCTTCCTTTTTTCCTTCCTTCCTCTCTCTCTCTCTCTCTCTCTCTCTCTCTCTCTCTCTCTCTCTCTCTCTCTCTCTCTCTCCCAGTCTCACTCCCTCTCTTTTTTTTTGTCCATGTATCTTTACTTTGCAAGTGTTCATTGCACAGAGTCATTGTTCTGGTTCGAGGCCTCTGGTTTCTGCTGCGCTATCATATGCTGAGTCCTCACCTGAGCTCCTCTTGGTTATCCTGCTATTTCCCTGTGTTGTGGGAATCTTGCAGCTTTGAGTTTGCAGGACCAGTTTGTCTCTTCACATGCTCCAGCAAATCACAGATGGGTGGATAGTGGGGTGAGAAAACCCGTAAAGCTGGTTCTGGGCCTGGGTAGTTGCATGATTGGTCAGCCCACCAGCTCTCCCTTGTCCTCACCACCAGTATGAACTCTTCTGCCTTGCCTTGACAAGTTCACCCTTTTGCAGCAATGAGCAAGAGTCGGGGCCAGTACTCCTGCTTTCTTGTCCCCAGGGTAGAATCTCCCACACCTATACCTTCAGGGCCAGCTCTACTGTGTTGCCCAGGTGGAACAGAAAGGGCCACTGTCTGGAGTGTTGGAGCTGATGTAGAGCAGGACTAGCTCTCCCCATCTTAGGAACTCAGGGTCAGCTCACACCACCTGCCTCAGGTATTGATGGGGGCAGGCATTTCTTCCCTGCCCATGCTGCCACGTGACACATGAGTAATGGGGATAGTTCTATGCTCACAACTTCAGGGTTGGCTCACCTCCACCAATAAGACTGGCTCTTTTGTGCTTCCCAGGTGAGGTGTAGGGCCTGCTCCTCTGAGTGGGCAGTGGCAGCTCCCCCACCCTTCTGATCTCAGGACCAGCTTTCCTACCTGGCTCAGATGTTGATGGGCTTGGGGGAAGAGATAATTTGTCTTTCTTAAAAGTAATTAATTTTTCCCATAAATGCCATATCTATCTATTAAGATGGTATATAATAGTTTCAAATTCTACCTAACCACAGTATTACCTCTTGGTAATGATGGAAATTGTAAACTGAAGTACTAGCAGAGTAACTAGAAAATACAAGAAATCCGTAGATGTTTTATGAGTAAGCACTGATGCTCCATCTAAGTTTTGGGAGTGGGCTCCAGTGGAAGATAATAGCAACACCAATGCAGCACTAATGTCAACAAATACTGCTTAGTGATCATTGCCTAAACATTTTAAATGTTTACTTTTGCTTCTTAAAGAAGAAAGAAACAGAGACAGAGATAGGTACAGAAAGGTTGGAGGAGAAGAAAAGGAAGAAAGAGAGGGAGGGAGGGAGAGAGAGAGAGATCTTTTTTCTTTTAGGTTTCTGTAGAAACTGCACATAGTGACATGTCTTTCAAACTTATAGCTAGCCTCTAGGAGGAAATATGCTGTTACCAGCATTGCAATTAACTTGTAAACCATGTTATCTATATAAAGTATCTCTTGACTGCACCGGATAGGCAGATAGCCAGACCTCCCTGAGGCTAGTGGAATCTAGTGAAATCTATCATTTATCACCCCATTCTTTTGAGCCAATCCTTATATCTAAGGAGGCCAAGAAAATTTTAAGAGCATTAAAAGAGCCTGCTTCATAAAAGTAGATCTGAGGTACAGGGAGGACAAATGGTGTGTGTATGTATGTGATTTGTGTAATTAAACATTTTTAAGCTTAAAAATAAATAAGTAAATAATACTTATATTCTTGGTAACTGAGCTATGCTTCAAACCAGGTAGCCTTGCTTTTAGTATCCACTGAAGTAACCATTATCACGATGAACCAGAATCATCCAAATTGATATTTTGGAGAATGGAGCTCTGAGGTTTGCAAGCTCTGTCACTGGCTTTCCCACCAGGCTGCTAGATTTCTTTTTACCCAGCTTGTTTCTATGTGCATTCAGTGATGAACTTGAACTTGTGACTGCCCTGCCTCAGATTTGCAAGTTTTTAGTATTATAGGCTTATAACATGCTTATAACATCTTATACAGCCTAGCTGTACACTTTTTTCTTTTTTGACCATCTCTCTAAGACATTCTAAAAATACTCATGTACTACAGAAGAGTTTATGGAATATAAAGGACCACAAGTTATTGGATTGAATAAACTAAGACACATTTCAGCACCCATGCCCAAGAACCAGGTTTCACTTCTTTGGCAGCAAGACCATCCCCCATAAATAGTAAACCACTGTCAAAGATATCTATAAGAATTTTATATTGATATTACAAAATGTGGTATGGACAGACTCTCCCATACTGCTGTACAAGCAATATAATAGAGAAAGAATTTCAATTATTTCCCTCAGCTTCCGAGGTTGTGTGCTTGAGCAGTGACTGTGGTGATCTTTGTGCAGAAGGGAAGATGAGTAATATCAAAGTGATTGCTCTCAGCTGGAGATTACTGTTACACTTATTAAGGAAAGTCAGTTTTCAATTATGTGTGCTAATGAGGTCCAGGAACAAGATATGTTATTGAAATACATAAAGAATTCCCAAAACTCATTTGGAAAGTATTCAAGCTTCTTGAACTTGTGGAAATGAAAGCAGCAGACTCAAATAATTGCTCACCTATTGTTTCTAGTCTTAGAAAAAGTGGGATGAGCCATTACCTTGCTTTATTGGTGTGTGTTTACTTCATTTGCTCTCTGGGTCAGGCACTCATGAGATGCCTTCTCTGAGGTATCCATTTGGTGCCCTGGCTCCATTTATGGTAGAACCAAACCTACCTTTCATTGGACCTGGAAATAGCAATCAGGATTCAAAATTAGCTATTTCTAATTCCAAGTAGAATCTATCACTATGATAGATTCCTCAATGTCTTATGAAAAAATTGAAAAGAGGGCCTAGAGAGATGGTTCAAAAGTTTAGAGTGCTTGGTGCTTGCTAACAACCATCTGTAACTCCAGTTTCAGAGGATCCAATGCCTTCTTCAGGCTTCTTCAGGCACTGCACATTTATGCTGCACAGACTCACATATGGGCAAAACACCCATACATATGAATAAAAATAAATAATTATTTTTCAAGTTGGGAAAACTTAGAAAAATGTCTAGTCAGAGTATCTGTTTGTTAATCAAATTAAATATTTTTAATTTTTATTTTAAATTAGATAAATTTATTATGTGTGCGTAAGAAACCTTCCCTCCTTCCTCTCTTCTTTTCTCCCCTTCTACCTTCCTTCCCTCCTCTTCTTCCATCTCTTTCTTTATATTTTCATAGAACCATGCAACCCAGACTGGCTGGCTTGGATCTTGTTATATAAACCATGCCGGCACTGAACAGCCTCCATAGTGCTCAGATTACATCTGTGCTCCACCACAACTCATGACAGAAAATTTAAAATATTTTGTGTCTAACCAGTAAGTCAAAATTGTTATTGTTAGGACTACATAAGGTAACATTTTAAGTGCCAGATTCTCAATTTTGTTATAGTTCTATCTCATAACACACTGTCAATTGAAATTTTGCCATTTATGTAATGCAACTGCCTCCTTTGCATTATCTTAGGAGCACATAGTGTGCTGGAGGGTTGCTGCTATTTTCAAGACCTACGGCTGAGCTCACCAGAGTAGGAATGGCTCTGCACTGCTCTGCTACCACCCAGACTTGCAATTGAATCAAATCAATGGAAAAGGTAAATAAATAAATAAATAAATAAATAAATACATACATACATACATACATACATACATACATACATAATACATACATACATCAAGGCATGGTTTCTACTTAATGCATATTACTTTAGTATCATATAGTAGTAATTCAAACCATCACAAATTGAGGACCATCTGTGTGCTATGCCCAGATCTGCAAAGTCCCTCCAAAACCAACAAGGAGACCAAATCCCACAAAGAGCCTTTATTTTATACAAGTTTGCAAACTCAGTCTCTCTGCATGTCCAACTTATTTGAATAATTGGAGAGCCCCCATCTCAGTTAGAGTTAGTAGTAAAGGTGGGGATGAGGGGTTTCTAAGGTTCAGGACTCCTGATTGGCTGACATTTGTCTAGGTGTGTCCTGTTGAATGTGCTGGCAGGTGATCCTATCTACAGTGATTGGAACGTTAGGCATTTCCTTTGGGTGGTCTGTTCTTGGGTGGTGTTCAGGTAATCTCAGTTTATGGTTCTTCCTGCAACCAGGTATTGCTTCAGGGTAAACGACTGAGACTCAGGCCTCCATTAAACTTGTCAATGGAGTCCTACACTGACAGGTGATGATGGTTGGAAGCAAAGAACTTCTTTGGAAAGTCTGTCTGTTCTTATTCTAATACCAAGCTGTTTTCATTATGGTATTTATAGAATAAAGCTTGATGTCAGGGATAGTGATGCCTCCAGAAATTCCATTGTTGTACAGAATTATTTTGGCTATCCTGAGTTTTTGTTTTTCCATATGAAATTGAATATTTTTCTTTCAGGGTCTGTGAAGAATTGTGTTGGGATTTTGATGGGGATTGCATTGAATCTATAGATTGCTTTTAGAAGGATTTCTATTTTTATTATGTTGATCCTACCTATCCAAGTGCATGGGATATCTTTCCATTTTTTGGTATCTTCTTGAATTTCTTTCTTCAAAGACTTAAAGTTTTTGTCGAACAGGTCTTTCCCTTCTTTGGTTAGTGTTACCTCAAGATATTTTATATTATTTGTTGCTATTGTGAAGGATGATGTTTCTCTGATTTTTTTCTCAGCTTCTTTATCATTTGTATATAGGAGGGCTACTATTTTTAGTTAATCTTGTATTCTGCCACATTACTGAAGGTATTTATCAGCTGTAGGAGTTCCCTATTAGAACTTTTGGGGTCACTTGTGTATACTACATGTCATCTGCAAATAACGAAAGTTTGGCTTCTTTCTTTCCAATTTGTATCTCCTTGATCTCTTACTGTTGTCTTATTGCTGTAGCCAGAACTTCAAGAACTATGTTGAAGAGATAGGGAGAGAGTGGAAAGCCTTGTCTTGTTCCTGATTTTATTGGAATTTCTTTGAGATTTTCTCTATTTAATTTGATGTGGGCTGTCGGCTTGTTGTATATTGCTTTTATTATGTTTAGATACAGTCCTTGTATTTCTGTTCTCTCCAAGATCTTTATTATGAAGGGCTATTGGATTATGTTAAAATGCTTTTTCAGCATCTAATGAGATGATTATATGGCTTTTTTTCTTTCAGTTTATTTATATGGTGGATTACATTGATAGATTTTCATGTGTTGAACTATTCCTACATCTCTGGGATGAAGCAGACTTGATCATGGTGGATTTCTTTAATGCGTTCTTGGATTCGGTTTGCCAGTATTTTATTGAGTATTTTTGCATCAGTGTTCATGAGTGAGACTGGTGTGTAATTCTCCGTCTTGGTTTAGTCTGTGTAGTTTCAGTATCAGGGTAACTGTAGCGTTATAAAACCATTTGGTCTGGGAATTTTTTTTTTTTTTTTTTTTTTTTTTTTGGTTGGGAGGCTTTTCATGACTGCTTCTATTTCTTTGCAAGTTACAGGTTCTCCTGGTGTTGATTTAATTTTGGTATATGGTATCTATCCAGAAAATTGTCCATTTCTTATATGTTTTCCAATTTTGTGGAGTACAGGGTTTTGTAGTATGACCTAATGATTCTCTGGATTTCCTTTGTGTCTCTTTTCATGTTCACCTTTTCCTTTCTAATTTTTAGTTCAGATTTTCTATCCCTACCATTTGATTAGTTCATATAATAGTTTACCTATCTTGTTGATTTTCTCAAAGTACCAGCTCTTTGCTTCATTGATTCTTTATATTGTTTTCATTGTTTCTGTTTTATTGAATTCAGCCCTCAGTTTATTTTTTCCTGTCTTCTACTCCTTTTGGGTGAGTCTGCTCTTTTGTTCTCGGGCTTTCAAGTGTGCAGTTAAGTCATTAGTGTGAGATTTTGTCACTTTCTTTATGTAGGCACTTAGTGCTATTAACTTTTCTCTTAGCAAGACTTTCATAGTGTCCCATAGGTTTGGGTACATTGTGCCTTCATCTTTGTTGAATTCTAGGAAGTCTTTAATTTCTTCCTTTGATTCTTCCTTAACACAGAGGTAGTTCAATTTAGTACTGTTCAATTTCCATGAGTTCGTAGGCTTTCTGCAATTACTGTAGTTGTTAATTTCTAACTTTAAACCATTGTGGTCTGATAAGATACAGGGTGTTATACCATTTTTTTTTTATCTGTTGAGTTTGTTTGTTTGTTTGTTTGTTTGTTTGTTTTTTGGTTTTTCGAGACAGGGTTTCTCTGTGGTTTTGGAGCCTGTCCTGGAACTAGCTCTTGTAGACCAGGCTGGTCTTGAACTCACAGAGATCCGCCTGCCTCTGCCTCCCGAGTGCTGGGATTAAAGGCGTGCGCCACCACCGCCCGGCTGAGTTTTTTTTTTTTTTTAAAGAAAATATGTGGTTAGTTTTAGAGAAGGTTCCATGAATTGCTGAGAAGAAGATATTTTCTTTTGTGTTTTGGTGGAATGTTCTGTAGATGTCTGATAAGTCCATTTGAGTCATGACATCTGTTAGTTCTCTTATTTTAAGTTTCTGTTGGGTTGGCCTGTCCATTGGGGAAAGAGGGTGCTGAATTTTTCTATTACTGTGTGGGGTTTGATGTGTTATTTAAGCTTTAGTAATGTTTCTTTTACATATATGGGTGCTCTTGTATTTGGGATATAGATGTTCAGGATTGAGATTTCATCTTGATGGGTTGTTTCTGTGATAAGTATAAAGTGTCCTTCTCCATCTCTTCTGTTTGATTTTAGTATGAAATCTATTTTGTTAGTTATTAGGGTAGCAACACCCGCTTGTTTCTTAGGTCCATTTGATTGGAAAATCTTTTCCCAACCCTTTATTTTGAGGTAATCTCTGTCTTTGAGGTTGAGGTGTGTTTTTTTTATATAGCAGAAGGATGGATACTGCTTTCATATCCAGACTCTTGGCCTGGGTCTTTTTACAGGTGAATTGAGTCCTTTTATATTAAGAGACATTAATGCCCAGTTACTTTGGGGTTTGCTGCTGTGAGGTTATCTGTTGCCTGTGTTTTCGTGGGTGCAATTAATGTCCTTGGGTTGGAGTTTTCCTTATAGTACTTTGTGTAGGACTGGATTTGTAGATAGGTATTATTTAATTTTTTTTTCTTTTTTTTAATATTTATTTATTTATTATGTATACAATATTCTGTCTGTGTGTGTTTGCAGACCAGAAGAGGGCAGCAGACCTCGTTACAGATGGTTGTGAGCCACCATGTGGTTGCCGGGAATTGAACTCATGACCTTTGGAAGAGCAGGCAATGCTCTTAACCACTGAGCCATCTCTCCAGCCCCTAAATTTTTTTTTCTTAATAGAATATCATGTTTTCTCCATCACTGGTGATTGAAAGCTTTGCTGGGTATAGTATTCTGGGCTTGCATTCATGAATGCTTAGTGTCTACACCACATCTGTCCAGGACCTTCTGACTTTTATGGTTTCCATTGAGCAGTCAGGTGTGATTCTGAGAGGTCTAACTTTATATGTTACTTGACCTTTTTCCTTTGCAGCTCTTAATATTCTTTCTTTATTCTGTATGTTTTGTGTTTTGATTATCATATGGTGAGGGGACTGTTATTTTTGATCCAGTCTATTTGGTGTTTTGTAACCTTCTTGTACCGCCATAGGAAAACTGTTCTTTAGGTTGGGAAAGTTTTCTTCTATGATCTTGTTCAATATATTTCTGTGCCTTTGAGCTGGAGTTCTCCATCTTCTATCCCTACTGTTCTTCGGTTTGGTCTTTTTATAATGTCCCAGATTTCCTGGATGTTTTGTATTAAGAATTTGTTAGATTTAATGTTTTCTTTGACGGATGAATCTATTTCCTCTATAGTATCTTCAACACCTGAAATTCTCTCTTCTATCTCTTGTATTCTGATTGTTATGTTTGCCTCTGTAGTTCCCATTCATTTACTCAGATTTTCCATTTCCTGAATTCTCTTTGTTTATGTTTTCTTTATTGCCTCTATTTTAGTCTTCAAGTCTTGAACTGTCTGAACTCTTTCCTTTACATGATTTTTTGTTTTTTTATTTTAAAAGAGATTTATTGATTTCTTCCAATTTTTTTTCCAATTCTTTTCTTCCATTTCTCTAAGGGATATTTTCCTTTCCTCTTTAAAGTTCTCCGTCATCTTCCTTAAGTTACATTTAAAATAGTTTTCTTCTGTTTCTTCTGGGTTAGGATGATCAAGTCTTCCTGTTGTGTGACCACTGGTTTCTGGTGTTACCATTTTGCTTTGTAGGTTGTTGAATGAATTCTTGCATTGGCACCTACCTATATCTTCCTCCAATTACTTTTGCCAGTGTCTTTGCCTCTTGGGACAATCCTTGCAGTTGCTGTCTGTGTATTTGGGAACTGTTCTTGGTCTACTGTCTACTGTCACTGTCTGTGTCTGTGTCTCAGGGAGCCACTGAAGTCTCTATTGTCCCCCTATCTTGGTCCACTCTTTTGGTCTTCTCTCTTGGTTTGCTTTATTAGTCCACTCTCTGCGCTCATACCCTATGCTTCAGAGTTTTTCTGAGGTTGTGGGGGATACAAGAATTTGGGGGCAGAGTGGGGCTTGTAGCTTATAGGATCTGACAAATGGCATGTGGGTCTTGGAGCAACCTACCCGCAGGAAGCTTGCCTGTTGGCTCACTAGAGAAGCTGAGGCAAGTGGGGGTGAGACTCAGGGTTTTGCCTCACTACAGAGGGTCTTGAGAGTGCCCCTTTGAGTGGGTGATCACTCATCTCTTGGTCCTCACTGTTTTTGCTGTACCCTGTGTTTCAGAGTTCTGAGATCGTAGAGGATAGGAGAGTTTGGGGGCAGAAATTGGGGAAGAGATCAGAAAATGGAAAGATCATCCATGCTTAATGATTGGTAGGATTAACAAAGTAAAAAATGCAATCTTACCAAAATGAATCTACAGATTCAATGCAATTCCAATGGCAATCCTAAGACAATTCTTCACAGACTATGAGAGAACAATATTCAACTTCATATGAAAAAATCAAACCAAAGAAAAAAAGTCCAAGATAACTAAAATAATCCTGTAGAAAAAAGGAAATTCTGGAGGTATCTTTATCCCAGACATTAAGGTCTACTATAGAGAAATAGTAATAAAACAGTTAGTTAATGACATAGACACAGACAGCTAGATCAATGGGATCAAGGTGAAGACCCTGAAATAAATCTACATACCCATGAATACCTGATTTTCTACAAAAAAAAAAGCCAAAAATATACAATGGAAAAAAGAAAACATCTTCAACAAATGGTGCTGGTATAACTGAATGGCCACATGTAGGAGAATGCAAATAGATCCATATTTATTGTCGTGCAAAAAACTCAAATCCAAATGTATTAAAGACCTCAACATAAATCCAGGTACACTGAAGCTGACAGAAGAGAATGTGGGATGTAGCCTTGAATGCCTTGGTGCAGGAAATTACTTCATGAATATAACACTAGTAGCATAGACATTGAAAACAACAATTAATAAAAGGGACCTCCTGAAACTGAAAAGCTTTTGTAAGGCAAAGGATATCATCAATAAGACAAAACAACAGCCTACAGAATGGAAAAATATCTTCACCAACCCCACTTCTGACAGAGGACTGATCTTCAAAATATATAAGGAACTCAATTTAAAAAATGGGGTACAGATTTAAACAGAATTCTCAACCAAAAAAATCTGAAGTGGCTGAGATACACTTAAAGAATTGTTCAACATCCTTGGCTAGCAGGGAAATACCACTCAAAAGGACTGAGATACTATCTTGCATGACCAAAAATGCTAATGACAGCCTATGCTGGAAAGGATGTGGTGTAAGGGGAACACTCCTCCGCTGCTGCTGGGATTGCAAATTTGTACAGCTACTTTCAAAGTCAGTATGGTGGTTTCTCAGAAAACTCGAAATCAATCTACCTCAAGACCAAGCTATACCACTCTTGGGCATATACCCAAAGGATGCACAATCTTACCACAAGGATACTTACTCAACTGTTTTCATAGCATTATTATTCATAATAGGTGGAACCTGCAAACAACCTAGACGTCCCTCACCAAAATATGGGTAAAGAAAATGTCATATATCTACACAATGAAGTATTACTCAGCAGAGAGAAAAACAATAACATAATGAAATTTGAAGGCAAATGGATGAAATGAGAAAAACATCATTCTCAATGAGGTAACACAGAACTAGAAAGACAAATACAGTTTGTACTCACTCAAAAGTGGCTATTAGATGTAAAGCAAAGGATAACCACACATAGTCCTCATCCCCAGAGAAACTATGTAACAAGGAGCACCCCAAGAGGATTTCCTGGATCTCACAAGGAAGAGGAAATAGATGAGATGTTTTGATTAAATTTTGGGCATGGGGTGTGTAGATGGGAGGGATTGGAGATGGGAACATGTGAAATCAGGATAGTCTAGTTGGTGGTGAGATGGAAGGAAAAAATTATGAAAGAGATATTTTGATTGAGGATGCTATTATGGGGTAGAAAGAAACCTGGTGCCAGGGAAACTCCTAGGAATCCACAAGGATGACCCCAGCTAAGACTCCTAGCACTACTGGAGAGGGTGCCTGAGCTGACCTTCCCTGTAATCAATTTGGTAACTACCCTAATTGTCATCATGGAGCCTTTATCTAGTTACTAATGGAAATAGATGCAGAGATCCACATCTAAGCACTGGGTAAAGCAGCTGAATAGAGGAAGGGGATTATATGACCAAGGGGGATCAAGATCATGATGGGGAATCCCACAAAGACAGCTAGCCTGAGCTTGTGGGAGCTCACAGACTTTGGATTGACAACAACTGGATTTACCCTACTCCTTGGCCTCCTGAGACATTAGCTTCATGGTGGACGTACTGGCAGGAGCCACATTTTTTACAACTCTGAATTTTCTAAGTCCATGCCACCACCAAGAAGTATGTCACTGGCTGATCATAACACCATTTAAGTGTTTGTTGGCAGGGCCTCTTAAAAGAGCTGCATGATTTTTGCTGCTAATTCTGAGTCAGGAGGTCTCACTTAAAGCAGCTGTGCCTCTGCTTGATGCCAAAAAACAGAGCCTATCTGATACAATGCTGCTACCAAAAAGCCATGCTTGACTCTATTCTTTTTTTCTGTCTAAAATCCTTTTTTTTTTCTTAAACTTTCTCAGGCCTTATGTGGAAATTCTTGCGAAATGTTCAGGCACCATTTGTAAATGGGAGTTTCTCTCCACACATGAAAAGTCACTGCAAGAATTCAAACAGAAGACCCCAGCCTTCTTGAATGTGCAGAAGGTGTGGCAAAAGCCAACATTTTGACTAATGAATTCAGATCAACATGGAACAGGTAAGGTAACTCTTTGCCATCAGAAAATGCTTTAGAGACCCTCTCACAGGTCCCCATGTCAAATTTGGTTCAACCCTATCAATAGGCAAACTACTCGAAAGTGCAATTAAAAAGACTTAATGTCTGTTGTAAAAAAAAATAAAAACATGCTTCTCTGGAGGACAGAACAACATTAGAAGAACAACATTTTCAAGAGAAACCATAAATCAAAAATTTTGGCATACTTTTATAAATGATCAAGACCAAAGTTAAAAATATGAATAAATGGCATTGAAATTGAAAGTTTTCTAGATACAGGGAAGTTGTAGCAATAATTGCAATAGAATCTTGGTATCTGAATTGACCTCTTAAGGAGGTAAATGTTCAGCTTCTAGGGATTGGAACTTTATCTAAGGTAAAACAAAGCACACAATGGGTCAGATGTATAAGATTATGAAAACAGAGAGGAAAGTTAAAGCCACATGTGGCTAACATGTGGCTAACAAAGCAATGAATTTATGGGGACCTGATTTGTTAAAGAAATGCAATACTCAGTTTAACATCTCCCCAATCTCAGAAACAAACTATTAACTAATGTATGTTTCTGAGAAAAAATATTAAAAGGTATTATAAAGAACAGTCACTGACTGCTCAGGTTGTTTATAAACAGGACACAACAGCTGGTAATCTTTTGAAGGTACCAGCAGCCCTACCTTTAAAATGGTTAACTCACAAACCTGTGTTGGTGAAACAATTGCTTTAACAACAGAAAAATTACAGGAGCGGCTAAATGCTTAACATACTGAAGAATCAACTAGTTCTTGCAATTCACAAGTGTTTGTCATTAAAAAGAAATCGAGAAAATAGAGAATGTTAACAGATTTGAGAGTCATAAATAAAGTAATTCAGATGATAGGCTCTTTACAGCCTGGAATTCCCCTGATTTCTCTAGTATCTAAAGAATGGTTTATATAAAGTTTGATTTTACAAGAAGAGGATAGAGAAAATTTACATTTACAGTACCTATTCATAATATTTCCAGGCCAGTTAAAATATATCAATTGAAAATTCTTCCAAAAGGGATGTTAAACAACCCTACTTTGTTTTTTTTTTTTGTTTTTTTTTTAAATATTTATTTATTTATTATGTATACAATATTCTCTCTGTGTGTATGCCTGAAGGCCGGAAGAGGGCGCCAGACCTCTTTACAGATGGTTGTGAGCCACCATGTGGTTGCTGGGAATTGAACTCAGGACCTTTGGAAGAGCAGGCAATGCTCTTAACCACTGAGCCATCTCTCCAGCCCCCAACAACCCTACTTTGTATCAATATTTTGTATAACAGTCATTGGAGATAATTTGTATGTAGTTTCCTCTATCTAATATTTATCATTATATGGACACTATCTTACTAACTGATTCAAATACAGATATCTTAGAAAAATGTTGAAGAAGTGAAGAAAGTATTGCCTTGCTGAGGGGGGGTATTAATTGCTTCTGAAGCTGGGCAGTGGTGGCACACGCCTTTAATCCCAGCACTCTGGAGGCAGAGGCAGGCGGATCTCTGTGAGTTCGAGATCAGCATGGTCTCCAAGAGCTAGTTTCAGGACAGACTTCAAAGCTACAAAAAAACCCTGTCTCAAAAAACAAAACAAAACAAAACAAACAAACAAACAAAAAAACCCAATTTGCTTCTGAAAACACAAAGAGGAGATTTTGTTTGTTGCATATATAGGATATGTTTACAAAAAGTTCAACTTCAAAAAGTACAAATCAGTAGACAGTTATAAAAAGCTCTTAATGATTTTCAAAATTTGCTGGGAGATATTAACTGGCTATTGGATTATAATCCAAATTGGATTAACAACTAATGAACTAAGTAATTTACTTCAAATTTTATGAAGTGATAAGGACTTAAATAGTCCAAGAAAATTATCGCTGAAGTTGAGAGAGAATTTACTCAGATAGAAAAGAAGTAACAGGATGCACATGTGGATCATTTGAATTCAGAGATTGATTATATCCTGGTCATTCTACCTTCTACTCATTCTCCTACAAGAATTTTTATGTAGACCTATGTAGAAAGATTTCTGAATTGATTCTGAAATTTACAAATGAGACGTTTCAAAGAACTGAATGGATTCAACAGAGATTGTAATATCTTTTACTAATGCTAAAATTCCCTCATTTGTGACAGAAAATGAACATTGGCAAAGAGCTTGCAGTAATTTTTTGGGGAGAGATTAGCAACAAATATCCCAAAAGCACATGACTTCAGTTTGTAAAGAAAACTAATTGGATCCTTCCTAGCATTGGGGAACATCAATTTCTGGAGCCCCTACATTCTATCCTGATGCAAATAAATCAAGAAAGGCAGATTATAAGTCAGGAAGTTTAAGTAAAGTGCTTCAAAGTCCTTAAAATTCTGTTCAAAAGTCAGAATTATATGCTATTCTCTGAGTATTATTAGATTTTTCCAGGCCTCTTAGTTACCGACTCTGCATATTCAGAAATAGACATTTTATATATTGAAATTTCTGAACTTATTCTAGATAATTCAGAATTATATTTATTATTTATTCAGTTATAAGAAATAGTCAGAAATAGAAACCATCTTTGTATATAACACATGATGATCTCCTATGGGTTTACCAAGCCTTCTATCACAGGGTAGTGATGAAATTAATCTGCTATCATTAGGAAATGTGCTAGAAGCCTCATAATTACATAAGAAACACTGTTAATAGCAAGGATTTGAAGAAAGACCTTTTTTTATCACTTGGCAACAAGCCAAGGAAATTATAAGAAAGTGTCATACCTGTTTTTTGTATAACCAAACTCCACAACCTGCAGTAAGTAAACCAAAGGGTACTTAAAGAAATAATATCTGGCAAATAGATGAGCTTCATTTTTCAGAGTCTGAAAAATTAAAATATGTATACAATACCATAGATACGTACTCAGGATTTCAATGGGCAATACATTGAGTTCAGAAAAGGCTGATCAGATATTATCTGCCAAAAATGAAACACCCCATGATTAGGGTTGTGTCAGGGTTTTGTTTTTGTCTTTCCAGAGAGTGAAGGCCTCCAACTTAGGAATCTGAAGATGACTGGACAAATGAGACTTCTGAAGAAAAAGAACAAATCACTCAGAGAAAATGTACCAGGAGAAAGAGTAAAGTGACCTAATGACATGGCACATTTCCAATAGGATAAAATTTCTTAAATTTTCCCAAATGGCTGATTTTGCTGTTCCCTACAGACATATAAGCAAATGGTCTTTTCTAGTCCCAGTTCAACTAAAGGTAAAGCTGATTTTGTAGTTGAAGTATCGCTCTGTCCTTCTCTAAACCCAAGAATGCTTGTTTAGAGAAGATCCAAAATCTATGTCAGAAGAGCCACTTGGTATGGGACAAAAGAAAAAACAAAATTAAGGGACTATTATATCACCACTAATCTCATAATCCTTTGGTTTTATTTTAACTCTTTAAAACTTTTCTTAAGGTATAAATATTATCTCAAAATTTATAAAATTAATATATGAATTAATATAAAATTCATATATTAATTTTAGAGTAAAAATGCTAAAATTATTTCTAGAGACATTGCTTATTCAGGTCATTGAATATATATTATATCCAGTTTATTTATATATATATTATATATGTGTGTGTCTATATACACCCACATTTATATATATGTTAACTCAGCCTCCTCTAAGAGATCAAATGATCAATGGAATATGCAGCTTTATATACAGAAGTGTAGGATTAAGGAAAATGGCACCCTATTTTCCCAACTCCATTTAAACCAGATTAGTTAAATTAGACAGTTTTATAAAGGGTTGTAGAAAAATACTCCACAATAGACATACAGGAAATAATATCTTTTCTATTTCTTTCTCCAGAAGACTTTATGAAAACATTAAAAAGGGAATATGACATTCCAGAGACTTAAAAATCCTTAGGGTCAAAATCAGGCCCCCAAATCTCATGGTCTAAGTAAGATGGTATTATAAGATGCTTTCTTCTAGCATTCGTAGTAATATATTGGACCAATAGCTCTACTCAACAAAACATCAGAGTTTGGTTCCTTCCACTCTATTACTCCATCAGACTCTACCAAGGCAGTATGTCTTAAATGTTAACATTCCTTCAGAAAACCAATGGGTTGGGTAGGCCTGGGATGGACCCAAAAATACGGGCATTGCTATTCTGTAGGCCACACTATGAATACCAGGATCGCTGACATCTTCAGGGTCAAAGTGATCGCTGACATCTTCAGGGTCAAAGTTGGGGTGACTGAAATATCTACATTTTGTTTTTCAGAAAAGTAAATTAGTACAGGTAAGAATCTTCTTTAAGGAAATAATATAGAAACAATATATGTAGTTGCCCACATAAAGATGCCAAAGATTTGATACAATGGCCTAACTGACTTTCAAGAGGACTGAATATGCTCAGTCTAATAGAACAGCACATTTGGGGAAAAACTACTGTCACCCTGGAAAATAAGAATTTAGGATACAGTTAGTAGTCCATGCCAAAAAAGAAAATAAATCAATGGCTTATAATTACATTAGGACCAGACACTGCTCTAAAACCTGTGAAAACAGTTTTAGCAAAAAGTAATTAGATCACAAGTTTGATGGAATCCCCACAGTCAATTGTCTTGATATTTTGGTTGTGAACATTTCTCAACACCAGGCATTCGGGTCTGCATGTCCTTTGTGAGTACCTTTTAGACTCCAAAATTTAGAAGTTGATGAAGATAATACAGGTAAAAGGTGATGACTCTGAAACTACAGAAATAGTAAGTGACTGGCATTTACCCATCATTTGAGAAAGTCTAAACAAAATTCAGCTGCAGAACTTTTATTGCAGACAATAATGCATGATATTAAGAAAATATAAACATTAATTTTGAAACTTTGAACTCTATCTCTGTTGCTAGAACACAGAAAAACTTGACCTACAAAAAGGTTCCCATTGTGGGGCATCTACATCCACATAAGACTTGAGAAAGCTTTTCAAAAGTTCTAAACACACAGAAATGGAGTCAAATGTGGCTTCTTGATAACTGCCTTTTTTCTGGTAGGCTCCGTTTAATAACAGCTAGTAGTACGGCTCCTTTAAGAGGCAGCTTCCTAGCTCAGTGCCAGTTTCAAACAAGGCCACAATTTTTTAAAAAGCCCCTGTTGCTGAATACTTAAATGGGGTTATGAGCAGCGGGCATGCAACTCGGTGGGCAGCCTGGACCCAACAACTTCCCAGAGCTGGGGTAGTATACGTGGCTTCTGCTGGTTTACTAAGAAGTTTGCCTCTCAGGAAACCAAGGTAGAAGAGTAACCCACCTCTACCTTGTGCCAACACATGCACTAACCTGAACTGTGCCAATGACTAACATAGCAGTTTAAGATTTGTCTCATGTGATCAAAGAACAATACAGATGCTCGGTAAGAACAGATTCACACAGAAAAAAAAGACTTCTAAATGAATTACAGTATATATAGAGAGAGGCTTGGGAGAGAGAAGAGGAAAAGTAAGTACAGTCATAGATTAAAAAATAGTTTAAAAATAATAAAATACTTAGAAAAAGAGCAAAGTAAACAAATGAGCCGCATAAAGAAGGAAAATACAGAGTCTGAATTTTTTATGTTATTGTGTTGTCTACTTTTTCTGATTGTTAATGAAGAAATGAGAGCTACTAAGACACATTGAATTACAAAAACTGATGGCTTAAGCCAATTATATATTTTTAAAATGTCTTGACTTCAAAATAGAAGTCAAAGATATGTTACATTGGGAAGGAGGTTATGCTTTTATTTTCACAGGAAATTGGAGGATATGGATTTGTTCCAGGTTAATAGTGCAACGTTTTAACACAGTTCCTCATGTTGTGCTCACCCGCAATCTCAAAAATCCAAAAAGAAAAACAAAAAACCATTTTAAATATGTATATGTGTGTACACTGACTGTGGGTTGATATACATGTGTACAGTGCCATGGAAGTCAGAAAAGGGCATCAGATGCCCTGCAGCTGGAGTTACAGGCAGTTGTGGGCTTCTGGATGTGGGTGCTGGCAACCAAACTTGTATCTCTGGAAGATCATCAAATCTAGGCCAATTCTTTCAACTCCCTGTGAATGATATTTTTTAGTCCCTTCAGTTTGCAACTGAAACTCTGGGAATTCATAATTAATGCCTGAGCTTCTTGTAGAAATCACAAGTTTCCACCCTTATGCTCCGCTCCCCGTTATTCTGTATATTAGAACCTTTATAAGTGAATATCATCCAGGTTCACATGAACTTTCCTTAAAGAAATAAATAGACAGTTGTAGAAGAAGTGACCAGATCCATCATCTGGTCTCCATGCACACACACAAGCATATGTACCACAACACACACACATATACACCACCACCAGCAAAATAATTTTTTAAAAGTCTCATCAATATAAGAAATAAAATAATTTATTAGGCCAACATTAAAATATCAGTTTGTAATAAACTGATCTAAAGATTAATTATATTATTAGACAAAAGTCTGTCTAGAGAGTATTGTTATAACATCTCTGGATGTTGAAATTTCCATTTAAGATGTGTGAATGTAGAAAAATAAAGTTTTAGATTAAAAGCATAGTAGAATATCTTCATGAAATTGAGGTAATTTTAAAATGAAGTAGTCATATAAAGAATAAAAAGTACGATTGATAAATCAAGTTTAATAGATATGATTACATGATATTTTATTGGACAGGAAGACTAGTTAATAAAGAATATAGATATGTTATAAAATTCAAATAACTAATGGGACTGAAAGAATGGCTCATTTGTTATGTACACTGAATTTTGTCCTCCAGAGTTCTTATAAAACCCAAATATACACAGTAGTGCAAGTGTCTGTGACTCTATCATCTACAGAAAGATGGGAGGCAGAAGTTTGAAGACCATCCAATCTTGATTAAATAGTGATTAAGTAATATTAAGGTGGAAGTTGAGGATTCATACTTGAAGGCTGTGCTCTGACATACACACATGCTGTGTCAGATGGGTGCCCCCCATGAACAAGCACACATACAAAGTAAATATATAATAAACAAATAAAGTAAGAAAATGTATTATGGTGATAAGTATGAAAAGTGAATTTTTGTATAATTTTAAGCTTATAGGAGAGTAGTTAACAGAGAAATAGCGTGGAAGAACCTTAAGAGATGGGTAACTCTCATCTCTGTTTTTGTTAATGTTTGAATTGTGAGCCTACATTCATATGTAAAACTGTCAACTCTTAATATCTCAGACTGTAAGCTTGCTTGAACATAAGATTATTAAGAGGATGATTAATAAAGGCCTTTTTGTACTTGGGACTTATCCAACATGAGGATGTCATATGACAGGTGCAACCAGAGCATGAGGAACCCAAGGTGCCAATATTACTAGTCCTTTGATCTTGAACTTCCAACTTCAGAGTTGAGAGAAAGTAAAACCTTTGTTGTTTATCTCACACAGTCTATTGTATTTACTATGACATTTTCACAAATTAATACAATATCAAGTGCAAAATTTCATCAATGTTATAGCTATGGTGTATATACTTTGGTTAAACAGTAACTTTAAAATTAAAGCAAATTCTTGTTTCCTCTTGGCAAGCAGCCCAGCTTTTTGCCAACACATCCATTGTACTCTTACAAAGTTTTCTGCATGATCAACACTATCTCTGATTGTCTTTTCTACACAAGCCTCTTCAACAATAACACTCTGCTTTCAGAGTTTTCTTCAGATGTTTGCAAAGAGAAACAGAAGAATGGGGTGTTAAGGATTATTAGAAATTGTGTGATTTTGTTATTTTCAACACTAAAGTAAGTTGCACACCAGACTCTCACTTCTGGATCAACCAGTAACCTTTCAGCAACTCTGATGTTTGTTTTTCCTTCTTTGTGTGACTGTTTTCTCTTATGGACAATAGTGATAATTATAATTGGAAAGACCTCCAACGTTGTGAATATTACTGAGATAGTATCTTAAAATTGTATGAAAATGGTTCTACAAAAATAAAGGGAAGGTGTTATTATCACCAGTCTAGTAATAAACATGATTTAAAATGATAGCTTTCAGAGATGTATAATCTTAATGACAACATTTTTTCCTCCACCTTTGTGTTCCTGTCTCATATGGCTATAGGACTTCAGCTCAGTTTGCCAGGATTACACATGTACCAACTCTTCAGCTAGACCACAATTTGTAATGGTTTCTATTCTCTGATTTTAACTTTATACATCTATATAATTTTCTCTATTTGAAAAGTAACTATCATATTTCATAACACCTAGAATTGCCTTTTCTTCTCTGAAAATTTAGTGGCACTTTTTCTCTTCCTTTAATGCAAAATAAGTTATTCCCCACTTATTCCTGACCCAAAATTCTCCAAACCCTATGTGATAACACAATAACATCTACTACTGCTACTACAGCAGTCCATTAAGTAATGTCACTCTGCCAAGGCTCTGATCTAAGCCCTTAATGTATATTAAAACTTGAAATCCCAGCAGCAATTATACAAATCTGCTACGATGAAGAGAGATGAGTTGTAAATGGTGTAAATGAATTCTCTAAGGTCATAGGGAGTAAATTCCAAGTGTATGGTGGAATCAGTACAATGCACAAACTGGTTATTGTGATTTAATGTAGCCCCAGTTTATATGTAGATACTTGATCTCCAATTTCTCATTAATAGTATTTAGGCATAGGGATTTTGGGGGGTAGTTAGAATTAGGAAGGGTCAGTCAGAAGACAGGTCTTATCTGCCCCACTATGGGATGCCCTCAACCTTGTTAGCAAGAAAACTTGATGCCAAGCAGAGAAGTTATCATACTCCACCAAGTAAGCTTCTATTCTGTAAACTATTATTTATCTAAATTCATAAATTTGTTATAATAACAGAAAAATACTACAACAGTGATGTTTGCTGAAATAAGATAGTTAAATGAATATAAATGCCTTAACTTTCACACCTGAAGGAAACTAAAACTTTGTGTTAAATGATCTGAGAAAGCTAAAATTCCAAGGAATTCTCAAAAGTTTCTTAAAAGACTATCTTTTTATGTGTGTGGTGCTAGGCATGGAACCCAGGACCTCGCACATAAGAGCCAAATATAAGTGCTCTATCACTGAGCTGCTTGCCCAGCTTTAATTTTTATGTTGAGAGGGTCTCACTAAAATACAAACGTTGCTTTAGAACTTTATTATCTAGCCTCAGCCTCCCAATGTTTTATGCTAAGTCTAATAATGAAAATATTTGGAAATAAGTGTTTATTTTCATGTTTTTCTGGAATATTAGTTTGAATTTTGATTTGGTTTTCTTTCTGAAAATCTTAAATACAAAGATAACCAAGGAGAAAAACCTTGCCTATTTTATAGAAGTTGCTACAAAAATTAAATAGGCATTTAATACATAGATACATATATGCAAATATATATGCACACATTATATATCTGTGCTTGGAACATAGAAGACCTTAAGTTACTGTAATTGGAGTAAAAATCAGAATATAGTAACTATTACATGCCTGGACTTTGTTACTTCATGAATTGAGTTGAAAATTTAGCTTGAATATTATCAGCTTTATGATCTTGAATAAATTATTGACACTTCTGACAAGGCTTTTCTTGTGGTTAGAGAATGGCATTAAATAAAAAAAATTGTATTTATCTCTAGGGTTATGGTTACACTTGAAACATTTAGTCCTTATCACAACTATCTGAGATTCACAGTATTATGGTATTTTAGTTTTAAGGGATGTATGCTTGGACACTGTACTTCCCTTTACACAAGTGCTGTCACACAGTATGTACAAATGTTTGTTGTTATTACAATAATTATTTATGGTTTCTGACATGCTAGGTATTCGTTTATGACACCAATAAGAAAGTTCAGACATTTGTGAGTTTTTCATGTTGAGTATCTAGATAACCAAACTTTGAATTAAGTAATATAATAGGCTGAACATTACAAGAAAGTAGCTTGGTAATACCTTCATAGGAATAATTGATTTGCTCCAAAAGCTAAGTTACAAGAAGTAGGACTAAGGTAGAATGTGAATTGTGCATAATAAATATAAATAAGTATCTTGGAGAATCTGGGTGCAAAGGTTATTATATAATAGATATCACTACTCTGAAATTTTGCTGGCGTGGCTTTTATAAGGCAGCCTTGATTCATAAGCAATGGGAAGACACTACCAAGTTATATTCAGAAAGTAAGGAAGACGGATTCAGAGTTTTATAATGATGTATGCACTGGACTGTATATTTTAGGAAACCAGACACTGGAGACCCCATAGAGAATGTCTTCTACAATCCCAGTTAGAGAAGTGATGAGAGTCAACCTTGAAGAGAAGTAAGGCTAGCTCTTCATGAATAAGGTGGTAGAATCTGGTTGAGATAACTGATAGAATGTATGGCTCATAGTCAAAGGATGACTTTGAGTTATGTAGTATGAGTCATTGGAGTGCTAGGAAGAATTCATTTGGTGTCACATGTGGTTTCTCTAGACAGAAACATCAAGGAAGCACTTGGCTGTGAAGGCTTAAAGTTTAGGTAAGAGGTCAAGTTCAAAGATATTGATTGCTCGCACACTTTGAAAAGCAAAGAAGTGAAGGAGAAGCTGCTCAGAATTGCTAGTTAGTAGAAGAGCTGGAGCCAGTTTAAGAAAAGATACTAGATCAGTAAGAGAAAATAAGATAGAGCAAAGTTGCTGAAGCTGAGGAAGGGAGGAATATTATAAGATGTCAAGTAGGAACATCAACACAGAGTTCACTGGTGGCATCTGTCAGAGAGTTACGGGAACACTAGGTCTGGGATTCATAATGTTAAAATGATTGGGAATGATAGCAGAAGTGAGGTTCCAAAGCCAGCAAAGGGAACTTCCCAGAAGTTGTATTCTAAGGGAAGTCAGTGAAGGCAATGGATAGGAAAATGAAGGACTCAAGGGAAAAAATAATTTTCACTTTGGGAAAACTTGAAAGATTAAGGGAAGGTATGAAACAAAAATCAATGAAAAAGAAAATTCTAGAAGGTGATAGAAGGTAATATTGGTGATAGCAAACCTCTGTTTTCTATGCTAGATATGTGACATCTTATAAACATACAATATAAGATGAGCAAAATGAGAAAAAGTATCATCAAAGCATTTTGATTTCAATTGTGAAGTTATAAATCAGAAATAGTGAATTTTCTACTTCATTAATATTATTTAAAATAGATATTTATAAGATCTGGAGAGATGGCTCAGCAAATAAAGGCACTTGCTGTTAAAGCCAATGACTTCAGTTCTATCCCCCAAACTAAATGGTAGAAAGAAAGAACTGATTTCCATATGTTGTGGCATGTATGGACACCCCCCCTACACACACACACACAATAAATAAATTAAATAAATATTTGTGAAGTACCTAGAACTCTTAGGCAAAGATGAATTCATACCATGACAACAAAATAATTAAAAATATAAGTAGCAATTTATAGATTATATGAGTTAAAATTAATTTTATGAAGCATGTCTTCTGTGTAATATTTTTCAAAGGTGAATTCAACACACTATGTAATTGTTCTTAACAATTACTTGTATGAGTCATTTAACTTGAAAATAGATTTTTCACCTTGGAAAATCTCTTAGCAGAAAATACTACCAGCAAAGCAAGAATCGTCAGTACTTAAGGTTCATTGGAGGAAATTTGCTCTGGATGGGAGTCAAGTAACGAGAAAGAGACAAGAGTAAGACATATGGACAAAAGAGAGGCCTACAAACTCCAAAATGCTTATCGTAGAAACAGTAAGTTTTTATGGACCTAAAAGGGAGAAGGAATGAGTATCTAGGGATGGCAGGACTTGAGTTCTACTTACTTTCATGGCCTTGCATGCTATTTTCTTTAAATTTTCTCTTTTGGTGGGTTCAAGATATAGCCGACATGAAGGAGAACAAAGCTAAGATGAAGTCACAGGGCCTTTCACATGAGGCCCTTGAGAGTGTCTGCTGAGTTCTCTCCTCTCAATGCTCTCAAATGACGCACTTGGTGAAAAGATGAATGTTATCTTGCATCTACTTGAGAATTTCAGGTATCTAGTTTTATATCAGTGTGTGAACCAAATGTCCTTTTTAGAATGTTAATTTAAAAAATTTTTTTTTGATGTGCTTTACAGTAATTCTGAGATACTCTGCAATGACATTTGAACTGTGTCAGAGCCAGCTTTTCCCTTGCTAGGACATGAATTGTGGCTGTCTAAGGTATACTTCCTGCCATTGGCTGTCTGTGTGTCAGGGAGGGAGAACTTTCTGGGTTTCTGAGCAGCTAAAGATTGTACTCTGTGCCACGGTGCAGAGTGTTGTTGGTCAGCAGGACACATGTCTCTGTGTACTGCTGCCATCATAGGGAGGAACAGAGAGAGGATCTGTGAGATAACATAATACAGAGATTCTGGGGAGGCCAAATAATCATAAGGATGTTGGGGAGCAGTTAGTTTGGATCCCACATCTACATGATAAAAGACAGTAAGGTCATTGCTCTACCTGTACTCTAGCAACCCAACATAGGCAATCTGAAACTTTGAAGGCACCTCAGTTCTCTCCTACAGCCTCTTTCAAGCCTGGGAAACAAAAGGCTGGCTACTCCAAGATGCTGGCTGCATCACACTAAGAGGCTTCTGGAAACCTATAAAGTTTTTTACCTGCCCTTCCAGGTTGCCTGGGTTCAAAGAGGTAATTTAATAAGAGAGACTATAATTAGGGGATTTATGGTTTGTTTTGTTTTGTTCTGCTCTCTGGGAACAGAAACTGCCTCCCTTATAATTGCAACATTTGTTGAATGTCTACTCTGTGTTTGGCACAATTACATTATTTTCTTTAATGTTCATCGTGACATATTTGGCATTACTAATATTTTTTAAAGAATTGAAAAAAGTTAAAATTTAAAAGGTAAGTCACATTCCTTGTTTATATAACAGTAAGATATAAGCTAGGATTAAATAAGGCTAATTTCTGAAATGTATATGGAATGTGAATGGAAAAGTGAAATGGAAATCGTACGATGGGAGTGATTTCTAACATGGCAGAAGCTTGGGGTGCATATTAAACTATTTCATATGAGGATGAGGTTGAAGTGTTTTGATTTGAAGAATTCCTTTGTAAGGTTAGTATGTGAAATGGAAACACACACACACACACACACACACAGAGAGAGAGAGAGAGAGAGAGAGAGAGAGAGAGAAAGCAACAAATGTTTTTAACTGCTTAGCCACCTCTCCAGTCCTTTTTCTTGTCTCTGAAATCATCTCTCTGATGACCCAAAATAAATTTTTTGTGGTGGTTGGAGGCAATTGAGTGTGCACATGTGTGGGGGTGTGGGGATGTAGGGGGTATATACCACATACCTTTGTGCAGAGGCCAGAGGAAGACATACATGTCTTGCCCTATCAGTCTTCACTTCATTCTCTTGAGATAGGGTCTCTCACTGGACTTGGAGCTAGGCTGGTAGCTAGCAAACTCCAACAATCCTCTCATCTCTGCCTTCTGCAGTGCAAAAGTTATAGGCATGTACAGTCTTACCTGAGTTTATAAATGCTAGGGTTCAAATTCAGGTCCTCTGTGTTTTCTCCCACCCACTAAGCCATCTCTCTGTCTCAGGGAACAATTTTTAGAATAGTGTTTCAATGTTAACTTTCACTACGTGGTTTTCATATTTTTATTAAACATTTTTAGTACCATTGTCAAATGAAAATAATCCTTAGTCATCCTTAAAATTATTCTTCAAAAATATATATAGGCTAGTTGTGGTGGCACTTACTTGTAATAGTCCAGAAACAAGGAAGGTCAAGAGTATACAGTATACTAAGAGACTGACTCGTTAAAAAAAAGTATTCATAATATAATCAAATGTTACATCTGAAAAACAACTAATCATTGACCAGCCTTACTAGTTTCTTTCCTTTTTTAAAACAAGAGTTCATATATCTTAGGCTGCCCTCTAATTCGATATATGGCCTTGTTAGTAAAAATTACCTTAGACTTCTGAGCCTCCTGATTATCTACCTCTCAAATGCTGGAATTAACAGACGTTTGCCACTATACCCAGTTTACCCATTGCTGGGATTAAAACTAGGTTGCTGCCAGGTATGGTGATACTCTCTTGTAATCCCAGCACTTGGGAGCAGAGGCAGATGGATCTCTGTGAGTTTGCGGCCAGCCTGGTCTATAGTGTGAGTTCCAGGACAGCTAGGGCTGTTATACAGAAAAACCCTGTCTCAAAAAACCAAGAACCAAAACAAACAAACCAAAACTCACCAGGATTCTATACCTGCTCAGCAAACACTTTAGCAATTGAGCTACACCCCTATTTCCTAGTTTTATTTTTCTGACAAAGATTATCGATTCAATCTGACAAATGATTATCAATAAGATTATCATTATTCATATTAATGTTTTCTTAATATAATTAAAAATAGTAAGTATCTATACTGTGTAAGAATATACCAAAATGTTGGTATTATTTTCTCTATGTCTCTCTCTATCTCTTTGTTTTTTTGTTTTTTTGTTTGTTTGTTTTTTTCTTTTTTTGAGACAGGGTTTCTCTGTGTTGCTTTGGAGCCTGTCCCGGAAATAACTCTTATAGATCAGGCTGGCCTCGAACTCGCAGAGATCCATCTGCCTCTGCCTCCCGAGGGCTGGGATTAAAGGCGTGCACCACCACTGCCTGGCTATTATTTTTCTTTTATAGGTTAGAACATTGAGCCTTGGAGCTGATTACTAACTATAATGTACTAGTCAGGGATCTAGAGGCAGGGAGGTTTTTTCTACATATTCATGTTATCACATTGGGAAATGATGATCTGATAGTCACTATTAATATTTGCAAAGACAACAGAAATTGAAAATTGTAAAGCATCTTGTATAGATATTCCTATCACAAAACCCACTTTATGAGAAAAGCATAACAAGTTTACTCAAAGCTTTCCATTACATGCAAAGGAGCCTTCCCAGTCACGATCAACAAAGCACAAGGGAAGGTACCTATGGTGTTTGAATGAGAATGCCCTACTCTGAGATGGTTTGAATGAGAATGTCCCTATAGGGTTATATGTCCAAATACTTGGTCCTTAATTGGAGTGTCTCCCTCCCCCCTACTTTTTTTTTTTTTTTTTTTTTTTTTTTTTTTTTTTTTTTGGTTTTTCGAGACAGGGTTTCTCTGTGGTTTTGGAGCCTGTCCTGGCACTAGCTCTTGTAGACCAGGCTGGTCTCGAACTCACAGAGATCCGCCTGCCTCTGCCTCCCAAGTGCTGGGATTAAAGGCGTGCGCCACCACCGCCCGGCCCCAATCCCAAGAGCTAGTTCCAGGACAGGCTCCAAAACCACAGAGAAACCCTGTCTCGAAAAACCAAAAAAAAAAAAAAAAACCAAAAAAAAAAAAAAACCCTACTTTTTTTAATTTTTGAGAAGAGTAGGAGGTGTGGCCTTGCTGGAGAAGGTTTGTCACTAGGTGTAGGATCTGAAGTTTCAAAAGGCTTAGGTATTCCCAGTTTGCATTCCCGCTGCCTCCTACTTGGGGATCAACTGTTCCTGGTGTCATGCCTTTGCTGTAAAATCATGGACTCTAACTCAATGAAACTGTAAGTCTATGTAAACTCTTTGTTCAATAAATTGTCTTGATAATGACTTTATCACAGGAATAGAAAATTAACTAAGATGCTATCTGATTTTATGCTGAGGTTTGATGAAGCAGGGACAGCCATATAGAAAAGTGATTTTAAAAAGGCCATGATCCAATAGGAATGGAGACCAGTTTTAACACTTTTATTGTCCAGTATCCAGCTGGACCCCTATGGAAAGAGGATCTCTCTCTCTCTCTCTCTCTCTCTCTCTCTCTCTCTCTCTCTCTCTCTCACACACACACACACACACACACACACACACACACACACATCATCATTTTTTTGGACAATCAATATCCAAATGTTGTATTCAACATTTATGATGGATGCTCATTTTATAATATTGTTTTCAACCTCTATTTTTGCTACTTTCAGCAAATCATATATATACATTGCTCTCTGGGTCAGAGGCATTAAGTGGGAACATAGTATAAGATTACAGGTATGCATTTACTTAGGTTGCAAATCTCAATTTAATTCTCCCTTTCCTCCTTTTTCTTCCTTCCTTTTTCTCTATCACACATATATGATATAGTCTTCTGAAAATGTAAAGAAAAGAAAATTATCTACAATGACTGGCCAGTCTCTGTTTAAGGAGCACCCAAACACTTCTGAGCACTGCTATCCATAGCAGTTCTGCTGTGTATTCCCTTCTGAGAGTTCCAGGTGTCAACTACAATGCAGGTTATCATTATACAGTGAATGACTAGTATCCTGTAGTTCCTTCAGAATACTCTTGCTCTAGTGCTCAGGAAGGAAAGAAGGAAACACATTAAGGCAGTAAGTGACTATTGGACAAAGAATTGAAGGAAGAAACAATAAATAAAAAACACTGACAGTCTTGCAACTTTTAGGGTCTGCTGGAGGCCGAGGAGATGAAGTCTTACATAGATGCAACCTGGTACCTGTCTTTAAGAGTATCTTGTCTAATTGGAGACTAAGAATAACCCTGTGTATATAGTATATCTTACATGGTGTTATCTATGCAGGTGCAGAGGAGGACAGTACTTAAAATGGTTCCTCCACAAGAAGAGGACAAGAAGCAAGAAATCAATCAGGTGTACTGGTGGCTTTGTAAAACTTGTGTTGGGAAGGCGAGGAGGCACCTTTATAAAACTAAGGTGTGATGTGAGTTGTATTGGCTAAATAGGCAGTTTATGAAACTTAGAAAAACAAGGCCCTGGAGTCTAGGACAAACTGACCAAGAAATCTTTTAAAATGACTGTCCACCACTTTTCCTTGGAAGTAGTTTATACATATAAACATCTATCTCAAAGAGTTAGCATTCTCTTTTCTCCTTCTCTGCCTGTAATGGTGTTTGAATCTAGTGCATCATACCATATACTAAACAAGAACTCTCCCACAGAACTACATCGCCAGATCACTTCTTACTTTTTATTTTGAGGCAGGGTCTCCCAAAGTTATACAGGTTGGTCTTAAACTCCTAATTCTCCTGACTCAGCCTCTTTAGCTGTGACCACCCACCTGAAAAACTGACTGGTAGTGCTTACCATGCGTGCTATCTAACCCAACTAAGATCCCTAAGGCTTTTGAAATGCAAACTGTGGGCTTGCTTAAACATTCCGTATTTATTTATTTCACAAAAGTTTATTCAGGAACTCCTAGTGTGAGAATTTTGTTAGGCACTATGTGGGGGGTATACAAAGTGAATTGAATTTGGTCTCAGTCTTCCAGGACCTTATAGCTTAGTAATGGAAACAAATGTGCATACATAAGACCTTATAATAGGTGAAAGTGTAACAGAAGAATTGAAGGGAATCAACTCTTAGAAAAAATATAAAAGTGCTGTAAAAAACAAGCAAAGAGTTTTTAAAAACAAATTGGGCTTTGAATTAACTTTAAATCATTATGGTAATAGTTAAGACCAAGATTGGATGTCCAGGGTGTAGTGAGGAAGAGAGGTCTGTTTGGCTGGACAGTCAGGTTCCTTGAAAAGCAGTTTAGTGGTAGATTTAGCCAGGTAATAACCCAGGCTAGGGCCAGGCAGAAGGAACCTGAACCGAGATCTTATTTCCTTTCTTTATTATTCTTTACTTACACTTTATTAGATTACTTTAAAAAATTCACCTCCTTCCTAAAGTTCTAGTGCTTGGTGGTGGAGTGGGTTCAATGTGTAAGTTAAGGGTTTGCAAAGCGGCCCATTAGTGACTTAAATCCCATACTTTGGGAACCAGAAAAGGAAACATGTGAGAGGCTGTTTACGCGGAGCCCATTTAACGACACCAGCCACCCCCTTCAAGATACCAGCTGTTGCCCGGGCAAGCTGCAGGCCAAACCTGAAAGCGGGTAGCCAGAGCTGGCGGGAGCTCAGATCTCTGAACTGGCGGGCCACGGTTGAGGAAGAGAGGGAGGGAGGGAGGAAACGCGAGAGGGAGGGAGGAAGAAAGAGAGGGAGGCGTGTCATGTGATCCGCTTCCCTGCTCCTTTAAGCGTCCACTGGCTGCCGAGCGGCCGCAGTCTCAGCTCTGGGCATCTGGGGAGCCCGAGCGGCTTCGCCCGGGGATCCGCGCGGGCGTCTGCGGTCTGGGTTCCATCTCCTCTGTGATATCGCACCCTTGAAGTTTTGCAGCACCAGGAAAAGAGGACAAGGAAGAAGGAGAGGGGAAGCGAAAGCATAACCTAAAACATTTATTTAAAGGAGAAAAGAAGGGGGGGCGCAGAAATGGCTGGGGCAATTATAGAAAACATGAGCACCAAGAAGCTGTGCATTGTTGGAGGGATTCTGCTGGTTTTTCAAATCGTTGCCTTTCTGGTGGGAGGCTTGATCGGTAAGTGTGAGAGCTGCAAACTTTCCCCTTTCCCTCTCTTCGGCCCTTCCCTCTTTTGCCTCTTGGGCTACTTGTTACAGTATCGCTGCCTTGCCTCTATGATCTAATTAGTCCGGCTATTGTGCTTAAGAAAGCAGAGCTCCATGGGGCTCCATGGGGCACAATCCAGTCTAGTGGCAAAGAGAAAAGGAGGGGAAAAGTTTTGGCCTAGTTTCAGTATCCACTTGAAAGGCAGGAGGGGGTGGGGGTGGATCTTAAGCATGGCGACGGATCGCGAGGAAGTGCTGGGTCGCAAAGTTGATTGCTCCCCCTGCTCTTTCCCCTCGCCGCCCCCTCTTCCCTCTAGGTTCCCTCCCAATCAGCTCTGGGAGGGTAACGCAATCGACTTTATTAGGAATAACAGAAGAGTCGGTAGCTGCTCCCTGTGTCAGCCGCGAGCTGTTACTGGCTCTGGCTTGTGTAAATGCATTCGGTTGTCTCGGCGAGGGACTAGGGCAGGATTTAGGGTTTCAACCCTTCAGCCCTTGGTTTCCACGCCTCACCCCACCCACCTCTGGCGGGAGACTGGTGTGAGCTGAAGACTCGATCTGGGATGGAGTAGAGTGGTTTGGGAGAGAATTGATCCTCCCAGCACGAACTTGGAGAGGGCGTAGCAGAAAGCCGGTTTGAAAGGTGTTGCTTTTGCCTGTTGTCCCCTCTTCCATCTCCCCTCCCCCCATTGCTTTGAGCCCTAAGATCCAGTGAGTCGGAAACCTGGGGTCCTCCCCTGGCGCCAAGGAGGACGTTTCCTGCTCCCTCCTAGGCTGCCCTCAGGTGACAGCTCCCAAGCCCCAGCTACGGCGCCAGAGAGACTTTCTAAGTGCGCTCTAGCCCGACCTCTTGAGCAAAAAAGGCTTGCAACGTAGCCGACCTTGTGCCTCGGAAAACTCAACTTCCTTCCACTGTCCGTCTCACCTCACGTCCCTTCCTCCTCAAGATTCTGGACAACCTTGCACAAACTTCAGTGCCAACTTCGAAGCGGGCGCGGCTGGGAGGCTTGGCTTCCTTGGGGGCTGACTGTTGCTCTTAGCTGGGTAGAAGAGCGCTGGCACGCGGGGAGGGGGGTCGGAGGGTGTCTGTGATTTTCCCGGGAGCCCTTGGGCCACGCAGGAGCTTTCCAGACCCGCCTAGAGTCATGGGCGCGGTGTTTTGCCTCTAGACTCGGGTGTGTTGGGTTCGCATTCCAGAGAGTCTGGTACTGCCAATCTTTGTAACATTGAGGCTAAGTGTTTTAAACAAAGGAGAGTGGGAGAAGCTTCAAGAAGGGAGTTCTTAGAGGAGATCCAGTATATGTTAAAACCAGAGTTTTCTAAGCCTCTGTCCTTCGGGTGGGCTAAACAGCTTTTTCATTGCACACACACACACACACACACACACACACACGGCTAAACAGCTTTATCACTGTACACACACACACTGCTAACAGTCTTATCACTGCACACACATACGTACACACACACACAGTGCTAAACAGCAAACAGCTTTATCATTTGCACATACGCGGGTGCGCGCGCGCGCGCACACACACACACACACACACACACACACCCGCTTTGGCTTTTGTTTTGCTACGCCATGTAGGATCTCTTTTTCTCTGTATTGGATTTTCCAGGCTCTTAATATTTCTCTGCTGGGAGCTGTAGGCAGCAGCAGTCTAGGCGCGCTCACAGTGATTATACCGCGGTTACAATTACACCTCTTGTTTCCCTTGATGAGCAGTTGCAGTTAGATGCTATTGGATCTAGTGTGATTTCAGTGGCAGACCATAATAAAATTTCTTGCACCTTGTTCGTTCAGAATTAAATTGGCCTATTATCCTTGTCTGACCTTCCCTTTTGAGGTTTTTGCACATAGTAAGCCATTACAGTTTCCTGTCGCTGCAGGCCCACCCCCACTTCCCCACTTCACCCCCTCCACCCTCCGCAAAGCTGATGTGGGCCCACAGAGCTCTTGGTTCCTGCTGCAGGTTTCCCAGAGCTCTTCTGGAATTAGCATCTTTTCTGGAATCTTTGTTGCACAGAGGAGATTCAAGGTTCCTGTAAGTGTCTGCTGGACATTAGATTGACCAGAGTTAAAGAAGTTGTTTGTTCAGATCAGAGTTTCTCTGAAGTAAGCCCTCCCTTGTTAGTGAAGCTTCAGCCCCCCCACCCCGCCTAAATAGATTTTCCTAAATTATCAAACTACTTTACGTGGCAAAGAAACATCTCTCTCTAACATTTCTTGGATGAAGTTTTTTACATAACCTTAGTGTTTTACTTTCCTTTTCTCCCAACTGCAGTGACTGTCCTCAGTTATAGTCCTAAAACTGAACAGATTAGATTTACCCCACATTGACTATTGTTTTAGTTTTTACCTCTTCCACTTGGAGAGTAACAATTTTATTCTTAAATAAATTTAGGTAACCCAAGCTCTCTAGATGACCAAAATACAGGAAATGAATATTAACAAGAGATGCATGCTATGTTTTCCACTCAACTTCTCTATCTAATTGAAAGTAGATGAAACTGTGCAGAGTGGACCAGTAGAATCAGTACTTGAAAGAACAGTTTACAGGCTAGGAAGACAAGGAAAAGATCAAAAATCTTTGCACTCAATGCCATTTCTACTTATGGGGCCAGGCACTCTGATCATAAAGCAGTCTTCCTAAGTTAGCTGTTCCTTTTGAACTATAGCCATTGAGTTTTCCCCCATGAAGAAAACATGGCATCTCAGGGAAGGAGAATCTTGTAGGAAAGCTCCTCATTGGACATACACGACACACACAAAACAAAAGTATGAATCCCCTAAGCAGCCATAGCAAATCATGAATTTCAAAGTGACCACGCAAGTCACTTAACTAATAGGCTTTTCTCCTTACTAGTAGATAAATGAGTTTAAGATCCTTTTCATCTCTAATTGTATAATTCTTTTAGTATTCAGAGTTTTATGTGACATTTGGGCTAATATTCAATTGTAGCCTCATAAAATCAAGGGGAATTTTTTTTAAAGTAGCTATAAAAACAAAAGAAGGAATTGGGCTTTGATTTAGTTTAAATCTCCTATATCTTAAAGGCCTTTTTACCTAGCTTATTTACTTGCTTTCTGGCTGGCTTTGTGTGTTTTCCTTTTGACAGTGTCTATATATTGTTGAACTTTCGATGGAATTTTTTACAAACTGGCTCTGTAAGGAATATCTTACATGGTAGAAAATGGTAGATTTATAAATTCAGTGGTTTATGTTCTTGTTAAAACTTTGAGATACTATAAAATTAAGCATCTGTTATTTTATACATTCAGAAAAATTACTAAGTGACTAGCTGTTTTTTAATTTTAATATCCAAGAATCCTAAAAAGAAAATAAAATATTTTTTCTTTTCAATATTTTAATATTTCAAATAATGTGTTTGAAAGGTATAGCTTAATTTTACCCTTCTGAAAATCAAGCCTAAAAAAAAAACTGAAATATTTTTCCTTTGGTTTTACATTTGATGAATTTAGTTCATGGAGAAACAGCTGTAGGGGTGATGGAAGGGTTGTGAAGACCATGTGTCATGAAACAAGAGCACAGCCCACTAAAAATCATGAACTTGAGCATCTGGCCCATCATGTGTAGTTTGTTCAGCTTCTGATTAATCTTTTCTGGAGATAATAACATTTGAAGAATCAGGTAATCTCATAAATTCACTTAGAGTAATCATTTTTTTATTATTAAAATAACATTATTTGATTTAGCAAGCTAAACCTCTTGGTTATTACAATAAGACAATGCTTATGCTAATGCTCTAATTGTTTTATGGTTTGCTTAGTACCATCCAGCCTTCTTGTGCAATTTTTCTTTCCCTAGTAAAGTGAGAAATATTTCCTTGAGTAATTACAAATAGTTTTGTGGTGTTTACAAATCCTCTGCCTATAACCCTGCCTTATCTAGTAGACATTTTGCAATAATTTTACTTTTAATTTTACATTTTTTACATTATTATTTTTCACACTGTTTCTTATTTTTGCTTGTTTTTAAGACAGGATCTTACTATGTATACCTGTCTGGCATGAAGCTCTGTATGCAGACCAGGACACATAGATAGATCTGCCTAGCTCTTGCTTCCTAAGTGTTAGACCTAAAGGCATAAGCTTTCATTTCTGGCAACCTTTATTGTTAAATATGTACTGACTGAGGAAAGATTCATACCTATCTCCCTCATAGAGTGGTTTTATAGAATGTCTTTAGCTCAAAACTTAGGTGTACCACTGACCTAATGTCCAAAATGATTTATTGGGGCCCACGGTGTGCTCAGGACAGAGCTATGTGTTGTCTGGGGATTGTTTAGAGAGGACTTAGAGCCTCAGTAAATTAGGGGAGTCACAGGGAGACCCACAGAAAATTTCTTATGATGAGGTTTTTCAGAACCATTTATTTATTGATAATTTGAGAACATACAAAATTGGAAGCTATACTGTTCAGCAAATTATTAGCTAATTTTTCTTCCTGAAATAAGTGACAGATAAAATATTCTGTTGAACATGCATTGAATGTACACCTTGTGCCAGATTTTGTATAATTTAATCCACAAAAGTCATGTTAATGATATCACAATTAAAAAAATTTTGTGTATGTTTGTATATGTGTGCATATCTCATAGGACAACCAACTCAGAAGAGTTGGTTCTATCCTACCGTGTAGGCCCCAGGGATTAAACTCTTGTCAGAATTAGTAGCAAACATCTTTTTTTGTTGTTGTTGTTGTTTAAATTTATTTATTATGTATACAATATTCTGTCTGTGTGTATGCCTGCAGGTCAGAAGAGGGCACCAGACCTCATTACAGATGGTTGTGAGCCACCATGTGGTTGCTGGGAATTGAACTCAGGACCTTTGGAAGAGCAGTCAGTGCTCTTAACCTCTGAGCCATCTCTCCAGCCCCAGTAACAAACATCTTTACCTCCTGAACTTTTTAATTGGGTCATCATTGATATTTTTGTACTCATTTTATCATTATTATATAAGTAAATCAAGATGCAAACAGTTCTAACAAAAATTTTTCAAGATTAACTGTCTCAGTCAAGCATGGAAGTAGATTCCAGTAACTCTGATATCACAAACCAGAGTTAAATGATCCTATCTAAATCATGACTTCTGGGTCTCAGTAGAAATGATTTTGATACAGAGAGGTATAATAAGGAGCAGGAAACTGTAACTGATTTCTCATTGTTAGTTATTGAATGACATGGAAGAGAAGAATAATCTCTAGGATGATAAAGGCATTCTAATTGTAGTGCCAAAGCAGTATCTTAACAAGAGAAAGGGAGGGTATCCTTTGAAAAAAGAATGAAACACTATTTTTACTTTCTTACAAGTTCCATCCAGCCCCCATAATTGTATGAATCATCCAATTGTCTGAGCAGCCTGGTTCATTAATCAGGAAGAAATATTAGCTGTTTTTAGTCTACCCAGCTCTGAGTTTGATATATTTATGTGGTTCTATAAGAAGTTTGGACTTCTCAAAGGAAGATAAGAGAAAGAATCACTGGAGACTGATGATGCTTTGGAAAGTTGTGGATGGCAGTAATGGGAACAGTTGAAACTTAAAAATAATTTTCTGGGAGTGGGGAGGGCCTTGGACTTTCTGGGAGTGGGAGGGCCTGCCCTCTCTTAGAAGGGGGGGAGGGTGAGTGGGGGAGCCGGAGGGAAGAGGGAGGAGGGGAAGAAGTGGAAATTTTGATTGGTATTATTTATAAAGTAATAAAAAAATTATCAGGGAAAAAATTCCTTCCAAAATGTAAACATACAAAAGCAGTAGTTCTCAGGAGTAGCCATGTAGACACCATGAAAGGTGCATTTTATTCTTGGAAAAAATGCTAATATATATATTTTTAATACATGGAAAAAATTGAAGCTCTTAGTTTTCATAGAAACTCCAACAGATTTACACAGTCATATTATTTTCACTTGGTTAGATCTCCCCTCTGAGACTTGTTGATGGTGGCCTAAAGGGACAAGTAGGCCGTATACAGGTAGTTCCAAAGTATCTGACGACAATGGGAGGACAGGACTTTAAGATCAAACAAACTGAAAAGATTATTAAATCATGAAAAAGAAGACACTTCATATTTCAGAATTAAAAATATGCTGAGACTCTTTTGCTACTTTTCTATGGTTTTCCCAACTTCTTCAACAATCCTGCACATTCTTTTCCTAATACAGTTTTATAAAAGAACAAAAGTAAGAATCATGTGAATGTCTGACCAGGAGCAGGCACTTGCTTTTCTGTAATTGTTTCCTTTTGGGTGACCATGTAAAATAATTTAGATTGGTTCAATGATCATTATAACCCACAATGACAGTATTGCTACTTTCTTGAATATTCAGTTCAGTCTCAGAACTATTTAAGATTTTTTTTCTTAAACTTCATTGTTATTGTTTATGTCTTTTAAAATTGACCTTTTGCTTTGTTCAGAAGTTAACAATTTCAGAAAACCAGAGGACTAAGAAAATTAAAGATTTTTTACAAATGTCTTTTAATTTTCCACCAGTATAATTGCTCTCTGGAATGACTTATTTTTCACCTTTTTTTTTTTTTTTTGACAGGGTTTCTCTGTGTAACAACTCTAGCTATTCTGGAAGTCACTTTGTAGACCAGACTGACCTTGAACTCAGAGAGATCTTCCTGCCTCTGCCTTCCTAGTGCTGGAACTAAAGTTGTACCACCATTACCTCCGTTTAGGCTGTTTTCTAATCTAATTTTCCACCATGAAAGTGTTCAATCAATAGTATATACCAAGAAGTACATTGCTGTATGTGCACATTAGAATTTGTATTTTTCTTTAAACATAAGTATTTATTGATTCTATGAGATTTTCACATCATATACCCCAATCTTGCTCTCTTCCCACCCCCCATAACCACCCCTCACACCTGCTGTATACCCCCCAAAAGAACTCTCTCCAAGTTAAAAACAAAAACCAAACCAAACAAATTGCTCCCCCATTTTTTCCAGCACCTTTTCTTTCATTCTAGTGGTATCTGGAGCTGCTGTATGTCACACAGTATATACCCTTTAGTCCAACCAGCCCCACCCCCATAATGTTCATTGTAATGTGTGGTTCCAGGCCTCTGACATACCATCATCACTGGACCCTCACTGAAACTCCCTTCAGATAGCCTGCTGTTGCCCTGAGTAGTGGAGATCCTGTGGCTATAGTTCCACAGGACCAGTCTAAGGAACTCTTTTGAAGCTATCCTTTATTGAATCGTAAGCCATGTTCTTAATGGGGGATGCTGCTTTTCTCCCATTGTTCCTTCCATTTCTTTCTTTCTTTCTTTCTTTCTTTCTTTCTTTCTTTCTTTCTTTTTTTTGTCTTTTTTGTTTTTCCGTTTTCCTTCCATTTCTAAGAAACAGAGGGGCAAGGGTGAGGTTCCACTCAAAAGAAATATGACATGGAAGCTCAATCTCCTTTTTTGGCTCATGTCCCTTCCTCAAGTTAAGCATTTTGATTGCTAACTGAGTACCAAAATGACTTATTCTAAACAAATGACTCTAGTACCTGACACTTAACAATCCTCATCCCAGCACTGTGATTGTGACTATGCTTATAAGCCATGCTGGGTAGGGGTAAGCCTGACAAACTCACGTGCTTCCTTGGTGACATGGCCTCATGAAGCTAAGGGATATGAGCATTACAGAAAACTTGGGAAATGAGTACTGAAGAGTACCCTTTGTCTTTAGCCGGTACAACAGATATTGAATGTGGATATTGCAGGAGATGATAGCAGCATGTGGCCCAGAAAAAGAAAATTTAAGGCCTCTGCAAACATCCCTTCAGCTGGGCGGTGGTGGCGCACACCTTTAATCCTAGCACTCTGGAGGCAGAGGCAGGTGGATCTCTGTGAGTTCGAGACCAGCCTGGTCTACAGAGCTAGTTCCAGGACAGGCTCCAAAGCTACAGAGAAACCCTGTCTCGAAAAACAAAACAAAACAAAACAAAACAAAAAAAAACAAAAAAAAACCCCATCCCTTCAGCTAGGCTGTATTTCTCACACCTACTTTTTTCTGGTACCACTCATTTTCCCACACTGAGCTGAGCCCTTCCATCTCCATGCCTACACTGAGCTGAGCCCTTCCATCTCCATGCCCACACTGAGCTGAGCCCTTCCATCTCCATGCCCACACTGAGCTGAGCCCTTCCATCTCCATGCCCATTTAAATCCTGTCAAGTTTCTGCTGCTTTTTCTCCTTCCTGTTGTATGCTTTTAATATTCTCAGAAAAAAGAATGATCTTTTTCTTTTTTTAATTTTTAAACTGGTTCATGCAAATTATAGGACTTTCTTAAACGTCCAGCTAATTCTCTTGCATAGCTGAGGGGCTTTATCCACAAATGCATATGTCTAATAAAGCAGAGAGATTTAAAAGGGAAGATCAAGTCTACTATATTAGTTTTGGCGAAGCATTAAAATTTTCCTTTAGAAAAAAGGCAATTGATCTGAAATTGGTTGGCTCAGTGTTTTTCAAGTTCTACATTAATAAAGTCAGTCTAATGAATTGTATGTAAATTCTTCCTTTGTCTTTCCTTTTCTTGAACAAAGCAGTCATGAAGCAACATGTAATTTAGTTAACATGATATCAACTTTCAGTCTCTCTTTACTTAGCAGGTTTGCCTTCAGGTTATCACAACTAAGAAGTGGCTCCAACTTTGTTAAATCTAGCCTTCTCTCAAGGCAAGCATGCATTTTTGAAGTCCAGTTTCTTTTAATCTGCTTCTCAACATGTTTTATGTTGTCCTTTAGGCTCTAACTTGCCCTGAGTAGAATGCCTCTAATGGGAAAGACACACCCCCACATTCCTTTCTTTGCTCTGTTCTCTTAAGCTGATTCTGTCCTATGTGAACCAGGTTCCTGCTTTAGCTTTGCAATCCTGGCCTAAGCAGTTAGAGATAAAATTCTTGAGCAGTCTATGAACAAACTGCTAAAACTTACAGAACATGTCTCTACTTGGAAAAGATCAGATTCTTCATATTGTTGGAGGACAGGGAAGGCAACTACAGAAAACTGTGAGACCTGAGATATCTTTATTTGTTTCAACCTCTGGCTGCATAGAACCTTCAGGTTCCTAAGAGTACAGGCCTGTTGAGACGCTGGCACCACTCTTTGTACATGCTCAGGCAGAGCAGAGTTTCTCTCTAAAAGACATGGTATTTCTGTGTAATAGCTGATGAAAATAAAGAAAGCAAAAAAGAGATAATTTGTTGATTTTTTTTTAAGATGAGTGAGCACGATTGTCTTTAATTTAGCATTTGTTCCCCTTGTTCTTTTCTCATTTCTCCTTTCTTTTTTTTCACAGACACCCAAAAATCCCTTCATTACTTTCTTCTCTTACTCCACTCACTCAAGAAAATGAATTTTATGAGAATGATGAATATGTTCAAGATTCTGATTAAAAACCATGGTTAGCATATCTATGAGACAGTAGCTACTTATCCCCACTCTTTCTAAGTAAGCCATTAATTCCTCATTAGTAAGAGCTTTTAAAATTTGGTTGATTACTTGGGTGTATTGAAAGATTCTTGAGAAATAGCTATTCTATAAAATAGCAGCATGGTAGCTAAAGGTTTTTCATGTGATATTTTTTGTTTACTGAAAACCTGATTACTGTGGAATATTACTTTATGCAAAGATGTGTTGCATTTGTTTATGTTGTGAAATATTATTTTAACTATATGAAGGTGAGTTAAATTTGTTTATGTTGAATTTCTTAAACTAGGCAAAGATGTGTTACATTTTTGTGTGGTTTTTAATTATGTAAAGATGTGTTGTTGTTTCACTTTGCCTGTCTAAAGCACCTGATTGGTCTAATAAAAAGCTGTATGGCTAACAGCTAGACATTAAAGGGATAGGTGGGGCTCCTGGGCAGAGAGAATAAGTAAGAGGAAAGAAGAGAAGAAAGAAGAAAGGAGAGAAAAGGGGAGAAAGAGTGGGAGATGCCCCGCAGCTTGCCAGTCAGTCAGACACAGCAGGACATACAGAATGAAAGGTTAAATCATACATGAAGAGAAAAAGGTTAATATAAATTATAAGAACTAGTGACATAAGGATAAGCTAAGGCTGAACATTCATAATAAATAATAAGTTTCCATGTCCTGATTTGGGAGCTGGTTGGTGGCGCAAATGAAAGTCAGCTACACTGGGCAGTAAAAGCCTTTATCTCAGCACTCAAGTCAAGAAGCTAATGCAGCCGGGCGGTGGTGGCGCACGCCTTTAATCCCAGCACTCGGGAGGCAGAGGCAGGCGGATCTCTGTGAGTTCGAGGCCAGCCTGGTCTACAGAGCTAGTTCCAGGACAGGCTCCGTAGCTACAGAGAAACCCTGTCTTGAAAAAACCAAAAAAAAAAATAAAAAAAATAAAAAAAAAAGAAGCTAATGCAGAAGGATCACTGTTACTTGGGCAGTGACTTCAAGGCTAGCTTTAGCAATTTATGAGATGCTGTCTCAAGTGAAAAGAGAGCCAGGTGTGGTGGTACACGCCTTTAATCCCAGCACTTAGGGAGGCAGAGGCAGGTGGATCTCTATAAGTTCGAGGCCAGCTTGTTCTCCAAAGTGAGTTCCAAGATAGCTGAGACATCCTGTCTCAAAAAACAAAACAAACAAAAAAGTTAAAAGAGGGCAGGAATTATAGCTAAGTTATAGTTAGAACAGTTGTCTATTATGTATAAGAAAATAAAACAAAATGCAGTAATACTCCTGTTCAAAGTTTTTCAAGTTCTAGGATTTTATTGTAGCAACCAGTGGTAGTGATCTGATTTATCTGTTATCACCCTTCCTCTGAAACGTAGGCAAAACTTTAATATGTTGTAAGTCTCAGTTTCTTTATATAAAGAATTTATAGGCAGAACATGGAATTTAAGTAAGTATAACTTACACATTTGTTCCATGTGTGCCTTCTCATAGACATTACAGGAATCACTTTCTGAACCTCACATTTCTGTATTAGAAGTTACCACTAAGTACATGCTTAGCAACACATGTATACGTTTGTGTTCATCCTGTGTTTTTGCTTTTCAGTGGGTTAGGTACTACTGGAAACTCAACAATACTGCTTTGTGACTTTCTTCTTGGCATAGTCTGTGCTAACCAATAGCTCGAGAAGTATATCATCCACATATTTGATAATCACAGTAGTTCATTTATCTTTGGGCTTAGTTTTTATTAATAATTTTCTCAAGATTTAATTTGAATCTTAAATATTTTTCTTTTAATATTCTGGTTTGGGGTTGGGGAGATAGCTCAGACAAGGCTCTGAGTTAAATCATTGACACTGCCCTCAAAATCTAAAAGCATGGCTGTTCATAGCATAGGTAAGACTAGGTAACAAATTTTAAAGAAATTTTACTTACATGTTCTATCTCTTGTTACAATACACACCTTAGTTGCTCTCTTGTTTTACAATATAAAACTGAAGTCATTATCCATATGACATTTTCCTCTTCCAAATGCATAATATATGATAGAGATTTTTGAATATCAGATTTGAGGGAAAATGATGATCTTTTACTAATTCATATCAGCTATCGGAGTATTAACTAGAACTATAGAGCTGTATTGTCAGCATTTTTTGTGGCAGTAGAGGCATGTGCATGCTGTGTAAGCACTCTACCAGTATACATCTTTGTCACCATCTGAATTCTAAAATAAGAATAGTATAATTATAATATAATATATAAGAAGCTATATAAAACTATAAATTCTATATTGATGTGCAGTTCTATCATAGTCAAGTACAATATGGGTACCAGGAATATGGTTGAAGAATTGCATGGGTAAATGCCTTGTACTTTGGACTTACTGCAAGGGTACCAAAAATGTCCATTAAGGTCTACCATAAATTTTGAAGTGTTGTATTCCAGGCTGTACTTTCATGTTTAAATGAAAATAAGACTATTAATTTTCTCTTGAACATGTTAACAAAAGTTTATGCATACCCTCATGGAATGTATGCTTGGTTGGATATGAATAAACTTGTACCATTTTTGAAGTTGAAAGGGGACCTCTCTAATATTGTGGAAATCAAGGCTCAGAGGAGACCAAGGGACAGCATATAGTTTGATCTAAGCTTCCCAGTCACTGTTCATGGTCATTCCCTCTTGTTTATGTGTTTTTAGCTTTTATTGGGCATAAACATAGATAACTGGCTGTGATTGCTTGCCCATACTTCACAATTAAATATAAAAGTAATATGCTCTAGTGCATATATTTCCAAAGTTTTAATAATCAAATAGAGATGCTGAGTGATAGTGGAAAACTTGTGATTTATTGTGTTTACAAAGCAAATATATTTCTTCTGCTTCACTAGGATTGTTTGGAGGGACTTATTTTAGATGAGTTTCTTCTTCTTCATGATGACTGTTCTGAAAGGACTCATTTTAGAGCCCCACAGTTTGACTACAAACTTAAAAATGGGAATTCATTTTTCTACTTTTTGAAACATTTTGCTTACATATAGTTGTTCTTTGAGACTGAAAGGTTAGATTTAAATAGGAGCTTAAATTTTAAACTTATTTATTTATCATGTTAGAGATAGAACCTATTCTCTAGGTGTGCTAAGTAAGGATTTCACCAGTAAATCATAACCAAGAAGGTGTGGATTCAAATCCTGGCTCTACCATGTGCTTGTTATGCAACCTTGAATAATTACTTAATCCAAGTCTGAGAGTATTCTTCAAAGACTGTTAAGTAGGACTCTCCAGGCTTATCTCACAAGATTAAATAAGATGCTAAAAGACTTCAGTATAGGGTCTGTCAAATACTGAATCCTTAAAATTAAACAATGATTATTTTGTTTTTAGGGTCCTGGGGAAGCTGTTCTAAAGATCCTTAAGATGTGGATCATATTCAACTGTTGGTTTGAGTTAAACTCTTGTGATAGGAAATAAGTTTTCTGTCTCCTTAAGAACATAACAATCTTAAAGGAATTAAAAATAATAATAATAGAAAAAGAAAATCTTTCTGAAATTCATCTTTTTAATGCAACAATTTTGTTTAAATTTTATTTTTTTTCACCTCTGGTGCCTAAAATGCAAAGTCTCACTAAGTAGAGACACTCAACAGAGGCTTTCTGTTGTCTTTCTGCCAGCTGCACATTTACTTTAGAAATTTAGCAATTCCTCCTCTTTCCTTCAAACTCTGTTCTACTACTTAACTCAAGATTGCTATTGAGCTATTGAACCATGGGAAATTCATTTTCAAAATCTGCTTAATTGCTGTGAGACTTTAATTTGTTCTGGATGATGGTGCTAATGTCTGGGAACTGGGACTGAAGCCCTCCGAAGTTGTTAATTTAATCAACCGCTGTGCCCTTGCCTAATGAAGGGGCACCAGATCCTCCCTACAAAGAGGCTGGGTCCCTCCTGACCACCTCGTTCATGATGAATAACAGAGGCCCCACAGTCAGTTTGAGCACTTGGGGCAAATTATCAGAATGTCAGTCCCCATTATCTGAAATCCTGGGCTGAGAATCCCCAAATAATTATTGAGTAGATTTTATATAGGAATTTAGTGTTTTCAAGGTAGGGATTCTTGTGTGCTTATGTTCACACCTTGATAGTCTGAAAAATTCTTGAATCATTAGGGTTCTGTGCAGCTGGTCTATAATCTGTAAGATCATAAACATCACCTCAGACTACAGAGATGCCTGTTAACCACTCAAGTTTTCCATGGCAAGACGGGTGAATGCTTGCTCTGGCCTCATGATAAATTAGCTTGTTTATTCCTCTTCTGCTTATTTCTATCCTGCTGTTGGTTAGTGTAATGAAGCAGAAGCCTATTGTGTATGTTCATTGGGTAGCAATCCTCTGGCACCAAAAAGGGTAATTGAGTAGAAAGGCGGATGCTGTTGGTGCATGGGAGAAGCTAACACCACATGAGGTCACCAGGCTTCCAGCTTTAACCAATGTGGACACAATGCAATTGAGATTCTGAAAAGGGTTTGTTTATAGTGTGAGAGTAAGGGTCAGTAGTTAATTTGAAATGCTGTAGGTGTGTTTTCCTTGAACCAAGAAGGTATAGAGCATGTGTCATGGAAGATTGTAAATATCCGCAAAGGGCGAGGATAGACTTGGGAGGAATTTAAGACAAAAGCATACTTAAAAATTCTAGTATACTTATTGTGTACTATCCATGTTTTCTTAAACGTTTTACTTTCTTGAAAATAAGTTCACTGTAGAAAAAATACTATAAATCTGTGGTTTAGAGGCACAGTTCAACCAAGAAATAACCATTTTTAAAAGCAGGAGTTTCTCAAATGCAAAGATATTGGAGTCATGTAAAATATTGTTAATATTACTCTAACAAATGCTCACATTCAGAATGTCTTCTAAGATTTATAATTGTCCTGACTTTAATGTGATAATATGGAAACCATTATCCCTGTATTTGTTTCTAGTGTAGGATTTTTGCCCTATTTAGGTGTCTTTTCTTGGCATATCTGTCCTTTAAATTTTTCTTTGGTATTAATTTCATTATTTAATTACCTGTTTTAATTATAGAATTGTGTTTTATAATTACACATCAGATAATTTAAAGACAGAGAGAACTTCCCCCTAGATTATAGGGAAATGTTATAAGCGAACATTTTGTTTTCAGAAATAACAATAGAAAAAAAAATGGAGGTAATCCAGAAACCAAAGGTTTGTCATGACCTTTATCATGCTTTGTGGAGTGTATGTTAAGTCTAGGACATGCATTTGATATTCCTGATTCCTTACATTGGTAGACAGCTTTTATCCTTCTTCAAAGTGCTTTTGTAGAAATCACCTCATTTGATCTTGACAAAATTCCAAGATAGGCCAGTTCACCAAGGATCTTCACAATTAAAGTCATGGAAACTGAGAAAAGAATTATGTTTATGGTGTGTTTTGTTGGGGAAAGCACTAGATTTGTGGTGATTAAAACTTGGAAATTTGGAATCTTATTTGCTACATGGTAACAGGTGTAAGAAGAGTAAGAAGGCATAGTTGTATTTTTTAACACAGAATTATTTGTTGTAAAAATTGCCGTATATGACTTCTGAGCTATCTTCTAGGAGAAGTAAATGTTCTCTATAGTCTTTTTTGTTGTTGTTGTTTGGTTGGTTGTTTTTTTTTTTTTTTTTTTGTCTTTTTCCATTTAACTCATAGTTACTTCAGTGAAAGAATTGTTGGGTGTCTCTTTTTTTTTTTTTTTTTTTTGAGACAGGGTTTCTCCGTAGCTTTTGGTTCCTGTCCTGGAACTAGCTCTTTTTTTTTTTTTTTTTTTTTGGTTTTTCAAGACAGGGTTTCTCTGTGGTTTTGGAGCCTGTCCTGGAACTAGCTCTTGTAGACCAGGCTGGTCTCGAACTCACAGAGATCCGCCTGCCTCTGCCTCCCAAGTGCTGGGATTAAAGGCGTGCGCCACCACCGCCTGGCTTGGAACTAGCTCTTGTAGACCAGGCTGGTCTCGAACTCACAGAGATCCTCCTGCTTCTGCCTCCCGAGTGCTGGGATTAAAGGCGTGCGCCACCACCGCCCGGCTTGTTGGATATCTCTTTAAGTATTGTATTGATAAGCTGTAATCTGTTCAGGTCATTGGTGTTTTTTTTCTGTTTCCCCAAGCAGAATTTAGTTTTTTAAGCTACCTTTTTGTCGTATTGACTGTTTTCTTTGCCTTACAGGAGAGTCTCAGTTTCAGGAGGTCTTATTTATTAATTGTTGCTCTCAGTGTCTGTGCTATTAGTGTTAGAATTAGGAAGTGGTCTCCTGTGCCAATGCATTCAAGGCTACTTCACACTTACTCTTCTATCAACTTCAATGTAATTGGATTTATGTTGAGATCTTTGATTCACTTGTTTTGAGTTTTATGCATGGGGATAGATATGGATCTATTTTCATTCTTCTACATGTTAACATCAAGTTATGCCAGCACGTTTGTTGAAGATGCTTTCTTTCTTCCGTTGTTCAATTTTGATGTCTTTATCATAAATCATGTTTTCGTAGGTGTGTGGATTAATGTCAGAGTCTTCAATTCAATCCATTGATCCACGAGTCTGGTTTTATGCCAGTACCAAGCTGTTTTCATTACTGTAGCTCTGTAATAGAGTTTGATGTCAGGGATGATGATGCTTTCCTGGAAGTTCCTTTATTGTACAAGATTGTTTTTTGGCTATACTGGTTTTTTTGCATTCCCATATAAAGTTGAATATTGTTCTTTTGAGGTCTGTGAAGAATTGTGATGGAATTTTGATGAGAATTACATTGAACATGTATATTGCTTTTGGTAAGATTGTAATTTTTTATTATGTTGGTCCTCCCTATGCGAGAACATGGGTGATCTTTTTATTTTCTGATACCTTCTTCCACTTCTTACTTCAGAGACTTAAAGTTCTTGTCATACAGGTCTTTCATTTGTTTGGTTAAAGTTACCCCTAAGATATTTTATGTTATCTGTGGCTATTGTAAAGGGTGATGTTTCCTTTTTTTTCAACCCATTTATCATTTGTTTATAGAAGGTTTACTGATTTTTTTTTTTGACTTAATCTTTTATCCTGCCACATTACTGAAGGTGTTTATCAGCTGTAGGAGTTCCCTGTGAGAATTTTAGGATCACTAATGTATATTATTATATCATCTGCAAACAGTGAAAGTTTGACTTCTTCCTTTCCAATTTATGTCCCTTTAGTCTTCTTTCGTTGCTTTTTTTTTTTTGCTCCAGCTAGAACTTCCAGCACTATATTGAATAGATATAGAAAGTGGATAGCCATGTCTTGTTCCAAATATTAATGGAATCACTTTGAGTGTCTCTCAGTTTAGTTTGATATTGGCTGTCGACTTGCTGTGTACTGCCTTTACTATGTTTACACTTGTTCCTTGTATCCCTAATCTCTCAAAGACCTTAATTATGAAGGGGTGTTGGATTTGTCCAAGGCCTATTCAACATCTAATATGATTGTCATGTGTTTTTTTATTCAGTTTGTGTATATGGTGGATTACATTGACAGATTTTTGAATGTTGAACCATTCCTGTATCTCTGGGATGAAGCCTACTTGATCATGATGGATGACTTTTTTTGATGTATTCTTAGATTCGGTTTGCTAATATTTTATTGAATATTTTTGCATCAATGTTCATAAGAGAGATTGGTTTGTAATTTTCTTTCTTAGTTGCATTTTTGTGTGGTTTAGGTATCAGGGTTACTGTAACTTCATTAAAAGTTGCTTCTGTTTCTATTATGTGGAACAATTTGAGAAATATTGGTAATTTGAAATTCTGACAGAATTCTGTGATGAAACCATCTGGCCCTGTTTTTTTTATTTTTGTTGTTGTTTGTTTGTTTTGTCTTTTGGTTGGGAAACTTTTAATGACTGGTTCTATTTCTATAGGCGTTATAGGTTTATTTAAGTTGTTTATTTGGTCTTGATTTAATTTTGGTTAATTGTACTTATACAGAAAATTGTCCATTTGTTTTAGGTTTTCCAATTTTGTGGAGTACAGATTTTTGAAGTATGACTTAAAGATTCTGTGGATTTCTTCAGTATCTGTTGTTATGTCCCACTTTTCCTTTCTGATTTTGTTAATTTGGATATTCTGTCTCTCCCTTTTGATTAGTTTGGATAAGCGTTTTTCTATCTTATTGATTTTTCTCAAAGAACAAACTCTTTGTTTCACTGATTCTTTGTATTGTTCTCTTTGTTTCGTTTTTTTATTGACTTCAGCACTCAGTTTGATTATTTCCTTTCATCTGCCTCTTCAAGGTGAGTTTGCTTCTTTTTGTTCTAGAGTTGCCAGGTGTGCTGCTAAGTTGCTAGTGAGGGATTTCTGCAAATTCTTTATGTGGTCACTTAGTGTTATGAACTTTCCTCATAGCACTGCTCTCATATTGTCTCATAAGTTTGGATATGTTATGCCTTTATTTTCACTGAATCGTAGGAATCTTTAATTTCTTTCTTGACACAGTGGTAATTCAGTTGAGCATTTTTCAGTTTCCGTGAGATTGTAGGCTTCCTATATTTTGTGTTGTTGTTGAAATCTGACTTTAAGCCATGGTGATCAGATAAGATACTGAGGGTTGTTTCAACTTTTTTGTATCCATTTTTTTGCTTTGTTATTGAGTATGTGGTCAGTTTTAGAGAAGGTTACATGAGGTGCTGAGAAGTAGGTATTTTTTTGTGTTTAGGTGAAATGTTCTGTATATGTCTGTTAAGTCGATTTGAGTCATAACATCTGTTAGTTTCCTTATTTCTCTCTTAAGTTTATGCCTGGCACACCTGTCCAGTGGTGAGAACAGAGTGTTGAAGTCTTCCACTATTAGTGTGTGGGGTTTGATGTGTGCTTTAAGCTTTAGTAATATTTCTCTTACAAATGTGGGTGCTTTTGTATTTGGGACATAAATGTTCAGAATTGAGACTTTAGTTTGAAGTCTATTTGTTTTTAGATATTAGGATAGATACACCAGTATGATTCTACACCCATTTGATGGAAAAATCTTTTCCCAATCCTTTAGTCTGAGATAATTTCTGTCCTTGTAGTTGAGGTACTTACAAAAATTTTAATTAGAACGCTATTTGAAATTGTCTATGTGCATGCTTGTGTGTGTATCTCTGTGTCTGTGCTTGTATTTAGGTATTTGTTTAATAACATTGCTTGTGTAGGTCATTAGTGATAATTCATAGAATTTTGCTAAGCTTCTGACTTTGAAACAAAGCTCATGCTGGTACATGTTCTGATTTGCATGCATGTGAAAGATAGATGGCCATATTGTATCCACTTGAAATGAGCTTTTTGGAGGCAGAATATAATTTTTAATGATTGTACAAGGGCTGGAGAGATGACTCAGTCGTTAAAGGCTGGGCTCACAACCAAAATATAATGATTGTACAATATAGAACAGTATCTCTGGAGATGGCTGTGAAATTTCATTAATGATTCTGGAAGATTTTTTAAGATGTGCTAGAGACTATGAGGCAGAATAAACAGCAAATCAGCACATGACTACAGTTCTCTAACTCAGTTAGATCTGGCTACAGAAGAGTAGGAATACCTAGACCTTGTCTTTTAGCAACTTCAATTTGATTAGAAAGACAAGACACATAAAACAAGTTGTTGTTAAGGGCTAAGTTAGTTGCAACAGACCAAATAACAAAACAAAACAAAACAAAACACCTCTAAGCATATTTTAGACAAATACAAATGAAAAGATATCATCACTGAATAGCTGGAGTCTAACATAGATTGTCAAAAATTGGGTGATTATTTGAAATACAATTTGATATGCGTAATTGAAGACAAGATTTATATAATTCATGTTCTAAATTAATAATGAGCTAAATAGGAAAAGCTTTTTGTCTAGTATGAAGAAGTCTGGTTTGAGTATCATTTGCCACTCTAGACATCCAGTCTTTCATGCTTCTTTCTGTCTTTGCTTGGAAACATTTTTTTTTTTTTTTGGCCATTAAATCAAGGGCATGCTTTTCCTCAAAGCCAAATATGTTGGTGTTTCCACCCACCCATTTCCCACTCAATTTTAATTAAAGACAGTAGGGTAAATCTTGAGTCTTTTGCTTACCTGTGGATCAGACATTTATTTTGATTTACTTAGTTTTATTTTATGTGTATGGTTGTTTGGATTGCTTATATTTCTGTGTATCATGTGCATGTCTGATATCTATGGAGGCCAGAAGAGGGGCATGGATTCCCTAAAAGTGGCATTATGGACAGTTGTGAGCTGCTATGTGAGTTCTGTGACTAGAACCATAGTCTTTGGAAAGACCAATTCTTAATTTAAGTGCTCTTAAATTCTGATCAGAGGTCTGTTTTCGATGATAATTAAGGCTTATTTTTACTTCACAAAATTCTGGAAAACGGAGTCATAGAACAGGATCTTGCGCTTATCTGTGATGCTAAGGAAAGAATGACCTGGGATAGAAGTAGTAAGCTGATCGTACGCAATGAATCAACTAAACGTCAACTGTGAGACTTTACCTTGTAACCTATTGCAAAAGAAGACAACATTTGAAGCATCTGATTTTAACAATGAACCAAAGCACAGATATGGTAAACGATTTTAGGTAAATAGAAAAGTTGAGATAATTATAAAAATATTGTTAGCACTACACAGAAAAATATTATTATAATTAGACAATATTATTTTAGCACCATTTATACTCTAGGAAGTGTGTTAAGTGTTTTATATTGAGCTGTTTATTATTATTTGGAACTAGATTCTTTGACTGACTTAGTTTTACATTTTAAGTTCTAGAAAAATTGAAGTATCCTTAAGGTACTGACTTGGACTTCCTTAACTTGTTCATTGCATCTGTTTTAAAAAATTCTTCCATCCAAGAGTGGTGGCACATGCTTTTAATCCCAGCAGATCTCTGAGTTCCAGGATGGCCTGGTTTACAGAGCCAGTTCCAGTGCATCCACACAGAAAAACCCTGTTTCAAAACACCAAAACAACAACAACTATTGCTACTTCTAAAAGAAACAGTGTTTGGAGGGCAAAAGCTGGAGGTGGCTACAAATTGACCAGAAAGTTGACAAGTCCCCATAAGGACTGGCATTGTATTAGCTATTGTGGGCAAATCCATTCAGTTTAGGGCTTCTGTCTGTATTTCCCTTTGTGATCATCCTTTGTTAAGATGAGGTTCTACTAATTCTGCCTGTTTTTACCACGTAAATGTATTTAGGAACTCTCCACAGACTGGCTTGATTGTTTGTGTGGGCTGTGAGCAGATTGTGTGGATGATGAGACAAGTAGGAATGGACTCAGTAATCAGAAGAGGAGCCGGGGAGCAGTGAGCTCTTTCTCTGTCTCAGAATGGACAAAGGGAGCTTTGTTAATCATGTTTCCTTTGTAATCAGAATGGAGAGGCACTTTAAAAAACTACTGCTGTTTGGTTCAATTTTGTCGGAGTTAAGCCAACTATACAATAGCTAATCAAGTAGTTAAAAATTTCCCAGAGGTAGCCAGGCAGAATCAAGTTCTACTGATAAAGTAGGTAACTAATAGCAAATGGTTGGCTCTGTCCAAAGTTTTCATGGTGGCTAGCTAATACTTAGATGGTAAAATTTGATGGATAGGGAAAAAGATAAATTTGGGAATTTTGATGAATTTACCAGACTTGAGTCACTTTATACTAAGTCTCTAAAATAAGTATTGAATAGAGATTCAAATCATCTCATTACCTAGATAAATTTGGAAAACTTGCTTTATCTTTTGGTAGTTCCTTTCTTGTAATTCAAAGATAGTGATCTTTAATGCTCACTCAACTGGTGTCGTGAAAGATATTAAAACTGTAAATACTCTGTGTGCCCTACAGATGAAGAAATAGGAGAAATTCTCTTAGTATTATACATATTCAGTAGGGAAAGGTGAATCTGTATAGTTTATTGTTTTTAAGGGAAACTTGTTATTCTTTCAATATATATCTTTTTACAAGGGAGGCTATATGCTCTCTTACAAGTTAATTTTCTCCTTCTCCCCTCCTCTTCCTTCCTTCTTTCCTTTCCTTTCCTTTCCTTTCCTTTCCTTTCCTTTCCTTTCCTTTCCTTTCCTTCCCCTTTCTTTCTTCCTTCCTTCCTTCCTTCCTTCCTTCCTTCCTTCCTTCCTTCCTTTCTCTTTCTTTCTTTCTTTCTTTCTTTCTTTCTTTCTTTCTTTCTTTCTTTCTTTCTTTCTTTCTTTCTTTCTTTCTTTCTTTCTTTCTTTCTTTCTTTCTTTCGAGATGGTTAAAGCTCGCCTGAAGATCAGAGTGCAAAGCTAAGCCACTAGAGAGGCCAGGGAGTGGAGGCATACACCTTTAATCCCAGGACTCAGAAGACAGAGGTAGATGGATCTGCCTGAGTCCAAGGATATACTGGACTTCACAAGATCAATCCAGAAACAGATCAAGGTGGTGGTGGCTCATACCGTTAATCCCAGTTTTCAGGAGTCACACACCTTTAACTCCAGCACTAGGGGGATGGAGACAGGAGCAATATGGCTGTGTGGAGAGAGAAGTATAAGGGGAAGAGACAGGAACTCACTAAGGTCTGCAGTCTGAGGTTTGGTGGAGACAGAAGATGTCTGGGAGATGCAGTTTGAGTACAGAATCGCTCCTTCGGTTCGGGCATTGGTAGAGGCAAAAGAACTCTCTAGTGGCTGGACACTCTGTTTCTCTGATCTTCAGCATTAACCCCAATTTCTGTCTCTGGGTTTTTATTATTAATACCAGTTAGAATTTGTGCTACACTGGCAGTCCTGGAACTGGGTCTGTTGATCAGGCTGGTCTCAAACTCACAGAGATCTGCCTACTTCTGCCTCATGAGTGCTGAAATTAAAGGTGTGCACCACCACTGTGTGAATCTACAAGTCAAATTTCTAGTACTTATGAGGAAAACCTGGAAATTTACAATGTGGATGGTTTTGTAAAAAAGAACTTTGAATTTATCTCTGCTATAACCATTCAATCCATCAGTCTAGTTGTGAGATGTTTTATAATGAGTTGTTGGTATTGAAGAAATAAATAATGATGAAAAAGGGGCAACAGTAGTGTACTAAAAAGGGTCTAACAATTTATTGTTATTTAGCTATTCCCCACTTATCTATCTTTAAAAAATTAAAGATAATTTTCAAGCCTAATAACAAAGTGACCATAAATCCTAAGCCTGAGTGTCTTATATTTGGAAAGCAGTGAGAAGAGCTTGGTTTTTTGGCTTTATTTTTATTTAAAAGCCCTGACTGTCCTTTCCCTTGATTATACATTCAGAACAGATGGAAAATGATTTTCCACAAATTTTTTCACATGTTTGGTCTTTTATCATCTAATGTACTTTCCTCCTAGGCTGAAGTCTTCCTTTCCTTTTACATTAACAATTGCTGGTATTTTCTTCTCAGTGTAAAACTCTAGCCTTACTTTCAATTTACCTTTTTTCAACAAGAAATCCACATTTCCTATTATTTGGAGCAACAGAGATTTTTATTTTGGGGGAGAGTCTGGGGATTTATCTAGTCTTGTCACACCCATACTAAGGTCTTCCTACAGTGACCTTCCATTCCAGTGACCTTTTGCTCTTTAGTCTACTTAATTTTTCCATCCTGTTTAAATACTGCTGCTGTGAGATAATGCTCTTGTAAAGTGTAAAGATTTGTAACTCGTCTTAGTTATTATAATAAAACGCTGATTGGCCAGTTTCCAGGCAGTAAGTATAGGTGGGGCAACCAGACCAGAAGAATTCTGGAAAGAGGGAAGGCAAAGTCAGTCATCAGTCAGGTACATAGGAAGCAAGATGAGAATGCCTCACTGAGAAAAGATCCCAAGTTATGTGGCTAAACTTAGATAAGAGTTATGGGTTAATTTAAGTTGTAAGAGCTAGTTAATAATAAGCCTAAGCTAATAGGCCAAATAGTTTAAAATTAATATAAGCCTCTGTGTGTTTGTTTGGGATTGAATGGCTGAGGGATCAGGCAGGACAGAAACTTCCATCTACACACTTCTATGGATGAACATTCTTTCTTACCCTTCAATGGAAAGTACTTCCTGTGGCCACATTTAATTTCTATTTGAAATAATCTAGAACATGTGTTTCCTGTTTATTTTATAGTAGTATTTCACATAATTGAAGATGACTATTATTGCCTTCCTTTGACTTTTGTTCTCTGCATGAGCTACACCTTGTCTAGGTTAGTTAGACCCCGAACCATATTCACTATGGCTTTTCCAGTCAAGGTTAAATGTACTTTCACTACCATGGTAACCAATTACTGCTTGTTGTTTTTACTTAGAGAAACCCACATTTTTCCTATTTTCAGTATAAAATCCATAATTAAAAAACCACTATGTGACTGTCCTTTTAGCAAAGCTGTGGATGGTGGTCAGCTCCATACTGAGAATATAACTTCATACAAGCTGGACACTGACCTCATTATTTTAACTAAGTTACTTATGGCACATGCATTTCTCATACATCTTTTTGTTCCCTTTTCTCATTAAGAGATTAATGGGCTCAGATGGATTTGAGTTCATCCCCAGTACAGCTACTTACTTACTGATACTGACTGTGACATAGGATAGTAGTTTTGAGATCCTCATTTTACCCATCTCTGAATAGAGAGTTTTATTTACTACTTACATCTATGTAAGAATGAAAACAGTTCCTGTTAAATTCCTAGAATCTGTGTCAATTAAGAAATTATGTATAAATTGGTAGCTATTGCTGTTTTTCATAATTTGTAAATGACAACCTGATGCAGCCAGACTGATGTATCAAAAAACTAGAATGGGTGTGGATTTCAGGGGACTTGGAATCATAGTTACTCCATGATAAGAAATGTTGTGGAAAGACTATGAAGTATACATTTTTCTTTTTTAATTAATTATTACTTTTTAAGGTTTATTTATTTTGTGCTGTGAGTGTTTTGCTTGCATGTAATTGTACCACAGGCCTATCTGGTGCCTGTGGAAGTCAGAGGAAGGCATTGGATTCCCTGGAACTGGCATTATAAACCACCATGCTGGTGCTATGATCTGAAGCCAGGACCTCGGTAAGAGCAACAGGTGGTAACAACACTGAAGCACCTCCCCAGCCCTCAATTTCCCCTTTTTAATTTTTTTTATTGAGCTATACATTCTAAATTTCCCTCTTAAGATTGGATAATTGGGTAAAGCAAGACTTCTCAAACAGGATTAAGGTGGAAATCCTTAATCAGGGAAGCTAAGAGAGTCAGAGGCAGAACAGAACTGGGTGAGAAGGTCAGACTTTGAACAGAATGTTAAAATGAAGTTATTGCAGTGATAATTCCACCATCAGAGGTGTCTAACCCCAAAGTTCTAAGATGTTGACTCTTCCAGTGCTTTTATGTGCTAATTAAATAAATTATGTCTAGAGTTTGCATACCACTTTTTATACCTTTTATTTTCTTTAATTGCCCTGGACTCAACTATTCTAGTTTCCATGTAGCTTTTTTACCTAAACAAAATGAAACAATCCACAATCAAATGTGATTCTTATAGAATCCAGTAAGTTCTTCCTTGATTTGCAATATTAATACACAATGGGGAGGACATTAAAATTTGTAGCAATGCTTATACAAATTTTCCTTTCTGTTACAAGACTTGTTGGTCTGAACCTCTCTTCCATAATCTTCCTATCATATGACTCTTTGAATAAACTTTTTTCATAGCCTTTGTCAATTTTTTCTACCTGTCTCTTTCTTTGGTTGTGTCTCATAAGAACCTAAAGACTCTATCAGGTAGGGTTGTTTATAGGATGTCAAGAAAATGGGTGATATTTTCTATTTGTGTTCTTTATTTGTGTTTATGTGTATGTGTTGTATGTATCTGTTTGTGGGTGTACTTCTGTGTGCATGCATGTTTGGAGGTCAGAAGTTAGCTTCAGATTCTTCTACTTTTACTCCTATCTTAGATTTTTGAGACAGGGACCTGGAGCTTACTCTTTTGGCTAAAGTGGGTGACTGTGGGTCTCTGGGGTTCTCTTATTTTTTTCCTCCCTTAGTGCTGGGATTATAGGCACATGCTATCATGTACAGCCTTTATGTGAGTGCTGGGGATTCTGAACTCGGGTCCAATGCTTGTATAGCAAACACTTTATCAACTGAGCCACACCCCCAGATACATGTATTATATTTTTAAGAATGTGTATAAAATATGTCATAAAATCTTTAAGCCTACTACCATTAGTTATATGTGTCTAAGGCTGAGATGTGGACAATTTGCCTTATTTTGTGTCTCAGTTGTCTTGTGTTCATGCAGGCCCAAGAGCAGTTATTGAATCAGTTACAAAGTCCTCCCTTTGGGGAGCTTCATTAGTTTAAAAAAAATGTGCTAAACACAGTTATTTAAACACTGTACTGTAATATTAATTTTGGCCACAAACATTGGCAGCCCTATTTTAAAAATAACCCCCCCTTTTTTTTACCATTTAACCTTTCACATTTCTTTTGATATGTAAATAAACTTTCTTCTAGTAGACTGAGATAATTCTTTAAAATTTTATTTCAATCCTCAAAATTTAGTATTCATGCTATAAACTACTGACACAGACTTGTAAGAGCCATATTAAGTATTTGTAAGAAAGGAGCCTAGGTTGGGCTTATGTGTATTATTATGTCCTGGACAGTGTGAAAGACAATTATGGTATCTTCTAGACTTTCTCTTTGTATCAATCTTCACTGTACATTAATACAAGAAGACCACACACCTAATTTATTATGGCATTTTTGCAATGATGCCTGAAAAATGTTTGATAAAAGTTTGTTGGTAAATCAAATATAACAATGTCAACCAGTTCATTATAACATAAGGACTCCACAAAGACCTGCACTTTAGTTCAAGTTTGATGGACTTAAATATTTAAGCCTTCATGGATACTAAGGAGAAGGAAGATGCAGCCACATGTTTAGAAGTTTATAATTTCCTAGTGTTTAGATGTTTACATATTCAATAGAATGTTGTAATGAAAATAGACCAGAATACACTGACACCAGAAGAAGCAATGATTACTTACTATTACTAAAAGGAAATCAGAGGAATCCTTAGATGTTGGCTCAGAGCATTTAACCAATTAGGCAAAGGAAATAGCACTTGAGTTAGAACCTAGAAGTTATGTGTTAAAATATTTAACATTTGCATAGTGACTGAAACACAATAATTCCATAAACTGTACGTTACCCTTAAATTTTACCTCTTTTTTTAATTATAAGAATTCACAAATTATAAAGACTTACCTTTTCATTGAACAACTAGGGAAATGATTATTGTGGAAATTTGTGAAATGTAGATAGGTAATTAACAGGTCTTGCTTTGTGATTATCCTTAGCTATACTTTGTTTATTTAATTATACATGTTTATTGAAACTTGTCAGAAAATGGAGAGAGATCAATATACTGCAGGATTTTACTGCACAATAAATTCTGCATTCCTCGAGCATATACACATAGGAGAACTTATCATCCTGGTATGACCAAATGAAACCTTTATTTTAGTTTTGGCTCTCTTAATTATCCAGTTGTTTTTTTTTTTTTTCCTGAATTTATTGTGAATGGAGAACTCACCCTTTCCTGAGCCAAACTGTGCTATCATATGCTTATCTGAGTTATCAGTAAATTCTTTATTAGGGTGCTTTGAAGCCAACCTGTCTCTAACTTTTAATATTCTTCTCTAAAAAGTTTTCAGATATATTCCTCTTCTAGAAACACTGTGTTGTTTACCCAGAGTCATGTCTGTTCTAGCTTGCCATCCCAAAAGAATCCAATAAATTTGGGAGAATTAGGTTTAGATGAGTCTAATGTATTTTCAGGAGCTGCATATTTTGTTTTCTCTTCATGGAACTCTTTAAATAAACACGAAAGGGATTTACAATTCATATCTTAGTTATTGTTTACCTTTATTAGTGCTAATGATACAGATAAAATCAGAACATCTATGATATATAGATAATAGATGCTAGATAATAAGTTATAAATAGCCAACATCAGAAAATTGTACTTTAAGTAGCTTCTCATGTTTCTCTTATGAGATTAGTTAATTTTGGGGTTTCCTAACTCCAAAATTCCCATATAATGTGTACTGTGGCTTGCTTGTTGAAAAGTAGAATCAATTATTGCCCCTCATAGCCACAGCCTGCCAAAACAGTTTTGAGGACTTCCAAGGCACCTGTGAAGGATTCCCATGCTCATGCTAGGATCTGTGATCATGACAAAGGTAGTACACTGTGACTCTGACTTTTTCCCTAGAGATGATTTTGACTATGTTTCACATAACCTTTAGGCTAACAAGTTATACATTTTGAGGTGCTGCAGAAGCATGGAAATGTACCTCAAATTTCTGGTTTGGAGAGCAATGAGCATTAATAGATGAGTTATTTGGTCTTCTGTGGAGGCCTTTTGTGCTCATTTTATGTGAGTTTAATTTTTGCTGTTTTAAGTATCATAGAGTTATGTAATAACAGACTTTTTCAGAAATATAGCTTAGAGTTAGTGATTTTATGTACTTATGTCAGACTTTGTGAGTCAGTCTTTCTTTGCTGGTAGAAACTAAAGGTGTGTATCAATTGTTTTTAAATCCAAATTTAGGTCATTTTGTTGCTTTTCTAATTAGCATGTCTAATGACTGACAGACTTTATGTGCTTAACGTCTTGCAGGGCCTTTTATGCATGTTTTATTATTTTTTTCAAAAAAGAAAAAAATCTGGCACCAATCTTTAACCAAAAGTAATTTCATGTTTACAATAGTATTTCACATACTATGTAAGAGTTTGACTCAGTGTCCCAAAGCACTTTGATTGCTTTTTTTGCTCTCAATTCAGAGGATCTAAGCTGAACAAGTAATGCAAACCAAGTGCAACTGCTTATTTGCCATTTGGATTCTATAAAGTAATTCTATTCTTACTTTATAGAACTGTCTTTGATACAGTTGAGAATACAGGCCAACCATTTAAATACTCATCTGCTTAAGATGTAAACATTTAAATTTAACTATTTTTAAATTTTGTAGAACCAGAATGAAATATATAACTGCTGCAATTTCTAAAACTATCCTGTTAAACTGTCTATACCATTCATTCATAACTTTATGCCATAGTAAACATTTTTAAGTGTTTGCTACAGAAAGTTACTTTGCATTAAACTTTGATGTTCATGGATTATGTGTTGCTGTGCTGTGTGGATATTTATCTGTTGGTTGCCATGTGGTTGTATGTCTATAGGTTACCATGAGATGTGTATATCTGTGTGCTGTGATGTAAGGGGTGTGGTTTACTGTTTGAGTACATTTGTATATTAACCTGTGTGGTGAATGTGCATCTGCTGCCATACACATGTACTCATTAGCTACCTTTCTATTTGTTGTGATAACATCCTGACAAAAGCAAGAAAGGAAGAGCTTATTTTGGATTATAGTTTTAGTACAGTCCATGACAGTGTCAGGAATTTGAAGTATCAGTTTACATTGTATCCACAGTCAGGAAGCAGAGAAAGATGATGAACTCTGGTGTTAGGATTGCTCTTTCCTTTTTCTGGGGAGGAGGAACAACCCATGGAATGATATCACCTACATCTAGAGTGGGTCTTTTTATTTTAACTAACTTAATTGAGATAATCCCTCACATACATGCCCAGAAATTTATTTTCAAAGTAGTTTTAGATCCTGTTAAGTTGAACAATTCAGTTAATTCAACTTCTCAGTGTATACCTGTTACAAGGAGAGCAGGCGCTGCTTGCTCATCCCGGCCACTTGGCTAGCTTAGCTTCAGAATAACCACACAGAAACTGTGTTAATTAAATCACTGCTTGGCCCCATTAGCTCTAGTTTTTTATTGGCCAACTCTTACATTAATTTAACCCATTTCCATCAATCTGTATACTGCCACGTGGCAGTGAACTACTGGGAAAGATCCAGGACGTCTGTGTCTTGCAGCTCCATGGTGTCTCTCTCCTACTCTGCCTTTCTCTCAGCATTCAGTTCTGTCTTCCCCACCTACCTAGGTTCTGCCCTATCAACTAGGCCAAGGCAGTTTCTTTATTCATTAACCAATGAAAACAACACACAAACAAAAGAAACTCCTACACCATATACCTGTGTATGGCCCTGTGTGTATATGTATATTCCTGTATGTTACCTTGTATATGTATCTTTGTGTTGGTATGTGCAGTATGTGCATCTGTTTTGCTATATTCATCTGTATATTGTCATGTGGATACTACTGTGTGCTTTTGTGTTGTGTACATTTGTTTTTGTGTTCATCTATTACTGTTGTTTGTATACATGGTGTTTCTGTTTCTGGGTGGCTATGTAGGGTGCATACATGTTAACATGTATATACATCTGTGTGTTGGTGTATGTGTGTGAGTTCCTGTGTATGTGAATCTATCTATGTATTGCATGAGGGTGAATATGTATATCTGTATGTCACCATATGGATACAAGTGTGGGTCTTTGTGTTTCCATATGGAGTATATGTTTAAACCCACATATTTGCAAACCCTCATATTTGCCTGCCTCTGAGTATTGGGATTAAAGAAGTGTGACACTATGCCCAGTTGTATGGTATCTGTTTCTGTGAATTGCTATGCATGGTGTGTGTGTGTGTGTAGTATTTGTGTAGTGTGTAGACATCTATGTGTTGTTATATGACTGTATGTGTGTCTATGCTGTCATGTGAATGCATGTACATTCCTGTCTGTTTGTTTTTGCATCTGTATTTTGTGTTTTGTGCATGGGTGTGTGTTGATGTGCTACTGCTTGGGAGCATAAGAGAACATGTACATGTTGGCATAAGGAGTATAAAATTTGTTTGTTTATCTTGGTGGTAATCATTTAGGATAGAGAATTTCTTGCTTTATTCACTTAATAGGTTCCCTAGAACAGATGTTAGTGTGATTATACATTGAAAGTAGATGTTAAGAATTACTGTTAATGGTGGGTGGTGGAGTACACCTTTAATCTCAGCACTTGGGAGACAGAAGCAGGCAGATCTCTGAGTTCTGATTTTGGGGTCAACATGGTCTACAGAGTGAGTTACAAGATGGCCAGCACTACAGAAAGAAACCCTGTCTTGAACCCCCTCCCAAAAGAATTGCTGTCAAGAATGAATTGTATCTCACTAAGTATACCTCATTTTACTCACAAGGGCATAGCTAAGGTAATTCCTAAAGTCTAGTCTCTGCAAACATACTTTTACTTTGAAGTGATTGTTATTTAATTGTAAAATAATAATTTGTTAAGTAATCTGGTAAGGTTTAATTAGCATGGTTTAAATGCATGATAATTTTATCCTTAAAGTAAATGGCAATGTTAAAACACGTGTCTGAACATCATTGGAACAATTTCAGTCAAGGAGTTATCAGACTGAGTTAGTTAATTCCTAAATGCTAAATCAGTCTAACACAAGTTTTTGCACTCTTAATACTTAAATATTTGCTGATGACTGAAGACAACAACAGTGTTTTTAGTAAATAATCTTGGATGGCTGGAGTTATTTGTGGAGTTATTAACTGTTTTGGATCTTACAGTCCAACCATTTGTGTTTCTTTTCTTTTCACTTTCCTCTTTCTTTCTTTCTTTCTTTCTTTCTTTCTTTCTTTCTTTCTTTCTTTCTTTTCTTTCTCTTTCTCTTTCTCTTTTTGTTGTTTTAAGTCACAGTTTCTCTGTGTAGCTTTGGAATCTGTCCTGGCACTAGCTCTGTAGACCAGGCTGGCCTTGAACTCACAGAAATCTGCCTGCCTCTGCCCCCTGAATGCTGGGATTAAAGGCATGTGCCACCACCGCCTGGCTCGTGTGTTTCTTTCTAAGCAGAGTTAAGGCTTTTGTTTAGAAAAAGTCAAGAGGAATGTCTCACTGAGTTACATTGAAAATTAACTTCTGAGTTTGAGGCAGGAGGATTTTCATGAGTTCAAGGCCAGTCTGGGCTAAGACAGTTAAAAGTCAACTTCTAAACTTAGATAGGGGGTTCTGTTATGCCAACAAAGGTCTTTGGAGTCATTTGGATAAAAGTTAAAGTTCTGTCAATAACACAAACATATTTAGGTTTGGTTTGGTTTTCATTTCAGATACTAAATTTCCTTTCCTTATATTTTCCTCCATCCTGCTTTAGGCTCTCTGGTACTGAGAACCTAGGTAGATAGTGTATACTGTATGATTTTTCATTGGGCACATACTGCATTAGTAAATTTGGGGGGAGGATAGGAGGATATGTCTTTCTATGTTGAACAGGTGGTCACCAGCCTCCTGATTTCTGGAACTATATTCATGTTCCACTATACTTGGTCTATTTTCCATGCCATGAAGGTGTTTCTCTACATCCTAAGGTGAAGGAGATATTGAGCCTCTTACTTTCATAATTCACATGAAAGCTTTAGGAACTGGCATTATCCATCTATTGCTTCTGTTATCTATTTTAAATCAGTCTGTTTGTTACACCTTTAATATGAACTGATATTTCTAGTAGCCTAAAACTATTATATTATATTTCCAACTAAGTCATGTTTTATGGATGTGTACAGAGGAGTTTTATAATGTGTAAGGCAGTAGGATGATCCTTCTTTAGTAGCCTTCAAATACAGAAGAGTGGTTGTTTGTACTTTTAATTGGTTTGCTGTCCGGAATCTAAGTAACCCCTTCTAAACACTGTTTTGCTATCTTGTGCTTTGTAAACCAGGTTGACTTTGTGTTCACAGAGATCTGCCTGTGTATCTTTTTAATACTGTTGATCCTTAGAATCACATTAGGGGCTAAGACTTTTATTGTAAATACAGCAGATTATGTCTTGTTCAAAAGTTGCAGATAATTTTAATTTTCTCTACTTAGTTCTTTTGTCATTATAAAATCACTTTCAAAAAGAACTTAAAGTTCAAATTTATTTTTCTGTTTGTTTGTTGTTTGTTTTGAGATTGGGCCTCACTATGTAGGTCTGGCTCTCCTGGATACCAAGGGAACTTCAAGTATCTATGCTTGAATACCAGTGTGACATTTGCTTTCTCAAGTAGTATAAATAAACAATGTTTTCCTTTTAGGTACTACTAGGAAATATTGAAATGTTTAATTATGTGCAGTTTTAAAGTTTTAAATTGTTTTAGTCTATCTTACTCCAGGTAATAAAAATATTGCTCATTCTCATAGTCTAGCTAAAGATACACATTTAAAGCTTCTTGAAATCCAGTACCAAGATCTCTTAAAAATGTGAGTATTCCCTGGAATTTTATTTTAAGGGTAATACACTGGGTTAATTAAAAAAAGGAAAATGAAAACCAGATTGGTCGCTCCACAGTCTCCTACATAAGCTACTGAAAATACAGTCTCTGTACTGTCTAGTGTTCAGTGCTTTCTTGTTTCATGTGGAATGTGGTTTTGGAGCTCAACTGAGGAACTCGGCTACTTCCAAAAAGAATAAAATAAATGCAAAAGGTTAGGTTCATTTTTGAAGAAGAGAGGTTTTAAAATGTAAATATTTTCTGCAAGAAAGTCAGTTGAACTATGTTATTTAAAGTGGAATTTATGACTTTTGCCTTACTATTTAGTTTCCAACCACATTAAAAAGGATCAAATTAAAAGTTTCACTTAGTCTTTCTAACATCAGGGAGCTGTTTAACTGACCAAAAATAATCAATGTTTGACTCATTTCTAATAATATGCTAGACAAGATGGCTTTAGATAAATTAGGTATGCAAGTATTTATGGCTGTATGGTTTTGAGTTTTGAGGAAAAAAAATCTCCCATAGCATGAATCAATAGAAATACCATGTTGATGGAGTAAACACCCAACACCCAAGGACTTTCAGTAATACTTCTTAAGTGCAAAAGTTCCTAGCAATTTTACTTGTTATTGGTTAGTCTTTCTGAAAACCCATTTGTCACTAATATAGACATTAAGATATTAATACATTGACCATTAATACAGATATTAATATATTAAATATTAAATAAAGAATAATGTTTTGATCCTTTTTTAAACAGTAGTTACTATTCTCCAGGAGAATTTTAGGCATATGTTTTAAAATTCAAATTATATTTCGCAATTTTACTATTATAGTCATATTAATCATTTTGAAACAAAACAGTGCTTCCTTATTATACATTTCAAATATTATTTTCTCTCTTGATAAACATGTGTATTATTTTAGTTTGTTTTAGAAATACCAGTTTTTGATTATCCATCTTCAGACAGGTACCAAGCTAAGTGGAGTTTTGAGGTCAGCATAGTTCCTTTTATACATCAAAGACAGTGGTTTGGAACGAAAGAACTAAGAGAAACCTTAGAAGATAGCCAACTTGTCTCTTAGATGAGGATCCTGAGGCTAGCACAGATGTAACTAACTTGTCAGTCTAAGACCTGGCATCTAAATTTAGAGACTTATCTCTGCAATTGTCCTTACTCAGTAACCCAGCTCTTGGGGCACATTGGAATTTTGTGACAAAGATTTGAATGGAGGCTGCTATTTAATTAGATTGCTTACAAGTGTGTACTATAATTAACTGGAAATACAACTGGGGGGAAGGCTTGTGGAAATACTTTTGTGACCTTCTGCAGATGACAGGAGGGTCCTCACTTGGATTTGGAGGATGTCAGAGAGCCATTGCTCCCCAGCTGTAGATGGCAATGTACAACTAACTGGAAGGCACAACAGAAAAGAGCATTAGCTAGAAGCGGTTAATAAAATGAATTCCTTTCTAAAACAGGGAAATGTTCTCTTTTCAGCTCCAGCACCGACGACAGCAGTGCCCTACATGTCAATAAAATGTGTTGATGTCCGTAAGAACCACCATAAGACAAGATGGCTAGTGCCTTGGGGACCCAACAAGTGTGAAAAGATCCGCGACATTGAGGAAGCAATTCCAAGGGAAATTGAAGCCAATGACATTGTGTTTTCTGTACACATTCCCCTCCCTTCTATGGAGATGAGCCCATGGTTCCAGTTTATGCTGTTTATCATGCAGCTAGACATTGCTTTCAAGTTGAACAACCAAATCAGTAAGTATCCTAACTGCTTTGGTCACCTGTGGGAATTTTCTTCCTAGGAGTGTGAATGATGACGACAACTCAGTTATTAGCTGTTTGCTGCTTTCTGTGCACTTTCTGAGCCCTTCATCTGAATCAATTCATTTAATCTTCCAAATCCCTTGATACAAATATCTGGATTACTTCATTTTACATATAGATCACTTGGGTTCTGGTGAGATTGCCCACAGTCAGACCTATTGATCCTTTTTTTTTGTCTCCTGTGTTCATGTTTATGCCCAGGTAAGTTAGTATAATAGAATGCTTATGAGAATGGACCTAAGAGTTCTCCTGAGAGATTTAAATCCCTGATTTAAAAACTTGTATGTATACGCATGCAAAGTTGCTTGTGTGGAGGTTAGAGAACAGTTTTTGTGTTTTTTTTTGTTGTTGTTGTTTTTGTTTTGTTTTGTTTTGTTTTTTCGAGACAGGGTTTCTCTGTAGCTTTGGAACCTGTCCCGGAACTCCCTTTGTAGACCAGGTTGGCCTCGAACTCACAGAGATCCGCCTGCCTCTGCCTCCCGAGTGCTGGGATTAAAGGCGTGTGCCACCACCGCCCGGCTTAGATAACAGTTTTTAAGTGATAGTTCTTCCCGTCCTCTGTGGGATTCTGGGGATAGAACTCAGGTTATCAGGCTTATGCAGTATCTTAGTTTACAATTCTATTGCTGTGAAGAGATACCGTGACTAAGGCAACTCTTATAACAAAAACAGAAGGCATTTAAATTGGGCATGGTAGCATAGGGCTTTAATTCCAGCATCTGGGAAGCAAAGGCCAGCCTGGTTTACAGAATGAATTCCTGCACAGCCAAGGCTATACAGAGAAACCCTGTTTCAAAAAACATGTTTAATTTAGGTTTTAGAAAGTTAGTCCATGGTCATCATGATGGGAAGCAGACAAAAGTGGGGCCAGAGCAATAGCTGAGAGCTCATATCCATCCTGATCTGTCATTGGCAGGCAGATAGAGAGACAGTACCCTGGCATGAATACCATCTCTAGGGACATACCTCCTTCACCAAAGTTACATCTAGTGCAACAAAGCCACACCTCATAATTCATTTCAAACAGTTCCACTAACTGAGGACCAAGTGTTCGAACATGTAAGCTTATTTTGGCAATTCTCATTCAAACTATCACATGCAGCAATTACTTCTGCCTGGTGAGTCATTGAACTGCCCTCCGGCACCATTTACTAAAAGTTCTACAATGTTAAATAACTTATAAAACATCTCTGAACCACTTTTTATGTGCAAAATTTGAATAAAAATTGTTGTAATAAGAGCGGCGCACCTGGCTGCCTGCATGGCTTTACCCAAAATAATTACACGGAAACTGTATTTTTTTAATCACTGCCTGGCCCATTAGTTTTAGCCTCTTATTGGCTAGCTCTTACATATTGATCTAACCCATTTTTAATATTTTGTATAGTACCATGAGCTGGCTTACCAGGAAAGGTCTTAACCTGTGTCTGTCTGGAGTGGGAGAATCATGGCGACTACCTGACTCGGCTTCTTTTTTCCAGCATTCTGTTTTGTTTACTCTGCCTATCTAATTTTCTGTCCTATCAGGGCCAAACAGTTTTCTTTATTGATTAACCAATAAAAGCAACAGATATATGCAAGACCCACCTCCATCAAAAAATATCTAATTAACCAAATAATTTTGAAGAATAAGCAATTTTATTTCAAAATATAAAATTTAAAGTCTTATTCTTGAAATTCAGCCCATTTTCCTTCTTTCTTTTTTTTTCTTTTTTTTTTATTTATTATGTATACAATATTCTGTCTGTGTGTATGCCTACAGGCCAGAAGAGAGCACCAGACCTCATTTCAGATGGTTGTGAGCCACCATGTGGTTGCTGGGAATTGGACTCAGGACCTTTGGAAGAGCAGGCAATGCTCTTAACCACTGAGCCATCTCTCCAGCCCCTCCTTCTTTCTTTTTTTCCCTACATCTTGGCTAGTGAAATTAAGTTCTTACAAAAGAATTTTATTTTAATCTTAGTCATGTCCCTATGTGAAACATCCTTAATGACCAACAAATTAGGCTTTACAATTCAGAATTCTCAGAATTCTCTCCATTGTGTTCGAAAGGTTTTTTTGCAGCTCCCTTCCTTTTTTGTTTTTGTATTTATTTATTTAAGATTTCTGCCTCCTCCCCGCCACCACCTCCCATTTCCCTCCCCCTCCCCCAATCAAGTCCCCCTCCCTCGTCAGCACAAAGAGCAATCAGGGTTGCCTGCCCTGAGGGAAGTCCAAGGACCACCCACCTCCATCCCAGTCTAGTAAGGTGAGCATCCAAACTGCCTAGGCTCCCACAAAGCCAGTATGTGCAGTAGGATCAAAAACCCATTGCCATTGTTCTTGAGTTCTCAGTAGTCCTCATTGTCCGCTATGTTCAGCAAGTCTGGTTTTATCCCATGCTTTTTCAGACCCAGGCCAGCTGGCTGGTGAGTTTCTGATAGAACATTCCCATTGTCTCAGTGTGTGGGTGCACCCCTCGCTGTCCTGAGTTTCTTGCTCGTGCTCTCTCCTGCTCCTGATTTGGAGGTATTGCTATGATAGGACTGAACATGCTTTTGTTTAGAGGAATGTGAACTTTGGGAGTTGGTTTTAAATGGGGTTTAATGGGCCATACTAGTAGGAACATGGAAGACAGTGTGCTGAGAATGATTTGAGCTATGGGGGCCTGGCTCAAGAGGCTTCAAAGGAGAAGAATATTAACATGTGAGCTAGAGATCATTCTTGTGATATTTTGGTGAGGAATGTGGTTATTTTTTACTCTTTGTCTAACGAGTCTTTGTCTAAAGAGGTTAAAGTGAAGAGATTTAGGTCAATTCTGTGGGCAGAAGAAATCTCAAAATGACCTAGTATAGACTCTGTTGTATAGTTATTAGTGATCCCTCCAATGAAGATCTATAATGAAAAAGAGCAAGCTAAGAAAGCAGAAATGCAAACTATACAGTTTGAGGGAAAAAAAGAGGCACCAAGAAATAGAATGGAGATAAATCCTGTGTTCAAGGAGATAAACAGATTAAGAAATGGAAGAAAGGGAGTGATGACTTGGGACAAGACCACACAAGTTAAGCTTCCAACTTGTAAAAGAATTAAAGAACAGCTTAGGCCCTGTTGTGGGGTGGTCTTTCTGTACACTGTGAATAAGTGTTGTTCTCATTGGTTGATAAATAAAGCTGTGTTGACCTATGGAAAGACAGGATAGAGTTAGGTGGAAAATTCAAGCAGAGATACAGGAAAAGAAGAATGGAATCTAGCAGTTGCCAGCCAGGCACCAAGGAACCAAGACATGTACAAAATGAGGTAACAACCACGAACCACATGGCAAAGCATAGATTAAAAAATATGGCTTAATTTAATTGTAATAGTTAGGTAATAATAAGCCTGAGTCATCTGGCCAAAGATTTATAAGTAATATTAAGTCTCTGAGTGATTATTTGAGAGTTGACAGACTGGAGAGAAACCTCCAATTACAAATGGCATAGCAAATTGATGATCTTGAATTTCCAAAGGACCTGGGAAAACTTTAAAAAAGGAGCCAGCTCCTTTAAGAGTTTCTGCAGGACACTGAGCCCTTGAGCAGCTAGGATGTTAAACTAAGTAAAAATGCCTGTCATAGTACAAGTATTAGCATTCTAGAGCTCTAGGAAAGGCTTAATGCAGTTCTTATTTATGATCTTTAGGCTAGATTTTACAGCCCAAGAAGTTGGTAGAACGAGTCACCAAAGCCTCAGGCAGAGGTCCACACTGCTTAGCAGTTAAAGGATTTGTACACACAGTCAACAAAGGCTAAAAGATACAGGTAAAAGAGGTCCAGATTGAAAACACTCTAAACTCTTTCCAGTGTGTTTTCTAATGTGCATAGGCTTAAGAAAGAAAGGGTATCAACAGTTATACAAAGGAATACATAGTTAAAAAATAATCTAATAAAGTCTTTAAAGAGAGAAATAAAATAATAAAGATTACATAATAAGCTGTGTAAAGATGGAAAATACACAGTGAGTTTGGATTTTGTATATTTTTGTGTTAATTTTGAATTTTTTGGTGACTGATGGGCAAGAGACAACTGCTGGGAGACATGGTATAAATATTTTTTAAACACCTTAACTTTAAAACAGAAGTCAAAAAAATAAATTTGTAAAATGGAACTTAAAAGATTCATTGCTTTGGAGAAGTAGTTTTGCTTTTGTTTCCACAGAAAACCAGAGGCTATGAATTCATTTCCAGGTTAAGATGGATCAGGTTTGATAAAGGGAGACCTCCTGAACCTTGACAGTTGATATCTATCAACAAATGTTGTAACTGGTCTTTCTAGGACTTGGCCATTAACTCAAATTTCCTCAGGGTCCCCATATGATTAACAGCATCCACCAATCAACAGGAAGTAGTCTAGAGAACTACACTGAAATTCCAAAAATATTATTTATAAGTGCTTGTTTTTATTTAAAGGGGGTTGATTATAAATTATTATTGATCATAGTCATTCTCTTTCTAAATGAAGAAGGTGAGATATTATGTAGAAATTATAAGAGGAAAATGAATCAACTTATATTTAAAAAACAGCTGTTAATCTCAAAATATTTTACTCTTGTATAAATTTTAGTTTGTTGATGCAAATTTAAGATCAATTTTGTTATACTGTATGTATATTTCTACTCTTGTTTAAGGTGTTATGTTTATGCAGCTCATTTAAAAATATAATATATAATTTAAAAATCCAAATTAATGGTCTTCTATAATAGTCAAACTTGTATCCATATTAGTTTTTTTTAGGTATACAAAGATATATTTCAATTACGTAGGTTATCTTCAAACACCTCAAAGACCTATAGAATATGGCATTTAAAATGTTTTAAGAACTTAGACTTTTCTTGACAGTGAGACATGTCTGCTTCTGGCAGCACCAATTGCTTTAAAGAAGATGATAGGCATTGAAGAAACTTATTATGGAGTTTGTTTTCAATATGGCAAAACTAGCCATTTGGGCAAAAAACTGCTCTTGCCTAGACTGCTTGACATGCAGGACCCACAGAAAAATGATCTCTAAACTTTGCCAAAACAAGGTAGGATGGTCCTTTAATTTCTTGATTCACAGAAGAAACTGGCAGAAATTCTGCAGGACACAGAGAAAAGTGACTGATGAACTTTGCCAATATAAGTAGGAGAGTCCTTTAAATACTCTAGGCCTGATAGCTGAAGATGAATGTCCCAGCATTACAGAAGAACTTTGGGTGACTGTCTAGGCAGTCAGATATCTGTGTCATTTCTAGAGTTTTGTAATTTGCTTACAATGTGCTTCTTGTTTATTGAGGTAATATCTTTCTGGGATCTTTGATGGAGTTGAAGACTAGATCGTTGTAATTATAGTTTTCTTTAGTTATGATAAAAGATAAATTAGATATGAAACTTTAGGCTCACAAAGGTATAATAAATGATATTTTCTTTAATTTTGCCAAGTACAACTAGACTAGATATTGTAACTATAATTCTTTCCTGATAACTGTTTTGTTATATGTAATTTTACTATGTCAAAGTAAAAACTTTCCTTTTTGATTAGATAGAAAGAGGGAAATGCTCTGGAATAGTCTCTTTGTACACTATGAATATGTGTTGTTCTTAATGGTTGATAAATAAAGCCACTTTGGCCTATGGAAAGATAGGATACACCTAGGTGAGAAATCCAAGCACAGATACAGGAGAAGAAAGGTGGAGTCTGGGAGATACCAACCAGGCACTGAAAGAGCAAGACATGCAAAATATGAGGTAACAGCCATGAACCATGTGGCAAAGCATAGATAAAAATTATGAGTTAATTTAAATGTAAGCCTGGGCCATCTAGTCAAGTATTCTTAAGTAATATTAAGCCTCTGAATGCTTATTCAAGAACTGGCAGGTGGGAGAGAAATCTCTGATTACAAGGTCAAAATGTAGTGGTGCATACCTTTAATCCCAGTATTCAGAAGACAGACTAGTGGATATCTGAGTTTGAGGCCAGTCTGGTCTACATATTGAGTTTCAGGACAGTCAAGCTTATGCAATGAAGGAAACCATTTGAAAACAGAAAGTTAGAGAAGATATAATTGAATGAGGGGCCATGTTCCAGCTCCAGCAAGCAGAAGAACTTGGCAACTTTGCCCACGTGGTTCTGACTGTAGAGTCAAGCATAGAATAAATTGGTTATGGAATCTCTCTCCAGGACTAAGAAAAGCCACCAAGGCCAGGCACACATGAGGGGTGTCCCTGAATGAAGGCCTAGAGAGGCCATTGCATGAAGCTGTGAAGGTAAAGCCTGGATTGTTTTTGAGACCTCAACATGGTGAAGATGCTGAGTTGTAGGATGCCTTCCAAGGAAAGCTGATAACAGGGAGTGGAACTAGCCCAAGAGAAAGAAATATGTTGCAGTCAACAAAGTTGAATGAAATTGGAGAAGTGAAGTGTGCTTTGGCATCAGAACACTGAATCTCCAAACACTCTCATAGAAACTTCTTTCTTAAATATGTAACAATACCCTAATGAATCAACATGCTACAAATAAAAGACTGTGGAGTGCTCAGGCATAAATGAGATGTACATACCATATATCTTCTTCAAAGACTCAGAGAACTTCATGGAAGATGAGCTGGAAAGATTGTAAAAGCCAGAGGTGGAGGATGACTTCAAGAAAACAGTGTTTTCTTAGTTCAACAGGGCAATTGCACATAGGAACTCACAGCTATTTTGATAGCATACATAAGAATTACACAAGCTCAAGCCACACATTACAACATGGAGTGAGGGAGGTGGGTGTAAAGTTTTACCACTAATGAAGGAGTCATTAATATTTCGTCACTGCTGCAAGGTGTGTGTGTGTGTGTGTGTGTGTGTGTGTAGGGATGGAGGGGGTATATCTATATCCACATGACACACACACACACAGAGTATCATATTTCTTTAATGACATGACCCCTGGTAGGTGGACCTATAGGGCAGGTCCCATCCCAAAAGTAGTTGGGCAATACAACTGGACTCAAAGTGAGGGAGAAGGGAGAAAACTTAAACTTTAGTAGGTATGGAGTTGACAGTGAAAGGGTGGTATTGGAGAATTTGGGGGAGTATGATCAAAATACATTGTATAATATTTTCAAAGAATTAATAAAATATTTAAAAATAGCACACTCAGCCGTGTAGTAGTGGTGCATGCCTTTAATCCCACCCATCACTTACCATTCAGAGGCAGGCATATCTCTGTAATTTCAAAACCAGCTTTGTCTATAGAGCCAGTTCCAGGACAGCCAGGACTAATAAATAGAGAAACCTTGTCTCAAAAAACCACCCCCTAAAAAACAAACAAAGGAGCAAGCAAAACCAAAAAAGTTCTTTAGGGACAGGAGAAATGACTCAGTGGTTAAGAGTACTGGCTGCTCTTCTAGAGGACCTGGGTTCAATTCTCAGAACCTACATGGCAGTTCACAGTTGTCTGTGACTCAGGTTTCAGGGGACCTGACACTCACAGCAAAAAAAAAAAAAAAACTCCCTGCAAACGACAGTGACCCATCTATAACGCTATAGAAATATGTCTGTATTGGAGATAAAAGATAAACTACTGAAAGATGTCAGGGCTTTTCAGTGTGTTACTAATTTGATCTTTTTGACTAAGAAATTGTGAGTTTAATCCTACTGGAAAAAATTGAAAATTGTATATGTAATGTGGAACTGAAATGTAGATTCAAAATTAGAGACCTGCTTGTCCTTTAATTAGACAGTAGCTAGAGACTGCATTTCTTTTTTGTCTGTATCTCTCACTTGGTGGTACTCCTGACAGGAGGCTACTTGTGAACTTTCTAATAGGAGAAGTTACCAAGCTGAGCTAGGCTAGCTTCACACTGCGCTGGCTTCAGAGGCTAGTGAAACCCCATTCCCTTTGCTTTAAACTACAGGCACAGCCATCACTGTTACTACTGGCCGAGTGACTTGGATTTCAGAGGATGCCAGTAATTGTGGTTTTTCATCACAGAGGATAAAGATAAGAGGAGAGACAGGCTGGTTTTTACACAATTAAATGTTGCCTCTCAGGCACCTCTGTTGGTAGGAGTCTGAGGGTCAGGAACCTCCAGCCATATCATTTTCCTCCTGGCTGCCTGCTCTCATCTGTATCCCCAATTCAAGGGGATGAAGAAAAGGTGAGTTGGAAAGAAAAGCTGAATTTTCTGGTCTAATTTTCTTTTCCAAGTCTTGTCTGTGGAGCAGATAATAAACAAAGATTTTCTGTGGAGTAGAGGAGATCACTTCAGTCAGTAGCTTTTTTATATGAACTTTGTTTCCTCTGTGCTTTGTGGTCAGCTGCAAGATACAGCATGAGGAATGTGTATGAAATCTATTCTTTCCTTTTATGATTATGACAGTGTTGTTTTGTTTTCATGTATGGCCATGAATCTGAGGCTCTGGTGTTTTTTGGTTTTTCGAGACAGGGTTTCTCTGTGGTTTTGGAGCCTGTCCTGGAACTAGCTCTTGTAGACCAGGCTGGTCTCGAACTCACAGAGATCCGCCTGCCTCTGCCTCCCAAGTGCTGGGATTAAAGGCGTGCGCCACCACCGCCCGGCTGTTTTTTTATTTGCTATTTGTCACTCAATATTAATCAGATTCCGGTTTTTATCACTTATCACTCAATTGCAATTGTAAATGCCCTGAAGATAGGAATGGCTTTATAGTTATTTGTTTTTACCCCGGTTTCTTAAATAAAGAAGGAAGTTAAAGAGTTGATAATGTTTTAGATTTCTTCCTTCATGAACTATTAGAACAATAAAGTACTTTAGTAATAATATGAGCCAACATCATAATTTATTGAGAAAATACCATATATAAAATGACTTAAAAAGTTGAGTGGTGAATAGAGGCCTTCCTAGTGTAAGGAACAAGTTTCCTAATTTCCCTGATGTGTAACTCAGTGACATAGTGAGAAACAGCTTGCTCTTTGGAGTCTGGCAAAATTGGGTGTATAGTGTGTATCCTTTTCACCATAACAGGATTTATTTTCTTCACTTTGAGATTATGAATGGTTTATTCTTTCTGGTTTCTGTATGGATGAAAAATGTTAACATATTTTACATGTAATAAAAACTAAAATACTTTGCTTTAAAAATTACTCTTTCCTTTCTTTTTCAAATACTATACTACTTTTATAAGAAAACACATTTCTGACATCAATTTAATATCAGAAATTGTGCCTTACTGTCATTTATAAGAACTTAGAAAGGAGTGGTGGCTAATATACCGACGAATGAATAATCAGCGTATACTAGAAATAGACATTGTTTTCAATTATAGGAAATGCCTTCTCTTTTTCCTATCATCCTTCGCATAAGGGAGTTGAAATTGATTTATAAACAAAGAGTATTAAACAAATAGCATTTACTTTCCTGCTCAGGAGTGCGCAAGAAGCTGGGTATGTGAAGTGATTAAGATGAACAAGGCACCCACCAGACTCCACTTGTTTCAGAAGTGATATGAACACAAATGATTGTGAACAATGGGAAGGGAGAGAAGCATAGGGCTATAGAAGGAGAGCTCAGGAAGACTCTGCTCAGTCACACACATAGATAAAGAAGTGTTGACATCACCAGCAAGGCAAGAAAGTCAAGGAAAAAGCATCCCTGGAGAGCAGAACAGAAAGGCAGGTCTACTTCTCATCCTTGGTGGTTTTTATTTAGGGAACCGTAACTGACATTTTTGGTGCTCCACCAATGATCACATTCATGTTTTTTTTTTTTTTCTTTTCTCTAATTCAAATGGGCACATGTCTCTTCCACTTTGTTTGCAATGTTATGAATCTGTCCATCTCCAGGAAACCCAGGTAGCAGCAGAATATTGTCCTATTGCCCTCAGAGCTCAGTTTAGGGAATATGTGGCTGAATGATCAGGAAAGGATGGCCTTATCTGCAAAGAGAACTCTGAATCTTTAGTGCAATAATTTTCCACATTCACAGGACAAAGCAAATACTCTGTGTGAGTAACACTGGCTTGGCTCCAGTAATAACACAGCTGTTGAAACAGCTTAGTCACCGGGGCGATGGAGGTAGTGTGGTGAGAGAATGCTGGGGTGCAGTGAACTGACATTTAGCTGGCTAGCTGGGGCTCTGAGAGCCAGAACAGATCTGTGGGAGAGCTGTGGAGAGGCTGCTCCCCGCCCACAGTCATCCCCTTGTTTCTTTTGAAGCTGAGCCATAATCCCCTCCCTGGGCAGGGTGCCTGAGGAAGAAAACTGAACACGTTTTTATGACTGATGGGAGGGAATGAACTGTTCCGATCTTTCTAGACACCGGGTTTCTCTCCCTTACAATGACCTGTTTGTTTGTTTTTGTTTTATTGGTTTGGTTTCTTGTTTTTTAAATGCCTCGGGGTAGTTAAAATATAATGTGTAATTTAGATATAGTGGGGTGGGGGTGACCTGCAATTATGGAGAAAACCTCAAGTAGTTCTTTAGTTTTGACTGTTCAGGTGATATAAGAAAAAGTCAGATGGAAAAGCCTCAATCCTCATGACTGGTCTTCCCTTGATCCCTATAGCAATTGCAACTGCTAGAGCTTTGTCCTGGAGTTCTGTGGACAGATCTGATAAAATACTTCACTGGTCACATCAGAATTTGGGACGGCCTAATGAATTGCTATGCAGCTACCCTGCTGTTTTTGCAGCCTTTGAACATCTGACCTTCATGTTTTTTTCTTTGTCCTGGGCTCCTTTTGCACTGTTTGTTTTGGAAATTGTTGAGTTAAATTAGCCATCTCTTTCCTTCCTTGGTTACAGTATGAGAATGCAGCTGTCAGTCTGTGAACATTGCCATTGTCTATTTTTAGATTCAGTGTGAATAAAGCTCTCTTCTCTAATTGCAGAGAGAGAAGAGAGAGAGAGAGTTTTACAACCACCAAATCAGCTATTTCGAGTGCTCTGTACACTGTATGTGTTGTCCTGGGGAGAAAACAGGTAGCCACTGTGTCTTTCCATCCCTCAGTTATCAGGTTTGTTTTCTCTTGGCTTGAATAATGATTATGGCCATATAGGAATAAGTCTGACCACATTTGTTTTCCTTGTTTTAATACTTGCTGGCTTGAATAGTTCTGTTTTCTCTAGCTTTGTTATATGGGGAAAAAAGATGATCATTGAGTTCAAATTCCTTGCAAATTATTCTTTTACTATATTTTTTAATTAAATAAACAGAGCTATGAAATACAATGGACTGTGATTTTTTTTTTCTTGTATAGCTCTCTAACCAACATCCGTTGTGCCTAAATCCAGGTCTGTCTTTTATGTTGCTGCTAGGAATGCTTCAATTTTTTTTTTTTTGAATGCTTCAATTTTTTAAAATTTTTTATTTGTTTTGATTTTTTGAGACAGGGTTTCTCTGTGTAGCTTTGGTTTTCCTTGAACTTGCTCTATAGACCAAGCTCACAGAAATTCTATGGTCTGTCTCGGCCTCCCATGTGCTGGGATTAAAGGCATGCTCCATCACAGTCTGGCCTGCTTCAATATCTTTCTAGGGAAAATACCATGGTATTCAGTGTAACTTGGACTCTTAGTTATCAGACTCTTCCAGCTGCTCAATCCTTTATTCCTTCTAGCAACTCTTCTATCCCCACCATATTGAATTAGTTTCTCTGACCATTTAATCCTTCTTTATGCTTATATGGATTTTTAGATGTACATCTTCCTTTATCCATGGTTGCTTCTACTCCATTGCTTCTTGAACTATTGTCCTGTGATTAGTAGGTAGATATCACTGTGGATGAGTTGATTCTGAAAGTCACACTTTCTGTGCTTCATTGCTTAACCCAAATGCCTTTAAACACTTTGAGATATTTGTATACATAGGTTTGTTTCAGTGTTCGATTTTCCCAATTTACTGTGAATAATTTGAGGGCAATGCTTTTGTCTTATCCATTTTTATCCTTAGTAGTATTTATAGAACCAGTCGATGCTTGGAAATATTTGGTAGAGGAAAAAGAAATTCATTTAACTTTCAGAGGAATTTATTGCCCTCTCAGTGGCAGTGCAAATTGTTATGTCTTTGTCTTATCATCTGATTTCCCTCTAGCTTTAACAAGCCAGGTTGAATAGATTGTCAAGTCTTTCTGTATACGGAAGAATGTTGCACAATTTTTCTTCTCTGGAATCTCTTAGAAGAAGTTTTATTTATTAGATAATTTCTGTGTCTTGCAGACCCATTTTATTGTTTTATTGAAGCACAAAACCTTAGCTAGGCACTAGGTCAAAGAAGTTGTTGGTTTATAGCTTCTGGAACTACATTTTCTTTTTTTCCCTTTAACCCCACTGGCACTTTCTAGCAGAACATTAATACATTATCCCCATATTATTATCCAGAAAAGAGAATTAATCACTTTCTCACAAGCCACTCTTTTTCCTGATCTAGAGAATGCGTACATTTTTTTATTTTATTTTATTTTATTTTTGGTGTGTAACTGGGAACTGTATTCATTACTTATTTTTTAGCTGTGGCTAAAAAAATTGACAAAGGCAACTTATAGAAGGAAGAGTTTTTTGGCTTATGGTTCCATGAGGATCCGAGTCGGTCATTGCAGAGAACCATGGCAGCAACCGAAAGTGATGGCAGCAAGAACAGGAGCTGAGAGCTCTCATCCTGAACCATAAGCATAGCCTAGAGTGAGAAAACTGGGAATAGCATGTGGCTTTTGAACCTCAAAGCCTATGTGACATACTTCCTCCAGAAAACCTATTCCTTCTAAATCTACTAAAACAACTCCACTAACTGTGACCAATTATTCAAGCATTTAAGCCTGCAGAGTCATTTTAATTCGAAACATCACAGGAATTAATTACGGGTCAAATTAGACAAAATACTTTTGTGAAGTATGCAAATGTGTGTTGCATATGAATATATGCATGAATGTATATGGAGGTAGGATTGGGGATAAGAAAGTATTGGTAGGTTATGTAGGATATTCTTCTGTATGCTTTAAATATATGTTTCTCTCGTTGGTTTGTAGTAAGGAGAGGGCCCCTTGTTTGTCCCGTCCACCCGGCTAGCTTACACCAGAAATAACCACACAGAAACTGTATTAATTAAAACACTACTTAGCCATTAGCTCTAACTTCTTATTGGCTAACTCTTACATATTAGTTTAACCTATCTCTGTTAATCTGTGTATTGCCACGTGGCAGTAGCTTACCAGAGATTCTAACAGGCATCCATCTCTGGCAGAGGATCCATGGCTTCTCTGACTCTGTCTGCCCTTCTTCCTCCCAACATTCAGTTCTGTTTTCTCCGCCTACCTAAGTTCTGACCTATCAACTAGGCCAAGGCAGGTTTTTTTTAGAAAGATTTTTAAAAAAGATTTATTTATTTATTATGTATACAATATTCCTTCCATGTATGCTTGCATGCCAGAAGAAGGCACCAGATTTCATTATAGATGGCTGTGAACCACTATGTGGTTGCTGGGAATTGAACTCAGGACCTCTGGAAGAGTAGTCAGTGCTCTTAACCTTTGAGCCGTCTTTCCAGCTCCCCAAGGTAGTTTCTTTATTCACTAACCAATGAAAGCAACACACAAACAGAAGGAACTCCTATACCAGGTAAAGTATGAAGAACTAAGAAAACAGAAATGACTAAGATGCAATTCCTGAAGTTAAGAAGGCATCAGTTTGATACGAGCAAAGGTGCTAAATAAACCCTATCTCCAGCCATTTGTAGTTCACTGTGTATAAGTGGTTTCCTTTTAGAAATTTGGTGTGCTAGTGAGGTGAGTGTAGTGTGCCCAAATGACAGCACTGAAATAGTGGTGTGCATATTCTGAGGCTCTGTCAAGTAATTGGCATACATTGCCTTCTTTATTTCTTATGGCCTTATGAGATGTTTTACTATAACTCCCATTTCATAACTGGAGAAGTTTAGACATGTTCCCAATCTTGCACTGTTCTCAGGTGGCAAGGTGTGCTGAGATCCCAGATTGTCTTCAGAGCTGACCTCTTTTCATCTGCCAATGTTGTAGAAGAAGGGACAGCCTGGGCAGACTAAGAGAAGAGACCATAGAGGAGCCAGATAATATCTTAGTATGCCATTTGTAGAGTTTTCATTTTAGACTGAAGATGGTATAAAGGATTGAAAGTAGGTTTAGTTTTGTTTTAAAGTCTCTCATATAGTCCCTGCTAGCTAGAACTTGTTATGTAGACTAGGCTAGCCTCAAACTTCAGATATCTGCCTACCTCAGCTTCTCAAGTGCTGGATTCAAAGATATGGGCCACTGACAGCATTTTAGAAGCTACCTCTCTGACTTCTGTGTGAAAAATCTCAATTAGGCCATAGGTAGTAGTTGTGTGATAAGTTGAGAAATGGAGTAAGTCTGAAAGAATGAGAAAGAATTGACGATGTGAATTGTTTGGTTTCTCCATGATCTGTGGCACTTCAGATTCATCACTATACAAACAGCTAATGTCCCAATAGTGTTTCCAATTGTTCAGTCTTCATTGAGTTGCTGCCTTGACTGCAATAAGAAAAGATAGGGTTTTTTTTTCCTGAAAAGGAGTATCTCTATAAAGTAATAGACATAAGAAATGTTTAATTCCTTTGTCCTTGTCATATTGCATTTGTAGACTTTTTAATTACAGCCAAGAGATAATGCATCAGAATATAGAAATGGAAATACTTCTCCACAATACTAATGTTTGACAGGATGAAGAAAGATGATAGAGAGATATAGGGAATTGACTTTGCCTGGTTTGTTAAATAGTCATTCTCATTCATTTGTATAACGGTTCACACCCAACCCTGGAGGATACCTTAATAACACAGGCAGGGCCAAATTTATAATTAGTCAAGTCCAGTTTTGCCAGACATTCCATAGATATAAGACAGGGTTGGTTTTGTTATTTTCTTAATTGAAAGCATCAGGAAAATACCAGTCAGGTCGGGGAGCTTTTGATTAGAGAATGAGTGCTGGCACAAATAACCCCAGATTATATGTCTGTTGGAGACTGAAAGCTGGCTGGTCTGAGTTACTTCCATCTGAGGTTACCAAACAACCACGTGTAACTGGAAATGTGAGAATGCACATGAGAGTTGTGAAAACTTTTTGTACCTTTCTTCCCAGGGCAAAGACCCAAGTAAATCAAGGCTTTTTTTTATTTTTTTATTTTTTTGAAAACTAAAAAAGTTTTTGACACCATATAATAATTATTTCTTGATTTCCCCCTTTCTTTTCACTTAATTGGTCAGTAGTATGGCCTAACTCTTCTGTTGCTGGATGGAAAGGAAACTTGTGTATCCTATACATATGTCATGTATGCCAGACTTGTGAGGGCAATGCCCTATGCTTCTATATTTCCTAGGTGCGGAGAGATGTATAGAGAGTTAAGTGATGGCTGCTAAGTTAGATGAAGGAGATGGTAAGTTAGATTTAATCAAGGTTTTCCAACCACAAGATTGTAGATAGGATGGAAACTAGCACCATTGCACATCCAACTTGTGTCTTTGTACCATCTGCTTGTCTAGTACTAGTTTTGAACAGTGAAGCATAAGTGAGAAGCAATCAGATGATGTCTTCCATCACTATTGCTCAGATCACTCATACACAGAAATCAAGCCTTTGTCAGTTATCTGTTTTTGGTTATTGGAGCGTATTTAGCTTCTGTATAGCTCTTTGTCATCCACCTTTGTTGTCTGAGTTTCTGTCCTGCCCAGTTCCTGCAATTGTTAAGTCCCAAAGAAATCACACAGAGGTCTACATTAGTTGTAAACTGGCCCGTTGTTAGCTCAGGCTTCTTATTAACTCTTATAACTTATATTAGCCCATTATTCTTGTCTGTGCTAGCCACATGGCTCGGTACCTTTTTCATTGAGGCAGTCACATCTTGTTTCCTCTGCAGCTGGGTAAAGAACTGCGTCCTCTTCCCATAATTCTCCTGTTCTCAATGACCCATCTCTACTTCCAGTCTGGTGGTCCCACCTATAGATGGTGGCTCACAATCATCTATAATGAGATCTGGTGCCCTCTTCTGGCATGCAAACATACATGGAAGGAATGCTGTATATATAATAAATAAATAAATCTTTAAAAAAAGATATATATATATATATAGCAACAGGAATACTTATAGTGAAGCAAATTAATTATTATCATTACTCCTGCAGCAAAACCACAAAAGAAATGGATAAATGGATATGATGGAGAGTTTTTATTTTTTTCCCTTCCTTCCTTCCTTCCTTCCTTCCTTCCTTCCCTCCCTCCCTCCCTCCCTCCCTCCCTCCCTCCCTCCCTCCTTCCTTCCTTCCTTCCTTCCTTCCCTGTTTCCCCACTCCCTGGAAGTTTTTTTTTTTTTTTTTGGTTTTTCGAGACAAGGTTTCTCTGTGGTTTTGGAGCCTGTCCTGGAACTAGCTCTGTAGACCAGGCTGGTCTCGAACTCACAGAGATCCCTGGAAGTTTTAAGGTTGGAACCTAGAACCTGCCACTGAGTTTTACTCTCACTTGATATTTTTCCTTTTAAGGCTACTTTAGGATCATTATCTTTCTCATGTTAATATCAACAATATGTCTTTATGCCATTATTTAATATCTGAAAGCCTCAGTTTACTTATTAATCAAAAGAACATATCAATGTTTAGTTATGAGAGTTGATAGAAAATTAAATTAGTTAATTTAAATAAACCTCAGAAGTTATTGTTACTTAAAATAGGGTAGTTGTATACTAATATAGTGTGTAAATTTTTTATTGCTTTTCCTTTGAACATTCTCAGTAGATTAGAAGAATTGTTAAAGCTGGGGCCAGGCCAGTGGTTAATTCTATCTGATCTTTACTCTGCCTGAAATACCTTCTCTACCTAGGCCTATTGCTTTTTTTTTTTTTTTTTTTTTTTTTTGTGGGGCCCAGGGTAGGAGTTTCCCTGAAGGCATACCTACCATTTCGTGATATATTTCACAGTTATACATTTGACCAATAAACTGTTCAGCCAGATATATTCTACTTTCTGATTACACCAGATTTACTTTCATAATGAACCGGAATACCAGTTTTGAATGTATAATTCTTGGACTGCTTAAAATTCAATTTGGAGCAACGGTCTGAGCTCTTAAGGTCCAAATGAGGAGCAGAAGGAGGGAGAACATGAGCAAGGAAGTCAGGACCACGAGGGGTGCACCCACCCACTGTGACATTGGAACTGATTTATTGGGAGCCCACCAAGGCCAGCTGGACTGGGACTGAATAAGCATGGGTTGAAACTGGACTCTCTGAACATGGCGGACAATGAAGGCTGATGAGAAGCCAAGGACAATGGCACTAGGTTTCCATCCTAATACATGAACTGTCTTTGTGGGAGCTTAGCCTGTTTGGATGCTCACCTTCCTGGACCTAGATAGAAGTGGGAGGACCTTGGTCTTCCCGCAGGGCAGGGAATTTGGACTGCTCTTCAGTATCGAGAGGGAGGGGGAATGGAGTGGGGGGAGGAGAAGAGGAGTGGGGATAGGGGGAGGGGAGTGGGGGGAGGGGCAATATTTGGGAGGAGGGGGAGGGAAATGGGGAACCGGGACAGGTGGAAATTTTAATTAAAAAAGAATAAAAAATAATAATAAAAAAAGAATATGATTGATTAGGAAGCCCTTTCAATCCTTTTCATCTCCTACTCATCTCATATAGAGAGAAAGAGCCTTTGTTACTTGTGCGAAGGCACCCAAGACTCTGAGATCTAGTGCTGTGTATGTCTTTTTGTGAACAACAGCCTTTTGATCATTATTGACCACACAAATGGTAGTTTCATTCCTCTTGGATGCCTGTTTTTGGAGAAAAACACATAAACACTGAGAATAAGATCAGAGTTGTCCAAGAAGAGCATCTCCAGAGAAACACAAGACACAAGTAGGACATTGGGTGGGTAGGCTCTAGGTGTGCATATTTCTTGTCACCTAGGAATCTTCAAAGCCTTTGAAGAATGGAGGAGGAAAGTGGGACTCTTTAGTAGGGTGAGTTTACTTTGTCCATGTGTAAGACCTGCCCTATTCTTCCAAAGAAAATAGTTTTCCAGTGAAAAGAAAAGTATGGAGAAAAAACAAAACAAAAGAGACAACAATAAAAACAAGCAACTATGATAATTGTATCTAAGGCACTTTTTGTGGAACTATTTGGTACAACAACTCCCATGTGGCTCTTACAGGCATATTTTACACCAACAGTGCAAGTTACAGGAAAATAAGTTCTAATTATGATTCAGATTCTAAGCAACTGTGCTGCCTCAGAGAGAATGAAGTTTTTATTGCTGGTAGAGCTTAAATGGAAGTTCTTGACTCACAGAGTGACTATGGGAGAAGATCCAGAATCCATACTAGACTTTAGTACTGTGACCTCAATCTTTAGGTTAAGGTTTGATAATAATATCTCTTTTGGATTTTTGTTGTTGTTGTTGTTTTGGGTATTTTTTTGGTTCTTCTTGTTGTTTGTTTTCTTGTTTGTTTTGATTCCATGGAAGAGCCTGTGAAAATTTTGGAATGTTTAAAAAGTATTTTTCACAAAATTACTTATAAATTGTCCATTTTTTCTCTTGCAGGAGAAAATGCAGAAGTTTCCATGGATGTTTCCCTGGGTTACCGTGATGATATGTTTTCTGAATGGACTGAAATGGCCCATGAAAGAGTACCACGCAAACTAAAATGTACTTTTACATCCCCCAAGGTAGGGTACTTTTATTGCTGAGTTGACAGTGTTTCTTTCCTGGCATGGAGTAACAACAATTATGTGACTTTTGATATCCCATCAGGAACAGAATGTTTTCCTTTTTTTTTTTTTTTTGAAGTGAAGGAGAGGCTATAATGTTCACTGAAAAGAATCCCTGATCCTGTCTTTTCTCATCTGTTGTCTCATCTTAGTTGCTCCTAAAGGACTTGTACAAAACCAGAATGGCAAGTGGAAGCCTCCGAATACTATGCCCAGCATACATAGACATATACTTTTAGTATAAATTAAATAATGGGTTAGAAATAAAAAAAATATGCGCCCCCCCCATTCCAGGTTCTGTCACTAAGTCAGAGTTCACAATCTAGCTTTATAATTTGTCTGTTTTTCTTCTGCGACATAGATAATGTATAGTAACCTTGTTTTTTCAAGAACCAGAAGAAATAAGGAACATGTACATGTCCAGTGGCTTTACAATTTAACATTATGCCTAAGACATGTTTGTGAATCAAATGCAATGTTAACAAGATGGGCTGTAACTCTCATAGACAAACTCTACCCAGCATCCAATCACCTGTTGCAGTTTGTTTTCTTGGTTTTAATTACGCAAATGTGGTCTGAATACCAATCACATCTGTATGATTTGCAAGCTTATAGGAAATACAGATTCTCAGGCCACACTTAAGACCTGCTATTTTCTGCTGCTGATATGTCAGTAAATTATAAATAATAGAAGTTTATTGGTTCATACTTGTAGAGGCTGAGACTCTACAACCATGATACCTGAAATCTGTTCAGGTCTTTTGTACTATACTAAAACATGGTAAAAGAACTATTGTACCCATATGGGAGAGGAGATAGGACAAAAGTGGGCTTCACAAAGCAAAACTTCTCTCTTGATTATTAACCCTTCTCCACAGTGACAGCATTAATTTATGAAAGCAGAACAGTTATGACCAAATCATGATAACAACTAAATTTCAATATTAGAATTGACAGGCACATTCAAGCCATAATAATTCCTGACTCAAATCAGGAGACAGTACTGAAAACTTTATTTCAGTGCACTTTCAACTTATACTCTTGGAATGAACAAAACTTGAAAAGTTCTACCCCAGGTCCTTTCTTTTCTTACTGTCTAAATATAGAGTTCTCTCCTAAACAGCCTAGAATAATTGTTTTAGGTAGGCTCTTGAAGGTAATTTAATGGATAAAAAGGAAAGGAACCTATAAACTGGGAAAATAAAGAGATAGCTGCCATTTCAAAATTCTTTTTATGAAATTGAAGAATATATAATTCTTCTATATGTGATGTATCTTAGTTGTATTTTTCAGAGGAGAGCCTGGTTAAATGAAAGTTACAGGACTTTTGAATGTAGAAAATTTTATCCTCATAAAAAGAAGTCATTTTTCACTTTTCCTTACACATTAAGAAATGTGTGTGGGTGCTGCCTGTAACCGTTTCTCAGTGACAGGGTCTTAATTATCATTAGGATGTGTTGATCTCCTTCTCTAAAGAGATCAGACTTTGAAAGGTGTGAAGAAAGTGAATCATCAAATCTATGTATTTTGATTATGGTAAAATTTAATTTTGATTCTGAATATTAAATGAGAAGTTGCTTTAAAGCTCTGTAGTCTCCAGTGGATTGTGAAGTCAAGAAAAAAAAGTCAAGTTGCTACCTGATGCGATTTTCCCTAATTAGGTAGTCTTATGCCAGAATTAGGAGAGGCTAGGGAGGGTATGAGGGAGAGAAGGCAGGTAGGAGGCAGTAAAAAAAAAAAAGGAGGGAGGAAATTAGAATATTGTTTTTTTCTGAAGTACCATTAATACTGGTAGAGGTAGAACTTTAGAAAGCAAACCCAAAGAGTGTTACACATACATATGCGAAGGCAAAATAGTCAATACAAATAAATAAATAAATAAATAAATAGTTAAGGAAGGAAGGAGGAGAAGAAAAGGAAAAAGAAAGGAACCAAGGAAGCAAACAAACCCTCCAGCCCCTAACTGCATGTAGTGAGTTTGACACTAATCCTGCTAGGCAGGTTGTAGTTTACTTTCATCAATTCTTACATATTTTTATCTATACTTATTTATGTAAAGGAGGAAAAAGCAATTCAGGAGCAAAAAGAATGTTTATATGGGAAGAATCATCCAATATGCATCCATAATTTGAGAAAGAAACAGAATATTTTATTTTTTAATATTTTACTTTTAAAAATCTTATTTGCTGCCAATAATCCACTGGTAATGTCAGACAAAAGCCCTCATACATTAGAAGATAAATTTTCATGATTCATTACTGATACATGTCTATACTAGAACGCGACTGACTAGTGATGTCTGACCAGGAAAGGAAGGAAAGAAGAAAGTAGAGGTGCACAGATTGTTTGTTTGCCAGTTTTATTCCTCCTAATCTACAAGTGTCTCCTGTCTTTGTATGGAGACTTGTTCATTGTACTCAGGGTTAGTACAATGTCCTAACTGTCCAATAAAGAGGCCCTGCCATCATTACAAAAGGTGCTGAATCCTTTTAATCCTAAACTACAGAATAAACTCCTATTCATCTTCTCACTGAATTCTGTACTAGTTATTTTTCTCTAATATGACAAATTATGAATGCCAATGAAACAATTCAGAACTAGGAATGAAAAATAATTCACCTTTATTCAATTATTCAGGACACATCAAGTTATCTGCAGTAGATCTAATATTAATGACAGATTTCCAAGTACTTATCAGGAAAAAAAAATCCCTGCTTGCTATAGCTCATGCTTCTGTACACCGTGTTTACTTCCTCTACCCACCTTTAAAAGGCACATATACAGGATGCCTTGAGAAATGTATAGAATTTATTTCTCCACTACCTCATCATCTTTCTTAAGTTGTTAGGAAGTTCAAGAGGCTTTTTTAGGTACTGGGTTAAATTTCTGTTTAAATTTTCATCTGTCTCTTGCCAATTTGCCTCTTGGATATTTAGGAGGTTCAGGTTGGGTGTAGAAAATTTTGAATGAGCATCTCTAGCAAACTAATTCCATTGTTCAAGGCACTGTGTGCAACTTCTCTTTCTTCTTGTCTTTAAAGCCATTTTTATTTGATGTGTGTTTTTTTCTCTGTGTATGCAAGTACACCACCTGTATGAATTCTTGCAGGAATTTGGTTTTCTGTTTCTGTGGAGAGAAACTGTGATCACGGCAACTCCTATAATGGAAAACATTTAATTGAGGCTGGATTACAGTTTCAGAGGTTAGTCCATTATTATCATGGTAGGACATGGCAGCATTCAGGCAGACATGGTGCTGAAGAAGGAGCTGAGAGTTCTACATTTTGATCCACATGCAAAGGAGACCTCAAAACTCAGCCCACAGTGACACACTTCCCCAAGTCCACAAAGCTACACCTCCTAATAGTGTCAATAACTATGGTGACTGTTTTCTTTCAGACAACTACACAGACCATGGAAGCCAGATGCTTTGGAACTCAAGTTATAATCAGTTTTAAGCTGCTGTGTGGATGCTGAGAATAGAATTTGAGTCCTCTGCAAGAGCAGCAAGTTCTCGTAACTGTTTAGACCTTTCTCCAACCCCAATGTACTGCTGTTTTTATCAAATCAAGAAGAGGAAGATAATTTTAACTTTTTATATTTCACTGTGAAAATAATTAGCCATTATCAAGATTGTGATAGACTTCATCAATGACTTTCTTCCCGAATACACACACACGCGCGCACACACACACACACACACACACACACACACACAGAGAGAGAGAAATCTTTGGAGGTCTCTTTGGAATTACCTAAAATAGTTGAAAGGTCTGATGCAAAGCTCTAATGTGGTTTCTAAGTCTGAGAAAGGCTTCAAAGGACAGAAGAAATCTTTGCTTTTTATCTAACTTTTATTTTTTAACTAAAATGGGGCTGATTTCTTCCCCATCCTACCCTCCTCTTTCTCTCCTTCCCTCCTTCCCTTTCTTCCCTTTTTCTATCTCGGTGAAGTAGTTCAGTGGAAACAGGGATTTCAGTATTCCTTGTAAATCTGTGCCCTTAATGTGCATCTTCACACATTTACATTTTAAAATTGATGACATGAACTCAATGCAAATGAATGCATATAATGTTTTGTAAATAGTAATCTGCCTTAAACCATCTAATCTCTTTCCAGACTTTAGAGCATGAAGGTCGTTATTATGAATGTGATGTCCTTCCTTTCATGGAAATTGGGTCAGTGGCTCATAAATATTACCTTCTAAATATCCGACTGCCAGTGAATGAAAAGAAGAAAATCAATGTCGGGATTGGGGAAATAAAGGATATTCGGTTGGTGGTAAGTGAGCGTAACTGAACCAACAGTCTGTGACCTTGAAGCAGCAGTCAATACAGTACTCATAAAAGCGTCATAAAGAGTTTTATCTTAGTTCTTCCATCTCTTTCCTCACATAGAACCCTAAAAGCTCCTGGGAAGGAAACTCTTCTATTAGTCCTGCCATTTATATATATGCCTATCTGTTTGCTTCTCTAAGAATAACAACACAACCATGTTGATTAAAATTCTAAATTAAAATGATTTGCATAAAGTTATTTTATTGTATGCATGATTTTTAATATTAATGCTTTAATTTTAATGAGGTCTTTGAGAGTTTTCAGTTTCATATGTGTTTGGATCATATTTGGTCCCCCAACTCTTTCCAGATCTATGTTTTCTTTCCTATCCTCCCAACTTTGTGCCATGAAAAAAATCAAACCAAACTAAAACAAAATAAAAATCTTTCAAGATCTGTTTGTGCTGCCCAAAATATCATTAGATGTTTATTCTTCCACTGGAGCTTGCTTGGTTTCCTTACAAAGGGCTGTACTCTTACATAAAACACTTTCCTTCCTTCCCTAGAAGCTGAGTTGCCAATTGCTCTGTGGCTAGTAGTTGGGTTATGTGTCCAACTCTCTTCTCCATGTGTGATTTGGTCTTATCGGGCTTGTACAAGTTTTATGCATTCTCTGGTAACTGCTATGAGTTTATATGAACCTTGCTGTTCACTGATGATATTTCCTTGTGGTCATCTATCTCTTCTGGTTCTTTCAGACCCCTATTCTGAAATGATCTCTGAAACTTGAGAGGAATGGTATGGTACATTTTCCTTTAGGGCTAAGCATTCAGCCTCTTATTCTTTTTACCTTGAGCAATTGTGGATCTCTGCACTTAGTATCTTAAGTAGTCTTTTCTTTAAAGATCACCAAAAGTCCAAGTTTTTAGATTGATAATTCAACATCAACACAGAGAACATAGAAAATTTTAGCTGACTTTCTATTTTAAGCTTCACCCATACTGGCTAGGATTCATAGTGCTAGAAGGTGCTATATATACTACCAGAAGCTAAAAAATAACTGTTAGTCTCAACTAGCAAGCTATGATAATAATTTTCTTGCAAGATATGTCCACTAGTAGAATACTGGCACAAATATTATATGAATAACTAATCAGTTTTTGATGATTTAAGGCATGCTGCATGGAATGGAACTTATACCTGACAGTGTTAATGATGCCAAGAACCTGAGAATAAATACATCATGTGCCCTAGGGAAAACCTACTGCTGTTATTCTGATAAATGAACATAACAATAAAAAACTCCTAAGAGATACTGTTATATCAATATATGAGTGCATATATTAGGGAAGTATCTTCTTCCAGTAAATGGCAATTAACACAGAACCCCACAACTGAACAGCATTCAGAGAATGCGACTTTGGAATGCTCAGCTCCAAATGGGTTGTCTTTATCACATTCCTCCTCTCAGCGATTAGGAATCTTTGTAGAAGGAGGGAATGGGGAGATTGTAGGCACTAGAGTGGTACATTTTACATACACAACAGGACAGATGCACACATAAATGTACAATATAAAGCCAGAAAAAATCCTAGTGCTAAAAAGGGAATGTGAGCACAAAGTCCTATCCTAGCCAAGAAGTTATTCATTATTTATGTTTTGTAGGATAGGGAAAAATCAGTTTTCACCAATGAAGTGACAGACACAGTTCTTTATCAGCCACACTCCAGGGCAGGCTCCATGCACAAGAATTGTTGACTACCACAGATTAGACTCCATGTCTTATTTTTGATTTTGCCTTTTTTGTTTGCTTGTTTTGTGGGATTTTTGTTTTTGTTGATAAGTAAGAGAAAAAGAATACAAAGTAGGGTGGATAAGGAGGGGGAGGATCTGGGAGGAGTTGGCAGAGGAAAAAGAATATTATCAAAACATATTGTATGAAATCCTCAAGGAATAAATAAAAATAGAAGGGAAGAAAAAGAAGAAGCAGATGTTTTACTTTTGTTTACAGTTTATAGTATAAGAGTGAACATGGTCCTGCAGCTTCCTCTTGATCATGCCCACATTGTTGTACAGATGACCATGCCAACGTGCCAGGGTCCTGGCACAGGAAACGTTGTAAAGGCCAAGAGACTAGCTCCCAGCCCCTACCCAGAGTTCCAAAAGAGAAATGTTTCTCAGGAGTGGGGATTAAAATATCTCTATAATAACTTTACACAGTATCTTAGTCATTTTCTTTATTTCTTCTTTAATCCTAATTCTCTTGTCCTAATTGTCTAAAATTTCTTAGTTCTAATTTTTTGTCCCAATTCTAATATCCGTATTTCTTATTCTTATTTGTACATTCTACATCCTTATTCTTCTGCATTTCTACATTGTTTTTTCTGTCTTATTTCTTTTGCCATCGCACATTACCAAGCATTTATATATTCATTCTTAGTAATAAAAAAACTACAAGGAAAATTCCCAGGGACACAGGCATTGTTTGAAGATACATAGCAAAACTTATCAGCTAGTTTGAAGCCAACCACAACTACTGCTGTAAGGAGGTTCTGGCCTTCTCTTAAAGGGGCCACTACAGGTTACAAAGGGAGAAAACGAAACCATTGATAGATCTAAGGAAAAGGCAAAGAATAGGTGCATTATTTTACTATATCTGGACATAGTTAGCCAATTAACAGCCTTTTTCTAAACACCTAAATCTCAGAACCTAAACAAAAAGTTAGTATAATGAATCTAAAAACTTGCACAAATATTAACTGCTATTTTGAATCAATGCAAGGAGGTGCCGGTGAAGGAAGCATAGGACAACGTAAATGCTATTGATCTCTTGAAGGACTATGATATAACAAGATAAACGCCTGTAATACCACCCTAGTTTACCATGAATTCTTGGTAATTCCTACAAGGCCAGACACCTGCAATTTCATAAGTAAAATCTGTGAAAGTTCCGTTTGTGATCTGTCCAGAACACATGTCTGGTCAAATTGCTCTGTCACTAAGCCGAATATGTTTCTCACTGTAATGTGGAGAACATAGTGTAGAGAGAAGTCATCTTCCTGACCAGCCACAAATATGTGTGTCCATAAGACTGAGATCCAATCATGAGATTATAAGTTCACATTACATGAAAATGCATGGTAATGGGGAGATATAATAGCTGTTATTGCACAAGTGAAATTACAGATGAAAGTAGCAGTTTTCAGAGTCAGTGTTCCTGTTGACCTTGCCAGGCAGGTTTTCTCCATCTGAGAATATTTTCTTTGACGGGTTGACGTCTGAATTATCAATTACTGTAAGCTGTCATTGTGTTATAGTCTGCAGTAGCTTGTGACAAATGCTCCTGACACAACCTAAAGCTGGAATTCGGTGCCTTAGCCTCTCTCCATTGATGTGGTGTGTTCTGTGGTACCTTAATTGGTCTTAAGATCACATAAAATTATTGTAGTTATTTCTAAGGTCATAGTGTGATCTTGATTGCATATAAACAGGATAAGAAAAGTAACATATTTTTACCATAAAAGTCACAAATTTTAGTGAGAACAGTGATGATTTAGGTTCTTTCCATGTTGTTTAATAAAGGGTATAGAACATAGCATAAGGAGGCCACATTTTAAATCAAACCTCATTCACACACATGCAAGAAAATTAGAAAGTAAATTAAAAGCACAGGTAAAGATAGAGATGTATAACATATTTCTGTAATGACTTGCGCTTTTTGCTTTTATTTTTTTCTTTTAATGGCATGTTATGAACATAATGTAATTCTGCTTTCCAATACTGCTTACTGGACCTATGTGGTATCTCCAATGTTGAATGAAGACCCTACAGAAAAATCTTTGATTATGTTCTTAATCAGTCCCTTGACATAGCATGGCCCATTTTTATGATTTTCATTATATTTCTATGATATCTGAAGTAGCGACAGAAGGTATATGTGGGCAGTACCTTCTGTGACTATGGGCACTGTTGGGTAGGTAAACTGTTTGCTTATCTGTATTTATATGTAAAAACTAACAGTAATGTATAATTCCAAAATTATATTTGATTTTGGTCTAGGGAATCCACCAAAATGGAGGCTTCACTAAGGTCTGGTTTGCTATGAAGACCTTCCTCACACCCAGCATCTTCATCATTATGGTGTGGTATTGGAGGAGGATCACCATGATGTCCCGACCCCCAGTACTTCTGGAAAAGTAAGAACTGATTCAGATCACACTTAGAAAATGCTAATTTTCTGTAATTTACCATGCTCTTATTTTGTGTGTCTAGTTCAAGCTACCAGTGTGCTTCTCCAGCTGGTGAATTGATTTGAAAGTCATCATGAACTCTTTGTCTCCTTCAGATTTCATAAACAAATTATTCGTTAATCTTAAGAATGATAAACCTCACACTGCTGTATTTGCTGTTCTTCTCCAGGGTCAGATTTTAGATGTTTCTCTATCAATGGATTAATTGTTTCACTTTCAACTGAATTCAAACCCTCTCATACATAGGATGATGTTGCTGTAGATACAGTTCATTTCTTTCTCACATCAAACAACTTCTTTTTTTTTCTCTTAGTTCCATTAGTATTATACATAAATATGCTGTACCATGAGAAAGTACTTCCTTCTGAAATAACCATATCATTTTCTCCTTTTACAAGAATCCTCAAAAACCTTGCTCACATGTCTGTTCCAGTTCTCTCTTGGTTCCATTTCAATATTGATTTATCTCCACTGTGCCATTTTACAGGCTCTTGAATCACCTCCACAGCCCAAATATCTTCTTTGTCCCATGAGCAGCATTTTACACAGCTAATCACCCTGTTTCCTTTATTCAACCTTTTTGTTTTTTGTGTATTACTCTCCTTTGCTGGCCATCACTTAGTCTTCATTACTGTTTCCCCATCTTTCTAGCTTCTTACACTTTTGAAATAGGGCAGAGACTTTGAACTTGCTTTCTTTATTAGCTCTACCTTTTCCATAGTGATCTCTGTAAATCAAAAATTATGCATTGTACGATGATTCTTGTTTTATATACTTAGCCTTAACCTCTCCCAACTCTAGATACAAATATAGGAATTATTTATTTAGCATCTTCTTTTTCACTAAAAAAAATGTAATACAAAGAATACTTGACTTCTTTCTGCTGCCACCTATAGCTCTCCTAGGCCTCCCCGTATTGGTAAAAGGCAACTCCTCTTCTTTAGTTGCTGGATTGGAAAGAAGGAAGCTACTTAGTACTCTATTTGTTATTCACTCTATCCAATTCCCATGAAGTCATACTGTCTCCATTGCTACCACCCTAATCTGATCACCCAAATCATTGCTCAACTGGGTTATAAGAAGCACCTCCTTGCACAATTTTACTTACTACATTATATATACCAAAAGCCTCTGTGTTCCCTTTACGAGTCAATAAAATCACTCCACTTCATTGCTGAAATCTCTGCTAACTTTATCTTGTCCTATAAAGTCCATTGAATCTTAATCTGTTCTCTGCAGTACCTGTGATAGTACTCAAATGCCTTTGATTCTAGGCTTTCACCCCAAAGCCTTTAAACTTGTTCTTGTTATCTGAAATAGTACTTCCCAGGTATCTTAATACCTCATTTACTCCTTCCTTTTAAGCCCTGTTTTGCTGCTTTTGATTGCAGTGTTTTGTTGTCTCCCACCCCATTCATCCTATTTAAATCACTATCAGTCCTCTTTCTATCTTTATATTTCTTTAACTTTAAATTAATACCTATAACTTTAAATTAATATCTGTTAAGTGAATTAATGTTGTAGTTCTATTAGTTAAACTTTTTATTGGCTTGCTAGTCTCTTTTAAGGCATAGATATGTAAATATCCCTGTTCTTCCAAGCCTCTCTGCATCCATTTAGAGTCTTCTCTCTGCCCTTTTCACCTTCATTTCCTCAACTCTTTATGTACTTAGTTTCTGTCTCTGTAAGAGACAATCTTGGCAGTGTTCTTAGCCTCTAAACTGTGATGATGTTGCTTACCAATTTACTTTAATGCCTTTTTGTCTGTCTTTCCCATTAAATGCAGTTCCCTGAGTTAAAACATTGGACTTTCTCATATATGGATCTGTAGGGTTAACAGCATTCTTGGTACATTATTTATGGCTTATAAGCATATGCAAATTATGGATATAAAAATGTTTAAATAAATCAAAATGACATTTTAATAAAGAAGGGGCAAGTAAATAGTGTGGTGAAAGAAAACAAAACAAGTAGCCAATTGTATTTATGTGTAGTTATATAGTTTTTTATTGAAATAAATCTATCACAGTAATGGTGTGTATTCTTAATGATTGGATCAGTGGTATTATGAAGATGTAAGAGGGTCTAGTTATAGTAAAACTTATCTGTTTAAGAAGGGAACAGGGTTAAAGTGTGTATTTCTCAGGTGACTCTATTTTGTGATACAAAGGTTAGTGTTACACCCTTTCATTTTCCAGAGATGTAAACTAGGACATTTTGTATCCCAGAGTGGAAACTACATGAATGCTAAGAAAGTGATCAATTAGCTAAAATCTGAATAAATAGCATCTCAGTTCTCAAAATTTGCTTCAGATTTTTAAAGTTTGCCCTCCAGAGTAACATGGTTCTTATGGGTACTTTCTCAGAGTCATCTTTGCTCTTGGGATTTCCATGACATTCATCAATATCCCTGTGGAATGGTTTTCCATTGGGTTTGACTGGACCTGGATGCTGTTATTTGGTGACATCCGGCAGGGCATCTTCTATGCAATGCTTCTTTCCTTCTGGATTATCTTCTGTGGCGAACACATGATGGTGAGAACTTCTGGGGAAGGGATATCTGTCTGTCCATAAGCATCTCTGAGAAAGTTGCTGACTGAAGTCTACCTGCTTATGCCTCTCTTAAGCTATGGGAAGGTAAAAGAAATGAGAGAGTACAGGTCTAACTCTATCCCTGCAGGTTCATAGTCTTTCTTCACTAGTAACTTGCTGAGTGTTTTGAGGCAAATGCCCTAATCTCAGGCCCTTGTTTGTGAAATGTAGTAAAAAGTCTTAATGTATGTGAGTTTTTGTTTCCTTATAGAAAAAGCAATAATTCTGTGAAAGAAATAAATGAAGTCTGATCATTATTTTTATTTTTTGTCTTTTGGCTTTCCTTCTGCATTCCCTGGACTTAAGAGCAGGCTAACTACCAGGCAATGTGCTCATGCCTTTTTTCAGCTAGCAGCTTAGCCAAGTGATCCAGTGACCCCTATTACCTGAGAATACTGACCTCTTTGCATGGCATCAAATTCTATTTTAAGAAAGGCTGAGTTACCATAATAAAAATAAGATTGATCTCATTCTTACATTGTGGCTAAGATGCAGTTATGTCAATAATAACTTTTATTTTCAAGTTAGGCTTCAGAAAAGAGTGTTTTTTAATTGTTTATTTAAATTATATTTATTTATTTGTGTGTGTGTGTGTGTGTATGTATGTCCATGTGTCCATGTCTATGTGTGTGTATTCGTATGTGTGTGTGTAAGTCAGGGGTCAGTTTTCTGGAATTCTCTTCTTTCACTGTGTGCATCCTGATGACTGATTTTGTGTTTTTAGATTTAGCCATAGCTGCTTTAACCCACTGAGTCATCCTGCCAGTGCAGAGGCTATTTTTAAGTTTCATTATGATTTGATCATTAAAATCAAATTTGTGAAGCCAGTTCCCTCTGCAGGAGAATAGTGTAAGAAGAGGGGAATTTACCTACAACCAAATTCCACCTAAGGGGTCTACTATATGAAGGGGCCTCCAGCAGAGATGCCCTGGCAATGAGATAAGGACAGTAGGGCCCCAACTAGGGTGATTATTCACAATAAGATTGTATAGACCACCATCCCTGCCTACAGGCTGATATTTCATATATATATATATCTTTATTTTCTTTCATTGCCCATCCAAAGGAATACTTCATGTTGTACTTCTGGCAAATGCAGGCGTCTTAAACAGAAGGACTTTGAGTTTCAGGCTAACCTGGGTTATATTTCCAGACACTCTGGAAATTAATTAGGGGAGGTGGAAAATTGTTCCTTGTGATGATGAAGATAAGATAAACTTAGCAAAATGAAGTACCTTATTGTTTTTATTTCTTGGTAATCATTTTACCTTTATAAACAAAAATTATTACTAAACAACAATTTATTTTGTGGGAAAAAAATTTCCCTAACGTCATTCTTTGTCATCCCACAGTGCTGTGTGCATTCTTATTGACAACCCCAGTGAATGGGCATTGTGCTATGTCCTTCAACTGACATGACACTGAGAGTTTTATCTCTTTTGTTTCTAATGCTATCATCTATCAAGTACATAGTAGGTGATTAGCTAGATCACCTATGGAATAGATTTGCTCTTCTCCTTCTTCAATTTGTTTTATATTAGGATCAACATGAGCGGAATCACATTGCAGGGTATTGGAAGCAAGTTGGACCAATTGCTGTTGGCTCTTTCTGCCTCTTCATATTTGACATGTGTGAGAGGTAAGCAGATATTGAATTCACTCCAAGATGAAATGTGACATTCCTTGTCTACTTCCATCTTTCTAGAAGGAGTTTTTAAACGAAGAATGGTGGTTGGTTGTCCATGGGATTAAATATTGGAGAGGTCATATGCTCAGATGAAGTCTGTGACAAAACCAAAGGCTTATCCCTTTATACATTCAAAGTGCTTTGGATCATATTCTCAAGCTCCATATCCCCTTATACTCTCTGAAGTTTATTTTCTAAATATGGTACACTAACACCCCTACCATGGTCCCCTTGCCCCTCTTCATTGCTTCAATATTAAGGAAAAGCTCTGCTCTGCACCTGTATTTCATTTTCCATCTTTTTTGTTTTTGTTTTTATAGAGGAGTGCAACTCACAAATCCTTTCTACAGTATCTGGACTACAGATGTTGGAACAGAACTGGCTGTATCCTTCTTTGATATATTTGAGGTTTCATTTTTGTCTCCCTATCTGTCCGGGCTTCATGATCATTTTCTGTGTTTCAGCAGATACTCTCTGGATGAGCTCAGCCAGGGCTTTGGTCCTCAGATCAATAGCAACAATTAGAGATAAATATTGAGAAGAGTTAGTATGTGCTTTCAGACTGTGAAAGCTGCCAAAGTGGGAGCTTTCAGGATCTCCCTGTGTCATAGGTTTTAGATACAGTTCAAAGTTTCTGGTCTGAAGTATATCCTAAATCATCTATTTTATAAGGTATTGCAGCTTCTTCTTGAGCCACAGAGATACTTTCTGGTTCCTAGAACAGAGGTTACCTATATGGGAGGGAAACTTCTGCTCTAGAAAGCTTGGGACCAAAGTCACCATTATGTCAAGCTTCTGTAGGAAAGCTGGGGTCTGAGGTGACTTATATGCAGGGCTTCTATGGGAAATCCAGTCCTTTATCCTGTGAAACTATTGTCAAAGCTTCATAAAACCACCTTTAGTTCCTGAGACTCAGTGGGATTGACACTAAGGTAATTAGTTCTTGAGCAATGCTGAGGCTCCTGATTGGTCCAAATTATCACCATCTGCATCACTTCAGTGAAGAAAAATGAGTCTTAACCTATTCCTTAAGGGTGCTTATTTTAAAATCTGATATTCTTAGCACTTTGTTTAATATTCTAAGAGAAAAAGCCTCTTCTCTGTAGTGAGAGGGCAGCCTGGAGTTGTGCTCTTTCTTAACACCTAATGCCTTGACATGTCTCTTGAATATACTTTGTTTAGTGGTGGTATTTATATCAATTTCTTAATGCCACGGAATTGTGTGAGAGAACCAGATACATAGTGTCAGTACCTTTAATGTAGAATAATTGAACTTCCTCTACTTCCCATCCCCCACAGTGGTAACTGTACAAGACGAACAATTGTAATGCCTGATTCAAACCTTTCATTTTATGTGTAGGATGAAAAGCAAGGGAAGCAAATAAAATTTCAAGTCCTGCAACAATTAACCATCTTCTCTTTATTCCAGGGCACTGTTGGTCATAGGAAAGAAGGAAGAATTGCATTAAATATACTACTTAAAGAAAGGTAGATGTATAGTTTATTACCTGTCAAAGTATTGGAAAAATATAGGTAATTTGGAATCCAGCTGGTAGAAGAGAGAGGAGCTGCAGTCTGTTTTCTGCTATTCTGACAATTCACACTGCTCTATATCTTGCTGGTTCTCAAAGTCTGTGCCCTAGTGGTAGGTCTCAGAATTTCTCCAATGGGTGTACTATCTGGATCCACAGTCCTTGCTTTTACTCTCCATCCTTTGGATCCTTGCCAACTCCCCTCCCCTTTCGTTTGCTACTGAACTTGCTCCATTTATGCCTTCCCCGGGGTATCTCATTCTTGTTCTTAGAAAAGTCCAAGCACTGCAAAGTGGTTCCAAACATGTTTACACTCATTTTCTAGAAAGTTATGATTAGATAGATATATGTATGGTGGGACTCAGGCATCTTTATTTGAACTCTCTCAGTGATTTTAAAAGTTTCCCATTTAGTAACAAATATCCACTATACTAGTGTGTTTAAATTCATGACACATTTGAATTTCCTTAAAACATGCTTGAAAGACAGATTCTGGGGCTGGAGAGATGGCTCAGTGGTTAAGAGCATTGCCTGCTCTTCCAAAGGTCCTGAGTTCAATTCCCGGCAACCACATGGTGGCTCACAACCATCTGTAATGAGGTCTGATTCCTTCTTCTGGCCTACAGACATACACACAGACAGAATATTGTATGCATAATAAATATTTTTTTTAAAAAAAGAAAGACAGATTCTGATTTACTAGCTCTAAGAGGGACCCAACTCTATTTTGTAAAATTAGACTACAGTTTTTTCTCTTTTTCTTGGCTTATAACATTATTTGAATATTCCCTTCTGAAATTGTTGTGTCAGAAAACCCTAATCAGTGGCATCAGAAAAACAGGTTTTAATAGTAGTACCTTCCTTAAAACTTCTTGAGCACTTGGAGACAATGTTGAGTGCCACCAACACAGCTGTGAGGAGTTCTGTGCCCTTTTAGCACATGTTCTTGGCAAATTTGTCCTTTCCTTCACTGTACACTTGCAGATGGCTTTCATCATTGTGGCAGGGATCTGCCTCTGCCTCTATTTTCTGTTTCTGTGTTTCATGGTATTTCAGGTATTTCGAAACATCAGTGGGAAGCAGTCTAGTCTCCCAGCCATGAGCAAAGTCCGGCGGCTCCACTATGAGGTAAGCAGCTATCTTAGTTCATTCTAGAACTTATGCTAATGATCTCTAGCAGGATGTGTAAACACTCACCTCTGAAAGTTGAAAGTTTTAGCTTCAAATACACATTAAGGGGACATCAAAATGATCCCAACTCTGGAATTCATAGTCAGAGCTGTTTTTTGAAAGCAGTTCTCTGACCTCTACAAACTCACTGTGGCGTGTGTGTGTCCAAATTCTCTCTCTCTCTCTCTCTCTCTCTCTCTCTCTGTGTGTGTGTTGCAAATAAACACACACACACAAATAAGTAAGTAAAATAAGTAGAAATTAAGAACTTTTCATATAGGATCCTGGAACAAATAAAAACACACCCAAACAGCTATATTTCCTGGAGTTTTCTAAGGTATAAATGTGTTTTCATAGCAGTAAGATAGAAACCTGTCCAGTGGGTTCTTTTGATGGAACCTAAGTGCTTACTGGATGAGATGGGATACTGGGCTATGTAGAATTGGCCCAGCTTGTGGTATGGCTTTCCTCCTAACCCTTGAAGATTTTAGTCCAAATAATCTGCTTTCCATGTTTTAAAAAAATCAATTACTAATTATTATTGTTTGTGTGTGTGTATGTGTGTGTGTGTATGATGCATGAATGTAAGAGTGCATGTAACAGTACAAATTTAGAAGTCAGAGTATAACTACGTAGATTCAGCTCTCTACTTTGGCTTTTACATGGATTCAAGAAATTGAATTTAGGTTGCTAAATGTGTTTAACCAATACTATTATTCTCTGAGCAATCTTTCTGATCCATGCTTACCAGACTCTTGGTAGTACACATTCTCTAAAATATCCAGCGGGTGCTCAAGTAGAGTTCAATAATCTGATTCTAGTTTATATTAGCTATTCAAAAGAAATACCTAGCCTCCTCCAATCTCTAATGCAGGTGGCACATTGACTAGATTCATTGCTTAAATGACTTTTTATGTGAAAAAAAGGAGAAACTGCAGAACCATGGTGTACTGCACAGTTAGTCCGCACAGAAGACACCTAATCAGTAGGCACCATTCTTTGAACCCTGACATTTTTGGAAACCAAAAGTACTTTCTCAGGCTTGTCTGTTTCCAGAGCTGGAGTGACAAATGAGAATATTAAACCAAATTGATTTCACTTTGACTAATGCAACCCCCCTCCCCAAATTGGAGAAGAATTTTATTATAACTGTAGAAAGCTTTTGTTTGGTAACTTTGAACTTTTGTGTAGAATTATATAACCTGTTTATCAGGGAACTTTGTAGCTTAATGATGTGTTGTGAATGTAAAATCCTAGACTCCAGCGTCATTGCTTCATGAGAGATAAGAACATAGAAAATATTTTGTTTAAGAATTCCCTCAGCTACATTCACCTTTACAGGAAGGATGTTAACATGTGGAATGATTTTACTGTCATTCTTAGGGATTTGGTTTTGCACATAGGTAGGTTGGTAAGTAGATAGACAGATAGACAGACAGACAGACAGATAGATATGAAGAGAGGAGGGGGCAGGGGGAGAGAGAGAATATGTTTAACAATTCTTCCTGTCTTTTTTAATAGGGTCTGATTTTCAGGTTCAAGTTCCTCATGCTTATCACCTTAGCCTGTGCTGCCATGACTGTTATCTTCTTCATTGTTAGTCAGGTGAGTGAATCCTAAGCCTTCTCAAGAGACTGTCCCTGGATTGGTCCCCATCTAACAGAGGAGATTTTTCAGAGTTGCTGAGAACAAAAGCAGAGAGGCTTACTTTGTTTAGCTAAGCAAAACACTTTTTAGATCACTCCAGCATGGGACTTTCTGCAAGCTGATGACATAGACTGGCTTTCCCCTTCCAGTCCTACCTTGTAGAAAGTTGCTAAGTATTTAGGCTAAAACCTATAGCCATATTGAAGGGACATTTCATTTCAGAGAGTAAATGTTTCAAGACCTGTGATGTAACATTAGTAAGCATGTGCTAATTTGATTGGGTCATTACTTAGCATTAACGAAGATTCTTTGACAGGCCTTTAGTCATTCTGTGGGATAATTACATTGCCACCTAAACATGAACATGACTCAAAAGTCCCATTGATAGAAAATTTTCTTTATATGACTTCTTAAACTCAGTTTGATGTACTTTAAAATCTCAATAATGATGTTTGTAATATTTTAAAATATTGATTACTTACTTTGAGAAGTGAAAAAGTCTATCTAAAATCTGAAATAGAGTGCACATATTAGTCAGATGGGTTTCACAAAGTTCTTCTGAGTTAAGTTAGATAGAGACTATTAGCCATGTTTCTGAAATTATCATTCCCACGGCTTTTGAGGTATTTTCATATATTCTGTTTTCCAGAAATGTAGTAATTTAGTGGGTTATTTAGCATTTCTTAGCATATTAACATTAATCTTTTTTCACTATGCAATAGTACCATATATAGAAGTAATAGCCAAGTATTTGGTAGAGTCCCTGGTTTGTCATAAGCACAAACAGCTTTGTTAGTAACTTACCAAAATGCATACAAATTGGAGACTAGAACTCAGTCATTTTGGATCTTTTATTGGATCTATTTGGACAGCATAGAGCAGCATTCTGGTATAGCCTTAGGATAAGGGCGATTTATTCTTTCACCTATTAGCAAATTTCTCTTTAGTTTATGAACTCTGTGTGAATTCCTTTGACAATCTAGTGAAGCTATGGTTCTGTTCTCAGAATGCTTCTAAATAAGTAAAATAAAATATTCCAGATTTCAAAGGGAATCAAATACAATTATATATATATGTATTTAATTATATACATCATATATTACTCATACTTACTATAAATATGTCCTTAGCAACTAATTCATTTTTTATTTTTTTTAGAACAATCTTTTTCATTTCATATACCAATCTCAGTTCTTCCTCTATTCCCTCTTCCTGCTCTCCATTCCCCCCCCCTTGCTGGCCCCATCTGCTCCTCAGAGAGGGTAAGGCCTCCAATGGAAAGTCAACAAAGTTTGTCACCTCTCTTTGAGGCAGAACCAAGGCACTTCCCCCTTCTATCTAGATCAAATGAGGTATCCCTCCATAGAGAATGGGCTCTAAAAAACCAGTTCATACACTAGTGATAAATCTTGATCCCATTGCCAGTGGTCTCACAAACTGCCCAAGCCCCCCACATTCAGAGGGCCTCGTTCATCCCTATGCATGTTTCACAACTGTCAGTCTGGAATTGTGAGCTCCCACTAGTTCCGGTCAGCTGTTTCTGTAGGTTTCCTCATCATGATCTTGACCACTTTGCTCATATAATCCCTCCTCCCTCTCTTCGACTGAACTCCAGGATCCAGGAGCTTGGCCCAGTGCTTAGCTGTGGATCTCTCCATCTGCTTCCATCAGTTACTGGATGAAGGTTGATCATATGTAGAAATAAATTAAACAATATACCTACATGTGTTTGCACATTGTTCACTCCATCTTCTTTTACTTGTAATAGGAGTGTGTTTGTATCAAACCATTTATAAAACCTTGGAAACTTTATTCCAAATATAGTAAAGCTATTGCTAATTCAGAATGAGTTCTTCTAAAATTTTTATTACATTTATTTGTATGTTTTATTACATTTATATGTGTGTATCACATATGCCATAGGAGTCAGTTTTCTCCTTCTACCATGTGAATCACAGGCATAAAATTCAGATCATCAGCCTCAGCGACAAATACCTCTATCAGCTGAGCCATATCTCTGGCTCCTGAATACATCTTTAATTCAGTTAAGGCTCAAAGACCCAAATTCAAGGAAAGGGTTTGGGTTAAGCTTGACTCCACTTTTGGCTAATTTCCTTGTGTGATCATTATACTTTCTGATTTCTCCAGACCCTTAGCAATATGTTATTTTTATACGGCCTACTGAGTTTCTTGACTGACAAAATATGGGGACCCTCATCTAGAGGTGGAGTCTCCACTAAGATGCACCGTGTTCTCAGGAACATGAAAGGGAACAGCACTTCCATTCCTGAGGCCTACTTCTGCCATTTTGCAAAACTGCAGTCCTCTCATGCCCACTTTGGGGCCACAACCCTCCTCAGCGACTTAACTGCTGAACTCCTTCCACTTGAATTCTTGAGGAATTAATCCTCAAGATGACTGACTGTTCTTTGCCTGAATTTAATTTTATACATGTTTGGCTGTTGCACGTTTTAAAGTGGTAGAAGATGTCTTATGAGAGAATTTGAAGATTTTCTTTGCAAATAATGATTAGTTTTTCATTATCACATTATTGGGCTCCAGCCAGCTTTTTATATTAGCTGCAATAGTTAGATGGGTGGATTTCAACTGTAAAGACATATGATGTCTTTGATTTTCATTAGCAACATACATTCCTCCTGCTTCTTTTTCTTTTTCTCTTTTTAAAGGTTTATTTACAGATACTTAAGACATTTTCCTTCATAACTCTCTGTTTTCTTGGTATTGTTAATGGAGTCATCAGAGGATTTATTTTCTAATATCATTTTTGAATGTCACAACAATGAGCTTACCTGAAAGAAAATCTATTGGGTAACTTTTGAAATGGACCTCAGCATTAGGTAAAACGGATGTTTTTAAAACTTCCATTATATTTGTTGGGATAGCTTCCATTTAAGCTTTATGAAATATATGTGGGGAATCTTGTTAGGATTTTGAAGCTCTGAGACCAGGAATGAAAGGCACATAGGAAGCTCTTGGAATGTGGTGACCTTGAGGCTTTGTAACTGGGACTGGGGTTCAGTCTTTAATGCCTGCTATTTTAATGATCTGAGTCACAGCAATGAAGAAATGCTGTACCACAGTTTGGTCTTTCAGTCCTGTTCCTTCTAGAAGAGAGAGGTGTTTAGTTTAGAGGTGGTGTTAGCAAGGAACAGAAAAGAAGTACAGTGCACCGAAGGTCACCAATTTTCACTGAAGGAACACCCAGAGACCTGATATTCAGGTAAAGATATATATAATAAACTCCCAGAAACCCAGCTCCCCAGTTCTTTTTCTTGTGTGTGATCACTTTAGTTTGTGGCTTAGACAGCTGTAAGGAAATGTTTCTTGTAAGAGAGCCTGTGTTGGGAGTTTGGAAAAATTGTTTTGCTTTGAGAATCTCTTTCCTTCATAGCCCAGGTTATAATTATCAGCTGATAGTATTCCCTCTATACCTACTAAAAGGCCTTATTCCTCCAATTCTGAATGCCAGTTAAGAATTTTCTCTCCCCCACACAAGCTAACAAACCCGTCCTTCAGAGCCCAAGTATTATCTTGGAATCCAATAGTTTCACCACTCAGAGCCTGTTTTTATTCTTCTACACAAATTGTTAAGACTCAAAGTCCATCCCAGATAATTATTTGGAGTCTATGGCATGCCTAATTCACTAGTCTCCTCCATTATGAGCAGGACCAACATCCATTAAAACTCATCCTCAATCAATAGTGATTCATAGTCCACCCTGCTGAATTCCTGTGTTCAGTTCTAGCTCTACTTTTTTTTTCTCTATGTTCCCAGAGACATTCTTATAGCATTTCTGTATCAATGACTATCAATCAAGTACTGTGTGAGTACCAGGCCTGCAGGTATTTCCTTAGACAAGTCAATCATGCAAATTCTGGCAACAATTAATCAAAATATCAGTTCCATTGAAGGAGGAAAGCTCAAGAAGCCTCAATCTTAGACAAAGAACTACAGGCAACCAGGAAATGCAAAAAGCAGAAGAAAAGGTGTTATCCACAGAATAGCAAATAAATTGGTTACCTAATACCAAATGGTCAGCCCAGAAAACATATACATACAAGTAATATGAATTAAGACCAAGTAGATGTGTTTACATATTTATTTACACACACACACACACACACCACACACACACTCACACACCAACGTTTAAATGAAAAAGAGGCTGTGAATTTGAAAGACATTGGTTGTGGGACTGTACATGGTATAGTATAGATGAAGGAAAGGAGAAGGATGAAATAATTTAAGTAGTATATTATAATCACAATAATTAAGTCTTTAAAAATTCCAATTAACTCTTCAGAAGAATTGAAAAAATACCAGTTATATTAAGCTAAAATTTAAAATGTCAATTATGAATTTTCTTAGTTTATGTCCCAAAATGTAACCTCTTACATGCCCTTTCCTTAGTTGAAGCCCATTAGCCCAAAGCTACTTTGTCCTGTCTTGCTTATATTTTAATGAGCCCAGCCTTTTCTGTTACCTGTACTAGACCAGAAGCACAAATTTCTGGAACTCTCTTAAAGCTTTTTTTCCTACCATCATATTTATTGAACATAAGTCTGTGTTCCACATGGCATAATTTTTATAAAGTGGGCACAATTTGTATTTTAATGTTATTGTGGCATTTGGAAACACTGCTTAAAAGTCATAAATAGCTTGAATTCTGACACATGGTCTAAAATAAGTAATGGTTTTAAACTATTTGTCAAAACCATCACCTGGACATTTCATAAAATGAGTTATTTTACAAAATGAGTAAGAGTTTATGGTAGTTGTGTTGTATGTATGAGTCACAAAAGATAGAATAACATTGGTAAGTCTATAACTGGATTTCCTGGTTTCCAGACACTCAAAACAACAACAACAAAAATATAGTTAACATCTTACAAGGCGTAGGGTCCCAATAGGTCATGGGAAGTACAAAGGAAGGTCTGAATGAACACAGACCCACTATATCATAAACAGGAGCCAAGCTCAACCTTTTTGTTGAAGTCATTAACATTACAACCCAGCTTGCCATCTTTCAATTTAGAAGTGGCTCCTAGATAAGGTTTGTATAACCCAGACTCATTAAGCAGTCAAAAAAAAAAATGTACACACTACTTTCTCTTATCCACATTTAAAATATCTTTTTTTTAAATTATTTTTATTCTTTTTTAATTAAAATTTCCAACTATCCCCGTTCCCCATTTCCCTCCCCCTCCTCCCAAATATTGCCCCTCCCCCTACTCCCCTTTCCCTATCCCCACTCCTCTTCTCCTCCCCCCACTCCATTCCCCCTCCCTCTCGATACTGAAGAGCAGTCCAAATTCCCTGCCCTGCGGGAAGACCAAGGTCCTCCCACTTCTATCTAGGTCCAGGAAGGTGATCGTCCAAACAGGCTAAGCTCCCACAAAGCCAGTTCATGTATTAGGATCGAAACCTAGTGCCATTGTCCTTGGCTTCTCATCAGCCTTCATTGTCTGCCATGTTCAGAGAGTCCAGTTTCAACCCATGCTTATTCAGTCCCAGTCCAGCTGGCCTTGGTGGGCTCCCAATAAATCAGTTCCAATGTCACAGTGGGTGGGTGCACCCCTCGTGGTCCTGACTTCCGTGCTCATGTTCTCCCTCCTTCTGCTCCTCATTTGGACCTTAAGAGCTCAGACCATTGCTCCAAATTGAGTCTCTGTCTCTATCTCGATCCATCGCCAGATGCAGGTTCTAAGGTGATATGTAAGATATTCATCAGTATAGGATAGGATCATTTCAGGTTCCCTCTCCTCAGTTGCCCAAGGTACCAGCTGGGGACATCTCCCTGGACACCTGCAAGCCCCTCTAGAGTCAAGTCTCTTGCCAACCCTAAGATGGCTCCCTTAGTTAGGATAGATACTTCGCTGCTCCCGTGTCCATCCTTCCTATATCCTAACCATCCCAATCCCTCAAGCTCCTCCCTTCCTCCCCTTCTCACGTTTCTCATCCCATTTCCCCTTAGCCCCAAGCCACCTCACCCGCTAGTTCCCAGTTTTTGCCCGGCAATCTTGTCTGCTTCCCCTATCCAGGCGGATGACTATACGATTTTCTTTGGGTTCACTTTCTTATTTAGCTTCTCTAGGATCACAAATTATATGCAATGTCCTTTATTTATGGCTAGAAACCAATTATGATAGCAAGCCAGAGTGTTTGAAATTATTTCAGTGAGCTCAGTGCTTGTACAAATTATGAGTCATTCAGCTCAACAGCTCTGTAGTAGTTAGTCCAAACCACATATCTTCAAAGCACTCTGGAAACAATTACCAAGTCATCTCAAATTGAAGCAGTTTCTGAACATGTCTCACAAAACACAAAGCATATGGAAGCTTCCTAATTACCTTTAAGAATAGTTTACCTAGATTGACATTTCATAAATAAATACAAAATGTCGTTAGTGTCTGCTATTTAACTACTAGAAATTACATATATATTCAGTTCTCATCTATAACCTTCAAACTTTGAGGGTACTGAATTCCAAAAACTTTACTCTTTCCTTACTGAAAATGTGCACTTTTGTTTACTGTACACACATGGTACTTTCAGCACCAAAGATGTTGCAATTGTAGCAAGTAAGTTAGAAATGGTTTCTGCCTCAGGGAGCTTTTGTTTACATAGGGAGATGGCAAAGAAGAAATTGTAGTTGTGAATGGTGTCAAACACAATCCCTTAAATGAAGAATAAGTGTACTTCCATTTCTAAGAGACATTATCAAAGTTATACTAATGCATATTCAAAAGGACCACTGAATTTTCACCTGACACTAGTCAGGAGACCTTCATTTACAAAGATTTAATTTGTATTAAAATGTGGACTCTTATAAAATGTGAAACTTTTAACGTTTCCATTTGAAGAAGAGCTCTGGCTTTCATGGTGATTGATTTCTATTTTGGTATTATGCTTCTCTGTTTCACTTGAATGCCTTCCTTTTTTATCTATAGGTGACAGAAGGACATTGGAAATGGGGTGGTGTCACAGTTCAAGTGAACAGTGCTTTCTTTACTGGTATCTATGGAATGTGGAACCTGTATGTCTTTGCTTTGATGTTCTTGTATGCACCATCCCATAAAAACTATGGGGAAGACCAGTCTAATGGTGAGTCTCTGTCTTTTCATTGCAAATTTATTCAGGATAGAATAGACCTTTGTATCTTCAAGATTTAGCTGGCTAAAACACTATGTTCATCAGTTAAACTTTCTTCCAGATGTCTTTCTAATATAGGCATAGAGTAAGTGAGCACTTGAGATTCAAGAAATATAAAACAGCAATTTTACACAAGATATATAGCTCTTGAAACAGCCATTTTCATTCTCCAAAATATGTTAAAAATGCTTCACACAAAATATATTAAGGATATTTATAAAATGTATTCCAGTTACAGTAATAAATAATCAAATTTGTTTTTCTCACTTTTCCTTGAGTAAAATGAACTCTTGGAAAGTATGTCACATATATTTCTCCAATCGTGGAGGTCAAATACTGAGGTACTAGGTAAAGGTACTTGGGAAATGATTTCTTTTCCCTGATTCTCTTCATGTACTTTCTCTCTCTCTCTCTCTCTCTCTCTCTCTCTCTCTCTCTCTCTCTCTCTCTCTCTCTCTGTGTGTGTGTGTGTGTTAGGATCAATCCAGGATTTCATATATGCTTAGAAAGTATTCTCCCATTGATCTATATTGCCATGTTTTCAAGAATTTTTTTTCTCAAACCAATTTCTTTTCTGTTTTCAAATAATTCCTGTTTTCTAATGTGGAGAATGCTACTTTTTCATACCTTGCAATCACAGAAGCCCAAGGAATCCAAATCTAATTGTATTTATCCTATCTGGTAATGTCAGAGAAAAGGAAATGGAGAAGTTGTTGAGTCTCTGCACTAGCCATCATAAAAGGAAATAGTTGTCCCTTCCCAATGCTGTCCACATGTAACAGATAGATAATGAATAGCTAGTTTAATAGCTCTTTCATTATACCTCCAGTCTTACTCTTTTTTTCTCCTTTTCACACCTGCTTTTCCTTAACTTCATCCTCATTATTAAGGTAACATAAAACATGACATTTTTTTTTCTGAAATTAGTGCTAGTGTGCTCTAAATGCCGTGGTACAGAGATGAACTCTCGGCCATTTCTTTGCAGTAAGAGTTGGCCTCACTTTTCAGTACTCAGTATGTGTGTGTTGTGAGAGAGTGGGTTCTACCTTCATCAGCGCCTGCTGAAACCCTATCACTCTTTGGTGTGCAGTCTATGTATTGTCTCCTCTTTGAAAACTATATCTGATCACCCACATTAGAACACAAAATTATGCTAAATGGCCCAATATTTCTGTGGGCTGGTGGCATGTTTTTAGTAGTCAGGTAAGTTGAACCAGATTGATAAGCATCAATGAAGTTTTCATTGCAAGTTATTTTCATACCTTTTATAACTTTACTTTTATTGTGACCAGGGAGATGACTCAAATGCTGAAGGACTTGACATATAAGCATAAGTACCTGATTGTGGGTCATCAACATGCATGTAAAAGTAGTCATGGTGGTACATTGTTTATTACCTAGACAATGGGGTAAGGAAAGTCACAGAGAAGATAAAGACAAGCATATACCTGGGACTTGCTGACCACTCAGGCTGACAAAAACAGTCAGTTGCAAACCATTGAAAAATCCTGTCTCAAAAAATAAGGTGGAAAGCAGTTGAAGAAGATACCTGACAACTATATGATTTCTAAATGCACACAGACATTTGCCCATGCACCTTATGCACATGCACAAACAAATATAAACACATACATACTATAAATTGTTCGTACTATGTCTTAGAAAAAGTGAGAGTAAACAAAAGTTTTCCAGGTTTTAAATCCATTTTCTTAGATGTGTAGCTAGAGCTAGATTTCTAAGAAGCAGACCTGAGATAACATAATTGCTCTTTTTATGGCATACATCTAGCCCATTCCTTTCGTTCTCCCAATGGAATCTTGATTCCTTAAAGGCAGGACTAATTGTGGTTTTGTATTTTGTTTTTGTTGTTTTTCTCTTTTGGAACAAGGCTATGCTAGAAAATGAAGTTCACCTGTTTCAGTTCTGGTAAAAGAGGCATGTGGTTGTCATGATCACCTAAAGATAAAGAAATGGAAATGGGGAGGTGCCAGGAGAGGTGACTCTGCAGTGTCTGGAGCAAGGACTCTTCAGTCCCACTACCATCTGTTTTGATACTACGTTGTTGCTTTTTTTTTTTTTTTTTTTTTTTTTTTTTTTTTTTTTTTGGTTTTTCGAGACAGGGTTTCTCTGTGGTTTTGGAGCCTGTCCTGGAACTAGCTCTTGTAGACCAGGCTGGTCTCGAACTCACAGAGATCCGCCTACCTCTGCCTCCCAAGTGCTGGGATTAAAGGCGTGCGCCACTACCGCCCGGCTACGTTGTTGCTTTTGTGGGAAAACATCCTTTGCAGAAAGTTTATCTTTCTTTTTCTTTTTTTTTTTACTTTATTTTTTAAACCATCTTTTCTCATTTTACATACCTATTCCAGTTCCCACTCACTCCGCTGCTCCTGCTCCCCTCACTTCCCCCATCCATTCCTCAGAAAGGGTAAGACTTCCCATGGGGAGTCAACAAAGTCTGGCAGGACCAAGGCTCTCCCCCCATTTATTTAGGCTGAGCAAGGTATCCCTCCAAAGAGAATGGGCTCCAAAAAGCCATTTCAAGCACTAGGGATAAATACTGGTCCCATTGCCAGTGGTCCCATAGACTGCCCAAGTCACACAACTGTCACCCACATTTAGTGGGCCTTGTTTGGTCCTATGCAGGTTCTACTACTATCAATCCAGAGTCAGTAAGCTCACATTAGCTCAGGTCAGCTGTTTCTGTGGGTTTCCCCATCATGGTCTTGACCCCTTTGCTCATATTATTTCCCCTCCATCTCTTCAATTGGATTATTTGGTATTTTAGGTTAGTTATGTCTAGTTTCATGAATTCTCTATATATTTTGGAGATTAGTCCTCTGTCCGATATGGAGTTGGTGAAGATATTTTCCCATTCTATAGGCTGTTGTTTTGTCTTATTGACTGTGTCCTTTGTCTTACAAAAGCTTCTCAATTTCAGGAGGTCCCATTTATAAATTGATGCTCTCAGTGTCTGTGCTACTGGTGTTATATTTAGGAAGTTGTCTCCTTTGTCCATGTGTTCAAGGCTACTTCCCATTTTCTCTTCTGTGAGGTTCAGTGTTGCTGAATTTATGCCAGCACCATTTGTTGAAAATGCTATCTTTTTTCCATTGTATAATTTTTGCTTCTTTGTCAAAAATCAGCTTTTTTAAAAATGTGTGGATTAATATCAGGGCCTTTGATTCCATTGGTCTACATGTCTGTTTTTATGCCAATACCAAATTGTTTTCATTACTATAGCTCTAAAGCAGATCTTGAAGTCAGGGATGGTGATTTCTCTAGAAGTCCCTTTCCTGTACAGGATTTTTTTTTTTTTTTTGGCTATGCTTGTTTTTTGATTTTATTGTTATTTTTAAGTCTGTGAATAATTGTGTTGGGATTTTGATGGGATTGCATTGAATTGGTAGCTTGCTTCTGGTAAGATTGCCATTTTTATATGTGAATTGAGTCCATTGGTAGTAAGAGATTAATGACCAGTGATTGTCAATTCCTTTTATATTTTGGTGGTAGTATTTGTGTTTTGCTCTTCTTTGGGTTTTGCTGATGTGAGTGTGAGGTTTTCTATTAGTTTTGTTTTCATGGGTGCATCTAACTTCCTTGGGTTGAAGTTTTCCTTCTAGTACTGTCTGTAAAGATAAATTTGTTGATAGATATTGTTTAAATTTGGTTTTCTCTGTCTTATTATTGAAAACTTTGCTGGGTATAATAGTTTGACCTTGCATCTATGATCTCTTAGTGTCTGTAGCAATCTGGCTTTCACAGTTAATTCCGAAAGAAGACAGGTATAATTCTTATAGGTCTGCCTTTGTATGTTACTTGGCCTTTTTCATTTGCAACTCTTATTCTTTCTTCAGTTTGTATGTTTAGTATTTTGATTTTTATATGGTGAGGGGCCTATTTTTTTAAGTCCAGTTTAATTGGTATTCTGTAAGCTTCTTGTACCTTCATAGGCATAGCCTTCTTTAGGTTAGGAAAATTTTCTTCTATGATTTTGTGGAAAATAGTTTATGTGCCTTTGAGCTGGAGTACTTTTCTTTCTTCTATTCCTATTATTCTTAGGTTTGATATTTTCATGGGGTCCCAGATTTTCTGGATGTTTTTGTAAAAATTTGTTGGATGTAACATTTTCTTTGACTGATGAATCTATTTCCTCTAGAGTACCTTCAACTCCTGAGATTCTCTCCCATCTCTTATAATCTGTTAATTATGCTTGCATCTGTAGCTCTTGTTCATTTACCCAGATTTTTCATTTCAAAAATTACCTTGGTTTGTGTCTCCTTTATTGTCTCTATTTCAATTTTTTTTTTTTTTTTTTTTTTTTTTTTTGGTTTTTCGAGACAGGGTTTCTCTGTGGTTTTGGAGCCTGTCCTGGAACTAGCTCTTGTAGACCAGGCTGGTCTCGAACTCACAGAGATCCACCTGCCTCTGCCTCCCAAGTGCTGGGATTAAAGGCGTGCGCCACCACCGCCCGGCTCTATTTCAATTTTTAAGTTTGAACTGTTTGCATTGCCTGTTTAATTTATTTTCCTTGACTTCCCTTAAGAGATCTATTGCTTTCTTCCATTTTTTTTTTCTTTAAGGGAACTTTTCATTTCTCTGTTTAAGGGTCTCTATAATCTTCATTAAGTTATATTTAAGGACATTTTATTCTGATTCTTCTGGGTTCGGATGTTCAGATATTCCTTTTTTAGGATCACTAGGTTCATGTGTTGCCATATTGCTCTTTAGGTTATTGAATGTGCTCTTGCACTGGTACCTACCCATCTCTTCCTCCAAGGGGTACAGGTAGGGCCTGTGCTTCAGGGGATCTGTCCTACTCCAATTGCTGCAGGTTATGCCTGTGATTTAGGTGATCACTCTTCCTCCTGGTGCTGGCATTACCATACTTTTGGTAATTGCTGATTCATCTCTGGGGGGCTCCTCTACAGGTGCAGTCTGGGCCAAGGCTCAGGTGGTCTTATGTGCAGTGGAGGATGGTTGCAGGTGTGGGGAGGCTGCTCTGGGGTCTCTGAGGTTTGGTCGTTGCGGGTGAAGAAAGAGATGTGCCTCCAGACCCTAGGCCCTGAAGAACTGGGTCTTCCAGCCAGGAATCCAGATACTCACCTCTTCAGGAGCAATCAGGGTCAAGGCTCTGCTGGTCACAGATATGGTGGAGATGATTGTGGGTATGGGGAGGCTGCTCCCAGTTTTCTGGGGCTTCTTATTTATTTTAATCTTTCTTCTTATTTCTTGACTTTTTATGGAACCAAGAGATTTTGTCATTCGCAGTTTTTAGTCTATCTCTGGCCATGGTTTGCCTTCTTCTTGCCTTGCTAGAGGGCTTGGGACCTAGGCATCTGTCAGCCTCTCTTCCACTGATGGTTCATGTGTTACAGTGTGTAGCAAAGTGGGACAGGCAGCTTCTTAAACAACCAATCTCAAAACTCACAGTACAGTGGGATTCTGGATTATAGGTAATAATATCAATTTTATTTTATGATCCTCCTGTTACTTTAATAGAAACAACATGGCCTTGCCTTAACTTAAATTTGAGAGTTTTTGTCTTCCAAGGAAATAGCACATAAAACAATTGTTATGTTCTCTAAGTGTTGTTATAAATATGCTAACAACTTTTCTTAATGAGCATCGACTGCATGAACCCTTCTGGTTTTTGTTGGACAATCTGTTATCCCGCTGCACTGCTTTTATCTATTGCAAACAAGCTCTTCAAGTTCCACACTATCAGATTCTGTGTTTCTTCTGCTAGCAAGGAGAACAGAAGGGTACCTCCTGTCATTATGGCACTTGGGGGTAATGTCTGTTACAGATAAGAATGTGTCCATCCACAACACTACTGAGTATGTGAAGTTCCAAAGCAATGGCTAGTTTCTTACCCTGTATAGTAGCTTAACATCTCACAATTGAGAAATGTTACAATGTTGTCCTCACCAAAAACTTTTTGTGGAAGACAGATTGAAGAAGGCTCAAATCCTAGTTCACAAGATTGGAATATATCCTTATTATTTTCTAAATGTATGTTTGGAACATATATACCCTTGCCTTATTACTATGACTGTGATAGTCCACTAACATTTTGTGACCAGATTTTAAAGGTGCTAAATATCTTAGTGTTTCCTTGTAGCAAAGTATCATAATCCCCAAACAACACATTAAAAACAGTCTTAAGCACTTTTTACAAACTTTGGGGGGACTATATGTTAATCATAAACATGGAAGCCATTACACTTGCACAAATCTCTTCATATTTTAATTTCACAGTACCTCTCAGGCCCTAGCGACTTGTACTCTGTACTCTCCTGTGTAGCAACATGACCTCACTCAGTATTAGAATGGTCTCTCTACATTGGACTTCCTGATCACATTTCTTCTTTTATCTTTTCCTTTCAACCCTTTATCTTCCACCAGACAACATGGTAGGTCCTATGAATTCTGGATCTTTAGGCAATACTCCCAAAACTTTTTGGAAAGGCCTAATTTGTAATATTCAAGAAAAATACAAATGAAGTCAGGAAGATACTTTGTATTTTAAAATTCCCTCAGTGTCTGACTGACATTTAATTACCACAGTCCTTTTTCTTTTTTCTGATGTGTTTCCAGTGTTAAGATGTCATAACAAATAGACCTAGGCTCTTTGAACCCTGTCCTACCTTCACCCAGGAGTGATTCTTATCTTGAGGTACACCTGTTCTCCAGTGGAGGATTTGTCCCTAAACTCCAGGAAGAAGTGACAGTGTGGGATGCTAAGCTCATGCTAGCTGGGCAGAGGTAAAAAGGAGTTTGGGTAGGCAAATATTGATGAGCATGTACTACCTAGAAGATGTTCTGGGTATTTGATTTATGTACAAAAGAAAAAATAAAATAACCCTATATTCATTATTGTAATTTTAAGTATTATCTTCACCACCATCATCCTATTAACACAAAAAATGTAAGAAAAACATAATGTTAACAGTAATGTTTTATATTGAATCAATTTAGAGCCACAAATGTGGCATTCTTGTTTTTTTCTGTTCTGCTCTGAACTGGAAATTTTCTTCTAAAGAATAATCACTTAAATTTATCTTTGAAGGTGAACAGTAAAAAGAGTTATATGGGACCAAGGAAAATTTTACAGGAAATGATGGAGTCAGTTATGACTATGTGGAGAGAACACAATGTTTGAAGACAGTCACAGATGGCTCAGGATCTTGACTCCAGCACAGACAATATTTGACCTTGAGAAACAAATATGAGCTCACAATATTGGAACTCTCTAGTAGTACTCTTGAGCAACAATATGTTAGTTGACCTTGATGATTATAAGGATATAATCATGGGATCCCTTTTAATGTTAGAAAAACTTTGTTCTCACAAAGAATCTGTAAAACTCAGAATGGCCACAGCATGTGGAAGTTTTCTTAATTCTCCATCTGCCTCTAATAATGTTTTTAGAGGTTTTTTTTTTCTTTCTTGTATTGTGCGGTAAAATACTTTGAGAACCCAGAAGCCAAGACAGAGATAGACTAACAAATGGAGAAAGACTTTGGCAGAAATAGGGGTTAATGGAGTTTGGAGCCAAATAAAGGAATCTTTACTCCCCCTCTGCTACTGGCATATTCCCAATGCCATACCCTAAGGGGGAAAAATTGCTCTGCAAGGTGCAAGAATAATATATTTTGCTGTACAGATTTTTCACTGTGAGTCTTCCTCTAGCGCATTAGGTTGACAATTAGTGCTTCATTATCCTCCCATCTTACAAGGAAATACAGGACATGCTAAGCATCTAGCGGTGCACATTGCAAATATATATAGACCACAGCTTCCTTGTTGCTTCTCAGATTTATATGCTAAAAACATACTGAATATTAAAAAATTATTATTCCAAAAGTCCCTCCTTATTATTAGATTTTATATTTATTATCTGTAAGTATGACCATTATTATTATATATTCATAACACATTTCACTTAAACTTCGTACTTCACTGGTGGTCTTGTTGGCATTTGGAAACTGTAAAATTGAAGAAGAGATGATAGAACCTGAAGGTCAAGATCATAGAGCCTGGTTTGTATTGCTGTATTTTGTATCTGCATCTAATATTACTATGAGTCAGTTTGGGCAGGTTACTAATCCTTGGCTATTGATCAGCAGAATGGGAATGATGTGACAGCAGAATGCTTTGTGGATTTCTGCATTAGTGTTTGTATAACACCTAAACTTGTGTCAGAGCCAGGAGTAATAGTGCATACCTGTAATCACTGCAATCTAGAGGCATGGGCAGTAGAATCTTGAGTTTGAGCCCAGCCTTGGCTAAATAGTTAAATCCTGTCTCCAAAAAAGAAAGAAAGGAAAGAAGAGAAAAAGAAGTGTTCAGGGAAAGTTGTCATGCATGGATACATACTATAACATAGATGCCTATTTTTGATTTTTTGCTTGTTTGTTTTATCTTTTAATTTTTAAGTGAAAGTATTTTGGCTATTTCTTTATGAAATCTGCACCATCATACACATTTTCTAGGAGAAAGGAATCCATTAGGTAGACAGTATTCTTGTAATAGTCAGGATTGTCTTTGAAATTCTGGTGAGTGGAACATATATGTCATCATATGTTTTTGCTTTGATATGATGGCTCAGCTTAAACATACAAATCCATAAGTTGCTCTTTGAATAGATGTGTGAGTTTTCTGCTTTTCCCGAACAACTGAGTCATGGGCTAGAATGCATGCTTTTGTGTGTGTGTGTGTGTGTGTGTGTGTGCGTGCACATAAGAATGATGTGAGAATGATGACATACACATGACATGAAAGCAAAAAAAAATGCTATTTGAGTTGAGGGCGGTAAAGTTTATGACTAGAAAGAATGTGCTTTTTATAAAAGTAGTGTTGTTCTTTGCTTGACATAGATTTGGCAACTTCTCTCAAGGTTTGTTATGCATTTTTTTCTCCTGCCCAGAAGTAGAATTTAATGAAAGTGCTAGAGGCTTTTTTATTTAGAATGTTCTTTGCCTAAGTCTTGAGAGCTGGTATTTAATGATGCAATAGATTATGGTATACCACACTGAAAATGAAGCTATAATTAAAAACAAATACCACATGGTATCCTTGAACAAACATATCATCTAAACAATCTAGTTCCTAAAGTGGATGACCTGTGTGATTCTAAGACTTTCAATCCCAGGACAGTATCTAAGGAACTCTTGGTTGATCTCTCCCCAAGATAGGATTCAAAGGTCATTTATAGGTCTCTTAATGTTCTGGACAGTGTCTAAGAGATTGTCAGGTCACTCTCTGCCCCTAACCCTAAGTCTGAGTTTAATTATATGCTGAAACTAAGAAAATACTAAGTTCCAGAAAAATACTATAGTTATATAATATGAAAATCATGTACATGCTCCTGATACATGCCCACATTTCATGTTCTATTTCCCTATTCTCTTATCTACAAATGTATGTACCTCTCAGAGTGAAACTGACCATTGATTTTGGGTGTTTTTTACTCTCTTCTCACTAGTTTTCCTAATTAAGGAAGGCCATGCTATTTTATTTCTGTCTTGGTATCTCACAGTCCTGAGGGCATGAGAAAATTTGGCACACATATTTGGTTCTTAGTTTCTGAAGAAGAAAGTCCATGATTGCTGTTGATACATATTAGCTTAGCCTAGTACCTGACTAGGATAGGCATGTCTTGTTTATAAGATGTAGCTGTAGGTTTCTCTCCCATTCACCAGTTCATGCATAACCATTCTGAGGCTACTATTAATTACAAACTGTTTGGCCTGTTATCTCATGCTTATTATTAACTAACTCTTACAACTTAAATTATCCCATTTTTATTATTTTATATTTTGCTACAGTGCTTATGGCTTGTTACTTCAAATCTTGCTTTTTCTGGCGTCTGCTGGCATCTCTCAGATTCTGCCTTCCTTTTCCAAATCCAAATCTTTGTTTGGATTTTCCACCTGGCTCTATTCTGCCTGGCTATTAGTCAAAATAGCTTCTTTACTAACTAATGGTAATAAAATATATTCACAGCGTACAGGAGGGCATTTCACATCAGTAGGAGACATAGTCATTGTATATGCTATCATCAATAGCTGGTTTGTGCCTACTCAACCTTGCACATCTGCTGTGAGGTACGTTTTACTGACTTAGCCCACTGCATTGACCTCAGAATCAGGAGCACCTTGCTAGGACTCACTGCTATGCTTTTATGTATCTGTCCCTCCATGGGGGTGGGGTTGGTTCCCTTGCTTTTCTTCCCAGGCTCCCCACCTATTTAGCTTGCATGATCATAATTGTCTGCACCTTAGCTTGCTCTTATGAGTATTAAATAAGATTGAATAATAAGTATTTAAAACACCATTAAGGGGGACTGGAGAGATGGCTCAGAGGTTAAGAGCATTGCCTGCTCTTCCAAAGGTCCTGAGTTCAATTCCCAGCAACCACATGGTGGCTCACAACCATCTGTAATGGGGTCTGGTGCCCTCTTCTGGCCTTCAGGCATACACACAGACAGAATATTGTATACATAATAAATAAATAAATATTAAAAAAAAAACACCATTAAGTACAAGGTAAGCTTTCATTAAATGTTGACAATAAATGATATCAGCAGTGGTTTAACTCATATCATTAATGACCTTTCTGAGGACAAAATGTGACATTATGAAAAATTAATAAATTCTAAACAAAAATGTTGAGAGAGCCTATAAGGGTAGAATGTGAAGTGCCTCTCTTTCATCCTTGAATGAGTATAACACCAAATACTTTTCTTTCAGGTGACCTGGGTATCCACAGTGGAGAAGAACTGCAACTCACCACCACAATCACCCATGTGGATGGACCAACTGAGATCTACAAGTTGACCCGTAAAGAAGCACAGGAATAGGACGCTATGGTGTTGCACTGGGCTGGAATTGTTTCTCTATCCAGCCACTTCTCTAGAGTGGAGATCCTACTATATATGCAGAGTTTAGTGAAAAGTGGATGCCTAGTGCTTCTTAGGTATGGTTTCTTAGACCAGTGAGTGGATATTTGTCAGATAACTTCGGACAGTGACTTTTGCAAAACTTCTGCTACGAATATATCATGTGTGATAACAAAAACTGATATGACCCATTGTTTGTGGTCATTGTTAATTAGTGACATAACAACATATGTAGCAGGTAGGTTAGTAACACTCATATGGAAGGGTATATTCTTTGTGATGGTTTGGGCCAATAGGATCTATATTGGGTAGATTATGACTTTTTATTTCCTGTTTTTGATTCTGGGATGTGTTTAAACGTTGTTTGTAGTCCAACATTTGCTTATGTGTTAGCCTTTTTACCCTCCTCCATGGACACTTCTTTTTATCTTATTTATATCACCAAGTATCCAACTGAGTTATTATTTAAGTTGCGGTACAAATCTTCCAATTTTTGTTTTGTTTTGTTTTTGGTGTCTTACTACAAAATAATCAAATTTCATGAGAAGTTCTATCATTCTGGAGGGATTTCAGCTTTGAAACCAAATCTGTGTATCTGGTACTAATATGTCTGTTTGTTAGATGTGGATTTTGAGAAATATTTGCTAAACTACCCAAGTAGGATTTCTGTTATTAAACAACTTTTGGGTTATAAAAGCTTTTTTAAAACTACTTGCTTAAAATGTGTTTTCTTTTGATAAAATATTTCAAACAATCTCCAAAACTGTAAATCCAATCATTTGAATAAAACGAATGTAAATATACTCTCCTTGCTGCTGCAGCAATGTTCAGGCATGCGGATTTAAGTTTGCCTGGATCATAGAGTAGCTTGTTGCTCGCAGAAATATTGACTATCTGTTCCTGGAGGTGAATCAATACCTTCTGTCGCAGGTATTAAGACTTTCTAGGCTAGCAAAGAATAGGTGAATTATCAGATGCTTTAGACCCTCATGCACACAGATCTTATTCCCGCATCCACTAATAACTTGATATTGGTTTTGTTTGTTTGTTTGTGCTTTTTTTAATGATAAAGAAGCTACATGGCATAGCAGATAGAACACTAGATCCTGAATTTAGAAGGTGGTTTCCTATCAAAGGTCTCTCACGCACTAGTCATGTGACCTTGTTCAAGATATCTGACATGGCTATTTTCTCACTTAGCATTCATAAAGTGTCATTGTGTGCCAAGTCTCAGTGAAAAATAATGTACATGGAAATGCTTCATCAGTTATACATTCACATAAATAGATTCCCTTTGCAATGTAACAATAATTCCATGAGTGTCATTTTTAGATAATGCTGACTGAATTGAAGTTGGTGATATATTCCTTTTAAATTCACCTACCTGGCAAATCCCACCCTAGGATTTTTCTAACTTTGGCTAGAACAATGATAAACAGTGACAGAAAAAAAAAACACTTAGGTTTTGACTGTTGTTTTTATGCTAACCTGGTAAATGTTGAATAAGTATGTGGTCTATTGTATACAGCATTTACATACTAATCTGACACCCAAGTATAAAGTATCAAGTATACCTTTTTCTATGTTTATAGTATGGAAGATAAACTTCAAGCACTATAGTGACCTCCCCTTCTTGAAGATGGAGTGAGGTGTCTCTATTCTTTGGGATGGGATAAGAGCCTGAGAAAGCATTAAAGAAGTATTACTTTACCCAGGGCCAAGTGATAGAGGGTATAACATTAGTAAAGTCATAGAAGCAATATAATATGGAGAAGATTTGAGTAAGTTTGAATGTCAAGCCTAGATAGTATTTAGAAAGATAAAAGAGGAGTCCTGTGCCCTTGAAGCCAGAATACAAATGATTTTCAATGTCATAGTAAGAGTTATCAGACAATTGCAAGTTTTATGCAGAGAAATAATATGGTTAGAATCACCTCTGAAACCTCTTGATGGACCCATAAATTAGATCACAGGCTAGTCAGGCAGCATTAGAGAATGTGGAGAAGTGAGGATTACTTTGGAGAAACAAAGCAGACATAGTTTGAGTGTTCTGAATGTGAACTTCATCAAGAAGCATAGAGCAGAGTCAAATTTCAGGTCTTTGTTAAACATGGGACTAGCAGTTCCTCTATCACAAATAGAGATTCCTGATAGATATATCAGTATGCCTATGAATAGTAGAAGCCAAGTTTACCTTGAATAGGACATTCCTAGAATAGTTAATGGTTCCCAGGAAAAGTTGTATCCACCCCAAAAAGAATTGACTTGTGGAAAGCTCTAATGAAGCTCTGCTTTAGGGACTTATGTTTTGCCTTAAAGTAGTTTCACTTACAAGTCCTGGAACTTAGTCTCTCTCATTAAAACCATAGGCAGTATATCCTAGTACCATTCAAATTATTCAGGGAGTCAGATCAAAGAGCATGACCTTGTGATTAGGTCCATAAAGGAAGGACAACATTTTTGGCTGAGCAAACCAGCAGAAAAGGTCGAGCACAATAGGAATGAGGAAGATTTCATGTTTGTCTAGATGGAGTTTTAACTATCACTTCATAGAGGAAACAATTAACAGATTGTCCATGGCAGACTTAGCCACCACTGTCATCAAGAATGAGAAGTATGCCTGGGCAGAGCATCAGAGCATCACATAAGGCTATCAGTAGTGTGCACATAAGCACATTCAATGGGAGAAAAAAGTGAGATTGGTTAAAAGTGTAAACGCTGAGCAGAGAAGCAGAGCAGAGTCAATTGATGGACATTCTGAGTAGTAAGAAGGAAGATTATTCGTCTGATTGGAGTCATAAATAAGGCACTGATTTTGAAATCTGAGGCCATTCATTAAGGAAAGATGAAACAAAACCCACAGAATATCAGTGATTAGGAACTTTAAATAAGTTGATGAGTTATGTCTGAAAGATTGAAAAGACACTTTCAGTGTATACAGTAGAGAAATACTAGGTGAACAGTGAAGGAGAAAATTGAGGTCAAAAGGAGATAGATTGTTTGCAGTTCTTCCTGGGTGGGCCACCAAGAAAGCCTCAGTTTTAAGGAGGCACATAAAACCTAACCAGCTCCTGTCAGTAGAAAGTGTCTTTGAAACTCCTCAGAAAGTGAGAAAAGACTATAAGAGACAATCAGATCAGGAGATCAGAAAAAAATAGTCATGGGTACCAGTTTACATACAAATTCAAGGGCAACTTCATATGTCAAAGAAATACTTCTAAATCTCAAATCATATATTACAGCCCACACACTAATAGTGGGAGACTTCAACACTCCCCTCGCACCCTGGACAGGTCAATCAGACAAAAAATGAACAGAGAAATAAGAGAACTAACAGATGTGATGACTCGAATGGACTTAACAGACATTTATAGAATATTCCATCCAAACATAAAAGAATATACCTTCTTCTCAACACCTCGTGGAACCTGCTCAAAAATTGACCACATACTCTGTAACAAAACAAACCTCAACAAATACAAAAAATTTGGAATAACCCAATGCACCTTATCAGGTCACCATGCTTTAAAACTAGAAGTCCACAGCAATACTAATTCCAGAAACCCACAAACACATGGAAATTAAACAATGCTCACCTGAATTATCAATGGGTCAAGTAAGAAATAAAGGGGGAAATTACAGACTTCCTAAAATTCAATGAAAATGACCACACAACATACCCAAATTTATGGGACACAATGAAAGCAGCATTAAGAAGCAAGTTCATAGCATTAAATGCCTACATAAAGAAGCTAAAAACATCCCACACTAATGAATTAACAGAACATTTGAAAACTTTAGGACAAAAAGAAGCAAACTCACCTAAGAGAACTAGATAGCAGAAAATAATCAAATTGAGAACTTAAATCAACAAAATAGAAACAAAGAGAACAATACAAAGAATCAATGAGACAAAGAGTTGGTTCTTTGAGAAAATCAACAAAATAGACAAACCTTTACCCAACTAACTCAAAGGCAGAGATACAATATCCAAATTAACAAAATCAGAAATGGAAAGGGGGATATAACAACAGACATGAAGGAAATACAGAGCATCATCAGGTCATATTTTGAAAACCCGTACTCCACAAAAATGGAAAACTTAAAGGAAACGGACAACTTTCTGGGTAAATATCACTTACCAAAGTTAAATCAATACTAGCAAATTAAACAGACCTATAACTACTGAAGTAATAGAAACAGTCATCAAATGTTTTCAAACCAAAAAAATCCCAGGACCAGACAGTTTCAGCATAGAATTCTATAAGACTTTCAAAGAAGAACTAATACCAATACTCCTCAAATTATTCCACACAATAGAAACAGAGGGAACATTGCTGAGCTCTTTTTATGAGGTTACAATTACCCTGATACCCAAACCACAGAAAGACATTACTAAGAAAGAGAATTACAGACCAATCTCCCTCATGAACATTGATGCAAAAATACTAAATAAAATACTAGCAAATCAAAGTTAACAACACATCAGAACCATCATCCACTATGACCATGTTGGCTTCATTCCACAGATGCATGGATGGTTCAACATACAAAAATCTGTCAATATAATCCACCATACAAACAAGCTGAAAAATAAGAACCACATGATCATCTCATTAGATGCCAAAAACCTTTTGAAAAAATACAATATCCCTTCATGATAAAAGTCTTGGAGACAGCAGGAATACAGGAACTTACCCAAATACAATAAAGGCAATATACATTTACACAATGCAGTGCTACACAGCATAAAAAAATAATGACATCTTGAATTTTGCAGAAAAATGGATGGAGCTAGAAAACATTATCTTGAGTGAGGAAACCCAGACACAGAAAGACAATCATTACGTGTACTCACTCATAGGTGGTTTTTAAACATAAAGCAAAAAAAAAAAAAAAAAAGAACCAACCAAACAAACAAACCAACAAAAAACAGGCCAGAGAACTTAGACAAAAATGAGGACACTAAGAGAGACTTACATAGATCTAATCTACATGGGAAGTAGAAAGTAGAAAAAGACAAGATCTCCTGAGTAAGTTGGGGACCTTGGGGGAGGATTGAATGGGGGAGGGGAGAGGCAGGGAGGGGAGCAGAGAAAGATGTAGAGCTCAATAAATATCAATAAAGGAAGAGCTAGCCAATAAGAAACTAGAGCTAATAGGGCAAGCAGTGATTTTATTAATACAGTTCCTGTGTGGTTATTTCAGGGCTGAGCAGCCAGAACAAACAAGTAGTCACCTATTACAATACTATGTACTCAATAATATTTTTAATCCTTTCTTTCACTTCTATAAGACATGATCTCATACTGCAACCCATTACTCACATTAATTTTACTATTTATCCTCTTAAATAAGTGTTATGTATGAACTACCATACCTGGATCATATTTTTTCAAGTTTAGGAATTTACATCTGTCCCTTTACTTTTCTCCCATACAAATTCAGGAAATGGAATGTGTCTTTAGGTTTTAATTAAGTTTTTGTTTATAATTTGTTTAATTTCTGCCGGGCAGTGGTGGTGCACGCATTTAATACCAGCATTTGTGAGGCAGAGGCAGGCAGATCTCTGTGAGTTCGAGGCCAGCCTGGCCTACAAGAGCTAGCTAATTCCAGGACAGGTTCTAAAGCTACAGAGAAATTCTGTCTCAAAACACCAAAAAAAAAAAAATTGTTTAATTTCTTTTCAAATACAACATGCTTTCAATTGTTGTGATATATACATATATACATATGCATCATATATATATATATACATACATATATACATACTTAGTACCAGAAAGCCCTCGTTTTCCCTATCCTTTGCTACGTCTATCTCTGTCCTGTAAAAATATGCATAGCACATAGAGAAAAGAGTGTAATGGGTTAGACAGATGGCTCTGTGGTTGTGTCTACTTACTGTTTTTTCAGAGAATCCAAGATCAGTTCTTAGCTCCCATATTTGATATCTCACAACTGCATGTAACTCCAGCCCTAGGAGATCCAATGCCTTCCACCAGCACCTGCATTCACATGTACACATTTCACTCCCCATACACAAAATTAAAATTTAAAGATAAAATTTTTAAAATGATGTCACCACAGTTGGATGTGTGGGAATACTTACTTTATTAGTTTTAAATGTTCCTCCGATGTTACCTGTTTATAGCTAGTGTTCATATTTCATAGGCTATGATGTTGAGAGTGGTAAAATGAGGTGTCCAAGATCACGTCTATTGAAGAGACCGGTGGAACTGCAAGGAATATGTCAGCATTTTAAATCTTCTGTTAGTAGAAAGAATTGAAAAAAATCATTTTGACTTGCAGCACAAATGGCATTATTCTGAGAACTACTCCAGCATTGGGAACCGTCAGGCTTTTCTTCACTTCCATAGACAAAGAAAGTGTCTTCCTCTGCTGGCTAAAAAAGTGAATGACAGCTATCTTTTGAATCTGGAAAAATTAGTCACTCCTGCAATTTCTACTCTTTAGAGTTCTGGTCTGGGATCTGGGCCCTCAAAAGTTGTCCTTTGCAGCTCAACATAAACTAGGTGATTGTTCTGATTTGAAGAGTCAAACAGAAGGCCACGCCAATGATGTCATGATCTAGATTTTTTAAGGACTGTTGTTATGGCTAATCTTGGAAGTCAAGTTGACTACCTCTGGAATTAACTAAAACCCAATGGGTATACTGATGAGGGATTTTTCTAAGGGTTTTAAAATTAAAGACCTGTGTTTAATCTGGATCATTTGAGGTGATATTCACCTTCAGATGCTTGGTTGCTGTGCACACTTCTAACCCCAGCACTCAGGAGGTTAAAGCAGTCAGGTTTTCTGAGTTTGAGACCATCCTTATCTACAGAATGAATTCCAGGGCCAGCGTTAGGGCAGGGCTAGGGTTAGGGCGGGGCTAGTGTTAGGGCGGGCCTAGGGTTAGGGCGTTGCTAGGGGGGGTGGGGCGTTGCTTGGGTGGGCGGCACTAGGGGGTGGGACGTTGCCAGGGGTGGGTGGGGCCGGGGTTGCTGGGCACTCGGGGTCAGCAGGCACTTCGGGTGGCCTGGGGGGCTAGGGTTAGGGTGTGGCTACACTGAGGGCGTAGCTAGAGGTGGGGCATCGCTAGGGGTGGGCGCGGCCGGGGGTGGGACGTCGCCGGGGCTGGGGTGACCAGGCACTTTAGGTCCTTGGGGGACCCGGGGTGTCTGGGGTCCGGGGGCGGGGCGTGTCAGGGCCCGTGGACGCTCTCCCGGTTCCGGTCCGGGACTACGTCTCCCATGATTCCCGGCTGCGGCCATTTTGCCTGTAGTCCGGGACCGGTCCGGTAGGACTCGGTCTCCCATGATTCCCGGCCTGCATGCCCAGGCTCCTTCCTTCCTGTCTGCCTGCCCGGGAAATACAGACAGGCCGCTCCCGCCAGGCTCGTAGCTGGCTCCCAGCGCGCGGGAGAAGCAGAAAAAAGGAGAAAAAAGGAGAAAAAAGGAGAAAAAAGGAGAAAAAAGGAGAAAAAAGGAGAAAAAAGGAGAAAAAAGAAAAACCGCCGCTCCGCTCCCCCTCCCCCCCCCCAGCAGTTCCAGCTGCCGGCGCTTGTGGAGCCGCGATTGCCACGGAGGAATCCGAGGTGCTGGTTCACAGAGGGGGAGGGGGCGGAGCTCCGGTTCCCGCGGTGGCATGCCGGTCCCCGGGACCGGAACTGGGGCGCCCGGGGCTCCCGGGCCGGCGCAGGGGGTACGTGCGGCATTGGGGGGCGGCGTGGGGGGGGCGACTAGGGTGGAGGGGAGGAAGGAGTTGCGAGCCGCGCGGCAGGAATTGCGAGCCGCGCGGCTTCCCCACAGCACATCGGCAGCGGGAGCGGGAGGAGAGGGAGCAGTTTGCTAGCTTTTTATTGAGTATTTTTGCATATCTATGTTCATAAGTTAGATTAATTTTTAATTCTCTTTCTTGGTTGAGTCTTTGTGTGGTTTTATGATTAGGGTAACTGTAGTCTCCTAAAAAAGAGTTTGGCACCGGGCGGTGGTGGCGCACGCCTTTAATCCCAGCACTCGGGAGGCAGAGGCAGGCGGATCTCTGTGAGTTCGAGACCAGCCTGGTTTACAAGAGCTAGTTAAGGACAGGCTCCAAAACCACAGAGAAATCCTGTCTCTAAAAACAAAAAACAAACAAACAAACAAAAAATTTGCACTTCCTGAAGAAATCAGTTTCTCTCTATCGCTGTATCTTGGGCTCCCTTGTTGGGAGAGTTTATCAGCTTGGCAGCTGTACCACGGTGAGTGTTTGCTTTCCACAGATGGGAGGAGCAGTGGGCTAAGGTGAGTAAGGAGCCAATGTTCTCAGGTGTGGAGGAGTGGCCGGCCTTGGTGCACGTGCAGAGGAGTGGCTGGGCTTGGCAGGTGAGGGGTCACTGTCCCAAAACTAGGATTGAATGGCCTCCTTGTGGCCGGTGTGGAGCATCTTCCCCTGTCTGTGTGTTATCCATTGGACAAACACAGAGTTTAATGTGTTTCTGCCTTGTCCTAAGTAGTCCTAAGTGATCTTTGCAACACCCTGCTGGCAGCCTCTGAATAACTTCTCTGCCTGGGCTTTGTCTGCTCAGAGCAGAGCGCTGCGATCCACAAATGGTGGTGCCTTATGTTGTCGTGCTTGTGTTGTCTTACGGGGAGAGCTATCACCAAATTTGCCAAACTCAGACACTACTGGTCTCTCCAGTATCTTCAGAAGTTCTTCACTTTTTTTATAATTTTTAAAAAAAATGCTGCAAGATCCCTGGCGGCAGTAGGCAGCTGTAGTTCCCAAAATGGTGGTAGCGGGCCATGTGGCGGCAGACAGTAGGCCCTGGGAGCAGCCAGTCATAGGCAGAAATGGCTGCCGCTCCCAGAGTGGTGGCCTCAGTGGTTGTGGCAGGCCATGTGGTGACAGGCAGTGGGCCCTGAGTGCAGCCATTCTCAGGCAGAGATGGCTGCTGGTTCCCTAGTAGTGGCTGGTCCCAGGCAGGGAGACACATGGCAGGCGGGCCAAAGATAGAGACAGGGATAGACATGACTTGCAGAGTGAGGTTGAATATTATATCACTTTTAGCATTTAGGTTTACGATACCTCTGTAGTTAATTTTGTGGAACTCGTAAATGGTTTCTCCTGTGTAGAGTAGCACTCCACTGCTAAACTGTGAAGTAGGATTGCATAATTGATAATAGAATTAATGGTATAAGAATTTACCATATTTTCTGTAACACATGGCCATAAAGCTTGCTTCAACTATTTACAATAATTTCATAAGATTATAACCATATCATACTCTGATCCTCCCTGTGTATGGATTTCCTGGGGAGAGGGAGATTCTGCAGTCCTGGTGTGGTAGGATATTGTGCTTTTTATATCACTGTCCAGTGTACAAACAGAGCCATGCTTTTGGTGTGCAGTGGGAAGACAGATTGTAAAACTGACGATATGGTTTCTAGAAGTTCTGAATATTACAGTCTACTCTCAAGTTTGTCTTACAAATGTTTCAAATAGTTTAAAAGCTGGTAGAACTACAGTGCTGTTGATTTAGCAATGCATGATTAAACTGTTTCTAACTTTCTGCTTCCACAGCTGCAATGGTGTGATTCATTGATGTTTAGTTCCAGGGGACAAAGGGAGTTTCCGAGCTGCAGAGGTTTCTTAGGTGTAAAAATTTAGTTCATTGAACAACTGTAAAACAAGCATAGTCACAACAGAAAAAGTGATGGGCAAAAAGGAGGGTGAAAACTTTCCTGCTGTGACAGTAGTTGACATTAGCAATGAGTAGTGACACACCACAAACCATGCATTCAAGGATTTGTATAAAAACTGAACTTATTATTAAACCATCGTTACAGTATTTCAAGCAAACTACTACAACTAGATAAAAGGGTGGGTCCTGCCTAACATGAGTGTATACCCTCAGAGAATAATGTAAGTTGTATTTGGTGTGCTCTAATACAGATCCCTAGTCTCTGGAGCACATGACCATGAAGCTTGTTTCAACTTTTTAACTGTAATTTTTTTTTTTTTTTTTTTTTTTTTGTTTTTCGAGACAGGGTTTCTCTGTGGTTTTGGAGCCTTTCCTGGAACTAGCTCTTGTAGACCTTTATATTGTAATTACATTAGCTTCACAATTTCTGTCTTGCTTCTAACTGTTCCCATGGACCCTTTATTGTGTTCTAATCCATGGCCTTTTTTTTTAGGAATAAAATATTTATTGAAGGAGAGAGGGACAGAGAGAGGGAGAGAGAGGAGAGAAAAGAGAGGAGAGACAAAACTCGTGTGCACCCCAAAAGAGCAGAGAGAGAGAGAGAGAGAGAGAGAGAGAGAGAGAGAGAGACTGACTCCATGGCCTCTTTTTAACAGTTATTGTTTGAATGTGACCTGTGTTTGGTTGCCGGACCTCCCAGCTATGAAGTAAAGGGTTGGCTACACTGGACATTGAGTGTATGATGGAATGTGTATAAATAGGACCCTGTGCCTTGGAGGAAGAACAGGAAGTGCTCTTGGAGAATAGAAGATTTTATTAAACTACAAATTATGGTCTTGTCTCATCATAGTGTTGCTCTATGAGATATTTGATCTCTGATAACCCAGTAGGTTAACTGGTAATGTCTTGAAGCCCAGTTGGGTGATCCTAGGTAATGAAGGACTCTACTTGGTAATCAGGAGCACTGGTACCTGTTTTTTTAAAGGATTCTCTTTTTCTGCTGAAGGGAGCATCAGGAAGTGTAGGTTGGCTGAGTTATTAGCTGCTTAGAAAGCAATGAACCATGAACCAGACAGGTTCTGTTAGTTTGTGTGGTGACCTGGGTAGTGGCCCTTGGCCTCTGATCTTTGTTGAGTGTGAATTCTCTGAGGAAAGGGACTTTGCCATACTAGCGTGGGAGACTATGAAATTATAATGTTGTTGCCCCATGCAATGTAATTGAAAATTACTTTAAACACCTAATCCTGCCTCTGCTGCCCAGTGCTGGGTAGGTAGTCCTGCAATTCTTTCAGGACTGGGCCTTGACTGGTCTGTGAAAAGGATAAATAGACCAGGTAGTGAGTGACCTCTAGTATCTCTGTTTTTTAATGTTGCGTATAAATGAAAAAGAATCTGCAATAACTGAGTACATAGGTCCAGCTTGAAGCTGGTAGATTCACAGTGCAGAAAGGGAGAGACAGGACAGTGGTTGAGAAGGTTCCTACTTCAACAGTAGTTGAGATTAGCAGTGATTAGCTATGTAGTAATTACCTAATTAGTAATTAGGTAATCAATTTTAGATGCTCTATAAATGTCCCAGGTGGCCATTTCTTGTCCACATTCCAGGATAATCAAGAATCTGGATAAAAAACTGATCTTATCACAAAGCCAAATTGCTATAGTTACAGTAGTTCAACCAAAATAGATCTGAGTAAAATGTGGCCCTGCCTAACAGTACTTTTATTACTGGTTTTAAATATACACCCTGAGCTAAAAGGTTTGAGAAGTCTTTGATGTTCTCTAATATAAATCCCAAGTTACTGAAGCACATGATCATCAATCCTGTTTCAACTTTTCAAAAGAATTTTTTGAGATTATATATTCACATTCTCTTTCCTATTGAAATATTGGATCTGTTGGATGGTTATTACTGATGATTTATTCAGGTCTACAGTAAAAAGAAAACAAATGGGGCTGAAATGAAAAGGTAGTTAGTTTCAGGTGGTAACCAATTACTAGGATAAGCAGGGATTTTCATGGAGTTTATTACTATTATAGAGAAGGCCCTTGCCATGGAATGGAAGTCTAGCAAGATGTTCCAAGAGTAAGACTCCATCCACATAAACCTTCAATTTATTTAAGGATTAAGCAAAGTGATTCCTAGTCTTAGGAAGCAACTTCATACAAAACCTGCTATGGCTGTGGTGCAAGTGTGCTAGTGTCTATCAATTAAGAAGTTAAACTTTTCAGGACCACTCATCATGTGCTGGTCCTGGAAACAGGAAAAAATCAAAATTTAAGGTACTGGGTTCTGAGTTTGTGGTTACAACTCAGCATTGTTACTGGCATCCAAGATTGGCAGAGTCAGAAACCCAGTGAAGAGATTGTGAGAGTTCATGCTTTAAGCTGTGAGGATAAAACCTGTAGTTGTTGTTTTTACTTTTTGGGGGGCCTCCACTCGGCTCTCAAAAAAATGACATACACTGAGGCAAACTTAGAGACTTGTGGTTTCTCCTTGATCTTCAGAAGTTCTGCACTTTTAACATTCAGGTTTAGGAATCGTCTGTAGTTAATTTTGTGGGGCTTGTAAAAGGTTTCTCCTGTGTAGCATAGCACTCTGCCGCTAAACTGTGATGTAGAAGAGTAGAATTGATAATAGAATTAATGGTATAAGGATTTACTAGTTCTTAGGAGACATTAAGTCACACAAAGTGTTAGGTTGGGAGCTTAGGCCCCAGTCCTTAGCATCTATCCCAGCCACCAGGCCTGATCTGGACTTCAAATCCCAGCATGCCAGGTCCTGACCCCTCCCTGGGTGTGGGGTCAGGACCCCTCCCCAGGGTACTTAACTCCTCCCCCCCCCTTCCAAAGAGAAACACGTGGTCTCCCTTTCTTCCTCTCTGGGGTTGCTTTCTTGCGGCTTCCCATTTCCCTCTCGTTGCCATCCGAGAGTGCAGATCTCCCGTTAAACCTGGATATTTCTTAATTTGGATGGTTTTGATTTGACTTGATTGGGAATTTTTGCGTCGTCAGAGAGTTCGCTTAGGAAATATTCCTAACATTTGGAGGTTCCCACCGAGCTAGTGCAGGTCCTTTCCACGTGGCAGGCCTCTTTTTTAAAGGCCCCTAGTCTGCAGTTCCAGCTTTCTATGCCACGCTTAAAACTGGCTTCTGGGCTACAGTGGCTGCGTCTTGGTGAGTCCCTTGTCTATGCTATAGGGTTTGAGGGGACCCATTCGTACTTATTTCCATTTGAAGTCCTGAGCTCACGCTGGGAATTCCATTCAGGTTGCGGTCAATCCTGCAGGATGTGGTTGGCTGAGGCGGAGATCTTTTTGTAGCGGGACACCGGACATTCAATCTCTGCAACCCCTTTTTGACCTAAGAGCCACTTTGGAGGATGCTCTGAAATGGACTCACGCCATGTGGTTGGGCATAGACTCTAAATGGGCACTTACAGTCCAAAGCCAGGTCTTTTTTTTGCCCCTGTAAGCCTCTTACAAAAAAAAAAAAAAAAAAAAAAAACAAAACTTTTAAATTTGGCTTGATTTGGAATTTTTGCATCGTCAAAGAACTCACTTGGGAAATTTTCCTAACACAAAGTAGAATTTACGTATTCTAATTTTCTAAATATTTATCTTAAATATGTTCACATTCACGATTGTTATAGCTTTGATATAATTTTTTTTTTTGAGTTTTGGGCTTCTCTTTGTTTTAACTCACAGAGATCTGCCTGTGTCTGCCTCCCAAATGCTGGGATTAAAGATGTACACCACCACTTTCTCGCCAGAAGTAATAGTATGTCAGTCTGTGTACTAATTTTTTGTAATCTTATTGATCACTCTGAGTGTTTCCACTATGAATGTAGCTTTGCAATCAGCTTTTTTTCCGTTATAAATGGTTGGAAATTGTCATTGAATTGTATTCATTTTATGCTGCAAATTTACTATACACAACATATTTGTTTTGAGCTATCAAGTTCCCAAAGTTGTATTATATGCTTCTTTATTTACTTTGGTTTTATTTTTCTTGTTGCTGTTAATCTGTGAAATACTTTTGGTTTATTGGATACAATGTCTTTGCAGGTGGGTTTTGCTGATGTGAGGTTATCTGTTGCTTGAGTTTTTGTGGGTTCTGTTAGCTTTCTTTGTTTGGGGTTTTCCTTCTATTTCTGTAAGGCTGGGTTTTTGGCTATGTGTTGTTTAAATGTGGTTTTGTCATGGAATCTCTTGTTTCCTCTATTGATGGTGATTGAAAGTTTTGCTGGGTATTGATATCTTTGCTTGCATCTGTGGTATTTTAGTGTCTGCAGCACATCTGCCCAGGACTTTCTTTGCTTTCTTGGTTTACATTGAGAAGTCGGGTGTAATTCTGATGCATTTTCCTATATATGTTACTTGACCTTTTTCCTTTGCAGCTCTTAATATTCTTTCTTTATTCTGTATGTTTTGTGTTTTGATTACTATATGGCGAGGGGATTTCTTTTTATCCAGTCTATTTGGTGTTCTTTAAGTTTCTTGTACCTTCAGAGGGATATCCTTCTTTAAGTTGGGAAAGTTTTGGTCTATAATTTTCCTGAATATGTTTTCTGTGCCTTTTGTCCCTATTATTCTTAGGTTTGGTCTTTTGATGTTTTCCCAATATCCTGGATGTTTTGTGTTAAGAATTTGTTCCATTTAATGTTTTCTTTGCCTGATGAATTTATTTTATCTAGCTATCTTCAACCCCTGAGATTCTCTCTTCCATCTTTTCTATTCTGTTGGTTATACTTTGTAGTTTCTATTCATTTACCCATATTTTCCATGTCCAGAGTTTCCTTGGTTTGTGTATTGCCTCTATTTCAGTCTTTAAGTCTTGAAACATTTTCTGAGTCTTTGGGAACTAACTGTTCTTGGTCTCCTCTGTGTCTCAGGGAGCCACTGAGGTCTCCTCTAGCCTGCTCTCTTGCTCTTTTCTCCTGGGTTGCTCTCACAGCTAGAGTTTGTCTCTTGGTCCTCTCAGCAGAACCTCTCCTGAGGCTTTTTAGATAACCTGCATCAGGTTAGTGAGGACCTCTGCTGGGGTCCTGGTCACCCACTTCTTTGTCCTCTCAGTATTGTAGCAAGCTGTATTTCTGAGTTCCACTGAAGTTGCAGGATAGGTGAATTTGTTTGCAGGATGGTGTTTGTTGCTTGTGTGTGTCCAGTGGATGGGAGTGGGTATTGAGCCAGCCTATCTGCAGGAAACTCTTTTGTAGATTTGCTAGAGAAATTGAGCCAGTCAGGATAGAGGTCCAGGGTTTTGCCTCACTATGGATGGCCTACAAAGTGTGTGTGGGGGCATGACTGTACACTCACCTCTTTGTTCTCTCTGTATTGGAGCAAGCTACTTTCAGAGGTTAGGGTTATCCTTAGGTGACCAAAAACTCCATAAAATGAGCAATGAGTAGTGACACACTACAAACTATGCATTCAAGGATCTGTATAAAAACTGAGCTCATTATTAAACCAAATTACTATAGTTACAGTATTTCAAGCAAAATAGTACAACTAGATAAAAGGATGTGGTCTGCCTAACATGACTGTATACCCTCAGAATGATGTTAGTTGTACTTGGTGTGCTCTAATACAGATCCCTAGCCTCTGGAGTACATGACCATGAAGCTTGTTTCAACTTTTTAACCATAATTTTTTGATAACGTAATTACATTATTTTCACAATTTCTGTCTTGCTTCTAACTGTTCCCATGTACCCTTTATTGTGTTCTAATCCAAGGCCCCTTTTTAACAATTATTGTTTGAATGTGACCTGTGTTTGGTTGCAGGACCTACCAGCTATGAAGTAAAGGGTTGGCTACACTGGACATTGAGTGTATAATGGAATGTGTATACATAGTACCCTGCGCCTTGGATGAAGTGCTCTGGGAGAATAGAAGATTTTATTAAACTACAAATTAGGGTCTTGTCTCACCATAGTGTGGAAGGACAAACCTGGAGTACTTTTGCTCTCTGAGATATTTTATCTCTGATAATCCAGTATGTTAACTGGTAATGTCTTGAAGCCTAGATGGGTGATCCTAGGTAATGAAGGACTCTACTTGGTAATCAGGAGCACCAGTTCTTTAAAGGATTCTCTTTTTCTGCTGAAGGGAGCATCAGGAAGTGCAGGTTGGCTGAGTTATTAGCTGCTTAGAATGCAATGGACCATGAACCAGACAGGTTCTGTTAGTTTGTGTGGTGACCTGGGTAGTGGCCCTTGACCTCTTTGTTGAGTGTGAATTCCCTGGGCAAGGGTGAGGCTTTGCCATACTAGCATGGGAGACTATGAACTCATAATGTTGTTGCCCCATGCAATGTAATTGAAAATTACTTTAAACACCTAATCCTGCCTCTGCTGCCCAGTGCTGGGTAGGTAGTCCTCAACTCCTTCAGGATGGGCCTTGACTGGTCTATGAGAAAGAAAAATAGACCAGCTAATGAGTGACCTCCAGTATCTCTGTCTTTTAGATTGATCTTTGCAAGAACTGAGTACATAGGTCAAGCTTTATGCTTTAATCCCAACACTTTTTTTGGTTTTTTTCGAGACAGGGTTTCTCTGTGGTTTTGGAGCCTGTCCTGGAACTAGCTCTTGTAGACCAGGCTGGTCTCGAACTCACAGAGATCCGCCTGCCTCTGCCTCCCGAGTGCTGGGATTAAAGGCGTGCGCCACCACCGCCCGGCTATCCCAACACTTTTAATCCCAGCACTTGGGAGCCAGAAGTAGTTTGACCTGTGTGACTTCAAGGGGCAGAGGTAGATTGACCTCTGTCACTTTAAGGTGTGGCAGGACACACCTTTAATCCCAATGCCTGGGAGGCCAGGACAGACAGATCTCTGTGAGTTCGGGGTGTGGTAGCACACACACCTTTAATCTCAGCACTGTTGTGGCAGATATTTTTGAGTTCAAGGACAGCCTGGTCTACAGAGTCATTCCTGGACAAAGATATACATAGAACCTTTCTAAAAAAAAGAAAGCTAATATAAAAGAAATAGATTTTAATTAAAACCACATAAAGATGGAAAATACACAGAGAATCTTGATACTGTATGTTATTTTGCTCTCTTTGAATTGTTTTAACGCTGGCCCTTCGTGTTACAAAACAGCATTGCAAATAATATGGTTTCTGTGTTATTATTTCAGGTCTGAGCACTTGGGAATAAACAAGCATCCACCCATCCATTCCTTAGAGAAGGTAAGGCACATTGCTTTGTAGAATGTCCAAGCCCCTCTCTACTATATCTAGGCTGAACAAGATATCCATCCAAAGAGACTAGTTTCCCAAAAAAGCCAGTACAAGCAGTAGAGATAAATCCTGGTTCCACTCCCAGTGGCCCATCAGTCTTCCTCAGCCATACCACTGTCAACCACATTCCAAGGGAATAGTTTGCACCTATGCTGGTTCCTTCCCAGTCTTACTGGTGTTGATGAGCTCCCATTAGCTCAGTTAAACTGTTTCAGTGGGTGACCCCATCATGGTCTTGACCTCTTTGCTCATATTCTCACTCCTTCCACTCTTCAATTGGATTTTGAAAGATCAGTTCAGAGCTGTGATGTGTGTCTCTGCCTCTGCTTCCATCAGTTGCTGGATGAATGTTCTTTGTTTATATATAAGTTATTCATCAGTCTGACTACAAGACAAGGCTAGCTTAGGTCCCCTCTTCTCTATTGCTTAGGAATTATTTTTTCTTTTTTCATTAAATTTTTTTTAATTAAATTTCCACCTCCTCCCCACCTCCTTCCCTCCCCACCTCCTTCCCTCCCCCTTTTTAAAAAAATTTATTTATTTATTTATTATGTATACAGTGTTCTGTCCTTTTGCAAGCTTGCTGGACATGAAGAGGGCACCAGACCTCATTACAGATGGTTGTGAGCCACCATGTGGTTGCTGGGAATTGAACTCAGGACCTCTCGAAGTCAGTGTTCTTAACCTCTGAGCTATCTCAACAGCTCTGATTCCTAGGAATTTACTAGAGTCATGTTTCTTGCTAACCCCATAATGGCTCCCTCAATCAAGATATCTCTTTCCTTGCTCTCATCTCTGACCTTCCTCCATCTCAATGATCCCATTTCCTCAAGTTCTCTTCACCCCTCCCCTTTCCCCTTCTCTTCTACCTTTCTTTTTCCCCCATCCCTGTATTCCCATTCTCTTTCAGCTGATCTTGTATATTCTGAATTTCCAAGTGTATCTATATGTTTTTCTTAGGGCTCACTTTGTTACTTAGCTTCTATGATCATGAACTGTAGGGTCAATATCCTTTATTTATAGCTAATATCCACTTATGAGTGAGTACATAGTACCATATTTATCTTTTTGGGTCTGAGTTAACTCACTCAGGATAGTGTTTTCTAGTTCTATCCATCTGCATGCAGAATTTAACATATCTTTTTTTTTTTTTTACCACTGAGTAGTAATCTAATTATGTGAATGTTCCACATTTTCTTTATCCATTCTTCAGTTGAGGGGAATTCAGGTTGATACCAGGTTCTGACTATTACAAAAAATGCTTCTATGAACATAGTTGAACATATATCTTTGTAGTATGATTGCACGTTTTTTTGTTATAATTCCAAGAGTGATATTTCTGGATTTTGGGGTAGGTTGATGTCCAGTTTTCTGTGAAATAGCCACAGTGATTTTGAAAGTGGTTGCGCAAGTTTGCATTCCGAACAGTTACATCACATTGTCTTCAGCTTATGGTATCATTGGTGTTTTTGGACTTACCTGACAAGTGCTTTTATATTGTTTAGATATGTTTCTCGTACCCCTGATTTCTCCAAGACCTCTCTCATGATGGGGTATCATATTTTGTCAAATGCTTTTTCAGCATCTAAAGAGTTGATCATACGGTTTTTTCTTTCATTTTATTTACATGATGGATTCTATTAATAGAGTTTTGTATGTTGTACCATTCTTCCATCTCTGGGATGAAGCTGACTTTATAATGAAGGATTTTTTTGATGTGTTCTTGGATTCAGTTTGCTAGCATTTTATTATTTTTTTTTTTCGAGACAAGTTTTCTATGTGGTTTTGGAGCCTGTCCTGGAACTAGCTCTTATAGACCAGGCTGGTCTTGAACTCACAGAGATCCGCCTGCCTCTACCTCCTGAGTGCTGGGATTAAAGGCGTGCGCCACCACTGCCCGGCTTTTATTGAGTATTTTTGCATATCTATGTTCATAAGTGAGATTATTTTTTAATTCTCTTTCTTGGTTGAGTCTTTGTGTGGTTTTGGGATCATGTTAACTGTAGTCTAATAAATAAGAGTTTGGCAATGTTCCTTCTGTTTCTATTATGGGTAACACTTTTAGGAGTATAGGTAGTTCTGATATAATTCAGTATTAAAACCATTTGTCCTTGGGATATTTTTGTTTGTGAGGCTTTCGATGATAGCTTCTATTTCCTTATAGTTTATAGGTCTATTTAAATTCTTCACTTGGTCTTGATTTAATTTTGGTATATGGTACCTAACCAGAAAAATGTCCATTTCTTTTATGTTTTATAATTTTGTGGAGTACAGGTTTTTGTAGTACTATCTAAGGATTCTCTGGATTTCCTTAGTGTCTGTTGTTATTTATCCCTTTTAATTTCTGATTGTGTTAATTTGGATGTTCTATCTCTGCTTTTTTTTATTAGTTTGGATAATAGTTTGTCTAGTGACCTTTCTGCACTTTCTTTATGTGCTTTGAACTTTCCTCTTATCACTGCTTTCATAGTGTCCCATAGGTTTGGTTACTTTGTTGCTTCATTTTTGTTTAATTTTAGGAAGTCTTTAATTTCTGTCTTTATTTCTTCCTTTACCCAGGGGTGGTTCAATAGTTAACTCTTCAATTTTCATGAATTTGATGATTTCTGATAGTATTGTTGTTCTATCAGAACAACAATCCAAAAACCCAGCCTGGATTTAAACTTTAAACCTTGGTGATCCAGTAAGATACATAGGTTTACTCCAATCTTTTCGTATCTGTGGATGTTTGCTTTGCTATGCCGTATGTGGTCATTTTTAGAGAATGTTCTTAGGTGCTGAGAAGAAGGTATATTCTTTAGTGTTTAGGTGAAATGTTCTGTACATGTCTGTTAAGTCCTTTTCATTCATGACATCTGTTAGTTTCCCTATTTCTCTATTAATTTTTTGTCTGGTAGACCAAACTAACATTGTGGTTATTGGAATGTATAAGTCTCCTACTATTAGTGTGTGGATTTTGATGTATGTTTTAAGCTTTATTAATGTTTCTTTTATATATGTGAGTGCTCTTGTATTATGGGCATAAATGTTAAGGATTGAGACCAGCTTGATATACTTCTTCATCTCTTCTGATTTATTTTGAAATTTAATGTTAGATATTTGGATAGCTATACCTTCTTGTTTCTTAGGTGCATTTAATCGGAAAATCTTTTCCCAATCCTTTACTCTGAGGTAAAGTCTGTCTTTGAGGTTGAGGTGTGTTTCTTGTATACAACAGAAGTCTAGATCTTGTTTTTCTATCCATTTTCTTAGCCTGCCTCCTTTTATATATAGGTGAATTCAGACCATTGATATTAAGTGCTATTAACCAGTGGTTGTTAATTCCTGTTCTTTTTCAATGGGAGTGGTTGTGTGTTTCCCTTCCTTGGGTTTTCCTGATGTGAGGTTATCTATTGCTTGATTTTTTTTGAGTGTGAAGTTAGCTTCCTAAGGTTGGTGTTTTCCTTCTAGTACTTTCTGTAAGGCTGGGTTTTTGGATATATATTGTGTAAATCTTGTTTTGTCATGGAATATCTTCTTTCCTCCATCGATGGTGATTGAAAGGTTTGCTGGATATAGATATCTGTGCTTGTATCTGTGGTCTCTTAGTGTCTGCAGCACATCTGACCTTGGCCTTCTGGCTTTCTTGATTTCCATTGAGAAGTCAGGTGTAATTCTGATAGATCTTCCTTTCTATGTTATTTGACCTTTTCTCTCTGCTGCTCATAATATTCTGTCTTTAGTTTATATGTTTTGTGTTTTAATTATTATATGGTGATTGGACTTTATTTTGATCCAGTCTATCTTGTGTTCTGTAAGCTTCTATCTTTGTAGGGATATCCTTCTTTAAGTTTGGAAAGTTTTCTTGTATGATGTTGGTGAATGTGTTTTCTGTGTTTTTGAGTTTGAGTTCTTCTCCCCTATTATTCTTAGGTTTTGCCTTTTGATGTTTTCCCAGATTTCCTGGATGTTTTATGTTAAGAATTTGTTATATTTAATGTTTTCTTTGGCTGATGAATTTATTTCATATAGCTATCTTCAACCCCTGAGATCTTCTCTTCCATCTTTTCTATTCTTTTTGTCCAATTCTTCCAGTGGCTGTCTGAGTCCTTCGGAACTGTTCTTGGTCTGTTCTGTTTCTCAGGCAGCCACTGAGGTCTTCTTTAGCATGCTCTCTTTCTCTGTTCTTCTGGGTTCCTCTCACAGCTTGTGCTTTAGAGTTTCCCTCTTGGTCCTCTCAGCAGGAACCTCTCCTGCTAGCTGTCTAGATAACCCAAGTCATGTTTGTGAGGACCACGGCTGGGTTGCTGGTCACTCACCTCTTGGTCCTCGCAGTATTGTATTTCAGAGTACCACTGAGGTTGCAGGATAGGTGAATTTGGGTGCAGGATGGTGTTTGTTGCTTGTGGGGGTCCAGTGGATTGGAGTGGGTATTGGTCCAGCCTCCCTGTAGGAAACTCTCCTTTAGACTGGCTATAGAAACTGAGCCAGTCAGGGTAGAGGTCCAGGGATTTGCCTCACTATGGAAGTGCCTAGAAAGTTTGGTGTCATACCTGGTGGCTGGTCACTCACCTCTTGGTTCTCTCTGTATGGGAGCAAGCTACTTTTAGAGGTTACGGTTATGGTTAGGGGCCCAAAACCTCCATAAAATGAGGGTAAACTACAAAAATAATCAGGAGGGAAACTAACAATCAATGCCTACAAAATCTCTAGTTAGGAATTTTGAATGATGGTGACCAGATGACATCCAGATTGTGGGTAGATCCTGAGACTTGAACTGAAGTCACTGTAATGCTAAGTTAATCAGATACTTACATGGAGCTGTGGTTGAAAGAATTGTTTGCAAAAGCCCAAGGATCAAATGCCAAAGAGCAGTGTATAGGGTGCACTTAAGTAGGTTGGTACCATCTGTGTTCTGTATCCACTCTTCTATGGTGGTTCAGCCTCCTCCAGGTCTTCCACTATTTACTTTTTTGGCTCCTCATGTAACTGTCAGTTACAGTATCCTACAGCCCCCATTTTGCAGTCTCCAAAGGACTGTAAAGCTCTTTAGTCTTCATCCCATCAATCCCTAATATTGTCTGCCTTGCAAGAATAAGGATATTCTAAGATACATTCAAATATCTCCCTTTGGCTAAGAACTACTGAAATAATAGACACTATGAAATTTGAGTTTCCCTGGTAATTTCTTTTTGCAAAAAGAATGACACCTTCATGCGAGACCATGTCTACTTAAGAAACATTTACTCCTTATGTGACCACCTTACAGGAGAGACAGGAGGGTTTCAGAGCTGGGAATGCTTTCATTATATGACTTAGGACCCCAAGGATAAATTAATCACCTTATATCTTCATCACCGTTCCAAATTAGTCTCATTCAAAAATATCATGTTTTTTACTTTTAATAATAATTTGTTCTTTTTTATTTTCAATTTTTTTATCCTAAGTAATAGCCTCATTATGAATCTCTGGCTGTGTTGTATGTAACTCAGTGTATAGAGTAGCATCTTGTAGAAAATCAGCGCGGTTTGGCCACCTTATCTCTAGTCTTCCTGAATTATAGTTTGGCACATCACACACAGACAACTAAATTAATACATTTTTTTTTGTTTAAGACAGGGTTTCTTTGTGTAGCTTTGTCTGTCCTGCAACTAGCTTTGTAGCCCAGGCTGACCTTGAGTTTATAGAGACCTACCTTTCTCACACTCTGTAGTTTAGAATTGTTCTGAACACCCAATCCTACTTCTGTTGCTCAGTACTGGAAAGAAAGTCTTGCTTCTGCTTCAAGGCTTGTCCTTAATTGGTCACTGAGAAGGAAAATAGATGAGTTTCCTCCAACTAATCTGTATTTTATTGTTAACTTTCAAATAAAGAGGGACTCATGTAAGAATTGAGTTCACTGACAAACTATAAGTCAGGTATAGTCCCAGCACAGAGAGGTATGGACACGGCAAGAAGGAGCATGAAATCTTTCCCCCTTATACCATATCTCACATAAGAAGTAGGCAGTGAGTCAATCAATTTTAGATGATTGCTAAATGTTCTTACTGACCATTTCTTGCATCCACAGATTAAGGAATCAAGAATCAGGATAAAGAAGCAAATTACAGTAGTTGATCTACTGTGACAAAAATAGAACTGGATAAAATGGCGTTCCACTGCCTAAAAGAAGTGTTATTTAACATATTTAAGATGTACAGTCTGAGATAAAATCCTTGGTGTGCTGTAATATAAATCACTAAACTTTAGAGCACATGACCAAATATCTGTTTCAGCTTTTTAATTAATTTTTGTGGATTATAATTACATCATTTACATCATCACCTTCTTGCCTCTAAGACTTTCAAGAAATTAGAAAAATCATGAATTTTGCTTTATCAAGAGTTGCTGTTTGAATGTGACTTAGGTTTGCCTTCAGAATATCTGAGCTATAATGGAAAGGGTTGATTACACTGGTCAGTGACTCTGTAATGGAACACACATGCAAGGGACACCATATTTTGGAAGAGGAACAGGAAGTGCTCTGAGAGCCTGGAAGAGTTTCTACTAAAAAACCAATTTTCCAGACTAGAGCCCTGTGTTCCCCTAGGGTGGAATGGCAGAGCTGGGAAGGGCTTTGCTGGCTTAGTCATTTGATTTCTGCTCATCTAGTAGGGGAACTGGTACTGTCTTGTTGCTCAGTTGGGCAATTCTAGCTCCTTAGGGACTTTGGGTAAGCCTAGCAATCAGGAGCACCAATGGGAAGTAGATTGTGAGCCATGAGGGAGCCCATAGGGAGCCATGAGAGTTGTTTTTCTTTTTCCCTAAATTGTATAATTGATTTCTACCTCCAGTTCTTATCCCACCTTCCTCTGAAGACGTAACACTACCTACCATTATTGGATTGTGGTAACTGCTATTGTCTTGAATCCCAGCTAGGTGGTCCTAGCTAATGAGGGACTCTGGTTGGCATTCATGTTCCCCAGCTTGGTCCTGATATCTTATATACCACATCTATTTGACAATAGATTGTTGCTGTGCTTGTCCTACTGTTTCACTGGTGGCCCCAATAACACACAGCTCATGATGGGCAGTTCACGTCTCCTGTTAAGTTGGTGACCCACTGTCAAATGTTCAGATTCTTCCAGTGCCTGGGATAAATGAATGGCATGTGCTCATATGATTGACCATATTTTTTTTTTTAATATGGTTCTATGGAAACCAGTGACAAACACTTGAAATGACTTTAATAGGTATTGCATGTCCCAATTCTCCAATGTTCCTATCTTGTAAGTTATTAGGTTTTGTTCTTTTCCTATGTTCTCTCTCTCCCCCCCCCTCTCTCTCTCTGTGTGTGTGTGTGTGTGTGTATGTGTGTGTGTAGACTATGTAGCACAGGCTTTAAAACTCATAGTGATCTTCCTGCCTCTGTGTCCAGATTGCAGGTACTAAAAGAATGCACTCCCACATATAGCTTGAAAATAATTTTTATGGTCTACATCTCCTGTTCTTATCCAAGGAGGCCAGAAGATGGTGTCAGAAGCCCTGGTACTAGAGTTACAGATAGTAGTAAACTTCTATATCTACCAGGAATATAATCTGGATGCTCTGACAGAATTTCAGTGCTCTTAACTGGTAAGATATTTTCTATACTAAGTTTTCTATTCTTGATTTTACTGTCCAAGGCAGCCTAGTCAGGCTCAAACACCTGATGCTGGTTAAAAAGTAAAAAAATTCCTCTATTTGTGAAAATAAGTCTCAGGCAGGGATGAGCTCCCTAACTGTTTATCCAATACAACATGATCAGCCAATTATCCATATATGCACAATCAACAAAAATGGATGCATCAGTTTGTATTCATGTTTTCAGCATATGTATTCACCCAGACTTAACAAGGAAGACGTTGGAAGGTATTTGGGAATGGAGGGAAAGAAGAGATAAAAGGGGAAAATGATGCAATATCTTTTAATTATCATTTAATGGTGTTCTAGGGAGGTCGCTAGTTGGTTTCTTACTGTCTGGCTTGTTTAGACCGAAAATAATCACTCCAAAAACTATATTAATTAAATAACTGCTTGGCCCATTAGATCTTTCTTCTTATTTGCTAGTTCTTACATATCAATTTAACACATTTCTATTAATCTGTGTATTGCCACGTGACTGTGTCTTGCCGGCTAGATTCCAACCAGTGTATGTCTCTGTCAGCTCCATGGCTTCTCCTAACTCTGCCTTCCTCCTCCCATGCTATAGACCAAGCCAGTTTTCTTCATCCATTAACCAATAATTAACACATAGACAGAAGGACCCCCCCTCACCATTATGGAAATAAGTTTTAAATACAAAGAGAGATTAGAGAGATGGCTCAACAATTAAGAACACTTGGTGAGTGCTGGAGAGATGGCTCAGAGGTTAAGAGCATTGCCTGCTCTTCCAAAGGTCCTGAGTTCAATTCCCAGCAACCACGTGGTGGCTCACAACCATCTGTAATGAGGTCTGGTGCCCTCTTCTGGCCTGCATGCTTATACACAGACAGAATATTGTATACATAATTAATACATTAAATTTTTTTTTTAAAAAGAACACTGGGTGTTGTTACAGATCCCAAGGTTCCATTCCCAGCACCTACATGGTAGCTAACCATTTGCTTTAACTTCAGTCCCAGGCATCTTCTGCCTTCTTCTTGCCTCTGTAGGTACTGTGCACAGACATATGCTACCAAAACACCCATACAACTATTTAGGTTAATAGAGTTCATCATAGCCATCCATCTAAGAACAGAGTGTACAGTGCTGCTAAGTTACCTTTCCTTGAAGTTTTTTTTTTTTAATTTATGTTCTCTATCTTTTGTATCTGTGAGAATTGTGGCATTGGTACAGTTATCTTTTAGATCAAACATCAAGATTGACAGGCCACATAGGCTCCAAAACAGTCCTCATCCTCTGTGTGTTTACCTAATTTTCAGCTAAGATCATGTTGTTGTAAATTTAAAAAAGCATCACAAAAGGAGAGCTCACAAGGAGGTATTTTTTAAATTATGGTAAAGGTAATGTGAAAAGAGTGGGGAGACCAGTCTTTAGGTAAAGGAGCAGCAGAAGAGAAGAGAGAGGCAGAGAGATGGAGGTAAAAGACAGAGACAGGCAAAGAAGGAGAAAGAGAAAGAGAAAAGGGCAGAAAGGTAGAAATGGAGGGAGAGGGAAATAGAGGAAGTGGGCAAGGCCAACCTTTAATGTGCACAGGAGGTGATCTTAGTGACTGAAGCTGAGGACATATCCTGTTACAACCCCAATGGCAGACCAGTACAGATGCCTGAATCCTAACACTTGTGGTACAAGATAAACATGTCAGAGGCATTTCTTTCCATCATTTTTATAATTTATATGTTTTTACATGACTTTGAAGTGAGAATGTCCCTAAACATCTCCACTTTTATATTGTCATCATTTTCAGAAATGCATTTGTTAACTGAACCTGCTTAGGAATACACAGAACTATACATAAATGTGTAGAAACTCCCTTAGTAAAATCCACATGCTTCCTTTGTTTTTGAAAAGCATTGTTTTGGAAATAACTTCCATGCTTCCCCTGTCTCCTGCTGATAACAATTTTTCTTATTTCTTCTGTCTTGGCTGTTGTGATGGCTAATCTTGGAAGTCAAGTTGACTACATCTGGAATTAACTAAAAACCAATGGGTATACTGATGAGGGATTTTTCTAAAGCTTTTAAAATTAAAGACCTGTCTTTAATCTGGATCATTTGAGGTGATAGTCACCTTCAGATGCTTGGTTGCTGTGCACACTTCTAACCCCAGCACTCAGGAGGTTAAAGCAGTCAGATTTTGAGAGTCAGAGTTTGAGACCATCCTTATCTACAGAATGAATTCCAGGGCCAGCATTAGGGCAGGGTTAGGGTTAGGGCGGGCCTAGGGTTAGGGCGTGGCTAGGGGTGGGGCGTTGCTAGTGTGGGCGGCACTAGGAGGGTGGAATGTTGCCAGGGGTGGGTGGGGCCGGGGTTGCTGGGCACTTAGGGTGGCCTGGGGGGCTAGGGTTATGGCGTGGCTAGGCTTAGGGCGTGTCTAGAGTTGGGGCATCGCTAGTGGTGGGCGCCGCTGGGGTTGGGGCGTCGCCAGGACTGGGGTGACCCTGCACTTGGGATCCTTGGGGGACCCGTGGTGCCTGGGGTGCGGGGGCCGGGTGTGGGGTCCCCGCGGGGCGTGTCCGGGCCCGTGGACGCTCTCCCGGTTCCGGTCCGGGACTTCATCTCCCATGATTCCCGGCTGCGGCCATTTTTCCTGTAGTCCGGGACCGGTCCGGGAGGACTCGGTCTCCCATGATTCCCGGCCTGCATGCCCAGGCTCCTTCCTTCCTGTCTGCCTGCCCGGGAAATACAGACAGGCCGCTCCCGCCAGGCTGGTAGCTTGCTCCCAGCGCGCGGGAGAAGCATAGAAAAGGAGAAATAAGGAGAAAAAAGAAGAAAAACCGCCGCTCTCCACCCCCCCCCCGCGGCAGCTCCAGCTGCTGGCGCTTGTGGAGCCGCGATTGTCACGGGGGAATCCGAGGTGCTGTTTCACGGAGGGTGAGAGGGCGGAGTTCCGTTTCCCGCGCTGGCGGGCCGCTTCCCGGCGGTCCCCGGGAACTGGGGTGCCCGGGGCTCCCGGGCCGGCGCAGGGGTTACGTGCAGCATTGGGGGGCGGCGTGGGAAGGTCGGGCGGCGGGGTGGGGGGTGGGCGGGCGAGGAGGGTGGGAGCAGGAGGGAGTTTCGAGCTGCGCGGCTTCCCCACAGCACAGCGGGAGCTGGAGGAGAGGGAGCAGTTTGCTAGCTTTTTATTGAGTATTTTTGCATATCTATGTTCACAAGTGAGATTATTTTTTAATTCTCTTTCTTGGTTGATTCTGTGTGGTTTTGGGATCAGGGTAACTGTAGTCTCCTAAAAAAGTTTGGCACCGGGCGGTGGTGGCGCACGCCTTTAGTTCCAGCACTCGTGAGGCAGAGGCAGAGGCAGGGGGATCTCTGTGAGTTCCAGACCAGCCTGGTCTACAAGATCTAGTTCCAGGACAGGCTCCAAAACCATAGAGAAACCCTGTCTCGAAAAGCCAAAAAAAAAAAAAAAAAAAAAAAAGATTAGCACTTCCTGAAGAAATCTTTTTCTCTCAATCACTGTATCTTGGGCTCCCTTTTTGGGAGACAGAGTTTATCAGCTTAGCAGCTGTGCCTTGGTGAGTGTTTGCTCTCCACCGATGGGAGGAGCGGTGGGCCGAGGTGAGTAAGGAGCCAATGTTCTCAGGTGTGGAGGAGTGGCCTGCCTTGGTGCACGTGGCTGCCCTCCCCACGTGCAGAGGAGTGGCTGGGCTTGGCAGGTGAGGGGTCACTGTCCCAAAACTAGGATTGAATGGCCTCCTGAGGCTTGTGGCCAGTCTGGAGCGTCTTCCCCTGTCTGTGATCCAATGGACAAACACAGAGTTTAATGTGTTTCTGCCTTGTCCTAAGTAGTCCTAAGTGATCCTTGCAACACCCCGCTGGCAGCCTCTGAATAACTTCTCTGCCCTGGCTTTGTCTGCTCAGAGCAGAGCGCTGCGATCCACAAATGGTGGTGCCTTATGTTGTCGTGCTTATATTGTCTTACGGGGATAGCTATCACCAAATTTGCCAAACTCAAGAGACTACTGGTCTCTCCAGTATCTTCAGAAATTCTTCACTTTTTTTTTTATAATTTTTAAAAAAATGCTGCAAGATCCCTGGCGGCAGTAGGCAGCTGTAGTTCCCAAAATGGTGGTAGCGGGCTATGTGGCGGCAGACAGTAGGCCCTGGGAGCAGCCAGTCATAGGCAGAAATGGCTGCCGCTCCCAGAGTGGTGGCGGCAGGCCATGTGGTGGCAGGCAGTGGGCCCTGAGTGCAGCCAGTCTCAGGCAGAGATGGTTCCCTAGTAGTGGCTGGTCCCAGGCAGGGAGACACATGGCAGGCGGGCCAAAGATAGAGACAGGGATAGACATGACTTGCAGAGTGAGGTTGAATATTATATCACTTTTAGCATTTAGGTTTACGATACCTCTGTAGTTAATTTTGTGGAACTCGTAAATGGTTTCTCCTGTGTAGAGTAGCACTCCCACTGCTAAACTGTGAAGTATGATTGCATAATTGATAATAGAATTAATGGTATAAGAATTTACCATATTTTCTGTAACACATGGCCATAAAGCCTGCTTTAACTATTTACAATAATTTTTTGAGATTATAACCATATCATACTCTGATCCTCCCTGTGTATGAATTTCCTGGGAAGAGGGAGACTGCAGTCCTGGTGTGGTAGGATATTGTGCTTTTTATATCACTGTCCAGTGTACAAACAGAGCCATGCTTTTGGTGTGCTGTGGGAAGACAGATTGTAAAACTGACGATATGGTTTCTAGAAGTTCTGAATATTACAGTCTACTCTCAAGTTTGTCTTACAAATGTTTCAAATAGTTTAAAAGCTGGTAGAACTACAGTGCTGTTGATTTAGCAATGCATGATTAAACTGTTTCTAACTTTCTGCTTCCACAGTTGCAATGGTGTGATTCATTGATGTTTAATTCCAGGGGACAAAGTTAGTTTCCGAGCTGCAGAGGAATCTGTGCTTGAATCTGTGGTATTTTAGTGTCTGCAGCACATCTGCCCAGGACCTTCTGGCTTTCTTGGTTTCCATTGAGAAGTTGGGTGTAATTCTGATGCGTTTCCCTATATATGTTACTTGACCTTTTTCCTTTGCAGCTCTTAATATTCTTTATTCTGTACGTTTTGTTTTTTGATTATTATATGGTGAGGGGATTTTTTTATATCCAGTCTATTTGGTGTTCTTTAAGCTTTTTGTACCTTCAGAGGGATATCCTTCTTTAAGTTGGGAAAGTTTTGGTCTATAATTTTCCTGAATATGTTTTCTGTGCCTTTTGTCCCTATTATTCCAGATATCCTGGATGTTTTTTTTTTAAGAATTTGTTAGATTTAATGTTTTCTTTGCCTGATGAATTTATTTTATCTAGCTATCTTTAACCCCTGAGATTCTCTCTTCCATCTTTTCTATTCTTTTGGTTATACTTCCTTCAATTGATGCTGACATTGTCTTTGCATCTTGGTCCCATTCTGAGGACCTGAGTCCCAAAGGCTGTCCGAGTCTTTGGGAACTGTTCTTGGTCTGCTCTTTGTCTCAGGGAGCCACTGAGGTCTCCTTTAGCCTGCTCTCTTGCTCTGTTCTCCTGGGTTGCTCTCACAGCTAGAGTTCGTCTCTTGGTCCTCTCAGCAGAACCTCTCCTCCAGGCTTTATAGACAACCTGCATCAGGTTAGTGAGGACCTCTGCTGGGGTCCTGATCACTCACATCTTTGTCCTCTCAGTATTGTAGCAAGTTGTATTTCTGAGTTCCACTGAAGTTGCAGGATAGGTGAATTTGGTTGCAGGATGGTGTTTGTTGTTTGTGGGAGTCCAGTGGATGATAGTGGGTATTGGGCCAGCCTATCTGCAGGAAACTCTTCTGTAGATTTGCTAGAGAAACTGAAGCATTCAGGGTAGAGGTCCAGGGTTTTGCCTCACTATGGATTGCCTAGAAAGTGTGTGTGTCGGGGGATGGCTGTACACTCACCTCTTGGTTCTCTGTATTGGAGCAAGCTACTTTCAGAGGTTAGGGTTATCCTTAGGTGACCAAAAACTCAATAAAATGAGCAATGAGTAGTGACACACTACAAACCATGCATTCAAGCATCTGTATAAAAACTGAGCTCATTATTAAACCAACTTACTGTAGTTACAGTATTTCAAGTAAACTAGTACAACTAGATAAAAGGATGTGGTCCTGCCTAACATGACTGTATACCCTCATAATGATGTAAGTTGTACTTGGTGTGCTCTAATACAGATCCTTAGCCTCTGGATCACCTGACCATGAAGCTTGTTTCAACTTTTTAACCGTAATTTTTTGATAACGTAATTACATTATTTTCACAATTTCTGCCTTGCTTCTAACTGTTCCCATGGACCCTTTATTGTGTTCTAATCCAAGGCCCCTTTTTAACAATTATTGTTTGAATGTGACCTGTGTTTGGGTGCAGGACCTACCAGCTATGAAGTAAAGGCTTGGCTACATTGGACATTGAGTGTATAATGGAATGTGTATACATAATACCCTGCGCCTTGGATGAATTGCTCTTGGAGAATAGATGATTTTATTAAACTACAAATTAGGGTCTTATCTCACCATAGTGTGGAAGGACAAACCTGGAGTACTTTTCTCTCTGAGATCTTTGATCTCTGTTTACCCAGTAGGTTAACTGTTAATGTCCTTAAGCCCAGATTGGTGATGCTAGCTAATGAAGGACTCTACTTGCTAATCAGGAGCACCCGTTCTTTAAAGGATTCTCCTTTTCTGCTGAAGGGAACACTAGGAAGAGCAGTTTGACTTAGTTATTAGCTGCTTAGAAAGCAATGGACCATGAACCAGACAGGTTCTGTTAGTTTGTGTGATAACCTTGGCCTCTGATCTTTGTTGAGTGTGAATTCCCTGGGCAAGGGGGAGGCTTTGCCATACTTGCATGGGAGACCATCAACTCCTAATGTTGCCTCATGCAATGTAATTGAAAATTGCTTTAAACACCTAATCCTGCCTCTGCTGCCCAGTGCTGGGTAGGTAGTCCTGCAACTCCTTCAGTACTGGGCCTTGACTGGGCTGTGTGAAAGAAAAATAGACCAGCTAATGAGTGACCTCCAGTATCGTTGTCTTTTAGTGTTGCTTATAAATGAAGATTGATCTGTGCAAGAACTGAGTACATAGGTCAAGCTTTTTTTTTTTTTTTTTTTGTGTTTTTCGAGACAGGGTTTCTCTGTAGCTTTGGAGCCTGTCCTGGAACTCCCTTTGTATACCAGACTGGCCTTGAACTCACAGAGGTCCGCCTGTTTCTGCTTCCCGAGTGCTGGGATTAAAGGCGTGCGCCACCACCGCCCCACTCATAGGTCAAGCTTTAATCGTTAATTCCAACACTTTTATTCCCAACACTTGGGAGCTAGAAGTAGTTTTAACTGTGTGACTTCAAGGGGCAGAGGTAGATTGTCCTCTGTGCCTTTAAGGTGTGGCAGGAAACACCTTTAATCCCAATGCCTGGGAGGACAGGACAGACAGATCTCGGTGAGTTCGGTGTTTGGTAGCACACACCTTTAATCTCAGCACTATTGGTACAGATCTCTTTGAGTTCAAGGACAGCCTGGTCTACAGAGTCATTCCTGGACAAAGATATACAGAGAACCTGTCTCAAAAAGAAAAAGTAAATATAAAAGAAATAGATTTTAAGTAAAGCCACATAAAGATGGAAAATACACAGAGAATCTTGATACTGTATGTTATTATGCTCTCTTTGAATTGTTTTAATGCTGGCCCTTCATGTTACAAAACAGCATTGCAAATAATATGGTTTCTTTGTTATTATTTCAGGTCTGAGCACTTGGGAACAAACAAGCATCCACCCATCCATTCCTTAGAGAAGGTAAGGCACATTGCTTTGTGGAATGTCCAAGGCCCTCTCTACTATATCTAGGCTGAACAAGATATCCATCCAAAGAGACTAGTTTCCCAAAAAAGCCAGTACAAGCAGTAGAGATAAATCCTGGTTCCACTCCCAGTGGCCCATCAGTCTTCCTCAGCCATACCACTGTCAACCACATTCCAAGGGAATAGTTTGCACCTATGCTGGTTCCTTCCCAGTCTTACTGGTGTTGGTGAGCTCCCATTAGCTCAGTTAAACTGTTTCAGTGGGTGACCCCATCATGGTCTTGACCTCTTTGCTCATATTCTCACTCCTTCCACTCTTCAACTGGACTTTGAAAGATCAGTTCAGAGCTGTGATGCGTGTCTCTGCCTCTACTTCCATCATTTGCTGGATGAATGTTCTTTGGTCATATTTAAGTTATTCATCAGTCTGACTACAAGACAAGGCCAGCTCAGGTCTTGAGTGTTTCCATTATGACTGTAGCTTTGTAATCACCTTTGTATGTTATAAATTTTTGGAAATCGTCATTGAAATATATTCGTTTTATGCTTCCAATTTACTATACACAGCATAATGTTCCCAAGAATTGGTTATTTGCTTCTTCATTTACTTAGGTTGTTTTTCTTGTCGCTGTTAATCTGTGAAAGGTTTTGGTTTATTGGCTAAAATGTTTTTGTAGGTGGTTCCTCATATATTCTGATTTCAAATACCAACACTCTAGTTGAGAGGCTCACAAATATCTATTATTCCATATCCTGTATACGTGCAGAGAACATTCATTCTCATGTCCAAAGATTTTTAAGAAATAGCAATAAACTTGTTTTCAAAAGTGCTTGTGCCCAGGCATTGGTGGTGCATGCCTTTAATCCTAGCACTCATAACACAGAGGCAGGCCAACCTGGTCTACAAAAGCTAATTCCAGGGCTGGCTCCAAAGCTACAGAGAAACCCTCTCTCAACACCCCCCCCCCCACCAAATGCTTGTGAAACAATTTTAAACTGATTTGCTTTAGGTATATATTGATTCTTAAAAGTCTTTTATCTTGTATTTTGTTCTTTTAATTTTTTTTCATTCAGAAATTTACACTATCTCCTCTCCTCCCATTCCCTACCCACTCCCCCATTCCCCCTCTTCCCTCCCCTTCCCTTCTTAAGAGAGGGAAGGTAACCAGGCCTTGTGTGAAGTATAAGACCCTCCCCTCTATGTCCATGCCTAGGAAGCTTTGCATCCAAATAGACTAGGGTGCCAAAAAGGCAGTACATGTAGTGGAAACCAGACTCAGGGCCTTTATCAATGGCTTCTCAGTCACCCTTATTGTCAGCCACATTCAGAGAGTCTGGTTTGATTTCATGCTTTCCTGCTCATTCATTCCTGGTCACGCTGGATTTTCTGAGCTCCCATTAGACCAGTCACACTGTCTCAGTGAGAGGACCAACCCCTCGTGGTCCATACTTCCTTGCTCATATTCCCCCTTCTTCTGCTCTTCAACTGTACCTTGGGAGCTCAGTCCACTGCTCTGATAAGGTTCTTTGTCTTTATCTCTATCCTTCACCAGACGAAGATTCTATGGTGATACTTGAGATAATCATTTGTGTGGAACATGGCTTTTCCCTTCAGACCAGAGGAGTAGAGACAGTATACTGTGTACACTGGAAAGGGGAAAAAGACTGGACAATAACTAGATCACAGAATGAAGTCTAAGGGAGTGAGCTTAATGGGTATACATTACAAAGAAGGACCTGATTGGGCACAGTGAGTGACTGTCTGTGTGATTTCCCATCATATATTAATTCCTTGCATGTGAATGAAGACAGACAGACACCATTGCATGTACAGTTTTGGGAGGAAAACTTGAACTACTACATATTTAGTTTCCAATTGTCAACTCTCCGATGCAGATATGTTCAATCCTTGTTGACACACTTAAGTCAGCTCAGATATTTCAGATAATAAATGCATTATTTCCACTATCTCTTTCCTGCCTCTAAGCCATGCCATAGAACCTTCATTGTGTTCTAATTCATGGCTTTTTCTTTATCAGTTATTGTTTTAATGTCACTTTCATTTGGTTGCAGGACCTCCCAGCTATGAAGTAAAGGCTTGTCTACACTGGACATTAAGTATACAATGGAATGTGTACACATAGTACCCATTTTATTTTCTTTATTTTTTTTTTTTGTTTTGGAGGAACAGGAATTGCTCTGGGAGAATAGATTTTTTTAAACTACAATTTTCCCAGCTTATGATGTTATCTAAACATAGTGTTGAAGGACAAACCTTGAGTATTTTTGTTTTCTGAGACATTTGATCTCTGTTCAAATGTTGCGTCGTCAGAGAGCTCGCTTGGGAAATATTTCTAACATTTTGAGGTTCCCACCTAGCTAGGGCAGGTCCTTTCCATGTGGCAGGCCTCATGTTGAAAGGCCATTAGTCCTAGTTCCAGCTCTCTATGCCAAGCTTAAAAGCTGCTTCTGGGTTACAGTGGCTGCGTCTTGGTGAGTCCCTTTTCTTGTGTATGCTATAGTTTTGGGGAGACCCATTTGTACTTATTTTTGTCGTTTTCAGATTTCCATTTGAAATCGTGTGCTCACGCTGGGAATTCGAGTCAGGTTGCGGTCAATCCTCCGGGATCTGGGTTTGCTGAGGTGGAGATCTGTTGGGACACTGTTCATTCTATCTCTGCGACCCCTTTTTGACCTAAGAGCCACTTTGGAGGATGCTCTGAAATGGACTTAGGCCACGTGGTTGTTCAAATTCTCTAAATGGGCACTTACAGTTCAAAGCCAGGTCTTTTTTTGCCCCTCTAAGCCTCTTACAAAAATTGAGCCTGTTTGATACAAATGAGCAAAACTTACATATATATGTTTTTCTGTCCATGTTTTTTTGGTCTCTGTGCTCTTGGTCCACCCCCACCTTAGCCAGTCTCAGCACCATGCTGCCTCAGGCATTGGCCCCTCCCTTACCCCCTCAAGCCTACACTCCCTACCTCTTATGGTTGAGCTACATTCATTCCCCAATTCTTTTGCTTTTATTCCAGCCACCATGCTTGGTCTGAACTTCAAATCCCAGCATGCCCTGTCCTGACTCCTCCCTCGGGTACTTAATTGATTCCCTCAAAAGAGAAGCACTTGGTTTCCCTTTCTTCTTCCCTGGGTTTGTCTTCCATGTGGCTTCCTGGCTTTTGGGTACTTTTCTTGAGACCACCCGAGAGCATAGATCTCCCATTAAACCTGGATATTTCTTAATTTTGATTGTTTTTGTTTGGCTTGATTGGGAAATTTTGCATCGTCAGAAAGCTTGTTCAGGAAATGTTCCTAACATTTTGAGGTTCCCACCTAGCTAGGGCAGGTCCTTTCCACGTGGCAGGCTTCTTGTTGAAAGGCCCCTAGTCTGTGTTTTGAGCTCTCTACACCATGCTTAAAACCTGCTTCTTGGTGAGTCCCTTTTCTTGTCTATGCTATAGGGTTTGGGGGGGGACCCATTCGTACTTATTTTTGTCGTTTTCGGTTTTCTAATTGAAGTCGTGAGCTCATGCTGGGAATTCGAGTCAGGTCGTGGTCAGTCTGGCTGGATAGGGGTTGGCTGAGGCTGAGTTCTGTTCCTATCTGGACACTGGGCACTTACTAAAAAAAATCCAAGTCTGTTTTTTTCCTCTGTAAACCTCTTACAAAAAAAAAATCTTTTAAATTGGGCTCGATTGGTAATTTTTCTTCGTCAAAAAGCTCACTTAGGAAATATTCCTAACACAAAGTATAATTTAAGTATTCTATTTTTCTAAGTATTTTTCTAAATATTTATCTTAAATATTTTTCACATTCCCGATTGTTATAGCCTTGATAAACTTTTTTTTGATGTTTGGGTTTCTCTGTCTCTGCCTGTGTCTGCCTCCCAAACACTGTGATTAAAGATGTATACCACCACTTTCCCGCCAGAAGTCATATTATGTCACTCTGTTTACTATTTTTTTATAATCTTATTGATCACTCTGAGTGTTTCCACTATGAATGTAGTTTTGTAATCTGCTTTTCTGTTACAAATTTTTGGAAATTGTCATTTAATTTTATTCATTTTATTCTGCAACTTTACTATACACAGCATATTTGTTTTGAGTTATTAAGTTTCCCAAAATTAATTATATGCTTCTTTATTTACTTATTTTTATTTTTCTTGTTGCTGTTAATCTTTGAAATATTTTTTGTTTTTTGGATACAATGTCTTTGCAGGTTGGTTTTGCTGATGCAAGGTTATCTGTTTTATGAGTTCTTTGTGTTCTGTTAGCTTTCTTGGTTTGTGGTTTTCCTTCTAGTACTTTCTGTAAGGCTGGGTTTGTGGCTATATGTTGTTTAAATGTGGTTTTGTCATGGAATATCTCGTTTCCTCCATTGATGGTGATTGAAAGGTTATCTGGGTCTATATATCTGCTTGCATCTGTGATCTCTTAGTTTCTGCAGCACATCTGACCAGGGCCTTCTGGCTTTCTTGGTTTCCATTGAGAAGTCAGGTGTAATTCTCATCATTCTACCTTTATTTGGTACTTGACCTTTTCCCTTTGCAGCTCATAATATTCTGTCTTTATTCTGTATGTTTTGTGTTTTAATTATTATATGGTGATACCACTCCATTTGATCCTGTCAATCTTGTGTTCTGTAAGCTTCTTCTATCTTTGTAGGGATATCCTTCTTTAAGTTTGGAAAGTTTTCTTGTATGATGTTGGTGAATGTGTTTTCAGTGTTTTTGAGCTTGAGTTCTCCTTCTGTTCCTATCATTCTTAGGTTTTGTCTTGTGACGTTTTCCCATATTTCCTGGATATTTTTTGTTAAGAATTTGTTATATTTAATTTTTTCTTTGGCTTATTAATTTATTTCATATAGCTATCTTCAACCCCTGAGATTCTCTCTTCCATCTTTTCTATTCTTTCTGTTGGTCCAATTCTTCCAGTTGCTGAGTCTTTGTTAACTGTATGCTCTGTGTCTCAGACAGCTACTGATGTCTCCTTTAGCCTGCTCTCTTGCTCTGTTCTCCTGGGTTGCTCTCCCAGCTTGTGCTTTATAGTTACCCTCTTGGTCCTCTCAGCAGGAATCTCTTCTGCTGGCTGTCTAGGTTACCCAAATCAGGTTGTGAGGACCATGGCTGGGTTGTCGTTCACTCACCCCTTGGTCATCTTAGTATTGTATTTCAGAGTACCACCGAGGTTGCAGGATAGGTGAATTTGGGTGCAGGATGGTGTCTGTTGCTTGTGGGTGTCCAGTGGATGGATGGGAGTGGGTATTCTTTTGAGGCAGTCAGGGTAGAGGTCCACTGTTTTGCCTCACTATGGTTGGCCTAGAAAGTGTGGTGTCATACCGGGTGGCTTGTCACTCACCTCTTGTTTCTCTCTGTATTGGAGCAAGCTACTTTCAGAGGTTATATTTAGGGGCCCAAAACCTCCATAAAATGAGGGTAAATAACAAAGATAATCAGGATGGAGACTGACAATAAAATACTTTAAAAGATGCTTGACCAATTTAACCAGAGTCAAAATAATGTTTTGTTTAATAGACATCTATTGGAACCCATAAGCTCGCATGTCAGATGGACTCAGGTTCAGTTTTTACTTCCTATTAAGTAAAGAAAATGAACTTGCAGTCATGTAGTCTGACTTCTTTGAATGGAATCATATTGTGCTTCCCTGATGCCTAGAAGATCTCTAGTTAGGAGTTTTGAATGATGGTGACCACATGACATCCAGATTGTGGTTAGATCCTGAGACTTGAACTGAAGTCACTGTAAGGCTAAGTTAATCAGATACTTACATGGAGCTGTCTTTGAAAGAATTGTTTGCTAAAGCCCAAGGATCAAATGCCAAAGAGCAGTGCATAGGGTTCACTTAAGTAGGTTGGCACCTTCTGTGCTCTGTATCCACTCTTCTATGGTGGTTCATCCTCCTCCAGGTCTTCTATTATTTACTTTTTTGGCTCCTCATGTAACTGTCAGTGACAGTATGCTATAACCCCTATTTTCCAGTCTCCACAGGAATGTAAAGCTCTTTAGTCTCCATCCCATCAATCCCCAAATATTGTCTGCCTGGCAAGAATAAGGATATTCTAAGATACACGAACGATGGTGCCTTATGTTGTCATGCTTATGTTGTCGTACGGGGAGAGCTATCACCAAATTTGCCAAACTCAGAGACTACTGGTCTCTTCAGTATCTTCAGAAGTTCTTCGCTTTTTTTATAATTTTTAAAAAAATGCTGCAAGATCCCTGGTGGCAGTGTGCAGCTGTAGTTCACAAAATGGTGGTAGCAGGCCATGTGGTGGCAGACAGCGGGCCCTGGGAGCAGCCAGTCATAGGCAGAAATGGCTGCTGCTTCCAGAGTGGTGGCCTGAGCGGTTGTGGCAGGACATGTGGTGGCAGGACATGTGGTGGCAGGCAGAGGTACCTGGGTGCAGCCAGTCCAAGGAAAAAATGGCTGACAGTCCCAGAGTGGTGCCCTGAGTGGTGGTGTCAGGCCATGTGTTGTCAGGCAGTGGGCCCTGAGTGCAGCCATTCTCAGGCAGAGATGGCTGCTGGTTCCCTAGTAGTGGCTGGTCCCAGACAGGGAGACACATTGCTGGTTGTGCCAAAGATAGAGACAGGGATAGACATGACTTTCAGAGTGAGGTCTACTGCGCATGTGTAGCCTTCTCGTTGAACTCTGGGTGATTCTGGGAAATGTGATCCTTTGTATCAGGTGGGCAGATGCACTACTCTCCACATGCATGGCCTCTTGGGTCCTTCTGGGAAATGTGGTCTTTTAGATCAGGCGGGCGGAAGCTCTACTCTGCACATGCGCGGCCCTTTTCTCAAAAGCTCTGTAATTCTGGGAAATGTGGTCTTCCCAGGTTAGTCGCAACATTATGGCCTTTATGCACAGCGGCCTTCTGGGAGATGTAATTCCCCAGAATAAAAATAGACATGACTTGCAGAGTGATCTTGAATACCATAACACTTTTATCATTTATGTTTACGTTTACTCTGTAATTAATTTTGTGGAGCTCGTAAATGGTTTCTCCTATGTAGAGTAGCACTCCACTGCTAAACTGTGAATTAAGATTGCATGATTGATAATAGAATTAATGGTATACGCATTTCCCATAGTAACACATGGCCATAAAGCTTGCTTCAACTTTTCACAATAATTTTTCGAGATCATAACTATATCATACGTTTAGCCTCCCTGTGTATGGATTTCCTGGGTTAGAGGTACACTCTGCAGTCCTGATATGGTAGCATATTGTGCTATATATGCTGATATGTGATATATATCCAGAGAGAATATTTATTACAGAAGAGAGGGGCAGAGAGAGAGGGGGGGAAGACAAAACCTGTGTGCACCCCAAAAGAGCAGAGAGAGATACTCCATGGCCTGTTTTTAACAGTTATTGTTTGAATGTGACCTGTGTTTGGTTGCAGTACCTCCCAGCTATGAATTAAAGGGTTCACTACACTGGACATTGAGTGTATAATCGTGTGTATATTCATAGGACCTTGTGCCTTGGATGAAGAACAGGAAGTGCTCTTGGAGAATAGAAGATTTTATTAATCTACAAATTTGGGTGTTATCTCACCATATTGTGGAAGGACAAACCTTGAGTACTTTTGCTCTTTGAGATATTTGATCTCTGTTCACCCAGTCGGTTAACTGGTAATGTTTTGAAGCCCAGATGGGTGATCCTAGATAATGAAGGACTCTACTTGCTAATCAACATCACCAGTATCTTACTGGTTTTTTAAAGGATTCTCTTTTTCTGCTGAAGGGATCACGAGGAAGTTCAGGTTGGCTGAGTTATTAGCTGCTTACAAAGCAATGGACCATGAACCAGACAGGTTCTGTTAGTTTGAGTGGTGACCTGGGTAGTGGCCCATGGCCTCTGATCTTTGTTGAGTTTGAATTCCCTGGGCGAGGGTGAGGCTTTTCCATACTATAATGGGAGACTATGAACTTATAATGTTTTTGCTTCATGCTATGTAATTGAAAATTGCTTTTTTGTTTGTTTTTTTTTTTTTTTTGGTTTTTCGAGACATGGTTTCTCTGTGGCTTTGGAGCCTGTCCTGGAACAAGCTCTGTAGACCAGGTTGGTCTCGAACTCACAGAGATCTGCCTGCCTCTGCCTCCCGAGTGCAGGGATTAATGGCTTAGTGGTTAACAGCATTGCCTGTTCTTCCAAAGGTTCTGAGTTCAATTCCCAGCAATCATATGGTGGCTCACAACCATCTGTAATGAGGTCTGTTGCCCTGTTCTGGCCTGCAGACATACACACAGACAGAAAATTGTATACATAATAAATTAATATTTAACAATAAAAAAGAAAATTGCTTTAAACACCTAATCCTGCCTCTGCTGCCCAGTGCTGGGTAGGTAGTCCTTGAACTCCTTCATGACGGGACCTTGTCTGTTTTTTGAGATCGAAAAATAGACCAGCTAATGAGTGACCTCCAGTATCTCTTTTATTGTTGATCATAAATGAAGATTGATCTGTGCAAGAACTGAGTTCTTAGGTTCATCTTGAAGCTGGTAGATTCACAGTGCAGAAAGGGAGAGACAGGACAGTGGTGGAAAAGTTTCCTACTTCAACAGTAGTTGAGATTAGAAGTGATTAGCTATGTAATAATTACCTACTTAGAAATTATGTAATCAATTGTATATGCTCCATAAATGTCCCGATTGGCCATTTCTTGTCCACATGCCAGCATAATCAAGAATCTGGATAAAAAACTGATCTTGTCCTAAAGCCATATTGCTATAGTTACAGTTGTTCATCCAAAATAGATCTGAATAAAATGTGGCCTTGCCTAACAGGATTGTTACTACTGGTTTTAAATATACACCCTGAGATAAAAGGTTTGAGAAATCTTTGATGTTGTCTAATATAAATCCCTAGTTAGTGAAGCCCGTGACCCTCCATCCTGTTCCAACTTTTCAAAATTATTTTTTGATATTATATCATATCCATTTTCTCTTTCCTATTGGAATATTTGGTCTGTTGGATGGTTGTTACTGATGATTCATTCAGGTCTACAGTAAACAGAAAACAAGTGCTGAAATAAATGACAATGAAAAGGTAGTTACAGGTGGCAACCAATTACTAGGGTAAGCATGGATTTTCAAGGAGTTTATTACTATTATAGAGAAGGCCCTTGCAATGGAATGGAAGTCTAGCAATATGCTCCAGGAGTAAGACTCCTTCCACTTAAATCTTCCATTTATGTAAGGAGTAAGCACAGTGATTCCTAGTCCTAGGAAGCAACTTCTATAAAAAACCTGCTATGCCTGTGGTCCAAGTGTGTTATTGTCTTTCAGTTAAGAAGTTAAACTTCTCAGGATCACTCATCATGTGCTGGTCCTGCAAAGAGGAAAAAAATCAAAATTTAAGGTACTGCGTTCTGAGTTTGGTTACAACTCAGCATTGTTACTGGCATCCAAGATTGGCAGAGTCAGAAACCCAGTGAAGAGATTGTGAGAGTTCATGCCATGAAGCTGTGAGGATAAAACCTATCTTTTTTTTTTTTTTTTTTTTTTTTTTTACTTTTTGGAGTGTCTTCACCTGGCTCTCAAAAAAACGACATACACTGAGCCAAACTCAGAGACTTGTGGTCTCTCCTGGGTATAAGAATTTATCAGTTCTTTGGAGACATTAAGTCACACAAAGTGTTAGGTTGGGAGCTTATGCCCCAGTTCTTAGCATCTATCCCAGCCACCAGGCCTGGACTTCAAATCCCAGCATGCTGGGTCCTGACCCCTCCCTGGTACTTAAGTCGCCCCCCCCCCAGAGAAACACGTGGTCTTCCTTTCTTCCTCCTGGGTGTGGCATTCCTGTGGCTTCCTGTTTCCCCCTCAGTGCCACCTGAGTGCACAGATATCCCATTAAACCATGGATATTTCTTAATTTGTATGGTTTTGATTTGGCTTGATGGTGAACTTTTGCATAGTCAGAGAGTTCGCTTTTGAAATATTCGTGACATTGGTAGGTTCCCACCGAGCTAGGACATGTTCTTTCCACGTGGCAGGCCTCGTGTTGAAAGGCCCCTAGTCTGCAGTTTGAGCTGTCTATGCCAGGCTTAAAACCGGCTTCTGGGCTACAGCGGCTGCGTTTGGTCAGTCCCTTTTCTTATCTATGCTATAGGGTTTTGGGGTGACCCATTCCTACTAATTTTTGTAATTTTCGGTTTTCCATTTGAACTGGTGAGCTTACGCTGGGAATTCGAGTCAGGTTGCGGCCAATCCTGTGTGATCGGGGTTGGCTGAGGTGGAGAATTTTGTATCGGAACACCGGGCATTCAATATTCTGGACCCTTTTTTGACCTAAGAGCCACTTAGGGGGACGCTCTGAAATGGACTTGGGCCACGTGGTTGGGCATAGATACAGTTCAAAGCCATGTCTGTTTTTGCCCCTGTAAGCGTCTTTAAAAAAAAATCTTTTAAATTGAGTGTGTCTGATACAAATGAGCAAAATTTACATACATATGGTTTTTCTCTCCATCCATGTTTTCTTTTTCTCTGTGCTCTCTTTCCACCCCCACCTTGGCCAGTCTCAGCACCATGCTGCCCATGGCACTCGCCCCTCCCCTACCCCCTCAAGCCTACATTACCTAACTGTTCTGGTTGAGCAATATTCATTCCCCAGTCCTTTGCTTCTATCCCAGCCACCATGATTGGTCTAGACTTCAAATCCCAGCATGCCAGGTCCTGACCCCTCCCTCGGGTACTTAATTGATGCCCCAAAAGAGAAACACGTGGTCTCCCTTTCTTCCTCACGGGGTCGCATTCCTGAGCCTTCCTGTTTCCCCCTCAGGGACACCTGAGAGCCCATATCTACCTTTAAACCTAGATATTGCTTAATTTGTATGGTTTTGATTTGGCTTGATGGGGAATTTTTGCGTCGTCAGAGAGCTCATTAAGGAAATAGTCCTAATATTTGGAGGTTCCCACCAAGCTAGGGCAGGTCCTTTCCACGTGACAGGCCTCGTGTTGAAAGGAACCTAGCCTGCAGTTTGAGCTGTCTATGCCAAGATTAAAACCTGCTTCTGTGCTACAGCGGCTTCGTCTTGGTGAGTACCTTTTCTTGTCTATGCTATAGGGTTTGGGGGGACACATTCGTACTTATTTTTATTGTTTTCGGATTTCCATTTGAAGTTGTGAGCTAACACTGGGAATTCCAGTCAGGTTGTGGTCAATCTTACAGGATCGGGGTTGGCTCAGGTGGAGATCTGTTTGAATCGTGATGCCAGGCTTTCAATCTCCAAGATCCCTTTTTGACCTAAGAGCCACTTTGGAGGACTCTCTGAAATGGACTTATGCCACGTGGTTGGTCAAATACTCTAAATGGTCACTTATAGTTCAAAGCAAGGTCTGTTTTTGCTCCTGTAAGCTTCTTACTGCAAATAAAATCTTTTAAATTTGGCTTTATTGCGAATCTTTGCGTCTTCAAAGAGCTCACTTTGGAACTATTCCTAACACAAAGTAGAATTTAAGTATTCTACTTTCCTAAATATTTTTCTAAATATTTATCTTAAATATCGTTCACATTCATGATTGTTACACCTTTGAAGTACGCTTTTTTTGGTGTGTTTTGGGTTTCTCTGTCTTTGAAATCACAGAGAGCCGCCTGTGTCTGCCTCCCAAATGCTGGGATTAAAGATGTACACCACCACTTTCCCGCCAGAAGTCAGTCTGTGTACTATTTTTTATAATCTTATTGATCACTTTGAGTGTTTCCACTTGAATGGCTGCTGGTTCCCTAGTAGCGGCTGGTCTCAGGCAGGGAGACACGTGGCCAGCTGGCCAAAGATAGAGACATGGATAGACACGACTTGCAGAGTGAGGTCTACTGTGCATGCGTGGCCTTTTCTTGGAACTCTGCGTGATTCTGGGAAATGTGTTCTTTTAAATCTGGTGGGCAGATGCAGTACTCTCCACATGCATGGCCTCTTCGTCTAACTCTGTGTGTTTCTGGGAAATGTGGTCTTTTAGATCAGGCAGGCAGAAGCTCTACTCTGCACATGTGCGGTCCTTTTCTCAAACGCTGTGTGATTCTGGGAAATGTGGTCTTCCCAGTTTAGGTGCAACATTATGGCCTCTACGCACAGTGGCCTTCTGGGAGATGTAGTGCCCCAGAAGAAAAAGAGATGAGACTTGCAGAGTGTGGATGCTTTGAAATGGATTTAGGCCACGTGGTTGTTCAAATTCTCTAAATGGGCACATACAGTTCAATGCCAGGTCTGTTTTTGCCTCTGTAAGCCTCATAAAAAATCTATTAAATTGAGCCTGTCTAATACAAATGAGCAAAACTTACATATATATGGTTTTCTGTCCATGGTTTTTTGGTCTCTTGTTCTCTAGGTCCACCCCCACCTTAGCCAGTGTCATCACAATATTCCATGAGGCATTGGCCCCTCCCTTACACCTTCGTGCCTACACTCCCTACCTCTTTCGTTTGAGCTACATGCATTCCCCAATTCTTTTGCTTCTATCCTAGCCACCATGCTTGGTCTGGACGTCAAATCCCAGCATGCCAGGTCCTGACTCCTCCCTCCGGTTCTTAATTGATGCCCCAAAAGAGAAGCACGTGGTTTCCCTTTCTTCTTACCTGGGTTTGTCTTCCATGTGGCTTCCTGGCTTTTGGGTACTTTTCTTGAGACTACCCGAGACCATAGATCTCCCATTAGACCTGGATATTTCTTAATTTTTATTGTTTTTATTTTGCTTCATTGGGAAATTTGCGCCGTCAGAAAGCTTGTTCAGGAAATGTTCCTAACATTTGGAGGTTCCCACTTAGCTACGGCAGGTCTTTTCCACGTGGCAGGCCTCGTGTTGAAAGGCCCCTAGTCTGCATTTTGAGGTCTCTACACCATGCTTAAAACCGGCTTCTTGGTGAGTCCCTTTTCTTGTCTATGCTATAGGGTTTTGGGGGACCCATTTGTACTTATTTTTTCCGTTTTAGATTTTCTAATTGAAGTCGTGAGCTCATGCTGGGAATTCGAGTCAGGTTGTGTTCAGTCTGGCGGGATAGAGGTTGGCTGAGGCGGAGTTCTGTTCCTATCTGGACACTGGGCACTTACCAAAAAAAATCCAGGTCTGTTTTTTCCTCTGTAAACCTCTTACAAAAAAAAATCTTTTACATTGGGCTTGATTGGTAATTTTTGCTTCGTCAAAGAGCTCACTTGGGAAATATTCCTAACACAAAGTAGAATTTAAGTATTTTTTTCTAAATATTTTTCTAAATATTTATCTTAAATATTATTCACATTCCCGATTATTATAGCCTTGATATAATTTGTTGTTTGATGTTTGGGTTTCTCTGTTTCTGCCTGTGTCTGTCTCACAAACACTGTGATTAAAGATGTACACTGCTACTTTCCTGCCATAAGTCATATTATGTTAGTCTGTTTACTACTTTTTTATAATCTTATTGATCACTCTTATTGTTTCCACTATGAATGTAGCTTTGCAATCAGCTTTTCTGTTACAAATTTATGGAAATTGTGATTGAATTGTTTTCATTTTATTCTTCAACTTTACACAGCATATTTGTTTTGAGTTATTACGTTTCCCAAAATTAATTATATGCTTCTTTATTTGCTTATTTTTATTTTTTTGTTGCTGTTAATCTTTGAAAAACTTTGTTTTTTGGACACAATGTCTTTGCAGGTTGGTTTTGCTGATGCGAGTTTATCTGTTTTATGAGATTTTGTGGGTTTTGTTAGCTTTCTTGGTTTTGGGTTTTCCTTCTAGCTTTTTATTTAAGTCTGTGTTTGTGGCTATATGTTGTTTAAATGTGGTTTTGTCATGGAATATCTCATCTTTTCCATTGATGGTGATTGAATGTTTGCTGGGTCTATACTTCTCATGTAACTGTCAGTGACAGTATTCTACAGCCCCCATTTTGCAGTCTCCCCAGGAATGTAAAGCTCTTTAGTCTCCTTCTCATCAATCCCCAATTATTGTCTGACTGGCAAGAATAAGGCTATTCTAAGATACATGAACGGTGGTGCCTTATGTTGTCACGCTTCTGTTGTCGTACGGGGAGAGCTATTACCAAATTTGCCAGACTCAGAGACTACTGGTCTCTCCAGTATTTTCAGAAGTTCTTTGCTTTTTTAATAATTTTTAAAAAAAGGTTGCAAGATTCCTGGCGGCAGTGTGCAGCTGTAGTTCCCAAAATGGTGGTAGCAGGCCATGTGGTGGCAGACAGCGGGCCCTATGACAGCCAGTCATAGGCAGAAATGGCTGTTGCTCCCAGAGTGTTGGCCTGAGCGGTTGTGGCAGGACATGTGGTGGCAGGCAGAGGTCCTTGGGAGCATCCAGTCCCAGGAAAAATGGCTGACAGTCCCTGAGTGGTGGTGTCAGGCCATGTGGTGTCAGGCAGTGGGCCCTGATAGCAGCCATTCTCAGGCATAGATGGCTGCTGGTTCCCTGGTAGTGGCTGGTCCCAGGCAGGGATACACATGGCAGGCTGGCTAAAGATAGAGACAGGGATAGACCTGACTTGCCTAATGAGGTCTACTGAGCATGTGTGTCCTTTTAGAGTAACTCTGGGTGATTCTTGTAAATGTGGTCCCTTAAATCAGGTGGTCAGATGCACTACTCTCCACATGCATGGCCTCTTTGTCTAGCTCTGGGTGCTTCTGGGAAATGTGGTCTTTTAGATCAGGCGGGCAGAAGCTCTACTCTGCTCATGCCTGAACTTTTTCTCAAAAATATAATTTTTTCTCAAAAAATTTTTTTGATATTATGTCATACCCACATTCTCCTTCCTATTGAAATATTGGATTTATTGGATGTTTATTACTGATGATTCATTCAGGTCTACAGTAAAAAGAAATAAGTGAAAATGAAAAGTTAGTTTCAGTTGGCAAACAATTACTAGGATAAGCAGGGATTTTAAAGGAGTTTATTACTATTATAGAGAAGGGCCTTGCCATGGAATGGAAGTCTGGCAAGATGCTCCAGGAGAAAGACTCTATCCACATAAACCTTCAATTTATGTAAGTAGTAAGCACAGTGCTTCCTAGTCCTAGGAAGGGACTTTATGCAAAACTTGCTATGCCTGTGGTGCAAGTGTGTTAGTGTCTATCAATTAAGAAGTTAAACTTTTCAGGACCACACTCATCATGGGCTGGTCCTGGAAACAAGAAAAAATCAAAATTTAAGGTATTGGGCTCTTAGTTTGTGGTTACAAGTCAGTATTTTACTGTTATCCATGATTGGCAGAGTCAGAAACCCAGTGAAGAGATTGTGAGATTTCATGCCATGAAGCTGTGAGTATAAAACCTGTTGTTGTTTTTTCTTTTTGTGGGGCCTCCACCCGACTCTTAAAAAAATGACATACATGGGCTGGAGAGATGGCTCATACATAGGTTAAGAGTATTGCCTGCTCATCCAAATGTCCTGAGTTCAATTCCCAGCAACCACATGGTGGCTCACAACCATCTGTAATGGGGTCTGGTGCCCTCTGCTGGCCTGCAGGCATACACACAGACAGAATATTGCACACATAATAAATAAATAAATAAATAATTGCCGTGCGATGGTAGAGCACGCCTTTAATCCCAGCACTCGGGAGGCAGACGCAGGCGGATCTCTGTGAGTTCGAGACCAGCCTGGTCTACAGAGCTGGTTTCAGGATAGGCTCCAAAGCCTCAGAGAAACCCTGTCTTGAAAAACCAAATTAAAAAAAAATGACATACACAGAGCCAAACTCGGAGACTTGAGGTCTCTCCCGGGTCTTAAGAAGTTCTGCACTTTTAACATTTATGTTTAGGATTCATGTGTAGTTAATTTTGTGTGGCTTGTAAAAGGTTTCTCCTGTGTAGAGTAGCACTCCGCTCCTAAACTGTGATGTGGAAGAGTAGAATTGATAATAGAATTAATGATGTAATGATTTACTAGTTCTTAGGAGACAATAAGTCACCCAAAGTGTTATGTTGGGAGCCTAGGCCCCAGTCCTTAGCATCTATCCCAGCCACCACGTTTTTTATGTACTTCAAATCCCAGAATGCCAGGTCCTAACCCCTCCCTAGGGTACTTAAGTCATTCCCCCATTCCACCCCATCCCCTCGAACGGAAACACGTGGTCTCCCTTTCTTTCCTACTGGGCCTCATTCCTGAGGCTTCCTGTTTCCCCCTCAGGGACACTTGAGAGCCCATATCTACCTTTAAACCTGGAAATTTCTTAATTTGTATGGTTTTGATTTGGCTTGATGGGGAATTTCTGTGTCGTCAGAGAGCTCATTTAGGAAATATTCCTAATATTTGGAGTTTCCCACCAAGCTAGGGCAAGTCCTTTCCACGTGTCAGGCCTCGTGTTGAAAGGCCCCTAGCCTGCAATTTCAGCTGTGTATGACATGTTCAATACCGGCTTCTGGGCTACAGCGGCTTAGTCTGGGTGAGTTCCTTTTCTTGTCTGTGCTATAGGGTTTGGGGGGACACATTCATAATTATTTTTGTAGTTTTCGGATTTCCATTTGAAGTTGTGAGCTAGCGCTGGGAATTCCATTCAGGTTGTGGTCAATCCTATAGGATCTGGGTTGGCTGAGGTGGAGATCTGTTTGAATCGTGATGCTGGGCTTTCAATCTCCGAGATCTTTTTTTTACCTAATCGCCGCTTTTGAGGATGCTCTGTAACGGACTTAGGCCACGTGGTTCGTCAAATACTCTAAATGGGCACTTACAGTTCAAAGCCAGGCCTGTGTTTGCCCTTGTAAGCCTCTTACAAAAAACCTTTTCATTTTGCTTTATTGCGAATCTTTGCGTCTTCAAAGAACTCACTTAGGAAATATTCCTAACACAAAGTAGAATTTAAGTATTTTAGTTTTCTAAATAATTTTCTAAATATCTATCTTATATGTTTTTCACATTCATGATTGTTATGCCTTTGATGTACGTTTTTTTTTAAGTTTTGGGCTTCTCTGTCTTTGACCCCACAGAGATCTGCCTGTGTCTGCGTCCCAAATGATGGGATTAAAGATGTACACCACCACTTTCCCGCCAGAAGTCAGTTTGTGTACTGATTTTTTATAATCTTATTGATTACTTTAAGTGTTTCCACTATGAATGGTTGCTGGTTCCCTAGTAGTGGCTGGTCTCAGGCAGGGAGACATGTGGCCGGGTGGCCAAAGATAGAGAAAGGGATAGACAGGACTAGTAGAGTCTGCCCATGCATGGCCTTTTCCTGTAAATCTGCGTGATTCTGGGAAATGTGGTCTTTTAAATCTGGCGGGAAGATGCACTACCCTCCACACGCATGGCCTCTTTGTCTAACTCTGGGTGCTTCTGGGAAATGTGGTCTTTTAGATCAGGCTGGCAGACGCTCTACTCTGCACATGCTTGGCCCTTTTCACAAACGCTGTGTCATTCTGGGAAATGTGGTCTTCCCAGGTTAGGCGGAACATTATGGCCTATACGCACAGCGGCCTTCTGGGAGATGTAGTGCCCCAGAAGGAAAACAGACGTGACTTGCAGAGTGAGGTTGAATACCATAACACTTTTATCATTCAGGTTTATGTTGCCTCTGTAGTTAACTTTGTGGAGCTCGTAAATGGTTTCTCCTTTGTAGAGTTGCACTCCACTGTTAAACTGTGAATTAATATTTCATGATTGATAATAAAATTAATGGTATAAGAATTTCCCATAGTTTCTGTAACACATGGTTATAAAGCCTGCTTCAAATTTCACAATAATTTCTTGAGATTATAACTACATCATACTTTGAGCTTCCCTCTGTACGCATTTCCTTGGGAGAGGGAGACTCTTCAGTCCCGATATGGTAGGATATTGTGCTATATATGCTGATATGTTATATATATACTGAGAAAATATTTATTACAGGAGAAGGTGCAGAGAGAAGAGAGGAGAGACAAAACCTGTGTGCACTCCGAAATAGAGAGAACTACTCCATGGCCTCTTTTTAACCGTTATTGTTTGAATGTGACCTGTGTTTGGTTGTAGTACCTCCCAGCTATGAATTAAAGGGTTCGCTACACTGTACATTGAGTGTATAATAGTGTGTATATGCATAGGACCCTGTGCCTTGGATGAAGAACAGGAAGTGTTCTTTGAGAATAGAAGATTTTATTAGGCTACAAAGTAGCGTCTTATCTCACCATAGCGTGGAAGGACAAACCTGGAGGACTTTTGCTCTCTGAGATATTTGATCTTGATCTTGATCCCCTAGTAGTGGCTGGTCTCAGGCAGGGAGACACGTGGCCAGCTGGCCAAAGATAGAGACAGGGATAGACACGACTTGCAGAGTGAGGTCTACTGCGCATTCGTGTTCTTTTCATGGAACTCTGCGTGATTCTGGTAAATGTTGTCTTTTAAATCTGGTGGGCAGATGCACTACTCGCCACATGCATGGATGTGTTGTTCGGCGCCGGGGGTGTGGCGTTGCCAGGGCCGGGGTGGGGCCGCGGTGACTCAGCACACGGGGTCCTTGGGGACTCGGTGTGCCTGGTTGGTCTGGGGCCTATCGTGGGTTACCCGCGGGTCTCTGGTTCCCGGTCATGGACTACATCTCCCATGAATCCTCGCGGCGGCCATTTTGCCAGCCTGGGACGGACTCGGTCTCCCAGGATCCCCCGGCTGGAATCCCGGGCTCCTTCCTTTCTTCCTGCTTTCCCGCTGCGCGTGAGAAGCAGAGAAAGGAGAAAAAAAGAAAAACTTCCGCTCTCCCCCCCCCTTGCCGCCTGCATCTGCCGCTTGTGGAGCCGCGATAGCCTGCATCTGCCGCTTGTTGAGCCGCGATAGCGGCGGGTATATCCGAGGGTCCGGTTCAGAGCATGGGAGAGGGGGAGGGTGTGGAGCTCTGTGGCCGCTTCCCGCTGGTTCCCGGGAGTGACCGGAACCGGGGTTCCTGTGCTGGCGCGCGGTGGGGTGGGTGGGTGGTTCTGAGTGGGGCGTGGGTGGTGCAGGGAGGAGGAGCGAGCCGCGCGGCTTCCCGGAGGAACCAGGGCTGGCGGGCATGCAGGGGAGCGAGGAGGGAGGGGGGAGGGATTGAGCCAGCCGCGCGGCCGAGGTCCAGACAGACTTCCGCGGTCTCTGGCTCTTGCTCCCCGCCCACCCATGGCGGACACAGGACACTCTGGAGGCTCCATACTCTGGCCAGAGTCCGCCAGGCCCCTCTGCCCGGCCCAGACGCTGACCCCACGTCTCCCCCGTCCCCTCCGCAGGCCCCTGACCGGACTCAGGACGCCCCAGGACCCCGAGATGCTGCGCTAGAGGCTGCAGGAAGATGCTTACAGGGCACAGAGGGCCACAGTGCGCCCCAGTGTCCACAGACTCTGCCCAGACAGCGACCATGACTCCACCTGGGGCCTGGGCCCTGGCCAGAGAGGCTTCAGGTACGTGCTGATGGTGCATGGTGGGGGATATAGCACAAGTCCATGGTGTCCTGGCTTCCTGTGGGGAGCGGAAGGGAAGACTGTGCAGGCCTGGCATGGTAGGATATTATGATTTTAATACAACAGTACAGTGTACAAACAGAGTCATGCTCTTTGTGAGCAGTTGGAAGAGAGATTTGAAAATTGATGTTGTGGTTTTTATAATTTTTGAATATTCCCTTCAGTTTTAACTTTGTCTTATAAATGTTTCAAATAGTTTCAAAGCTGGTAGTATTATGGTGATGTTTATTGTCTTTTAGCAATACATAATTAGAACGCTTCTAATTTTTTGCTATCACCAGCCACAATGACATGATTCAGTGCTGTTTAGTGGAACAAAGTCATACAGTCTCTTATTAATGTCATTATTTCTCTCAGGGAAGGAACTCCATTTCAAATTTTGGATAGATAAGTGTTCTACTATTTCTTTTATCATTTTAAAGCATCAATTATTGCTCTCATTTTTAACATTCATTTTATTTAGGTGCATTATTGCTATATTTTTCAATGATTTCTAGTTTAAGAATTTCATTCCATTTTTTTCTTAAGTGCTGTTTGTGTATTTATATCAGTTTAGAGCAGGGTTTCTTAACTTTTGTGGTCACAGCTTCCTATGGGGGATCAAATGATCCTATCACAGGACTTGCCTAAGACCATCAGAAAGCACAGATATTTTATAATTCATAGCAGTAGCAAAAATATAGTTATGAAGTAGCAGTGAAAATAATTTTTTAGTTGGGGTTCAACACATCATGAGGAATTGTTTTAAATGGTCAAAACATTAGGAAGATCGACAACAACTGGTTTATAGGAGTGTCGCCTGTAGCTCATGCTTACTTCGCACTATGTAATTGGCAATTTCTTTGAACACCTAATCGTAACTCTGTTACCCAGTTCTGGAAAGATAGTCCTGCAACTCCAACCAGGATGGACCTTGACTGCTCTGTGGAAAGGAGAAATAGATCAGTGAATGAGTACCCTCCAACTTCTCTAGATTTTATTGTGAATTTACGAGTGAAGTAGGATTGATGGAATAATGTAGTTCACTGACCAACTGTAAAGCAAACATAGTCACAATGGAAAAATGGAAAGGCAGGAAAGAGTGTGAAAGATTTCCTGCTGGGACAGTATTTGACATTAGCAATGAGTAGTGACTCACCACAAACTTTGCATTCAACAATCTCTATAAAAACTTATGATTAAACCAAATTACTGTAGTTACAGTAGTTCAAGCAAACTTGAAGTACTAGGTAAAAGGGTGTGGTCCTGCCTAACATGACTGTATATCCTGAGAGAAATGATGTGAGTTGTACTTGGTGTGCTCTAATACAGATCCCTAGTCTCTGGAGCACATGACTATGAAGCTTGATCGAACCTTTTAACCGTATTCTTTTGTTATTGTCATTACATTATTTTCACTCTCTGTCTCTTGCTTCCATTTGTTCCCATGGACCCTTTATTGTTTTCTAATCCATTGCCTCTTTTTAACAATTACTGCTTGAATGTGACCTGTGTTTGGTTGCAGGACCTCCCAGCTATGAAGTAAAGGGTTGGCTACACTGGACATTGTGTAATGGAATGTGTACACATAGGGCTATTTTCCTTGGAGGAGGAACAGGAAGTGCTCTGGCAGAGTAGAAGATTTTATTAAACTACAAATTAGGGTCTTTTCTCACCAGATTGTCTCACCATATCGTCTCACCATATTGTGAAAAGGCAAACCTGGAGGGTTTTTGCTCTCTGAGACATTTGATCTGCTATTGTCTTGAAGCACAATGGGTGGTTCTAGCTAATGAAAGACTGTACTTGGCAATCAGGAGCATCAGTAGGAGGTAGTTCACAGGTTCTTTTCTGGATTCTCTTGTTCTGCTGAAGGGAGCTGTAAGGAGGACCATAAAGCCATGCACTGTTAAATGTAGTGGCCACTGTCCCCAGCCCAGGAAGAGCAGGTTCGCTGAGCTATTAGCTGCTTGGAAAGGAATGGACCATGATCCGGACAGGTTCTGTTATTTTGTGTGGTGATCCGTGTAGTTGCCCTTGGCCTCTGAGCTTTGTTGAGTGTGTATTCCCTGGGTGAAGGGGAGGCTCTGCCATATTGGTGTTGGAGACTATGAGCTTATAATATTGTTGCCCCATCCTGTTTAATTGAAAATTTCTTTAAATACTCAATCCTGCCTCTGCTGCCCAGTCCTGGGTAGATAGTCCGGAAACTCCTTTAGGACAGGGATTTGACTGGTCTGTGATAAGGAAAAATAGACCATCTAGTGAGTGACCTCCAGTATCTCAGTCTTTTAGTGGTTGAGAACTTTCCTACTTCAATAGTATTTGAGATTAACAATGCTTAGCTATTTACTAATTACCTAATTAGGGATTCGGTAATCCAATTTTAGATGCTCCATAAATGTCCTGGTGGCCATTTCTTGTTGACCACAGGCCAGGACAATCAAGAATCTGAATAAAGAACTAATCTTCTCATGAAACCAAATTACTATAATTATAGTAGTTCAACCAAAATAGATCTGAGTAATATGTGGCCTTGCCCAACATGACTTATATTGTACTGGTTTTAAATATACATCTGGAAATGAAAGGTTTGAGAAATCTTTGATGTGCTCTAATATAAATCTCTGGTTTCGGAAGCACATGGCCATGAATCCTGTTTCAACTTTTCAAAATATTTCTTTGAGATTATAACTATCATATTCACATTCTAATTCCTGTCCCCAATCTTTACCATGACCCGTTATTATCTTCTAATTCATGGCCTATTTTTCTTTAACAACAGTTATAAATGTGACCCATGTTTGTCTTTTGAGCTTCCCTGTGTATGGATTTCCCGTGGAGAGGGAGACTCTGCAGCCCTGGCATGGTGTGATATTGTGCTTGTAATATCACTGTCCAGTATACATACAGAGCCATGCTTTTGGTGTGCAGTGGAAAGACAAATTTAAAATGATCTGATTTCTATAAGTTATGAATATTGCAGTCTACTTTCAAGTTTGTCTGATAAATGTCTCAAATAGTTTAAAAGCTAGTAGAACTACGGTGATGTTGATTGTCTTTTAGCAATACATGATTAAAATGTTTCTAACTTTCTGCTACCACTAGCTAGCTGCAATGGTGTAATTCATTGATGTTTAGTTCCAGGGGACAAAGGGAGTTTCTGCGCTACAGATGTTTCTTAGGTTTTTATGGTATTTGGCAGGTCGATAGAGCAGAATCTATATATTTTGCTACAATCCATTTGTCAGGAAGCAGAAGTTATTCTCTATTGTTTTGTGATTGGGCATCAGTGTGTCTGGGTTTACCTGAAAATACAAGGAGGTCTAATGGGCTGCATAACCATAGCAGTAGATCATCTCTTTTTGCAGCGATGGCTCTAGAGCATGAGGTCTCTCTGGAAGAAATAACAGTAGCTGGAAGGTCTGAAACAACTGTTTAAGGTTCACATTGAAGTAATTTTGTGTTATGTAAGCTTCTTCTATCTTTGGAGGGCTATCCTTTAAGTTTGGAACTTTTTCTTGTATGATGTTGGATTATCTGCCCATGCTTTGGGAGGTTTTTCTAAGGCCCTGATGTATAGAGCAATCAGGAATAATCTTGAGAGAGCTGGTAAAAATGAATAGTGAGGGTTGTTTCAGATTCTCAACCAAAGACTTTTCACAGAAGGTTGTAAACTATGGTTATTATTTCCAATTCCAATGTAGACTTTGTTTAGAATGTTCTTGATTTACCCAATATTCCTCTTGTACAACATTGTCTGATTAGCTCCTTTCTGAATTTGTATGCTTCCTTTTAAAACCTAATACAGTTTTACATTAGCAAGACCCTTTCTGTTGTATTTGCCTGAAACCTCCATTCAATCTGTGATAGGTCTGTCTTTAGATTAGCAGACAGTGCTGGGAATGCTGTGCTATGTCCCTTTCTGCTCAACTGGTTCTGTCACTCTTACCTCACTAATAAATCATAGCCTCTAGTAGTGTTCTTCCGGGAGCCATGCTTCCAGTTTAGCAATGCCTCTTGTAAGAGAGTTATCAGCTCGGCAGCTGCACCATGATTAGCGTTTGCTCTCCATAGATGGGAGGAGTGGTGTGCTAAGGTGAGTGAGGGGCCAAAGTCACCAAGTGGGGATGAGTGGCCTGCCTTGGTGCATTTTGCTGCTATCCACATGTGTAGAGGAGTGGCTGTGCTAGGTGGGTGAGGTGGGGCTTCCCTGTTCCCAAACTCGCTGGAGTGGTTTCCTGAGACTTGTGGCTGGTGTGGTGTGTCCTTCCCTGGCTGGGCGGGAGCCTCTGGACAATCATAAAGTTTAGTGATGTAGTTTCCAAGAAGTCCTAAGTGATCCTTGCAACATTCTCCTGTAGGCCTCTGAATAACTTCACTTCCTGGGCTGTGTCTGCATGGTGCAGTGTGCTTGTAGCCGCAAATGGTGGTGCCTCTAGTGCTTATGTTGTCGCATGTTGAGATAGATCACCAAACTTGTCAAACTCGGAGACTACTGGTCTCTCCAGTACCTTTAAAAGTTATGCAACCCCCTTTTTAAAATAATTTTTTAAAAACTGATTCAGCATCCCTGGCGGCAGTAGGGAGCAGAAATGCTTTAGGTCCCCAAATGTTGGTAGTGGGCATGCCTCTGTAGACAGCAGGCCCTGTGAGCTGCTGGTCCCAGAGTGGTGGCCTGAGCAGTGGTGTCAGGTCATGTGCCAGCAGGCATTTGGCCCTGAGAGCACCCAGTCCCAGGAATCCTCTTGGCTAGCTCCTCGAAGCCTCCTTCACCCCTCCTCCCCGCCGCTCGCCCCATCCTGGTTTCCCTGATCCTGGTACTGTCTCGAGGGCTGCTTCAGCTGGTACCCAGAGCTCCGCCTCCTCCCTATGCTGCCCCCCCCCCCAATGGGCACTTCACTTCCCTTGCGGCAATCATGGCTCCACCATCATGTGTTTCAGTACAACTCTGATTGTCTAGGCAGGAGGAAAATGCGGTTAAACCGCACAGGAAATAGATGCATGGTGAGGATAACTGGAGCATGTTTGAAGAGAGAAAGCACACTTCCTCAATTTTTGTAATGTGGCCATTTATTGCTATGAACTTACCTCTTAGAGCTGTTTTCAGTTTGTTTATGTTGTGTCTTTATTTTAGTTGAATTCCATGAAGACTTTTTCTTTTTTTAATTTTTCCCTGACCCACGGGTAGTTTAGTTGTCGACTGTTTGGTTTCTATAAGTTTGTCGTTTTCAAGGGATTTGAACTGTTGTTATATTCTAACTTTGATCCATGGTGGTCTCATAAGGCTCATGTGGTGGGTGGCAAAAATTCTTTTAGATTTAATTTATTTATGTACTTATTTCTTCATTTACTGATTATGTTTGCAAAAGTCTGTCAGTGTGTATGACTGTAGGCCAGAAGAGGGCGCCAGAGATAATTACCGTAGGTTGTGCGCCACCTTGTGGTTGCCAGTAATTGAAGTCAGGACCTTCGGAAGAGCAGTCAATGGCTATTAACCTGCCCCATCTCAGTATTTCCCCCCTCATAAAACATTTGGTTTTATGATCCCTCCTTTCCCCTGGTGGCTGTCTGCGAGACCCCTCCCTCCCTATCTTAGCTTTGGCCTGTGCTTTGTATCCTGTGCCTTGTGCATCGAGCTTGCAGTTTAATATTAATTATCACGCTGTGGCTTTTCTTCCTTCAGTTCTTCGTATTATCCCTTTAGACACCTCATATTGACTTCTATTCCTCAATCACCCTACCGTTTGCCTCCCCACGTGGATTGAAACTACACAGGCCCACATAGTCACTTCCAGCTTTGTTTGCTCTTTTCTTGCTGACATTGGCCCAACCAATGCATGTCGACAACAGACAGCCAAGGCAACCCGATACGTTCTGGAAAGTCCTTTAATGGCCTCTCCCATGCTCCCAAGCCTACATTGGCCCAGTCATTTTTATTCACAATGGAGAGCGTTGCTGACCAAGAAAATTAACAGCTCCATTTTCTGCTGAAAAAGGTCATATGAATTACGCAAGGTGGAGGGGTCAAAAAACCCAGTAAGACAGAGTAAACCTATTATCTGTGCTCCTATCAAGCAGGAAATATAATGGAATACGCCCATAATCCCAAAAATTGTATTATGGGTATTTTCCTTTTCTTAACAAAAGGGAAGTTGTGCCTGAGATTTTTCTGTATTTTTTCAGTTGTGTGTTTTGTTTTACAATGACTGCTTTCTGTGATATTCTATTAATGGCAGATGCATGCTAATGGGCAGGCAGTCCCAATGAGCGTGGTCTGTGATTGTAATATTTCACCTTGCTTACTGGCATTGAGTTTTAAATGGCACAGAGTTGTGCCCATGAAAATGTCCACAGCATGTAACTCTGACATGAGGTTGTAAAGCTAAGTAATGTGCTTGATCCTGCTTACAGAGCAACATCTTGAACTATCTCTGTAGAAAATCAATTATTCAGAAAAGGAGAGATAACGCTATGCTTTCTTGTACCTGCCACTGGTTCAAATTCCGGTTGCGCCTCGTTTCTTATCATTTAATGGATAAATTAGCTGAGACCATGCCCATTGCTCGGCTATGCCTGCTTGAGTAGGCAGCATGATCAGGTCTTCTAGTTTGTAGATTTTTTTACGTACCATTTTCAGGGTAATTTTGCAATCTTGCTTTCTGTCTATCTCCTGTGTATTTGGAGTAAAGTACTATGATCTCTTTGATGGCAACCAGACTCACTGTGTTCCTCAAAATCCCTAAGTGGTGACTGTTTTATAAAAACATGTGTGATTGTGATAGAGAAGCAGATCTTAAAGTTCTTAAAAATATTTGTGTGCGGTGGGACACACCTTTAATTCCACCACTTGGCAGTCTGATGTAGATTGACCTTGTGACATCGAGGGTCACAGGTAGATTAACACCAGTGACTTCAAGGTACGTGTGGTACCACAGGCCTTTAATCCCAATGTCTGGCAGGCAGGGACTTGCCTACTTCTGGTTTGGTGGTATATGCCTTTTATCCCAAACCTTGGGGGTTCCAGGATCTTTGTGAGTTCAAGGACAGCATGGTCCACAGTGTTATTCCTTCCCAAAGATATACAGAGAGCCTCTCTCAAAAATTAAAATTGAAAATAAAGGAATTAGAATTTAAAATCAAGCCGCTCAAAGAGGGAAAATACACAGAGAATCTTTATCCTCTTTGTTATTTTTCGATCTTTGAATTTTTTTTACTCATGTGGAGTATCTATCTCTGCGAAAAGATATTTGTTGACAAATGCTGCTAAGTAAATCCTAAGATAGATATTTTCAAATACCTTGTAATGCAGAAAGAATGTTAGTTTAGAGAATAGAATTTTCTTCTTTTTTCACATGAAATGAGAGATTATGGATTCATTCTGATGTTAAAGAAATTACTGTACAGTTTTTTTTCCTTAAAGGATTATCAGTGCCCGTAAACGATAAGGAATTAGCCAGTATTGCTATGCAAACATTTCCCAAAAATGCACTCTGTATTTTCCTCTGTTTAACCAAAATAATTAAATTTGTGCTATGTGATTATCTGTATTCTGTCAATCATGTGTTTCAGTAAAACGCTGATTGTCTAGGCAGGAGGAAAATGCATTTAAAGCACACAGGAAGTAGATGCATGGTGATGATAACTGGATCATGTTGGAAAGGAGAAAGCACACTCCCCCACTCCAGCACAGACTCTGAAGAAGCAATATTGGATCTGTCCCACAGTTTAAGGTTCTGAGAGTAATGAGTTTAAGCTACAGGAGATAAGAATGAGGTAGTTGGCGAGTTAGTCTCACGACCTAGTGACATCTCTGATTTTCTCTGTGGCATTTTTGTTTTGGGTTACCGGGTGACACAGTGACAACGAATAGCCAGCCCACAATATTACATGATTTCTTTGCTATCCTTGCTTTTTGGTTTTTTATATTGAGTTTAAGAAAGTTTTCTCAAGGTTCTTAAAGAATTTTGTTGAGATTTTAATTGGTAATGCATTAAATTTATTTATTGCCTTTGCTTTAACTCCCATTTTTACTATGTTGATCCTATTCATTCAAAGCCTTAAAGTCTTATCAAATAGAACTTCAATTTTTGAATACTGTAACTGCAGGATACTTTATGCTCTCTTTGGCTGCTGTGAAATATTAATTTTGATGGGTTCATTTATGATGACTTAGTCAGACATATGCTTAAGCAAATTGCCAATCACTGCTACAAATAATATGGTTTCTGTGTTGTTACCTAGGTATCACCATCCGTGAACAAACCAGCAGCTTCCCTACCACATCCATCCAGTCGTCAGAGAAGGTAAGGCATCTTTCTTTTGGTACAGTCCAAGGACCGCTCTACTATATCTCCATTGAACAAGGTGTCCATTCAAAGCTAGTAGCTTACGTAACAGCAAGTACAAGCAGTAGAGATAAATTCTGGTGACACTGCCAGGGGGGTTAGTAGGTTATGGTTAGTAGGTTATGGTTAGTTTGTTAGTTCTTTAGTTGATTAGGGGTTTATGGGGCTGTGGTTAGGGTTATAGGGTTACGGTTTGGGGGTTAGGGTTAGTTGGTTAATGGTTAGCTGCTTAGTGGGTTATGGTTTTGTTAGGGCTATGTGGTTTGTTTTAGTTGGCTAGTTGGTTAGTTGGTTAGTTTGTTAGCTCGTGGGGGTTAGGGTTAGTTGGTTAAGTGGTTAGTTTTTTAGTTGGTTAGGGCGTTAGAGGTTTGTGGTTATGGTTAGGGTCAGGGTTTGGGGTTAGGGTTAGTTGGTTAGTTGTTTATTATTGTAGTTGTGTCGTTGATTAGTTGGCTATCTGGTTAGCAGGTTATGGGGTTAGAGTTATGGAGTTAGGGTGTCTTAGGGTTAATTGCTTAGTTCGTTATTTGGTTAGTTAGTTGGATGGTTAGCTAGTTAGGAGGTTATGGTTATGGGGTTAGGGTTATGTGGTTCCCGTTTGTTGGTTAGTTGTTTGGTTAGTTAGTGGTTTGTTTTGGTTTATGTTATGTTTATGTTTAGGTGTCAGTGTTGGGGTTTCTGGTTGGTTGGTGTTTAGTTGGTTAGTTTGTTAGTTGGTTAGCTGGTTAGCAGGTTAGGGGGTTAGGGTGTATTATGGTTAATTGAGTAGTTTGTTATTTGATTAGTTCAATGTTTAGCTGGTTAGCTGTTTGGGGGTTAGGGTTATGGGGTTAGGGTTATGGTGTTGGGGTTTGTTGGTTAATTGTTTGGTTAGGGTTAGTAGGTTTGGGTTAGTTGGTTAGTTAGATAGTTGGATATTTGGTTATCTGGTTAGTGTGTTACGGGGTTGTGATCAGGGTTATAGAGTTAGGGATATGGGGTTAGGGTAAGTTTGTTATTTTGTTTGTTGCTTGGCTAGGGGTTTAGGTGGTTTCGGTTAGGTTATTGGGTTGGGGTTAGTGGTTTATGGTTAGTTGGTTAGTGGATAGTTGTTTACTTTGATAGCTGGTTATTGGGTTAGGGTGTTGGTGTTAGGTTTATAGGACTAAGTTAAGGGGTTAGAGTAAGTTGTGTATTTGGTTGTTTGTTGGTTAGTGGGTTATGTTTATGGGGTTATGGTAATGGAGTGTTCATGCTTGTTGGTTAGTTGCTTAGTTGGTTACAGGGTTAGGGGGTTTGGGTTAGGGTTATGGGGTTGGTGTTAAGTGGGTTAGGGTTAGTTCGTTAGTTGTATAGTTGTTTAGTTGGTTAGCTGGTTAGTGGGTTAGGGGTTGTGGTTAGGGCTATAGGGTTAGGGTTAGGGGGTAAGGGTAAGTTTGTCAGTTTGTTACTTGCTTAGTTGAGGTTGTTAGGTGGTTCAGGTTAGGGTTATGGGGTTAAGGTTAGTGGGTTATGGTTAGTGGGTTGGGGTTAGTGGGTTAGTTGGTTAGTGGGTTAGTTTGATAGTTGGTTTGTTGGATAGTTTAGTTTGATAGTTTGTTAGTTGGTTAGCTGGTTATTGTTTTAGGTGGTCGTGGTTAAAGTTATAGAGTTAAGGATAGGGTGTTAGGGTAAATTGGTTATTTGGTTAGTTGGTTAGCTGGTTAGCGGGTTAGGTCTTTAGGGTTTTAGTGGTAGGGTGAGGGTGTTAGGGTAAGTTGGTTAGTTGGTTAATTGGTTAGGTTGTTATGGTTATTGGGTTAGGTTTATGGGGTTAGTGTTTGTTGGTTAGTTGGTTATGGGTTTAGGGGCTTTGGGTTAGGGGCTTAGGGTTAGTTGGTTAGTTGGATAGTTGGTTTGTTGGTTAGCTGGTTAGTTGGTTAGGGGGTTGTGGTTAAGGTTATAGGGTTAGTGTAATGTGGTTAGGGTAAGTTGGTTATTTTGTTAGCTGGTTAATTTGTTAGTTAGTTGGTTAGTTAATTGTGTAGTTCGTTATTTGCTCAGTTAGTTTGTTCCATGGTTAGCTGGATAGTTGGTTAGGTGGTTATGGTAATTTGGTTAGTTGGTTAGTTCTGAGTTGGTCAGGGGGTGTTATGGGGTGTTTGTTGGTTAGTAGGTTATTTGGTTGTGGGGTTAGTGATTTTGGGTTTTGCGGTTAGGGCTAGTGGGTAACGGTTAGTTGGTTAGTTGGATTGTTGGTTAGCTGGTTAGCTGGTTAGTGGGTAAGGGGGTTGTGGTAAGGGTTATGGGGTTAGGGTAGGGATAGGGGGTTAGGGATAGTTGGTTGGTTAGTTTGGTTTGTTAGAGGGCTAGGGATTAAGCGTTAGTGTGTTAGTTGGTTAGTTGTATGGTTGGTTAGTTGGTTATCTGGTTAGTGGGTTTGGGCCTTGGGGTTATGGTTCTAGGGTTAGGAGGTTAGGGTAAGTTGTTTATTTAGTTAGCTGGTTAGTTGGTTATGGGGTTAGGGTTAGTTGGTTAATTCTTCCGTTAGTGGGTTAGGGGGGTTAGAGGGTTGGTTATGGTTAGGTGTCAGGGTTGAGTGTTAGGGTTCGTTGGTTATTTGCTTATTAGTTTAGTTGATTTTTTTCGTTAGTTCATTAACTGTTTAGCAGGTTTGGTGGTTAGGGTAATGTGGTTAGAATGGGTTTGGGTTATTCGGTTAGTTCATTATATGGTCGGTTATTTAGTTTGATGATTAGCTGTTTAGCTGTTAGGTTTATGTGGTTAGGGTTATGGGGTTCGTGTTTGTTGGTTAGTGGGTTAGGCGGTTTGGGTTATGCTAATGGTGTTAGGGTTAGTGGGTTAGGGTTAGTTGGTTAGTTGGATAGTTGGTTGGTTAGTGGGTTAGCTGTTTAGTGGGTTATGGTTATAGGGTTTGTGTTATTGGTTTAGGGTAAGTTGGTTATTTGATTAGCTGGTTAGTTGTTTAGTTGGTTAGGTGGTTAGGGTGATGGTGTTAGGTTTCGTTGGTTAACTGCTTAGATTGTTAGTTGGTTAGTTGTTTAGGGGATTAGGGTGATGGGGTTAGGATTGGTTGGTAAATTGGTTAGTTTGTTGGTTAGGGTGTTATAGGGTGGTGTTATGGCTAGGGGTCAGGGTTGGGGGTTAGGGTTAGTTGGTTATTTGGTTATTTGTTTAGTTGGTTAGCAGGTTAGTGGATTATGGTGATGGGTTTATGGTGGGTTAGGGTTAATTGGTTAGTTAATTATTTGGTCAGTTTCTGATGGTTAGCTTTTTAGCTGGTTGGCTGTTAGGGTTATGGGGTTCATGTTTGTTGGTTAGTTGGTTACTTAGGTGGTTAGGGATTTGGGGTTAGGGTTAGTGGGTTAGGGTTATTTGGTTAGTTTGATTGTTGGCTAGTTGTTTACCTGGTTAGTGGGTTAGGGGGTTGGTGTTAGGATTATAGCGTTAGAGTGTTAGCGTTAGTTGGTTAGATGGTTATTTGCTCTAGTTTGTTAGGGGGTTAGGGGTTTTGGTTTAGGGTTATGTGGTTACGGTTATCGGTTTAGCTTTAGTTGGTTAGTTGGTTAGTTGTTTAGCTGGTTAGTGGGTTAGTGGGTGGGGTTAGGGTTAGTGCGTTAGGGATTGTTGGTTAGTTGGTTAGTTGGTAAGTGGGTTACAGAGTAGGGGTTAGGATTATAGGGTTAGGGAGTTAGGGTAATTTGGTTAGTTCGTTAGTTGGTTAGGGGGTTAGGGGTTTTGGGTTAGGGTTGTGGGGTTTATGTTTAGTGTGTTAGGGTTAGTTGGTTAGTTGGATAGTTTGTTATTTGGTTAGCTGGTTAGTGGATTAGGGTGTTTTGGTTAGGGTTATAGGGTTAGGATTAGGGGTTAGGAAAAGTTGATTATTTTGTTGCCTGGTCAGTTGGTTAGGTGGTTATGTGGTTAGTTGGTTAGTTGGTTAGGTGGTTAGGTGGTTAGGGTGGTAGTATTAGGGTTCGTTGGTTAATTGTTTAGATTGTTAGTTGGTTAGGGGGTTAGAGGATTGTGGATTTTCATTGTTCCCCTCGTCTTATTGATTATTGGTATATGCTGTTTTTCTACAAACAGGTCCATTTCTTTTACATTGTCCAACTTCGTGGCATATAGGCCTTTCTAGCAAGATCAAATTATTTCTGGGTATCCTTAGAGTCTGTTATTTCCCACATTTATTTTCTTATCTTGTTAGTTTCCATGTTCTCTTTCTGTGCCTTTTTATAACAGTGGATTAAAAGTGGATAGCCGCTTGTCAACCTTGTTTTTCCATGAACAACCAGCTCTCTGATTCATTGATTTCTTTGGATTGTTTTCTGTGTTTACATTTTGTTAGTTTCACTCCTTCATTTGATGATTTGCAGCCTTCTCCTCTTTGAGATTCATTTTTTTCAAGATCTTTTAGCTGTGCTGTTAAGTGATTATTGTGAGCTTCCTCCATTTTTGTTATGTGTGCACTTAGCACGATGAACTTACTTCTTAGAGCTGCTTTCATTTTGTTTATGTTGTGTCTTTATTTTCGTTGAATTCCATGAAGACTTTATTTTCCTTTTTTTAATTCTTCCCTGACCCATGGTTAGTTTATTCGTCCACTGTTTGGTTTCCATAACTTTGTCAGTTTTTTGTGCTTAGAACTTTTGTTATATTCTAACTTTGATCCACGGTGATCTGATAAAGCTCATGTTTTTGCAAAAATTCTTTCCGAGTCTATTTATTTATTTATTTACTTATTTATTTATTCATTTACTTATTATGTCTGCAAAAGTCTGTCAGTGTGTATGGCTGTAGGCCAGAAGAGGGCGCCAATGATAGTAACAGCAGCTTGTGCTTCACCTTGTGGTTCCCGGGAATTGAAGTCAGGACCTTTGGAAGAGCAGTCAATGCTCTTAGCCTGAACCATCTCAGTATTCCCCCCTCCACTTTGTCATTATCAAGACAGGGTTTCTCTGTTGCTTTTGGTTCCTGTTCTGTGTCTGGCTCTTGTATACCAGGCCAGTCTCGAATTCACAGAGATCCACCTGTCTCTGCCAAAAACATTTTTTGGCCTGTTAAGTTTACTTTGTTACCAGGTATGTCATCAATAGTTAAGAAGGTATCATAAGATGCTGAGTAGGTATATTCTTTGAATGTAATATAGATTTCTGTTAAGTCCATTTGTTTCATTATCTCCATTATTTCTCTTAAATCTGTTTGGTTTCTATCTTGTTGTCCTGTCCATTGTTGAGAGAGGAGTGCTGCGGTGTCCTATTGTTATTGTGGTTTGATGCATACTCTGATATCTAGTAATATTGTTTTTATTTTTCTGAAATTTAGATTTTATATTTATATTTCATTCTGATGAAAGATTCCTGCTATGAGTATAAAGTGTCCATCTCATTCTCTTATGCCTGCTTTAAGTTTAAGGTAATTTTTGTTAGGTATTAGTGATGCGTAATAGAGCTTTTTCCTTTGCAGCTATTAATATTCTTTCTTAATTCCGCATGCTTTATGTTTTATTGTATTTTGGGTGCTTTTTAAAATCTGGTCTATTAGGTGTTCCGTATGTGCTTGTACCTTAATAGGAATTTTCTACCTCATGTTTCGAAGGACTTATTTTTATGGATCTATTTTCTTGATTTTTGAGCTGTATTTCTTCTCCTTTTACCCTTATTGTTATATTCTTTTCATGGTGTCCCAGATTTCTTGGATTTTTTTAGTGTAAAGATTTTGTTATGTGTGTTGTTTTCTTTCATCAGTGCGTTTATTTCCTCTATTATCTTCAACGTCTGAGATTCTTCTATCTCTTCTATTCTACTCTTTATACTTGTCTCTGTATCCACTGATTTTTTGCCGATATTGTCTTTATGCAGCCATTCCCTTTCTTTTTTGAAGATTTCCTCCATTTCAGTTTTCAAGACCTGTACTCTTTTCATTTCATGTTTGATTCCTTTTTCTTGTTTTCCTTTTCTAAGGTATCTTTGAGTGATTTTTCATTTCTTAAGTTTTTGAGATTCTTCTCATCTATTTTTTTAAAAATTTTTTTTCACATTGTTTGATTGCCCCTGTCTCTTTTATAAAATTACCTTTAATGTACATTTCTTTTTTATCCTTTGGATTAGCATTTTCAAAATCTCAGTAGAGAGCCGCGTAGAGTCACACCTGATGGCTATGTGTAGAGAGCTACGTGGAATTGCACTTGATGGTGCTGGCTCCCGCCCTCCGCGATCCCGAAAGCGAGTGCTCTCTGTGATACTCTACTCCTAATATCAGCTAGTCCTGACTTGTGCTATTATCGCACAATGATTGTCCGCTGCTTGCATATGCGTGGACCTAAGGGTAGTGCCCATCTGGCAATCTGTGTTTGGTTTTTCAAGTTCTACTTAAGTGCGTGGAGAGGTTTGCACAGAGAGAGCAAGAGAGACAGAGACCGCATTGTGAATAAAGTCCTGAATAAACTGCAGCAGGAAAAGCTCTTGTGTTGCTTCCTTCTTTCTGTACGAGGTGGACCGTCATAGTTCTCCTGTTGTATGTTTGCTTGATTCTCATGCTGATATGCTGTCTTTCAGATTGTCGGAGGTATTTTTACACATCTGTGCTAAGTCTTGGCTGGTGTTACGATCTTTGCAGTGGCAACCTGTGTACATGTGTTTTTTTCTTGGTCTGCCTTTTCTTAGTTATTTTATTTCTGTATTCTCTTGTATCCACTCCACCATAGAGTAGGTGATGGACCACAGGACTATGCAGATTCATATGAGTGTTTGGAGTCTATCTGGGATGGTAGGTTGATAATTTTAGTAGCCAGGGAGAAACACCTCTGAATGGTCAGAAACCTTAGCGGATTTTTTAGTGCCTGTTCTCTGTGCTTCAGTTCTGTGCATGCCGATAGATATGCATCTTTTTTCATTTTTCTACATGTTGACATCCAGTTATGCCAGCACCATTTGTTGAAGATGCTTTCTTTGCTTGATTGGCGTATTTTAGCTTCTTTGTTAAAAATCAGCTGTTCATCTGTGTTTATTACTAGGTGTGTTTTTGATTTTATTCCACTGGTCAAGTCTCAGTTTTTATACCGATACCAACTTGTATCCATTACTGTCTCTCTGTGGTGGAGGTTGATGGATTGTCATGCCCCTGGAAGTTCCTTTCCTTTACATGATTGTTTCTGCTATCTTTTTTTTTTCTTGATGAAGTTGATTTTTTTTATTTAGACCGACATTAGTAATTTATTGAAATTTTGATGTGGGTTTCAATTATTATATAGATTTCTTTTGGTATGAATGGATTACCATCCATATCATGTTACACCTCTCTATTCAAGAACATTGGGAGATCTTTCCATTTCCTGCTGTATTCATCAGTGTTTTTCGAAAAAAGCTTAAAGTTCATTTCATAGATGTCTTTAACTTTGGTTAGTGTTATTGGTTATCATTTATTGCTTTTTGGACCCTGGGTAGTGTTTTAATTTAAATCAGGACACTGGATGAAGAGTATGAATAACTGCATAAGATTAATTTCGTATGACCTTTTATACAGAGTAAAAAGGATTACTTCAACTTTGAAAAACCCCCCTTTACTAACATACATGTTCATGACAAACTTTTGACTCTCCTTGCAAGAGACAATACCTCAATAAAAATGAAATGAATTACACAGAAACCAGGCCAAAAGAATGCAGAGGCAAAGCACTCTTTTAAAACTGGTAGAGTGTGAAGAACTGAGCTCAAAAGCCAATTCTTTATCCATTGTATAGATTCTCACACAACATTTGAGAAATGTGCCGAGTTAGCTTTCATCTATTCTTGGTTTCCCATGCAATTGTTTCCTAACTTCATCTCATCTGTCCAGGAGTTGCCTTAATTCTGACCCATTTCCGTGTCTACACAATTTCATACTTTTATGAACAGTAGTTTTAGCCATAAAGTATGTTAACATTATGTCCTGTTTGAATATAAGACATACATCACCATAAAAAATTATAAGCATAATTATAATAAGCATATCACCGGGGGTATGAATTATACTTTGTGAGAATCTCTTAGGATCTAATCCTGTCAATTTGTCAGCAAAAATACGTTCAATGTTAGAGCCACCTGACTCCGAAAATGATTTAGCAAATGTTCTGTATATTCATGTAAGTGAGCATTGAAAGATCTAGCAGAGGCATTGCCCAAATGATAAGCTTTAATAACCATCCATTCCTGTGAAGAATCATTTTAAGAGATCTCATTAGTTACGAAAGGGTTTAAATTCCAATCATAATGCGAAGTAATTTTTTCTTGCAATACAAGTTTCTTTCCAAACCTACTCGCAGTTTGCTTAAGTACATACAGCAGTCTATGTGTGGGGTTGCGCATACGTTTAAGCCTTCTGAATCCATTTCATGAGAATCTTTATGACATTGCTCTACAAAATGTTGGTCTGCAAGGATGTATGTAAAACAGTAACAGCCATATAGGCAGTAGTAACAACAGAAATTTGGTTAAGAATTACAGCTATTGCTGAACTGAACATGAAATTTATTTTCTCTAACTTATTGAAGAGTTATAAAACAACATCATGTATAGAATCTGGAGGCGAATAACGAGTTATGTTAATCATAAGTGATTTTCAGTATTAAACATAACGGAGGAATTATTACATGATTACAATTAACTAATTACATCAACTAATTTCAGTAGTAAAATTCATTCTTCCAAATAAAAATACATTTGTTGGTGACACAATCAGTAGAAGCGGATACTTCTTTTTCAAGTAATGACCCATTAAAAACATGACCAGGTTTTAATAAGGCAGCTATGATTTTCCAAATATGCGTCTGTAATGCAGTAGGAACTGTGAATAAGGCGTTGAGATCATCACTGATTCTTCCATATCTCCATGCCAGAAAACTGCTTCCATTTATCTTTTCATTCTCGGTTAGATTTATCCTGGTATTATATAAACCAGATGACAGAGTGAATATACCATTAAGAACCAGTGTTAATAAATTGACTAGTTATTATTATTTATTTTCCATATTTCCCCAAACGAGTTTTCCCTATAACGGACTGATATTTCAAGCTATAATATGTAAAATCTGGACATGCAGGTGAAGGCGCAGGTCATAAATAATCCAACAACATTGGTATTTATTTAAAGGGGAATGAACTTATAGATCACCGTCCCTGACAACAGCCCTCTGCCAAATTAGGAAGAAGTCTATTCTCTGGAACCTGAGCAGGAAGTAAAGAGAGCTAGGAGTGAAGTGGCCACATTTTTAAGGGTAAAGAGACCAAGCCGAAATGGGCTGGTATCTCAGCGGCTATTGACTGGAGTAGCAGAAGGACCTCCCGCAACACATCCCCTTTTGTTTAAGTAAGAGAGTTCTAAACCTATTATGAAATGATATACAATAAGTTCAAATATCCTATTTTAACTATCTTAGGTCTTATATAATAAATGTCTTGTCTAAGTCATGAGTCGAAAGTAACTAGATTTATAGTCTTCAACACCATCGAAGATCTGAGAAGGGAAATAATGTTACCTGAGTAATTATGAGGTGCAATCAAAGAACTTCCAAAACATGCAACAAATAACAGAGACCATTGTTTAAAACTGCAGAGACTAACTGATGGAAATCGTGGGTTGGTAGTCCTAGCTTTAGAACCTCAAGTCCTTATCATTTCCTTAACATATGCATAGTGTAAGCCAAAGGTAACAAAAGATTGCTTAATTTCTTTTAGATCATTCATTGCTATTGGCATAGATCTAGCTTTTGTGACTCCCTTTTAGCATTTAGAAGTGGGCGCTTTGTTAGAATGAATTACAGGGTATGTCGCTAAAACCCTGGGTAAGCCAGTTCTAATAGCTGGTGGTGTGGCATTGTATCCTATCATGTCCCCATTCTGCACCTTTGATTCCCAAGCTTTTGAATCCTGAATCTCCTGACCTGATTGAGTTTTTAGTAAATTTTGTATGGTTCTTAGGAGTGCCATATTTTTCCTAGATGATAGAATATTCAAAAGGATACTGAAACCTAGTAACCAGTAAATTAAGTTATCCCCATAGTCATCTAAACCTTGCATGACAGAACCCATTGTTTTGTTGAGCAAAAACGTAAAATTCGTGTTGGCAACGAAAACTGCGTTATTACCTATTGTCCAGCATGTGGCGCTGTTGCCAAGTCGTGATGAAAACTGGGTCTTGTTTCATTGTCTGCCTAGTATTAGTTAAAAACTGGGAGTTGAAAGTTGCTCGACAAAGTAAATGTGATTAAATCAATTCCGTACACGAACCATAAACCCAGAATCCAGGGGGAGAGAAGAGTAACCCGGAAACCGTGTATGCCTCCACGTGACAGAGTCGTCCCAAGGGGTTGCAGCTTCCGGTAACCGGTAACCGCATGCTCTGGTTTGCTCCGCTTAATAACTGCGCTTGCAAGTGATATGTGAAAACCACATGGGCAGAGACTACGCGAGCCTATGGATTTGAAATCCACGTAGGAAGGCCAACGATAGGCTGCGTGGGGACTTGAGGTCAATCTGAGGTGTCTAAAGGGAAAATATAAACAACTGCAGCAAGAAAAGCCACTGCGTGATGATTTACGTTGAACTGCTGGCTCCACAGCTATTCCTAAAAATGTGCCAGTAAAAAGTTGAACAGGTTTTAAGGTAGCTATGATCTTCCACATTTTCATCGGTATTGCAGTAAGGGCTGTGATGAAGGCAATCCATGCCAGGACACGGCTTCCTGTTAATGTTTTGTTATGTTTGATTCTTCCTGGTGACAGTGATCAAATCACAAGTGGTGAGTTTTCAGAACAAGTGTTCCTTAGTACACCATATGTAACCTAATTGATCAATTTATTTTGAATTGTTTTGCCAAACTAGCTCAAACAAGTTTTTCCAAATAAATCGCTGAAATTTTAAGATAATATCTGAAATCTGGACATACAGGTCATGGTAATTCCTGATTTTCATTAATATTATCTTAGGTCTGATTAATGGATTATGTGTGCGGTCTTTGAAGACAAGTATGGGATGTAAATTGGTCGTATGTATTTTTTCTTTAGGTTTATTTATATTATGGATTAAGTTAATTGATTTACTATAGTACCATCCCTGCACCTCTGTTATGAAGGTGACTTGATTATGAAAGAATTTTTTATGTATTCTATGATTTGGTTTGAGTATTTAATTGAGTTATTTTGGATTCATGTTCACTAGTGTGATTACTTAGTAATTCTCTTTTTTCGATGAGTCTTCCTGTGGTTTTTTCTATCAATCTAACTGTAGTCTCATAAAAGAGTTTGCCTATGTTCCTTCTGGTTATATTCTGTTTGAAACTTTGAGGACTATGTGAAGTTCTGATAGAATTCGTCATTAAAACCATTTGGCCCTGGGATATTTTTCTTGCTTTTCATGATACCTTCTATGTCCTTAAAGAGTATATGCGTATTTAAATTGCTCACCTGGGCTTGATTTAATTTCGGGATATGGTCCCTGACTGGAAAATTTTCTGTTTTTTTTTTCCCTAAATTTGTGGAGTACAGTTATTTGTGCTATGATCTAAGAGTTCTCTGTATTTCCTTAGTGTCTGCTGTCATGTTTCCATTTCTATTTCTTGAGTGTTAGTTGGTATATTTTCTTATCGTCTTTTTTATTAGTTTGCATAATGGTTTCTCTGTTTATTAAATTTCCACAAAGAACCTGCTCTTTGTCTCTTTGATTCATTGCATTTTTTATTTGCTTTAATTTAATTAATTTCAGCCTTCCTTTAGATATTTTCCTGTTCTTTACGACTTCTGTGCATGTCAGCTTTTTGTCTTCTACAGCATTCATATGTATTGTTAACTAGCTAGTGTGAGCTGTCTGTATATGCTATGACTTTTCCTCTTAGCACTGCATCCATGGTGTTCCATGGGTTTGGGTGTTAGTGTCATTTCATACTTTAATTTTAGGAAGTCTTTAATGTCTTTATTTATTCTTGGTAGTTATAAGAAGCGTCGGGGCTGCGTCCCCGGCACCCGGCTGTCCGCATGGCTTTACCCAAAATAATTACATGGAAACTGTTCTTTTAATCACTGTCTGGCCCCTTAGTTCCAGCCTCTTATTGGCTAGCTCTTATTGATCTATCACATTCCTAAAATTAGCTTTATTGTCTATGTTCTTTTTCTTCTCTCTCAAGCCTGCGTACACTCATCCAACTTTGTGGTCTTTCATGTCTGAATCTGTTTCATTGTGATTCTGTAATTTTTTTACTATCCAGGATCACTTTGTTTTGAGCTTTTCAATCGTTAGGGCCTTAAGCATCTAAGCTGTGACACTTCTAGCTCAAAAACAGGTCCTGCTAGCTTGCTCCGCCCAGTACAATATGGCGGAACCGCTCCTGTCGCTGCACATTGCACCAGTAGCATGAGCTGCTTGTGCGTCTGAGCCGCAGCACGCAATGACTTCCTTTTATGCACACAGTTAGTCTATTTGCGATCAAACAAATCGTAGTCATTTACTCCAAATGATCCATTGAAAAGGTCTGTCTTCCACAGGAGCCCGACAGATCGCAGTGGTGGCACAGACCAGAAAACCGGCATTTTAAAGCAGCCAGTATTTTCCTGCTGCTGAGTCAGGATAATTTCTTTGTGGCAATCAACACAGAAACAGCAACAAGCTGTCTTAAATTTTCTCTCTCTCCTTTTTAAGCCCTCAGGTTTTATGTGTAGTTCATTATCACGGTGGGTGCCACTGTTGAATTAAGAGTGGCAGGGCTGCGTCCCCGGCACCATCCCGCATGCATGGCTTTACTCGAAATAATTACACAGAAAGTATATTTTTTTAAACACTGCATGGCCCATGAGTTCCAGCCTCTTACATAATTATCTAACCCATTTCTAATATTTTGTGTATTACCACGAGGTGGCTTACAGGGAAAGATCTTAACCTGCGTCTGTCAGGGTGAGTCCCAAATTTGGCTTCTTTCCCCCATTATTCTGTTCTGTTTACTCCACCCACCTAAACGAAAGCAACAGATAAATACAAGACCCACCTCCATCACTTACTTGACTCTGTGCTGGTTCAATAGTTTTCTGTTTACTTTGTAGGATTTCTGAGAGTACTGTTGTTGTCCAGTTCTAACCTTAAACTGTGTGATCTCCTAAGACACAATGTAGTTGTTCAAATTTTTTGTGTCTGAATTTTTGCTGTATTACACAGTGTTTGGTCAGTGCTATAGAAGGTCTCATGAGATGCTGCGAATATGCCGTATTCTTTCTGGTTTGGGTTGAGTATTCCATAGAAGTTTGATAAGCCAATTTTATTCATTACATCTGTTCTCTTATTTCTGTGATAAATTTTTGCCTGGTTGACTTGTCCATTTTCTAGAGAGGAGTACTGAGATTCCCTACCATTACTGTGTGTGGTTTGATGAGTATTTTGAGTTCTAGTTAGTTTCTTTTATGTGTGTTAGTGCTCTTGTATTATGGGCATAGATGACGATTGACACTTCATCGTGATAGACTGACTTTGTTATTAACATAGTGTCCTTCTCCATGTGTTTTGATTAATTTTACTTGAAAATCAAATTTTATATTGTAAGATAGCCACACCTGCTTGTTTCTTGGGTCCTTTTCACTACCCTTTACTCTGAGGTACTGTCTGTTTTTGAGGTTGAGGTGGGTGTGTTTCCTGTATACAACAGATGGCTGATTCTTGTTTTCCTGTTTTCTTAACTTTTGTCATTATTTGAGCATTTAGTTCATGTATATTAAGAGATATTAATGACTAGTAGTTGATATATATATATATATATATATTTTTAAACAGTGGCTGTGTGTTTACCTTTCTTGAGTTTTGCTGATGTGAGTTTGCTTGTTGCTTTGGAATTTTTGTTGATGTTGGCTTTCTTGTTTGGGTTTTCTTTCTGGTTAGTCTTGGTATTTTGATGCGTATTTTAAAAAGGTTTATTTCTTGTCATGTGAAATCTTGTTTTCTCCAATAGTGAAAGAAAGCCTGGCTGGTTTTAGTAGTGTGTATTTGTGTCCAAGGTCGCATTGTGTGCTGCATATGTAACCAAGATCTTTTGGCTGTCATGTTTTCCATTGAGAAGTTTGGAGTAATTCTTAGGTTTCCATAAATGTTACTTGGCTTTTGTCTTTTTCGGTTCCTAATATTCTTTCTTTATTCTGTAGGCTTTGGTGTTTGATGTTTTATGATGTGACGACGGGATCTTTTAAATCTATTTGTTCTTTATGCTTTTTATATCTCCACAGGGATATCCTTTAATTTGGGAAACTTTTCTTTAATATTCGTCATTATATTTTTGTGTCTTCTATCCCAAATTTTCTTAGGGTTTGTCTTTTGTTTTCTTTTCTATTTTTCCTGTACGTTTTGTTAATTTGTTAGGTTTACTGTTTATTTTTTTCATGAACTGATCGAGTTACCTTCAAACCCTGAGATTCTCTCTTCAATCTCTTTCATTTTGTGTGTTATAATTGCCCTTATAATTCCTGTCAATTTTCCCTTGTTTTTCATATCCAGTCTTTCTATATTTTGTGTTTTCTTTATTGCATATACTTCGGTCTTAAGTCTTAAACATTTCCTTCAAAAGTTTGAGTTTTTTTCTTGATAATCTGGGTCTTTCTGTGAGTGGTTCCTTATTTTCTTTCAGTTTTTTTTGCTGTTGCTTTTTTTTAATTTTAATGGTCCGTTTTCACTTTAAACATCTCTATACTCTCAATAATTATTTTTTTAAATGATTTTAGTCTGATTATTCTTGGTTATGATGTCTGCCTGGTCTGTGATCACCTGATTCTGATGTTACTCTGATGCTTTTTAGGTTTTTTGATAAATTCTTTTATTGGAGTATGCCCATGTTTTCTTTTCATTTGATCCTGGCAGCGTCTTTGTATCTTGTTCCGATTCTTACCGTGGCTATCTGTTATTTGGCAACTGTTTTTGGTCTGCTCTGTGTCTCAGAAGTCTCATTTATCCTTCTTTCTTGTTTCATTTTATTGAGTTGCTCTTTTGGTCTACTCTGTGAGGTCATGGCTTCTTTTTTGAGTTCCCGTCTTTTTTTTCTAACCTGAGGCAGGTTTGGTAGGACCCCAAATATTTGTTCTACTATGGATGTTCTAGAGAGTGGGGTGTTGTGCTGTGTTGCTGATCATGCACCTCTTGTTTCTCTCTGTTTTGTAACACATTGCTTTCATAGATTCATCGCTGTGGCACGAGAAACGGTGAGTTTTTTGGGTCCGATGGGATTAGCATCTTTCAGGGTACGGTTATTTCTTTTGGTATTAGGTTAGAGTGCACTCAGGCAACTCTCTCCTGTTAGTTAGCTAGATATTCGTCCCAGTATGAATGTTCTAGATGTTTGGTTTTCCTACCGGTTACCTGGACACTCTGTTCTTGTTCCTTGCTTAGGATAAGGTTTTATGGCTGGGGTTTGGTGCTAAGTTCTAGGATTAAGGCTAGGTTTAAGGGATTACGGTGTATGGCTAGTGCCTAGCGAGTTACAGTTGTGCTTTTGCTGGGCTAGAATTGGGTTAGAGTTAAGGTTTAGTTTTAGGGTTTAGGTGTTTAGGTTTTAATTCTAGTTATGTCTCAGGTTTTGGTTAGGGTTCTGTTTTTGGATAGTGTTTTGTTTTGTGTTTGTGTTGGGCTTAGGCTATGTTTTAGGTTTATGGTTCATGATGTGGAAGAGGTATGATGTGTTTTGGTTTTGGTTCATGTATTGATCTAGTGTTTTGTTGCTTGGATTCTTGTTAGTATTTTGTTTTTTCTTATTGTTCTTGTTAGTGTGTCACTTATGGTTTTTTTTTTGCTTGTGTTTGTTTTTCTGGTTTATGCTTTAGAGGTTATGATTTAGGGGTTAGGGTTTGGGGTTATGGTTAGTTGGTTGGTTGGTTAGGGGGTTGGGGTTGGTTATGTGGTTAAGGTTAGTGGGTTAGGGTTGGTTGGTTAGTGGGTTAGGGGGTTGTGGTTACGGGGTTGTGGTTAGGGTTATGGGGTTAGGCTTAGTTGGTTAGTTGATTAGTTGTTTAGTTGTTTAGTTTGTTAGTTGATTATGGGTTTAGTGGGTTCGTTTCAGGGTTATGGGGTTTGGGTTAGCTGGTTAGTTGGTTCGTTATTTGTTTAGTTCATTAATTGGTTGGTTGGTTGCGTGGTTAGGGGGGGTTAGGGTTATGGGATTAGGGTTATGTGGTTTGTGTTAGTTGGTTAGTTGGTTACATGATTATGGGTTTGTGGTTAGGGTTATGGGGTTAGGGTTATTTGTTTAGTTGGTTAGTTGATTAGTTGGTTAGTTGGTTTGTTGGTTAATTGTTTAGTTTGTTATCTGATTAGAGGGTTGGGGTAAGGGTTAGTTGGTCAGTTTGTTAGTTGGTTAGTTGTTTTGTTGGTTAATTGGTTATTTGGTTTGTGGGTTAATTGGTTAGTTGGTTATCCGATTATGGGGTTACGGGGTTGTGGTTAGGGTTATGGGGATAGGGTTGTGGCTTAGGGTTAGTTTGTTTAGTTGGTTAGTTGGTTAGCTCATTAGCTGCTTATGGGGTTAGTTGGTTGGGGTTAGGGTTATGGGTAAAGTTTGGGGGTTAGGGTTAGTTGGTTAGTTGGCTATTTGGTTAGTTGGTTAGCTGATTAGGGAGTTCAGGTTAGGGTTATGGGATTATGGTTGGTGAGTTGGTTAGCCGATTAGGGGGTTATTGGGTTGTGGTTAGGGTTATGGGGTTAGTGTTGGTGGTTAGGGTTAGTTGCTTAGCTGGTTAGTTGGTTACTTGGTTAATTGTTTAGTTGTGTTATATAGGGGGTTAGGGTAAGTTGGTTGATTAGTTAGGTTGTTAGGGTTATTGGGTTAGGTTTATGGGGTTAGTGTTTGTTGGTAAGTTGGTTAGGGGGTTACTGCTTTGGGTTAGGGGATTAGGTTTAGTTGGTTATTTGTATAGTTGGTTAGTTGGTTAGCTGGTTAGTCGTTTAGGGGGTTGGGGTTAGGGATATATGGTTAGGTTTAGGTGGTTAGGATAACTTGGTTATTTGGTTAGTTGGGTTAATTTGCCACTTTGTTAGCTGGTTGGGTAGTTAATTGGGTAGTTCGTTATTTGCTTAGTTGGTTCCATGGTTAGCTGGATAGTTGGTTAGGTGGTTAGGGTAATTTTGTTTGTTAGTTCGTTATTTGGTTATGGGTTAGTAGGTTTGCTTAGGGGGTTTGTGGGTTGTGGATAGGGTTATGGGGTTTTTGTTATGGGCTTATGGTTAGTTGGTTAGTTGTTTAGTTGATTAGGGGTTTATGGGGTTGTGGTTAGGGTTATGGTGTTAGGCTTTGGGGGTTATGATTAGTTGGTTAGCTGTTTAGTGGGTTATGGTTTTGTTAGGGCTATGTGGTTGGATTTTGTTGGCTAGTTGGTTTGTTGGTTTGGTGGTTAGTTGGTTAGCTCGTTGGGGTTAGGGTTAGTTGGTTAAGTAGTTAGTTTTTTAGTTCGTTATTTTGTTTGTTAGTTGGATGGTTAGCTGGTTAGGAGGTTAGGGTTATGGGGTTATGGTTATGTGGTTCGTGTTTGTTGGTTAGTTGTTTTGTTAGTTAGGGGGTTAGGGGTTTGTTTGGGTTTATGTTTCTGCTATGTTTATGTTTAGGTGTCAGGGTTGGTGTTTTGGGTTGGTTGGTTGTTTAGTTGGTTAGTTAGTTGGTTAGCTGGTTGGGGGTTAGGGTTATGGGGTTAGGGTTATGGTGTTAGGGTTTGTTGGTTAATTGGTTAGGGTTAGTATGTTAGGTTTAGTTGGTTATTTGGATAGTTTGTTAGTTGGTTAGCTGGTTAGTGTTACGGGGTTGTGGTCAGGGTTATAGTGTTAGGGATTGGGGGTTAGGGTAAGTTGGTTATTTGGTTAGTTGCTTATGAGGTTAGGAGTTTAGGTGGTTTGGGTTTGGGGCTAAGGTTAGGGGTCAAGGTTGGTTGTTAGTTGTTTAGTTGGTTATGTGGTTAGGGGTTAGGGGGTTGGTGTTAGGTTTATAGTATTAAGGTTAGGGGGTTAGAGTAAGTTATTATTCGGTTGGTTAGTTCGTTAGTTGGTTAGGGTTAAGGGGTTAGGGTAATGTGGTTCATGTTTGTTGGTTAGTTTCTTAGTTGGTTAGGGGTTACGGGGTTTGGGTTAGTGGGTTAGGGTTAGTTGGTTCGTTGTATAGTTTAGTTTGCTAGCTGGTTAGTGGGTTATGGGGTTGTGGTTAGGATTATAGTGTTATGGTTAGGGGGTTAGGTAAGTTGGTCAGTTTGTTACTTGCTTAGTTAAGGTTGTTAGGTGGTTCAGCTTATGGTTATGGGGTTGGGGTTAGTGGGTTAGTTGGATAGTTGGTTAGTTGGATAGTTGTTTAGTTGGATAGTTTGTTAGTTCATTAGCTGGTTAGTTGGTTAGCTGGTTAGTGTTTTATGGGGTCGTAGTTAAGGCTATAGAGTTAAGGATAGGGTGTTAGGCTAAGTTGGTTATTTGGTTAGTTGGTTAGCTGGTTAGTTAGGTGGTTAGTGTTTTAGTGGTATGGTTAGGGGGTTAGGGTAAGTTGGTTAGTTGGTTAATTGGTTAGGTTGTTAGGATTATTGTGTTAGTTTTATGGGGTTGGTGTTTGTTGGTTGGTTATGTGGTTAGGGCTTTGGGTTAGGGTTAGGGGCTTAGGGTTAGTTGGTTAGTTGTATAGTTGGTTAGTTGGTTATTTTAACTTGTTTATTTGGTTTGTTAGTTGGTTAATTTGTTAGTTTGTTGGTTGGGTAGTTAATTGGGTAGTTCTTATTTGTTCAGTTAGTTGGTTCCTTCGTTCAATGGATATTTGATTAAGTGTTTAGGGTAATTTGGTTAGTTGGTTAGTTGCTAGTTGGTCATGGGGTTAGGGTTATGGGTTTAGTGTTTGTTGGTTAGTTGGTTATTTGGTTGTGGGATTAGGGGTTTGGGTTGTTGTGGTTAGGGTTAGTGGATTAGGGTTGGTTAGTTGGATTGTTGGTTACTTAGTTAGCTGGTTAACAGGTAAAAGGTGTGGTTAGGGTTATAGGGTTAGGCGGTGAGGGATAGTTGGGTAGTAGGTTTGTTGGTTAGTTGTTTGGTTAGGTAGAGGCTTAGTGGTTCAGGGGTACTGTTTTAGTGTTACTTGACTATTTGTATGGTTGGTTATTTGGTTATCTGGTTAGTGGGTTATGGGCTTGGGGTTAGGTTTATAGGGTTAGGGCATTAGGGTAAGTTTATTTGGTTAGCTGGTTATCTGGTTCATTGGTTATGGGGTTAGGGTTAGTTGGTTAATTGGTTAGTTTGTTACTTGGTTAGGGGGATAGAGGGTTGGTTATGGTTAGGGGTCAGGGTTGAGGGTTAGGGTTCGTTGGCTATTTGGTTATTAGTTTAGTTGATTATTTCGTTAGTTCGTTAACTGGTTAGCAGGTTGTGTGGTTAGGGTAATGGGGTTAGAATGGGTTTGGGTTATTTTGTTAGTTCATTATACGGTCAGTTATTTAGTTTGATTAGCTGTTTACCTGGTTAGGTGTTAGGGTTATGGGGCTAGGGTTATGTGGTTTGTGTTTGTTGGTTAGTTGTTTAGGGGGTTAGTGGGTTAGTTGGTTTTGGTTAGGCTTATGGTGTTAGGGTTAGTGGGTTAGGGTTAGTTGGTTAGTTGGATAGTTGGTTATTGGGTTAGCTGATTAGTTGTTTAGTTGATTAGGTGGTTAGGGTGATGGTGTTAGGGCTCATGGTTAATTGGTTATACTGTTAGTTGGTTAGGGGGTTAGGGTGATGGGGTTAGGATTAGTTGGTAAATTGCTTAGTTTGTTAGTTGGATAGGGTATGATAGGGTTGGTGTTATGGCTAGGTGTCAGGGTTGGGGGTTAGGGTTCGTGGTTACTTGGTTATTTGTTGGTTAGTTCGTCAGTTGGTTAGTTGGTTAACGGGTTAGTGGGTTAGGGTGATGTGTTTAGTGTTGGTTAGGGTTAATTGTTTAGTTTATTATTTGGTCAGTTTTTGATGGTTAGCTTTTTAGCTGGTTAGGTGTTAGGGTTATGGGGTAAGCGTTGGTTAGTTGGTTAGTTAAGGGGTTAGGTATTTGGGTTTAGGGTTACTGGGTTAGGGTTATTTGTTTAGTTTTAGTGTTGGCTAGTTGCTCACCTGGTTAGTGGGTTAGGGGGTTGGTTTTAGGGTTATAGTGTTAGTGGTTTAGGGTTAGTTGGGGAGTTGGTTAGTTTATTAGGGGGTTAGGTTAGTGGGTTAGTGTAAGTTGGTTAGATGGTTATTAGTTTGTTAGGGGGTTAGGGGTTTTGGTTTAGGGTTATTGGGTTAGGGTTATTGTTTTAGCTTTAATTGGTTAGTTGGTTAGTTGGTTACTGGGTTAGCCGGTTGGGGTTAGGGTTAGTGCGTTAGGGATTGTTGGTTAGTTGAGTTGGTTAGTGGGTTACGGGGTTAGGGGTTAGGGTTATAGGTTTAGGGGTTAGGGCAATTTGGTTAGTTGGTTAGTTTGTTAGGGGGTTAGTGGGTTTGGGTAGGGTTATGGGGTTATGGTTAGTGGATTAGGTTTAGATGGTTAGTTGTATAGTTTGTTATTTGGTTAGCTGGTTAGTGTATTAGGGGGTTAGGATTAGGGGGTTAGGAAAAGTTGGTTATTTTGTTGCCTGGTTAGTTGGTTAGGTGGTTAGGTTGATTGTGTTAGGGTTCGTTGGTTAATTGGTTAGATTGTTAGTTGGTTAGGGCTTTAGAGGATTGTGGTTACGGTTAGGCGTCAGGGTTGGGGGTTAAGGTTCTTTGGTTAGTTGGTTAGTTGTTTAGTTCGTTACTTCGTTAGTTAGCTGGTTAGCAGGTTAGGGGGTAGGGTGTGTTAGGTTTATTTTGTTAGTTTGTTATGGTCATTTGGATGATTAGCTGTTGGTTAGTTTGTTATTTTGTTAGTAGGTTTCTTTAGGGGGTTTGTGGGTTGTGGATAGGGTTATGGGGTTTGTGTTAGGGGGCTAGGGTAAGTTGGTTAGTTTTTTAGTTGATTGTGTTTATGGGGTTGTGGTTAGGGTTATGGGGTTACGGTTTGGGGGTTATGGTTAGTTGGTTAGTTGGTTAGGTACTTAGCGGGTTAGTTGGTTAGCTCTTTGGGGGTTAGGGTTAGTTGGTTAAGTGGTTAGTTTTTTAGTTGGTTAAAGCGTTAGAGGTTTGTGGTTATGGTTAGGGGTCACAGTTTGGGGTTAAGGTTAGTTGGTTAGTTGGTTATTTTTTTAGTTGCGTCGTTGATTTGTTTGTTATCAGATTAGCAGGTTAGGGGGTTAGAGTTATGGGGTTAGGGTGTCTTAGGGTTAATTGCTTAGTTCGTTACTTTGTTAGTTGGATGGTTAGCTGGTTAGAAGGTTAGGGTTATGGGGTTAGGGTTATGCGGTTCGGGATTGTTGGTTAGTTGTTTGGTTAGATAGGGGGTTAGGGGTTTGTTTTGGTTTTTATGTTATGTTTATGTTTAGGTGTTAGGGTTGGGGTTTAGGGTTGGTTGGTGTTTAGTTTGTTAGTTCATTAGTTGGTTAGCTTGTTAGCATGTTGGGGGGGTTAGGGTGGGTTATGGTTAATTGGGTAGTTCGTTATTTGGTTAGTTCGATGGTTAGCTGGTTGGGGGTTAGGGTTATGGGGTTATGGTTATGGTGTTAGTGTTTGTTGGTAAATTGTTTGATTAGTGTTATTAGGTTAGGGTTAGTTGGTTATTTGGATGGTTGGTTACCTGGTTAGTGTGTTATGGGTTGTGGTCAGCGTTATAGGGTTATAGTGATGGGTGTTAGGGTAAGTTGGTTATTTGGTTATTTGCTTGGTTAGGGGACTAGCTGGTTTGGGTTAGGTTAATTGGTTGTGGTTAGTGGTTTTGAGTTAGTTGGTTAGTGGGTAGTTGTTTAGTTTGTTAGCTCGTTAGTCGTTTAGGGGGTTGGTGTTAGGCTTATAGGATTAAGGTTAGGGTGTTAGAGTAAGTTGGTTATTTGGTTGGTTAGTTGGTTAGTGGGTTAGGTTTATGGGGTTAGGGTTTTGGGGTTTCAAGTTTGTTGGTTGGTTGCTTAGTTGGATAGGGGGTTAGGGGGTTTGGGTTAGGGTTATGGGGTTGGGGTTAGTGCGTTAGGGTTAGGTGGTTAGCTGCATAGTTGGTTAGTTGGTTAGCTGGTTAGTGGGTTATGGGTTTTTTTTGTTAGGGTTAGGGGGTTAGGGTAAGTTGGTCAGTATGTTGCTTTCTCAGTTGAGGTTGTTAGTTTGTGCGTGTTAGGTTTATAGGTTTGAGGTTAGTGGGTGTGGTTAGTCGTTTGCGGTTAGTTTGTTAGTTGGATAGTTGGTTAGTTTGATAGTTGGTTATTTGTTTAGCTGGTTAGTGTTTTAGGGGGTTGTGGTTAAGGTTATACAGTTAAGGATAAGGTGTTAGGGTAAGTTGGTTATTTGGTTAGTTGGTTAGCTTGTTAGTGGGTTAGTTGGTTAGGGTTTTAGTGGTATGGTTAGGGGGTTAGGGTAAGTTTGTTAGTTGGTTAATTGGTTCGGTTTTTAGGGTTATTGGCTTAGGTTTATGGGGCTAGTGTTTGTTGGTTAGTTGCTCAGGGGGGTTAGGGGGTTTTGGTTATTGTTAGCTGCTTAGTGCTAGTTGGTTAGTTGTATATTTGGTTAGTTGGTTAGCTGGTTAGTCGGTTAGGGGTTGTGGTTAGGGTTATAGTGTTATGGTTAGGTGATTAGGGTAAGTTGGTTATTTGGTTAGCTGGTTAGTTGGTTAATTTCTTAGCTTTTTGAGCAGTTAAATGGGTAGTTCGTGATTTGCTCAGTTAGTTGGTTCCATGGTTAGCTGGATAGTTGGTTAGGTGGTTAGGGTAATTTGGTTAGTTGGTTTGTTGTAAGTTTGTCAGGGGGTTAGGGTTATGAGGTTAGTGTTTGTTGGTTAGTTGGTTATTTGGTTGTGGGGTTAGGGGTTTGGGGTGTTGGGGTTAGGGTTAGTGGGTTAGGGTTAGTTGGTTAGTTGGTTAGTTGGTAGGTGGGTAAGGGGGTTGTGCTTATGGGGTAGGGTTAGGGTTTAGGGGTTAGGGATGATTAGTTGGTTAGTTGTTTTATTAGTTATAGGGTTAGGGGTTTAGGTTTAGTGTTAGTGTTAGTTGGCTAGTTGCATGGTTGGTTATTTGGTTAGCTGTTTAGTGTGTTAGGGGCTAGGGGTTAGGGTTATATGGTTAGCGTGTTAGGGTAAGTTATTTATTTGGTTAGCTGGTTAGTTGGTTATGGTGTTAGGGTTATGTGGTTAGGGCTAGTTGGTTAATTGGTTAGTTTGTTACTTGGTTGGGAGGGTAGAGGTTTGGTTATGGTTATGGGTCAGTGTTGAGGGTTAGGGTTCATTTGTTACTCAATTATTATTTTAGTTGATTATTTCGTTAGGTCGTTAACTGGTAAGCAGGTTGGGTGGTTAGGGTAATGGGGTTTTAATGGGTTTGGATTATTTGGTTAGTTCATTATATGGTCAGTTAGTTTGATGATTAGCTGTTTAGCTGGTTATATGTTAGGGTTATGGGGTTAGGGTTATGGGGTTCGTGTTTGTTGGTTACTTGGTTAGGGGGTTGGTGGGTTAGGGGGTTTGGGTTATGCTTATGGTGTTAGGCTTAGTGGGTTATGGTTAGTTGGTTAGTTGGTTGTTTAGTGGGTTAGATGGTTACTGGGTTATGGTTATAGGGTTAGTGTTAGTGGGTTAAGTTGGTTATTTGGTTAGGTGGTTAGGGTGATGGTGTTAGTGTTGGTTAATTTTTTAGATTGTTAGTTGGTTAGTTGGTTAGGGGGTTATGGTGATGGTGTCAGGATTAGTTGGTAAATTGGTTAGTTTGTTGGTTGGTTAGGGTGTTATAGTGTTGGTGTTATGGGTAGGGGTCATGTTGAGGATTAGGGTCCGTTAGTTAGTTGGTTATATGTTTAGTTGCTTAGCAGGTTAGTGGGTTATGGTTATGGGTTTAGGGTGGGTTAGGGTTAATTGCTTAGTTAATTATTTGGTCAGTTTTTGATTAGCTTTTCAGATGGTTAGGTGTTAGGATTATGAGGTTAGGGTTATGTGGTTCGTGTTGGTTAGTTGGTTATTTAGGGGTTTAGGGATTTGGCGTTAGGATTAGTGGGTTAGGGTTATTTGGTTAGTTTGATTGTTGGCTAATTGTTTACCTGGTTAGTGGGTTAGGGGGTTGGTGTTAGGGTTATAGGGTTAGTGGGTTAGCGTTAGTTGGTTTGATGGTTATTTGCTTTGTTTGTTAGGGGGTTAGGGGTTTTGGTTTATGGTTATGGGGTTACGGTTATTGGTTTAGCTTTAGTTGGTTAGTTGGTTAGCTGGTTAGTGGGTTAGTGGGTTGGGGTTAGGGTTAGTGCGTTAACGATTGTTGGTTAGTGGTTAGTTGTTAAGTGGGTTACGGGGGTAGGGGTTAAGGTTATAGGGTTTAGGGAGTTAGGGTAATTTGGTTAGTTCGTTAGTTGGTTAGTTGGTTGGGGGTTTGGGGTTTTGGGTAAGGGTTGTGGGGTTTATGGTTAGTGTTAGGGTTAGTTGGTTAGTTGGATAGTTTGTTATTCGGTTACCTGGTTAGTGGATTAGGGTGTTTTGTTTAGGGTTATAGGGTTAGTATTAGGGTGTTAGGAAAAGTTGGTTATTTTGTTACCTGGTTAGTTGGTTACTTGGTTAGGTGGTTATGGTGGTGGTATTAGGGTTCGTTGGTTGTTTAGATTGTTAGTTGTTTTTGGGGTTAGAGGATTGGGGTTATGGTTCTTTGGTTAGTTGTTTAGTTGGTTATTTCGTTAGTTCGTTAGCTGGTTAGCAGGTTAGGGGGTTAGGGTGATGAGGTTATTGTGTGTTAGGTTTATTTTGTTAGTTCGTTATATGGTCCGTTGGATGATTAGCTGTTTAGCTGGTTATGTGTTAGGGTTATGTGGTTATGGTTTTTGGTTAGTTGGTTAGGGGGTTTGGGTTAGGGTTATGGTGTTAGGGTTAGTGGGTTAAGGTTAGTTGGTTAGCTGGATAGTTGGTTAGTTTGTTAGCTGGTTAGTTGTTTAGGGTGGGGTTAGGTTTATATGGTTAGAGTTAGGGGTTAGGGTAAGTTGTTAGTTGGTTAGTTCGTTAGGGGGTTATGGTGATAGGGTTAGGGTGGGTTAGTGTTAATTGGTTAGTTCGTTATCTGGTCAGTTATTTGGATGATTGACGCATTGTTAGAATGAAATACAGGGTATGTCGCTAAAACCATGGGTAAGCCAGTTCTGATAGCTGGTGGTGGCATTGTATCCTGTCCTTGTGCCTTCTTACTCTGTTCACCAGCTCCAATAATTTCTTCAGTCATTTCAAGTCTTTTTCATTGGTTCTCTTAAATCCTGAATCTCCTGAGTTACATGTGTTTCTAGTGGTTTCACTGAGGTATCAATTTTTTGGTCCCCATGATGCACCTTTGATTCCCTAGCTCTTGAATCCTGAGTTTCCTGACCTGAATGAGTTTCTAGTAGAGATTGTATGGTTCTTAGGAGTGCCATATTTTTTCTTAATGATGGAATTTTCAAAAGGATACTGAAAGCTAGTAACCAGTAAATTAAGTGATCGCCATAGTTGTCTAAACCTTGCATGACATAACCCATTGTTTTGGTAAGCAGAAACGTAAGATTCTTGTTTGAAATGAAAACTGCCATATTACCTATTGTCCAGCAGGTGGCGCTGTTGCCAAGTCATGATGAAAACTGGGTATTGTTTAAGTGTCCATATGTACCCAAATTATAAATTTATTTAGAAATATTTTGCCAAAATGGCTCCAACAAGTTTTTTAAGATAAATGGCTAAAATTTTAAGGAAATATCTGAAATCTGGACATACAGGTCATGCTAATTCATAATTTTCATTAATATTATCTTAGGTCTGAGTAATGCATTAGGTCGACAGTCTGTGAAGACAAGTATGGGATGTAAATTGGTCATATTTATTTTTTCTTTAGGTTTATTAATATTATGGATTAAGTTAATTGATGACTGTAGTAACCTGTTATGAAGGTTACTTGATTATGAAAGAATTTTTTATGTGTTCTTGGATTTGGTTTGAGTATTTAATTGAGTTATTTTGGATTCATGTTCAGTAGTGTGATTAGTTAGTAATTCTGTTTCTTTGATGAGTCTTCCTGTGGTTTTTTCTATCAATCTAACTGTAGTGTCATAAAAAGAGTTTGGCTATGTTCATTCTGTTTATATTCTGTTTGAAACTTTGAGGACTATGTTAAGTTCTGATATAATTCGTCATTAAAACCATTTGGCCCTGGGATATTTTTCTTGTTTTTGATGATACCTTTTATGTACCTAAAGAGTATATGCCTATTTAAATTGCTCACCTGTGCTTGATTTAATTTAGGGATATGGTCCCTGACTGGAAAATTGTCCGTTTCTTTTTTTTTCAGTACATTTGTGGAGTACAGGTATTTGTGATATGATTTAAGAATTCTCTGTATTTCCTTAGTGTCTGCTGTCATGTATCCATTTATATTTTTGTAGTGTTAGTTTGTATATTTTCTCTCGGCTTTTTTATTAGTTTGCATACTGGTTTATCAATTTAGTTATTTTTCGCTAAGAACCTGCTCTTTGTCTCATTGATTCATTGCATTTTTTATTTTCTTAAATGTAATTAATTTCAGCCATCATTTAGATAATTTCCTGTTCTTTAATACTTCTGTGCATGTCCGCTTTTTGTCTTCTAGATCGTTCATATTTAATTTTAGGTAGCTATTGTTAACTGTCTGTATATGCCACGATATTTCCTCTTAGCACTGCTTCCATGGTGTTACAGAGTTTTGGGTGTTAAGTGTCATCTCGTATTTTAATTCTTGGAAGTCTTTAATGTCTTTCTTCTTGATTGTAATAAGCGTCGGGGCGGTGTCCCCGGCACCCGGCTGTCCGCATGGCTTTACCAAAAATAATTACATGGAAACTGTTTTTTTAGTCACTGCCTGGCCCCTTAGTTCCATCTTCTTATTGGCTAGGTCTTACATATTGATCTAACGCATTTCTAATATTCTGCGTAGTACCACGGGCTGACTTACCAGGAAAGATTTTAACCTGCGTCTTTCTTGAGTGTGAGAATCTTGGCCACTGTCCGACTCGGCTTCTTTCTCCCAGCCTTCTGTTCTGTTTACTCCACCCACCTAAGGGTTTGCCTATAAAATGGGTCTAGGGAGTTTCTTTATTAATTAACGAATGAAAACAACTGATTAATACAAGAGCAACCTCCATCATTTCCCCCTTTTCTGTTTAAACATAAAAGAAAGGATTTCACTTTAACATAGTGAGATTACATGTCACAAACCAGTTATCAAGCAAGTATTATAGTTACAATATTTATCTCTATTTTATCGTTTATCATAACTAAGGAAAACTATACTTATTCTTCAACTCCATCAAAGTCTCTAGAGTGATATAATATAAACAATAGAACTCTAGAAATTACAGAGAAATTTCACTGCCTGGACAGTCGCCCAAAGTTCTTTTGTACTGTTTGTGCATCCATCTTCAGCCTTCAGGCACATAGTATCCAGCAGACGTTTTCATCAAGCATGATATTCCAGAGAAGGTACGGTCACTTTTTGCTGTGTCCTGCCCGATGTCTTGCAGGCTCTTTCATGAGTCAGGAACAACAAAAGACCATCTTACATTTTGGCGAGTTTAGCAGTACTCTCTCTGAGGGTTGTCTCTGTCCATTTCCTGCAACAGTCCAGGCAAGTGCAGTTTGTTTCCCAAATGGCTATCAAACTATAATGGAACCTCTTCAATGCCCATTTTCCACTTGAAGAAGATTGGTGCTTACAGGAGCAGATGTGTCTCATTGTCATGAAAATCCCTAAGTTATTAAATGCCATTTTCTGCAGTCTTTGAAAGATTTGAAGAATGCCTATCTAAGTGAAATATATGTCTATATATCTAGAAAATCTAACATGGCTACAAGCTTGACTATTATTGATGACTGTCCTTTAACAGCGTACATTTCCTGATTATACGTTGCATTTTAAATGAACTATATAATCACAATACAGTAATCAAGATCAGAAATACAAAATTGACCTTATCATATCTCCCCTTTAATGTAAAAAAATATTTATAAAAAATATTTGGTGACATGGGTGCAGTTTTTTTTCTCCAAACTGCTTCCTGATGTACGGGGACGCTGTTATTTATTCCGGTCTTTTATGGGATAACCTGTGTGCCATTGTCATCTTAGTTGACAGTTGAATGAAGTAATTTTTGGTGGGTGTTCACGGTAACCTTTCAGGAGGGCATGGTCTTTCAAATCATATGGGCATAGAAGAAATCAACAGGGTTGCATCCATTGTGAAAACAAAAACCCATATTCTGAAATCATGCTATCCTCATATCCATTGTGGTTTATCTTGGCAGGCCATATAATGAAATGTCTCTGTAAATACTGTACCCTTTTTTAAAAAATACATTAGCTTTATTGTCTATGTTCTTTTTCTCTCTCAAGCCTGCGTACACTCATCCAACTTTGTGGTCTTTTATGTGTGAATCTGTTTGATTGTGATTCCGTAATTTTTTTACTATCCTTGATCACTTTGTTTTGAGCTTATAAATCATTTTTGCCTTAAGAATTTAAGCTGTGATACTTCTATGTCAAAAATAGGTCCTGCCAGATTGCTCCACCAAGTAGAATATGGCGGAACTGCTCGTGTCTCTGATCCTTGCACATTGCACCAGTAGCATGAGCTGCTTGTGCCTCTGAGCACCCGCACGCAATGACTTCCTTTTATGCACACAGTTACTCTTGTTGTGATTTTACAAATCGTAGCCCTTTACTCTAAATGATCTATTCAAAAGGTCTGTCTCCCATAAGAGAACGAAAGATGGCAATGGCGACACAGCCCATAAAGCCGCCATTTTAAAAAAGCCAGTTTTTTCCTCCTGCTGAGTCAGGACAATTTCTTTTTGGCAGTCAACACAGGAACAGCAACAAGCTGTCTTAAATTTTCTCTCCTTTTTAAGCCCTCAGGTTTCATGTGGAGTTCTTTATCACGCTGGGTGCGACTCTGTTGAATTGATAGCAGCAGTCCTGCCTCCCCGGAACCTGCACCCGCCCGCATGAAAATTACCCGAAATAATTATACATAAACTATTCTTTTAAACACTTGCATGGTCTGTGATTTCCAGCCTCTTATTGGCTAGCTCTTACATATTACTGTAACCCACTTCTAATATTTTGTGTAGTACCATGATCTGGCTTACCAGGAAAGATCTTACCCTGCCTCTGTCTAGTGAGTGAGAATCATGGTGACTCCCAAATTTGACTTTCCACCATCATTCTGTTCTGTTTACTCCACCCACCTAAAGGAAAGCAACAGAGAATACAAGACCCACCTCTATCACTTACTTTACTCTGTTGTGGTTCAATAGTTTTCTGTTTACATTACTTTGTAGGGTTTCTGAGAGTACTATTGTTCTCAAGTTCTAAACTTAAACTGGTTTGATCTCATAAGACACGATGTAGTTGTTCAAATTTTTTTTCTGTGATTTTTTTGCTGTATTACACAGTGTGTAGTCAGTTTTATAGAATGTTTTATGAGCTGCTGAGATTATGTTAGATTCTTTCTGGTTTGGGTTGAGTATTCCATAGAAGTTTAAGCCAATTTCATTCATTACTGAGATTCCCTACCATTACTGTGTGTGGTTTGATGAGTATTTTGAGTTTCAGCTACGTATCTTTTATATGTCTTAGTGCTCTTGTATTCAGGTCATAGATGATGATTGATGCTTCATCTTGATCGATTGACTTTGTTATTAACATAGTGTCCTTCACCAAGTGTTTTTATTTATTTTAGTTTAAAATCAAATTTTTTAACGTAAAATAGCCACACCTGATTGTTTTTTGGGTCCTTTTCACTACCCTTTACTCTGAGGGACTGTCTGTTTTTGAGGTTGAGGTGTGTTTCCTGTATACAACAGATGGCTGATTCTTGTTTTTCTGTCTGTTTTCTTCGCTTTTGTCATAATTTGTGGATTCAGTTCATGTATTTTAAGAGATATTAATGACTAGTAGTTGATAGTTTTTGTTATTTTCAGTCATAGTGGCTATGTGTTTCTCTTTCAAAAATTCTTGTTGATGTGAGTTTGCTTGTTGCTTTGGAATTTTTGGCTGAACTTTGCTTTCTTGTTCGGGTTTTCTTTCTATTAAGTCTGGGTATTTTGATGCGTAATTTAAAAATATGTTTTTTTTTGTCATGGGATGTCTTGTTTTCTCCAGTGGTGAAATAAAGCTTTGCTGGTTTTAGTAGTGTGTATTTGTGTCCAAGGTCTCATTGTGTGCTGCATATGTAACCAAGATCTTTTGGCTGTCATGGTTTTCCATTGAGAAGTTTGGAGTAAATCTTAGATTTCCCTATTCTGTAGGCTTTTGTGTTTGATGTTTTATGATGTGACGAAGGGATCTTTTAAATCTATTTGTTCTTCATGCTTCTTATATAACCACAGGCATTTCCTTTAAGTTGGGAAAGTTTTCTTTAATTTTCGTCATTATATTTTCTGTGTCTTCTATTCTAAGTTTTCTTAGGGTTTGTCTTTTGTTTTCTTTTCTTGTTTTCCTGTAACTTTTGTTAATTTGTTAGTTTTACTTTTTATTTTTTTATGAACTTATCTAGTTATCTTCAAACCCTGAGATTCTCTCTTCCATCTCTTTTCTTATGTGTGTTAAAATTCCATTCATAATTCCTGTCAATTTTCCCTTGTTTTTCATATCCAGTCTTTCTATATTTTGTGTTTTCTTTATTGCATATATTTCGGTCTTAAGTCTTAAACTGTTTCCTTCAAAAGTTTAATTTCTTGATAAACTGGGTTTTTCTGTGAGTGGTTCATTAATTTCTTTCAGTTTTTTTTGTTGTAGCTTTTTTTTTTAAATTATACTGGGCCGTTTTCCCATTAAGGATCTCTATCCTCTCCATAATTTTATCTTTTTCAATGGTTTTAGTCTGATTATTCTTTTTTTTTTTTTTTTTTTTTTTGGTTTTTTGAGACAGGGTTTCAGTGATATTCTAGGCTAGTGTTCTTCAACATAGTGGCAAAGATATTATGTGGTGGCTTTGGTACATCATGTTGTTGCATCTTTTTTTTTTTGTTTTTTTTTTTTTGGTTTTTCGAGACAGGGTTTCTCTGTGGTTTTGGAGACTGTCCTGGAACTAGCTCTTGTAGACCAGGCTGGCCTCGAACTCACAGAGATCCGCCTGCCTCTGCCTCCCGAGTGCTGGGATTAAAGGCTTGCGCCATCACCGCCCGGCCTAGTCTGATTATTCTTGGTTACGCTGTCAGACTGTTCTTTGATCACCTGATTCTGATGTTACTGTGATGCTTTTTAGGTTTTTTTGAAAAATTCTTTCATTGGAGTACACCCATGTTTTCTCTTCATTTGATCCTGGCAGCGTTTTTGTATCTTGTTCCGATTCTTACCGTGGCTACCTGTCATTTTGCAACTGTTCTTGGTCTGCTCTGTGTCTCAGAGCTCTCATTTAGCCTGCTTTCTTGTTTTATTTGATTGAGTTGCTCTTTTGGTCTACTTTGTGAGGTCATGGCTTGTTTTCCGAGTGCCTCTCTTTTTTTTCTAGCCTGAGGCAGGTTGGGTAGGACCCCAAATATTTGTCCTACTATGTATGTCCTAGAGAGTGGGGTGTTGTGATCTCCTACATTGTGTGGTGTTATGCTGTGTTGCTGATCATGCACCTCTTGTTTCTCTCTGTATTGTAAGACATTGCTTTCTTAGATTCATCGCTGTGGCACGAGAAACGGTGAGTATTTTGGGTCCGATTGGATTAGCAGCTTCCAGGGTACCGTGATTTATTTTGGTATTAGGTTAGAGTGCATTCGGGCAACTCTCTCCTGTTAGTTAGCTAGAGAAGAAAAGACATTTGGGAATGGGCCTGGGGATTAGACCAGGTTTTATAGCTAGGGTTTTGTGCTAAGTTCTTAGAGTTGAGGCTAGGTTTAAGGGTTAGTGTGTATGGCTAGTGCCTAGAGAGTTACAGTTGTGCTTGTGCTGGGCAAGAATTTGGTTAGAGTTAGGTTTCAGTTTTAGGGTATTGGGGTTTAGGTTTTTAATTTTAGTTATGTCTAAATATGTCACTTATGGTTTTTTTTGCTTGTGTTTCGGTTTTTCTGGTTTACGCTTTACAGTTTTGGATTTAGGGGTTAGGGTTGGGGGTTAGGGTTGGTGGTTAGGTGGTTAGGTTGTTGGGGTTAGGATTATGGGGTTAGGGTTATGAGGTGAGTGTTAGTTGGATAGTTGGTTAGGGGGTTAGTGGGTTGTGGTTAGTGTTATGTGGTTAGGGTTAGTTGATTAGTTGGTTAGTTGATTGGTTGCCTAGTTGGTTAGTTGGTTAGCTGATTAGGGGGTTAGGCGGTTGGTGTTAGGATTATGGTGTTAGGGTTAGTTGGTTAATTGGTTAGTTGGTCAGTTGGTTATGGGGTTAGGGGTTTGCGGTTAGGATTATGGGGTTAATGTTAGTAGGTTGATTAGTTGGTTAGTTGTCTAGTTATTTAGTTTTTTGGCTGGTTAGCTGGTTAGGGGTTAGGGTTTTGTTGTTAGGGTTATGTGGTTGGAGTTTGTTAGTTGGTTAGTGTGTTAGTTGGTTAGGGGGTTAGGGGTTTGTGGTTAGGGTTTGTGGTCAGGGTTTGCGTTTTGGGTTAGTTGGTTAGTTGGTTAGTTGGTTAGGGGGTTTGGCGGTTGTGGATAGGGTTATGTGGTTTGTATTATTGGGTTATGGTTAGTTGGTTAGTTGATTATGGGTTTTGGGGGTTGTGGTTAGGGTTATGGGGTTAGGGTTAGGGTCAGTTAGTTGGTTCCCTGATTAGGGGTTTGGGGGGGTTGGTGTTAGGGTGATGGGGTTTGGTTTACCTGGTTAGTCATTTAGTTTGTTAGTTGGTTAGTTTGTTAGCTGGTTAGGGTTGGGTTCAGGTTTGGGGGTTAAGGTTAGTTGGCTAGTTGGTTAGTTTCGTAGTTAAGTAGCTGGTTAGCTGTTTAGCTGGTTGTGGGTTAAGTTTATGGGGTTAGGCTTTTGCGGTTAGGGTCATGCGGTTAGGGTTTGTTCGATAGTTTGTTAGTTGGTTAGGGGTTTAGGGGTTGTGGTTAGGGTTAGGGGTCTGGGTTGTGGGTTTTGGTTACTTGGTTATTTTGTTATTAGGTTAGTTGGTTATTTAGGTGGTTTGTGGGTTGGGGATAGGGTTATGGGGTTTGTGTTAGGGGGTTAGGGTTAGTTGTCTAGTTTGATAGTTTTTTTATTAAAGGTTTAGGGGGTTGTGGTTAGGGTTAGTTGGTTATGGTTAGGTGTTTAGGGTTATTTGGTTATTTGGTTGTTGGTTACTTGATTGGTTGGTTAGTTGATTAGGTGGTTAGTGGTTTGGCGTAAGGGTTATGTGGTTAGGCTTAGTTGGTTAGTTGGTTAGGGGGTTAGGGGTTGGGGTTAGGGTTGGGGTCAGGGTTGTGGGTTATGGTTAGTTGGCTAGTTGGTTAGTTTGTTAGCTGGATATTTGGTTAGCTGGTTAGGGGTTTATGGTTATGGGGTTAGGGTTAGTTGGTTAAGTGGTTAGTATTTTGGTTAGAGGGTTAGAGGGTTGGGTTATGGTTAGGGGTCAGGGTTGGGGGTTAGTGTTAGTTGGTTAGTTGGTTAGTTCGTTAGTTGGTTACAAGCAATTTATCATTACGTAGTGTTTATCTTTAACAAATGCTTTTCCAGCAACTAATAAAATTATTGTATGGTTTCTTTTTCTTTCAGTGTATTTATATGTATTGCATTGTGCTTATATCTGTATAACAACTTTGATTTATAGATTTTCATGTTTTCGGTCAGCCCTGCATCTATGATCTCAAGCCTCTTATATCGTGATATATTTTCTGTTTGTGTTTTTTTGGATTAGGTTTTTCACTGTTTTTGCATCTATGTTTATGAGCAAGCATGTTTGGTGATTTTCTCTATGTTGAATTTTTTTGGTGTTTTGATATGAGGACAATGATGTAGCTTCATAGAAAGCTTTTCAATGACTCCTGACTTATGCTATTATCGCGCAATGATTGTACCCTGCTTGCATATGCTTGGGCCTAAGGGTAGTGCCCACCTGGCATTCTGTGTTTGGTTTTCCAAGTCCTATTTAAGTGCGGGGAGAGGTTTGCACAGAGAGAGCAAGAGAGACAGAGACCGCATTGTGTCCTGAATTTTCTGCAGCAGGAAAAGCTTCTGGTGTTTCTTGCTCTTGTATGTTTGCTGGATTCTCATGCTATTAAGCTGTCTTTCAAATTGTCGGAGGGAGTTTTACATGCATGTACATCTGTGCTAAGTCTTGGCTGGTGTTACTTTGCTGTGGCAACATGTGTACTTGTGTTTTTTTCTTGGTCTTCCTTTTCTTAGTTATTTTATCTCTTCTCTTGTATCCACTCCACCATGGAGTAGTTGATGGTCCACAGCACCATGCAGGTTCATCTGAATCCTTGTACTCTATCTGGGATGGGGTAGGTAGAGAAATTTATTAGCCAGAGAGAAGCACCTCTGAATGGTCAGAAAACTTAGCAGATTTTTGGGTGCCTGATTTCTGTTTGCTGCTTTCACTCATGCTTAAGGTCATATCAGAGTCCTCTCTGTGTGGTGTTAATTCCGTTGTTTAGTGAGCAATCTCTTTCAGATATTAACTTTGCTGTGTGATAGTCATTCGGTAAATAGGAGTCAGTCCTGACTGAGAGAAGGTGTATTAAGAGAAAAACAATGTAGTTATGCTGGAGATAGATGCAGGAAATTCACAATGTAGTCCACAGCCTTGTTATAGTATACATTAATTTTGATGGGTTCATTTATGATGACTTAGTCAGACATATGCTTAAGCAAATTGCCAATCACTGTTACAAATAATATGGTTTCTGTGTTGTTACCTAGGTATCAGCATCCGTGAACAAACCAGCAGCTTCCCTACCACATCCATCCGGTCGTCAGAGAAGGTAAGGCATCTTTCTTTTGGGACAGTCCAAGGACTGCTCTACTATATCTCCATTGAACAAGGTGTCCATTCAAAGCTAGTGGCTTACGTAACAGCAAGTACAAGCAGTAGAGATAAATTCTGGTGACACTGCCAGTGGCCCCTTATTTTGCCTCAGACATACCATTGTCAACCTCATTCTGATTGCCTAGTTTCCTTCCTTAAGATTGTGGCTTTCAGCCATTTGTGATTCCTACACTGATTGATCTGTTTATTTTTTTAATTTTAACTTTGGTTATTTGACTTTATAATTTCCCCTTTTTATGTCTAATTTCTTGAGTTGTTTATATTTTTGGTATATCTATGTAATTGAGTTTTGTGCCTGTTGATTGATATGCCTCTTTTTTCATTTTTCTACATGTTGAAATCCAGTTATGCTGGCACCATTTGTTTAAGATGCTTTCTTTGTTTGGTTGGCTAATTTTACCTTCTTTGTAAAATATGAGCTGTTCATCAGTGTTGATTATTATGTATGTTTTGGATTTTATTCTAGTAGTCAAGTCTCTGTTTTTATACCATTACCAAGCTGTTTCCATTACTGTCTCTCTGTGGTGGAGGTTGATGGATTGTCATGCCTCTGGAAGTTCCTTTCCTTTACAGGATTGTGTCTGCTACCTTCGGTTTTTTTATTATTGATGAAGGTGATTGTTTTTATCTAAACTGACATTAATAATTTATTGATATTTTGATGTGGGTTACAATTATATAGATTGCTTTTGGTATGATTAACATTCATATCATGTTAATCCTCTGTTCAAGAACATTGGGAGATCTTTCCATTTCCTGCTGTATTCATCAGTGTTTTTCTACAAAAGCTTTATGTTAATTTCATGGATGTCTTTAACTATAGTTAGTTTTATCAGTTATCATTTATTGCTTTATGGTCCCTGGGTATTGATTTCATTTAAATGAGGACACTGGATGAAGTGTATGAATAACTGCATAAGATTAATTTCGTATGAACTTTTATACACACTAAAAAGCATTGCTTCAACTTTGAAACCCCCCTTGACTCACATACATGTTCATGAGAAACTTGACTCTCTTTGCAAGAGACAATACCTCAATAAAAACGAAATGAAGTACATAGAAACCAGGCTAAAAGAATGCAGAAGCAAAGTACTCCTTTATAACTGGTAGAGTGTGAAGAACTGAGCTCACAAGCCAATTCTTTATACATTGTATAGATTCTCACATAACATTTTAGGATTGTGCATAGTTAGCTTTCGTCTATTCTTGGTTTCCCAAGCAATTGTTTCCTAACTTCATTTCATCTGTCCCAGGAGTTGCCTTAATTCTGGCCCATTTCCATGTCTCCACAATTTCATACTTTTATAAAAATTAGTTTTAACCATAAAGTATGTTAACATTTTGTCTTGTTTGAATATAAGACATACGTCACCATATATATTAAAAACATGATTATAATAAACATATCACCGGGGTATGACTATTACTTTGTGAGAAACTCTAATCCTGTCAATTTGTCGGCAAAAATATGTTCAATGTTAGAGCCATCTGACTCAGGAAATGATTTAGCAAAAGTTTTGTATCTTCATGTAACTGATCATTGAAAGAGGCATTGCCCAAAAGATAA